>NC_089912.1:13579272-14179272 GCF_040182565.1 Anser cygnoides | reverse complement strand
TGGGTGCATTGGGTGCAAACCTTTGTGTTGAGTTCTGTATTTATGTTCAGCTACTATTAGCAGCTTGAAAGGTGTGTGCATTGAAGAATACAGTGTTTATTTTTCCTATTTCCTGAAAAGATTGCTGGAGTATTTTCAGCTGCTCATAGTTAAAATGGATAGAGGGTGAATTATTCATAATCAAATCTTCAAATGAAATCATTGCCCGGTGGATTTAGCTATTTCATGTGTGTCCATGTTGGTAGGTCACAGCTGTTTACCAAATATTTCATCTACTTCTTTAGCTTTCTGAATTCTTTCATATGGTAACTGGAAAGTGTCCTATATTGGACACTGTTAACCTTTTGGTTTAATAAGGGTTCTCAGCAGAGAAGAAATGAAGACAACGATCTGGATTTTTATTTTTATCCCTTGAAATGTGTAAGAGGAAAACCTGTAACTCCCCCCACCACCTCCACCCACCAAAAAGTATATACATATACATTTAAAAAGCAGTGACCTGAATTGTTGTGTATCATCTGTAGAGGTGCAAGTAATTGTTGCATGGTGATTATTCTCATCAGCCTAAAGCATGAAAGCAATTGAGTGAAAAAAATCCTCATGTTATTTAAAATGATTACTGCCTGTGAGCCATAATAAACAATGATCTCACAGTGGTGATGTTAAGCAGCAGAACAAATGAGTACAGCCTGCTGATTGTGCAATGTCTTCATCATTACCAATTGTTGTAACACCCAGTAAGTAAATGACTTAATTATTGAGGTGTTTTCATAGTCTATTTCTAAAAGAAACAAAGAGGGATGGTAAGGATAGCACCTTTGACACCAAGTAACATGGACATCTAGTCATAGGTGCTTCTCTTTTCTGTGTTTTGATTCTGCACTGCAGGATGTCTGGGAGGTGTGTAAAAATGCACCCACAAAGGAGTGCACTGGAAATTTGTATTCAGAGGTTTGAAATCACTACCAAAAATGTAACTGATTAAAAAGATTTTACTAGGGTGGGTGGGAGGGCATAGAAGGGAAGGCTAGGTCTTAGGTACACAGCACACCACAGCAGCATCACTGCGACTTCACAAGGTTTGATTTGTACAGTATAGCTTCATCCAGAAATGTACAGATTTAACGGTGTGTTTGTTATATTTAGACATTCAAATAAATGCTAATCAGAGAGTGATACTGCTCTAACACATCAGTAAGTACATAAAGAAATGATTTCCCATGTGTTCTATCAGTGTCTTCCTTTACCCAAAATGGGTGGGTTACCGTGATTTGCAAGTTTAATGACAAGATATCAGTTTGCATCTATGGTGGTCCAGATCTTCAGCTACACTGCATAAGCACTGAAAATCAATGGAAATCATTATCCAACTACAGTAAATTTTCACAATAAGCTGCAGTGTAACATTGCGATGTCTGTCCTTAGTTTTAACTGTGCTCCTACCCATACTACAGCCAGATCACGTATCTGAGTGCTGCAATGTAGCTGGCACCACGGACATATACCAAATAGCTTATGAGCCATAATTCTGTTTTGAAAGGACATTCAACACTTAGAAACTGAAGACTTCCTAAAGGTCAGACAACCCTTTTTCACTTTTCCCCTGCTGGTCAATGTCAGATCACCACCTAAGTGATGAACCCAACCTTACAAGTAAAAGTCCTGAAATCACAAGGCTTTTCAATTACCTTTGAAAGTCTTACTACTCTGCCTAATTTGTTAATTATTTAACTATTACAGAATTGGAAGATGGAAAATAAAGTGACATTTCTTAGCTGTATCACAGATTCTCTGCATCAGTCATTTGGTTTTGAAGAAAAGACCTTTGAGGTGGGAACTCTCTGTCTTCCTCTGTCTGGAAAATGCTTAGCAGTGCCTCGTGCTTTTACCTTCCAAACATATTAGATTTCTTTTTGGCTTTGTATGATAGTCACATGCACATGCAGTGGCATTATCAGTCCAAAGGAGTACTGTCTTCTCTCTCTTACTCATATTGAGTAGATCGCACCATTTTTCCTCATTAGACTGTAATTGCTCTGTAATTATTTTAACTACAGCTGGGACAATAGTTCTTGATAGAACAGTATCTTAAAAAAAACACTGAGGATTCAAAAAATCATCCCCTCATTTCGTTTTTGTTTCTTCTTACCTTCTCCTGCTGCAAATATCACAAAAACGGAAAGGAAAAGGACAGAATCTGAGTCAGGATGATTATTCTCGTACCCTCTATCAACTTGTCCTCTCCAAAAAAAAAGCTATACGAAAATCCACATTTTTCTGGATAAATTATTTCAGCGTGGGGGGGGGGGGGGGGGAAGTAGATTATTTAGATTACTTGCTTTACTTTCCTCATAATAAAGTCCTTCCTCCAAATGCATATTCACCCACTAGCACCTCACTTAGCAAAGTGGCTCAGTGAGACTAAGAATCTAAGAAGAGAAAAAGAATTTTAAAATGCTACAAGGCTTTCACAAGGGTAGTTTCAGCTTCACCTACTAGTATTTTCTGCTTTCTTCTATATGCTTTTGCATGTGTTTCCTGACTGGGTCTCAAGATCTTGTTAGAGGGGGAGAAACCCCTTTTAACCTTACTCTTAATCCTTACTCCTAATTACACATACTGAGCACTGTGTTTCAGGATATGTCCCAGATCCAGTAACACTTTGCTATGTACCTCTTTTCACTCTGAACAAAGGTTTTCTACCTGTGACCTAGTCCAGCACCTCTACCCTCGTCTCTTCAGATGCTGCAGAGCTCACAACACAAGTTACCCACAGCCATCCCTTCTACATGAGATACATTTCTGTGGCAGATGTCTTGCAGACAAAATTTGACAGATATTTTGTAAATGTTTACAACCAAAAATAGCGATTGTACATTACTGTTATGTATGTTTTATTCTGGAAGGTTCAGATCTATGCATATTTGAAGAAAAATGATTGTGTTATTCTGATTTTGTCCAAATTGATCTTAAACCTACAAAACCTACAAACCTACAGTCTTGCACTCTTCACTTTGCTATTCATTCTCTTTTCTTTGTTGCATTCTCTCCTGTCTGCATTCACTGAAACTGTTTCAGTTGACCTATACGAAAAAAGTCATATTCCAAACAATCAGTTGTTAGAAATCAGCAGTGATTCCTCCACACTGTGTAAATTTAAATTAGTGCAACAAAGCTGACTAGCTGAAGATTTCTCTCTTTGTTACTGCTGTCTTCCACACCTGAGTAAAATTCAGAACCTAGGAATTTTGTGTCACAGTTCTTTTATCTATTTTTTTTAATCACATTTCAGCTTTTCCTGGAAAAACCAGCCTTCCAGGCACTGGGACCAGTCACTCATAAGCTTTTTAGCTGTGTACAGCAGTTAACAGAAGCTCACATTTGTGCTCATTTGTTATGTTCATAAAGCAATAATTTGCATTAATGTAATGTGGATTTATTTTCTTTGTAAGAAGGACAAACAAGTCCTCTAATGCGAATTGCATGGTGTGTTTCTTCTCCTCCTCTACCCACCTCTCATGCTTTGAAATTCTGTTTGTTCAGAATTGCTGTCTTATAGGTGCCCCAATTTCTTCCCTTTTATTCCCATCTCATTCATTTAATGTAGTCTGATGCCTGTGCTTGAGCTGAATTCCAAATCAAATGTTTTTGTTAAAATATCCGCAAATCTGGAACTCACATTTTTGTGAAGCGTCAGGTAGCCTTGCAATCTGAATCTCTTAATAGCAGAATTCTTTTAAAGTGATTTGTTTTTGAAAGTGGTGTGTTTACAATACATTATTTAATATGTTGAATAAATCTTTCATTGATGACTAGATTCAGGCCAGAATAGTTTTTGGCAAATCTCCACAGGTTTCAATAATGGATTGGCCTAGGGAGGCTGTAAGGATCCTATTCAGGTTTATTGCTTTACTATGTCTTGGAAAATGAAAGCTCATACTCAGAAAGCTGTGTTGAAATGTGCTTTAACATGATAATCCAATTGCAGTTACTTAGGACACCTTGTTTTTATCCTGTATGGTTACCATAAAAAGAACTATGCAAGAGTGACTGGGATATCAATGGGAAAGGTCCATCTAATTGCTGTGGCTGTGCGTGACTATCGAGCCAAGCCCTCTGGGGAATCCCACCCTCTGCTTCATCTGATCCTCTGCCTTGTACAGCAGTTACAGGACCCATTGGCTTTCTGCTTATACAAACCTGCTGCCTCAGATGTCACAACCAGCCCCTGTTGTGTTGGCCTTACTCAAAGTGCAATACCTACGCCTGAGGTGGCTATGTTATGATTTATAATGTAAATGTTGATGACAAAGAATTATTTCTTTTCCCAGAACCACAGGAACATTCTGAGCACTTACTTCACCATTGCTGGGTACTCATTTTTTTGAAATAAATCAACTCCTTCATTTAAGCCCATTTTGCAGTTTCTCCTTGCCTTCTGTTGACTTCGTGCTCTTTGTGTATGCTGTGCAAGCAGAGGATGCTCATCAGTCTGCCATGTTAAGTTTTTCATGGTTTCAGATTTGCCTTACTTGCTGATTTGTAAAGAAAATGCATGTGGTTTCCTGGCACTTTCATTAAAAGTGGTGAAAAAGGAACTTGGTATACACAAGCAAGCACAGGGGACAGGCTCCCAGAAACGCCTATCTTACTGAAAAACAGTTGCTGGTACCCCCTGCTGCACTGAAAAGAGGGGGAGTTGGAAAAGTATCCGAGCGTTTTGAATAACAGCTGCATTCAAGGAAACTCACGGTGGAAGGAATGAGACTGTCAAAGAGCATGTATGTGCCTCAGGTGGCATGTGAGCTTAGTCTTTGTGTCAAGCACTAGGGAAGGGAGGCCAGCCATTAGCTGTGCCGTATGAGAGGTGAATAACATGTGGAGCTCTTTGTAAAGTGGCAAGAAAGATGCCTCAAAACAACATGCAAAGTTTGAGTCAATACTATGGGAAAAACTCTTGCTTGCTTCGACATACTGCTTTCTTGAAGTTGTCTGAAAAAAAAACGAAAAAAAAAGTAAAGTAGTCTGAGAAGCAAGCAGTGAGATTCTCTTGCAAGCCAGCTCTAGCCCAGAGACTTTCTGGGTACAGATATAGGCACAGCAATCAATTCTCTTTCAGATTACTCAGTCCTCTAGAGCAAATGCAGGACCTCAGCTTTCTCACCCAATCACCTTGTATTAAACTGGAGGAAGAGGAGAGGGGTGAAATGGCTGTATTAGCAAAACTGACTAATATTTATCAGGCTAAGAAATCACACTTTTTTTTTTTTTCCAGGCATACAAGTTTCAGATTTGCTAAAATTGTTGATTTTTTTTTTTTTAAATAGTGCTCACAAAGCATGAAACATGAAACAAAAATCCAGTGTGGCCTCCCAGAGCTGCATTACAAATTGCCATTAAATTCCTAATTGGTAGAAAACCCCTGGCTTTGTAGAGTAAAGAAGCAGGCTGTTTTGTGCTGATGAAATCCCTCCAGGATTCTGAAGGGCACCACCTCATTTTTTTGAATACATATTATGTCCTCCTACTGATTCCATTAGTGATTCATGGAAATTATACCTATTAAACGCAAAAAAAAATGTTCATGGATCTGATTGCTGACATGAATATATTGGTTACAAATATACTGAGATACTGGCTGTAAATTGGATGAGCCTTTATTGCGTGAAGTTAAAACATGGTAATAGGATGGTGTTTTCTTCGGACTTTTGAATCCCTGCAAGGTAAAATTATTTCTCTCAGAAAATAGAGCATACTGGTTTAATGTCCTTTTCTTGTGATAGCAAACAGCAGAGGAGCAGGTTTCTTAGCTAATGTAAACAGCACGGTTCTGTGGGGTACAGTGGGTCTCCATCACTTCACATGAGCCATCCCTTGTATCCATAATCAGTGTACGCAGATACTTCCAGCCCGGCATCAGCAGCCTGGGCTCTGAGAAAAATACCAGCAGCATCTGTTACTTGCAGACTGGCACAAAAGACATGTGATAGTGTGAGCGGAGGGATAGGAAGCAAGCATTAAAGTATTATTACAGTAAGCTCTTGTCAGGCCTAGTAAAAATTGATAGAGAGTAAGTGAGATTATAACAAAAAGTTTGAGTAGGCAGCATTGTGCACTGAGTCTGCTAAGACACGACTGCATGGCAGGGAACCATGACTAACACCACCTTCTGCCATCTTCTACAAATATCTCCTGCTTGAGTTTGGCATTCGTGTCTCAGCTCCGTGTGTTGATGCCAGGAGGGCTGGTCTGGGGTGGCCTTGGTTCTTACATTGACTGCTCACTGCATCTAAGATTTCAAATACCACACCGAAGCACATTCCTGATTTTTCATTTTGGGGACCTGGCTTCACTGCAGAAGTAGAGATTCACAGAAAAGGCCATCTTCACAGTATCTCAGTTACTGGGTAATTGCAGTTGCATGATTTTCTCTAATCTAAAGATGGCATGGGACAGACTCTATTAGCAGAAAGGCAAATTGGTCTTGTGGTATCTGAAAGTTAGACTCAAGACTCTTACCCAAGCAAAAAATGCCAAATTTTGCAAAGCTTAAAACAAGCATTTGTGGAAGTATTGGAACAGATGAGAGCCTTCAGCTGATGAATTAGGTGTTTCTCTATATTGCATATAACACCTTTTCTGGACTTAATTTTATGATTCATGGAGTGCAAAACCAGACTGAAATAATGAAGTCATACAGAAACAGATTTGTGTTAAATGGCATAGCAGTAAATCTAAGCCTATCACGCGTGTTAGCCACAGTGAGGCTGGATGATGGGACACCTGCTTACCACGCTCATATGTCTCTACACATGCCTGTGGTGGTTCAGTTCTGCCGACCTTGCTTACAAGAAAATGCTTCCTGAGCAGCAGATTTTCTGGCAGTACATCTCGAGAACAAGTGTTTAGCTGGATTATACCAAACCATTAACTGCAATCAAAGGTGTAATCATTTTTCTAAGCTCAATATTCTTGCAGGAAGAGAAGTTCGCTAGAGTGAAATCCTACACTTCTGTACCATAGCTGTAAATGCAAACTGGTGGATATAGACTCTGCGTGTCTTGACCACCCCTTTTAGCAGGACACTGGATCCATCTATCACAGCAGGTGGCTAGAGGTGACAGGTGGTGCCTAAATTCTTTACTCACGGGGTGGTGAGGCCCTGGCACAGGCTGCCCAGAGGATCTGTGGATGCCCCATTCCCGGAGCTGCTCAAGGTGAGGCTGGATGGGGCCTTGAGCAGCCTGGTCTGGTGGGAGGTGTCCCTGCCCATGGCAGGGGGCTGGAACTGTATGGTCTTTAAGGTCCCTTCCAACCCAAACCGTTCTGCGGTTCTATGAAAATGTGATTATGTTTAATGTTTTTACTTAGGAGAAGAAGTGCAATATGTTAGCAAAGCAACTTTCTAGAACTCTCTAAACTAATTGAAGTTACCTCTGGGAAAATAGTTTGGGTTCTGGGTTTTGGCTGTTTTCTGTGTTGCTTTTTGTTGTTGATGGTTGGTTGGTTTTGTTTTTTTGTGTTTCTTTTTTTTTCCGATTTATTTGGTGGCAGGACTGGTGTTTATAATTGGGCTAAGACATTTTCATTCTGAAGAACCAGAGGTTTGAGATACAGTGTGGTTGTATATCATATATCCTCCACTGTGACATCTCAGTGGAGGAATCACTGAGAAACACACAGGAAAGGGAAGTATTTTAAACAACAAGAAAGTGAATGTGCACTAATATCAGCACATCAGCCTCTCCTATATTAACTATATGTTTACTAGACTGAAATTTAATCTTAAAAATCTTGTTGAGTTGAGGATTTGTACTGTTTGACACACCTTTTATATAATCCAAACCTCTAGATGCAATTCTGTAAACTTCCTAGATCTTATTTTCTAAGTATGAGCTGTATAAAATATTTCATTGTGAATTTTCTCTATGAATACTTTTCTTCATGCATATAGATTATTTTTTCACATCCTTTTTTCTCTTTCCATCCTTTTTATTAACCTTCTGTTCCATGTGCTGAGTGTTTTTGCTCCAGCTCCACTTTAAAATCTGGAGTTTGACTCAGCTTTCAGGAAGTCCAAAGCAATTTTGTTATTAAAGCTCATGAAAATGTGATAATGGATTCCGTTTTTGTAGATGTGCTTTAATTTACATTTAGGCTTCTTATTATGTTGGATAAATATGTTCAAGCAATCTAACTTCCCATGTGTTTGCTCCTCAGAAGTAACTATCCTGAAATACTGATAACATTGGAGGAGAGTGGTACTGCCATTCTGTCTGATAGACCAAGACTTTATCTTCTCTCCTTTTATCCCAATGATAATTGCTTATCAACACAAGCAGACTTCTCAGTGAGACTCTGAAGCCACCAGGTTTATGGTCCCCAGCAAAGACATAGTAGGAGCTGGGGCCAGTGTGTCAGTTCTAGCGGTTTTATTAGGAACTGGATGAGGAAACGTATGTGGTTGGCCATGGTGTCTGAGGAAGAAGCCCCTTCCTTGGATTTGTTTCTCACTCCTTTGAACCCCGGCCCACTCTGACTCTGATATGCCGATGACAACATGGTGAGAAACAATGAGAAATATTTTCAGTGGAAACAAACAATAAACATTGTATTTCTTATTTTTCCCATAAGAACGCTCCTAGCTGCAGTGCAGGTTTCACACCCTCACAGGATCAAATGCATAAAGATAAAAAGCATCCAAGTGGTTTGTGTTCATAAAAAAGACCTTACAGCATTATGTGCAGCAAAAGCAAGAGCAGCACTGGATTTTTACTGACTGATGGAACAAAACAAGAGGCTTCCAGTTCAGAAATAGGGAGATTTAGGTTACAACATGTGCCAGGACCACCAGCGCCATTTGGAGTGGAGAACCCAGGCAGAGCCGGTCAGCCCAAGAGTGTACAGACCAATTGCACAGAGGAGGAAAGAGGTGAGTGGGGGACAGTGCTGGAGGACCTGCATTTACCAAATCCCAGCCTGAGCTGTAAAACCTTTCTGCACATGCCAGTGGCCTTGCTGTGAGGCTCCATCTTTTTCTGTTTTCTTTCTTTTTTTTTTTTTTTTCCCAAACTGGCAAAGATTTGCTGTTTAATGAAAAGGATTAACGTATTTTTCCTGCTGTCTAAATTATAGATTTTGCCATAAACACTCTGCCATTAAGCAATATATTTCTTCCTATTTTTATTTAATTTAGCAAAGGTGGTAATTCCTATTTTATGCATGGGTTACTATTGAGTTGTATACAATAGGAATAGTTTGTCCAACAGAGTAATAATAATGCATTGAGCACAGGAAAATGCATCTTTCATCTCTTCTCTTCTGACCTTTCACTTTTAGAAGTACGGACCTTCTACCCCCTAGTTGTGTTTTTCCTCAGCTATGTTTTCTCTTTTTTAGCCAAAGTCACTCCTGTATGT
Source organism: Anser cygnoides (assembly GCF_040182565.1). Lineage (NCBI taxonomy): Eukaryota > Metazoa > Chordata > Aves > Anseriformes > Anatidae > Anser > Anser cygnoides. The sequence continues at coordinate 14,169,853 of NC_089912.1, read as the reverse complement.
CTCTATGATTTTATTGTCATTTATCATTTTCCGCTCCCCATTCCTATTTTGTTCTTCTGTTGCTTCTTAGCATACAGCTTCATTCTCAGATTGCTTGGACAGTGACCTGTTCTTACCTGGAGCTTGATCCCTTCCCACAGCTCTTCTCCATTCAAGGCCATGGAAATCTGTCTGATCTTTGAAACACAGCACCTCTATGAAGTTGTCAGTCACATCTTGCAGTGTGCTTGTTGACTGGAGGAGCAAAGAAAAAAAAAAGAAAAAAAAAAGGAAAAAAAATGTGCTAGGACTATGCTTCTGAGCCTGATGGTTGTAAAACCAACTCCTCTGCATCAGGGCTAACAGTTTTCTTCACAACCTTAAAGCTGACATTAAACGGAGGGAAAAACATTGTAAGAGTGAAGGAAAATTTGTAGCATGTTGGCTTTTTAAGCGTATTGTTGAAGGAATTATAGAGGTTTTGGGTTAACAGTTAACATTTTTAAAGTTGTGCCGACAACAATTAGTTTACTTTGGTCAAGGCTGATCAGTGGCATCTCTCTCTCCATTCACAGAAAGAAGATAATCACTTTGGATGGTTAATGCATCCTCTGTGTCCTTGCTCTGGCAACTTAAAGAACTCAAGGTCTAGATGAGCCTGAAAGAATGCGTTCTCCATTGTTCCTTTCTTTTCTCTGACAATGGTTGAAAATTTTCTTAAATAATAGTGATTTCTTAAATATTTCAGTATTACTCTTCTGCCTGAGAACTGTCTATTACAAAAAGTCAGCACTGAAAACCTGACAGCATTCATTAACCAGTTATCGCCATTGTATTTCCCTGTTGGGCGTGCATTAAAGAGCACCAACAGGGCAACCAGGAGTACTGAGTAAAAACCTGTTGTGTTTTTAATTTTTATAGCCAAGGCATTAAACTGTGCTGTCCTGCGGATTTAAAGGCCTCTATTGGTTTGGAAAAAAAAAAAAAAAAAACAGTTGTTGAACTGTGAAAAATTCACACTATTTCTTCAGAATGGGACCTAGCTAGTGCAAATGGGGAGGTTTTTCCAGAGTTTGAAGTGCAGTAAGTAAACAAGAATCATCACTTCTGAGGAAGAATAAACTGATTATCTTCTCAGGCCTGGTGTTAAAGACCTGAAGTTCTAAACCACATGACGATATGAAAAAGGAAGGAGAAAAAAAAAAAAATGAAGCCCCCCTTTTGGGGGCTTTTGAAAAAATGATCACAAATCCAAATTTGTATTGTAAATAGATGTTCTTGTCATGTGCATTTTCAAATGCCCTGCAGGAAGAAAACTTTCAGGAAAACTTCCAAATGTTACTGTCTTTTGTTTCTTTGTGGGAGCTACAGCTCTGTTGTGTTATGCTGCACTGCTTTCCTGTGTCTTCATCTTCCTGGAAGAGCTATTTCTATCACAATGTAATGTGATTTATTATTCTTATAAAATAAGCCCTTTCTTTTCACCAAGGTGGAGATAATGATGCATCACAGTGGGAAACAGTCCAGCTTGTAGAAATCTCAGCTCACAGAAGTAGGATATAGCCAGATTGTAATTCTAGTGAGGCAGTGCCTAGATATTTTGGACATCAGTCAAAATGCCACAAGTTTGGGTGTTTGGTGGTGTTTTTTCATACTTTCCTGTCCCCCTCCCTCCCTTTTTTTTTCTTTTTCACTAAAGGAAAAAATAATAGTCCTTTCCTAGGGCAAAAATAGACCCAATACAATCTGTAAATAAAATATTTGTTTTTGTGAAACTCTAGTTTATGAAGAGCAAGCTAGAGAGAAGCAACTGCTATTGTTTGAAACTGGAAACGCTTCATTCAAATATTCATCATTATTTTTCTTACAGTACCAGAAGAATGATAGACCCCTTCAGTGTCTGGGGTTGCATTGAGAGGTCCCCCCTGTTCCCTGGGGATATGGGACTGCAACACTGGCTCCCCGTAATACCAGTAATAAAAATCTTACTTGTTTGAATGTGAAAATGAGATCTTCGAAAGGTACATGCCAAAATCTTTTTACAGCTGCCTAAGGTGTTCCTAAGTCTGCATCCAAAATCCTGCAAAATCTCTCCCTTTCCAAAAATGATCTCTTAAATCAAATCATATTTGATTCAATTGCTTGAAAAGAAGAGAATGAAAAAAACAACGGAGAAGAAAAAAAAAAAATCATATCTTGATATATTTGTCTTAGCCATCCAGTACTAAAAGAATAGCTTCTCTGCCCTCTTCACTAAATACTGCATTATTCAGCTTGATGCACCCGGTGTGATGGGCACCACAGCAAACTTCCCGGCTTTTGATTGAGGACTGTGTGGTCTCGGAAAGCCTGCAGTCTCGAAAAAAACATTTACCAAGGACATACCTGGTTTATTTAATGAACAGGAAGCAGTGCAGCTGACTAGCACTGACCTCGCCTGCAGGTACCACATCCCTGAAAGGCTGCAAGGGAGACGTGGTGGACGGTGGGGTGGGGTGAGGCGCAGCTGGGCAGGTGATGCTGCCGAGTACAGTTGTCTGATTTGGTCGCGCTGTATGTTCTTTGGACGGGTTTATGAGGCGTGCTTCTATCTTCCAGCAAGACTTGGGAGCGCCGCTCTGCTGCAGGTTAGCAGGGACACCTAGTGGCTTTCCTAAATTAGACGTGGATCGCTTCTGCTGCTTGCTGATAAAACTCGCTAGGTTTCGAGGAAAGGCTGCAATGCTGCTCTGCTTCAGTGCTACATCTTAAAGCTTTTTGCACTGCAGTCTTTCTCTGTACTTTTTATCTCGATTCTGTGAAGCAGGAAAAATGTCGTGTTGTAATATGATTGACTTTCAGGAGAAGAAAGAGGATCGTTAACTGCTTGCATGACTGCTGAAATCAGGGTTTGCACAAACAAACAAGCAGGAAGTCACCTGAAATCATGAATTCCACATATCAACTTTGTCATTTTATCTGCATTAAAGCAGGGCAATCCGTTTATGCCTGTGGTTCTGATTGTTTAATGTTACCAATTTTAAATGTAATGCAAATGGCTGATTTCTTTTGTCATATAGGCATTGTGCATGATCACATTTTTCTGTCTTCTGGGACTAAAGAATTCCCGTGAAATCAATAATGCTTATGAGGCTGAGACACTTAAATGTCTCATGAGGACTCTTTGTATATAAGCTGCCTTTCCTGCCAAGCTGTAGTTGCAACTTGTAGGTGAAATTTAGACCGGTGCATACCCAGTGCACAAGGTCACCTCGTCCAACAGGAGATAAAAGCAGCAGTACCAGATCAGGTAGGCATTCAACCAGCCCAATATTGTGTCTTGTTTGGTAGGAGCAACTAGACGCGTCCCAGTGATAAGATGTCTGCAGGCTAGGGTTTGGCAGGGTACTGTGGCTACCCCTGAAGAAAGCAGGACACACCAGGGCGTCGGAAGGTCAGCGTGGTTCACCAAGCGTGAAACCGGGCTCGCGGTGCCAGGGGCTGCTCTGGGCTGGAGCTGCACCCCACGTGTAGTGTAACCCAGCCCCTTCATCAAAGACTCCTTGAGAGCTGCCAAGAGGGCACTGAAACAGGAGAGAAAAAACAAGATGTGGGGCACAGACTCGGTAGGTGGGAGCTGGGGATCCAACTGCAGGGGAGGTCATCCCTTCAGTCGAGCTTTAAAGTGAATGGCATTATGACCCAAAGGAGAGCCCAGTCCATAGTCATTTGAATCAAAAAGAAAGAAATACAGTGTCTGATCCCATTTGCTAGGAATAGAACTTGGCTAAGAGCTATTCCGATCCTGTGGGGGTGACTTTCAAACAGACAAGCTCTTTCTCAGCAGGTGGTGGTCTCTGTACCAATGTTTTTGGGTTTTGATTCTGTGTATCACTAAAGAATACGATTCACGCACTGTTAGAGAAGTCTGAGGCCATTCCTTTCTCAATAAAACCCTCTTTTTTTTTTGAAACAGAAGTCTATGGAAGCTATCCTCCTGTGATTTCATTGATTATAAAAGCCAGAGGTCACATAGACCCTAGCTGATGGCAAGTTTTTTTACAAAAAATAAGTAAATAAATAAAATAAAATAAAATAAAATAAAATAAAATAAAAACCTGTTTTCACAGATGAGAACAGACTGATTAGCTGTGATTTTCCCTTCTCTGGCTTCATTAGATGACATGACAGTCTGCTTCCAAGTCCTCTTCTTTCAGTATATATAAATGCTAGATTGAATACATTATAAGCATCCAGTACATTCAGAGAGCTGAAGGCTGAACAGATTTGTCCTGGAAAGGTTTCAAGGTTGCTAGCTTTTGCTGGTCCTCACAAGCACATGATTTCCTTCCACACCTTTCTGGGGTCACAGTATCTTTTTATCCATCTTCCTAAACATCTGCGCACTGCCTCCCATGCAGGAGAGAGCTTTTTCTCCCAGCCTTGGTCTGAGACTTCCCCAGGTGAAAATTTGCTGCTGATGTTAATGATCTGGTTTAACCCCAGCATTTGCTGACTTTCTTGGGTGTATTCTCAACTCTATTTCTCTGCCCGTAGAGCAGTGAAGCTGCAGAAGCACCACTCCACAGGAACAGCCAAGGCACTGGTGTTACAGTGCTGTGCAAAGACACCACCCGTCTCCTGCAGCAGCTCTTTGTTCCTTTCCTCTTCCACAAGGCAGTCTGAGAGGAGGCCTGAGAGTGAGCAGAGGGATTTAGAGAGTGAGCAAAGAGATTGTTAAAAATTTTGTGTTCTCATTTCTCACTCTGCCTACCCTCAGAGCAGGCTTAAAAGCCTGCATTTTTCAAATTGCAGTGAGTGTGCTTCTTTCATTACGTACCATCAGCTAGCAGCACTCTGCTCCCATCTTCATTTACATTTTAGATATGAAGAAGGTTCAGTATGCTACCCTACCACTACTACCACTACTACATAGCTCATAAAACTCTGGATTTTCATGTCTGAATTTTGCTTTAGGGTATTATATATTTATTAAGATACTGAGAATTTACTGTAGTCAAGTTTTAGAAAAAGGAATGTTTTTAATTCTTCTTGGCAGTATTCCTCATTCCTATACAAGCATTACTTACGTTACCTTTTGCCAATGTTATTACTGCTAATGTGACTTGATTCTAGCTTTATAGCCCTACATGAGAATCAAAAGTTTTTACAGATGCCATTACCAAATAACAAATGGCTTCTTTGTGTTAAAAATTTAATTTGCTAGACTTGGAGAAAACAAAGTCCAATATCATAGTTGTTTTGAGATTTCTTTATTCTGCTCAGCCTAAAGGAGTCATTTATTTGCTTGCTTTGCACTCATTTTTTTCCATTTGCTTTAAAACTTTTCAGTCTCACCAGTGGTGTAAAGGGACTTTGACTTCACATGAGAAGCAGGCTGAATACATGTATCAATATACTTATTCATCAGTGTCTTGGTAAGTTAATGATAAAGATATTTCAAGTAGTATAGCAGCTGTTTTGAAAAATAGGATCTAAATCAGACCTGAGGATGATGTATTCAGCATTTCTTCAAATGGCATGTGTAATTTCATGCAGATATAGGTGTACATTTCCAGACAATTTGTCATGTAACTGAGTTATCCAAATATATTTTAGGTTTTTTTGCATCACTTCTGGAATTTATAATCTTCTTTTCCACGTCAGGGAGCAAGTATTCCTGATGGCATATTAACAATATGTTTTGAGTGGAATATAATAGAATGAAAAGTTTATAAATTTTATGCCAGTGTTACCCAGCAGGGAAGCGGAGTGCTGAAAACGCCAGTGAAATTGAAGTGTGAAGTGCTGACCTCTAATGTTATCTTAATTAAATTTTCTCAATTAAAGTCCTTGTACTTGCAGGAGCTGACTGCCATAGACACCGCACACTTCATGCTGTGCAAGTGTAACTTAAACTTTGAGACAGGAGGGTGAAGTTATCACTTTCACTACAAAAGCTATGGATCACACATAAACACAAAAAATAGTATATCGCCTTGGTGTATTAAGGCGGTAAAATGCAAGATTGGCTTTTGGGTTCTCTGTTACAGATGCTGAGTCAATTTTATTGATCATACTTCATACTAGCAAGTGCAGTACATATTATACCTAGGAACAGTTTCTGAATGCATGGCAAGTGCTCTGCCTGAACAAACAACTAGCACCAGATAGCAAGGCAGGACATTCTCTAAAACCTTCATGAATTAAAACTGCAAAGATTTGCTTTCCTGCAAAGAAGCACCCATCTAAAACTCCTCGAGTAAATTCAGATAAACATGTAAACTGTAAGGTGCTCCTTAGTGATAGATAGAAGTCTTTTTCAGACTGTAGCTTGCACATTGTTTTGTCCTTGTGTACTTCGGTCTGTGTGTTATTGAAATTACATCTTTAGCCTTAACCAGCTTACCTAGTTTTGAGAACCTGTGAATTCAAACTGGAAATATCACAAGAAATTTCTTTTGTAGTTGTTGTTTTTGTTTTTGTTTTTTTTTTTGGCGGGGGGGTGTCTTTTCCTTTTTTTTTCTTTTTCTTTTTCTTTTTCTTTTTCTTTTTCTTTTTCTTTTTCTTTTTCTTTTTCTTTTTCTTTTTCTTTTTCTTTTTCTTTTTCTTTTTCTTTTTCTTTTTCTTTTTCTTTTTCTTTTTCTTTTTCTTTTTCTTTTTCTTTTTCTTTTTTTTTCTTTTTCTTTTTCTTTTTCTTTTTCTTTTTCTTTTTCTTTTTCTTTTTCCTTTTCCTTTTCCTTTTTCCTTTTCCTTTTCCTTTTCCTTTTCCTTTTCCTTTTCCTTTTCCTTTTCCTTTTCCTTTTCCTTTTCCTTTTCCTTTTCCTTTTCCTTTTCCTTTTCCTTTTCCTTTTCCTTTTCCTTTTCCTTTTCCTTTTCCTTTTCCTTTTCCTTTTCTTTTTTTTTCTTTTTCTTTTTCTTTTTCTTTTTCTTTTTCTTTTTTCTTTCTTTTTCTTTTTCTTTTTCTTTTTCTTTTTCTTTTTCTTTTTCTTTTTCTTTTTCTTTTTCTTTTTCTTTTTCTTTTTCTTTTTCTTTTTCTTTTTCTTTCTTTTTCTTTTTCTTTTTCTTTTTCTTTTTCTTTTTCTTTTTTTTCTTTTTCTTTTTCTTTTTCTTTTTCTTTTTCTTTTTCTTTTTCTTTTTCTTTTTCTTTTTCTTTTTCTTTTTCTTTTTCTTTTTCTTTTTCTTTTTCTTTTTTCTTTTTCTTTCTTCCCTCCAGAGTCATTATATAAGCTTCAATTATTTGTTTTCCAGGATTTTTATAAGGCTTATTATTAATTCAGAAACAATACATTGCATGTTTATATTGGCAACGATAGTTTTAATTTTTAGAGGGCTTCTTTAGGATACAAAGGCAAGAATAAAGATAACTTTTCTTCCTCAAGGCCTTCAGAAAGTTTTGGGGCTCCTTTTGGGTCATCCTTTTGAGAAACGATAGAGGCAATGTCTGCTGATCAGATGACATTGTGTACGTGCCGCTGTGCTATGCTGGGCTTTCACCTGAAATGGCATCGTCAGGCCTTCTGAGTGTGTTGTGAGTGTTAGAGGCCATTCAGTCAGCTTGAGTCTGAGCATTCCTGAAATGTAACTGAACACGACAACTTCACTGTCTAGGCTCATTTGGTCAGATGGTGTTGTGGTTGCTTTCCACAGCTAAATAAAACATTAGCGTTGCTATAAAGTTAGTAATACAGAGAGAGTCATTAAGCGGGAGGAAGAGCACTGATCTCCTGATGGAAATGGTGACTCAGAGAAGCAGACGGATTCAGGGAAAATGCAGCAGACGGCAGAAGTTCTCGACCAGAAGGTCCTCCCACCAGCACCTCCAGATTGTGTGAAGGGATGCAGAGGACACGCATGCTAGCCAGGCAGTGGGAAGTGGATCAGAGACTGATACATTTAATCTGCTCTCCACCCACCTCCCCTGTGCTTTCTGAGGATGTGCAGCCTTTCCAAATTGCAGCCATTAGCCAAATTGCTGTTTTGAACTGTTTGGGGGGATTTCAGGTCTGCACTCAGATTGTCATTCCTATCTCCTCTGTGCCTATTTCCCCTTCATCCTACCCCATGTGGAGTCAGTGATTCATTCTCTCTTCTTCCATCCATATGGCAGGATATATTAGGAAAGAGGGAGAAATGCTCAACCAGAACATATTCTTTCAGTCCCGGAGGAGAGAGAGGGGAATAAACAGCATTTGCAGCTTATTTTCCCCTCTTTATATCTGTGCATAAGCCAGAAGGTTTGGGCTGTCTTTTTTCCCTTCCAGTGACAAGGGCTGGTCACTGACTCCCGACGGTACACTTATTTGAGTGATAAGCAGATAGCAGCACTCTTTGCATCTACCTAAAATCCTCTCTTGTGCAGTTGGTACGGTGTAGAATTCAGTAAAATGTTGATCAAACTCCAAGTTGCACTCACTTAACATCTGCTTGACGCTAACTTCATCTTATAAATTCTTGTTCATGAGATCTTCACAGTCAGTGGTTACACATTGGTATTTGAATGTAGTTACCATCCAGAATATGAGAGAAATTAGTTAGTCTGAATATTTCTTAAAGGAAAACATATCAATGGATGTCAAGTATCAATAAAAATCAACTTAACCGAAGTTAGAGCAGTGTTTAAAAGTAAAGAACCTCCCTCTTTATTGACTGTCGAAATACACCAATCAACAGAACCAATGAAAATTTAGCAGCATAATTTCCTTTCACTAAAACAGCAAGGCAGATATTGACCAACTGTCTTAATTGCCTTGCAGTTCAGCTTTTCAGGCATTAAATTTCCTCACCGTGAATGGAACAGACAGCCAAGTAACTCTTGTTTAAAACGTGTTTTTGGTAAAAAGAAAATGGAGATACCAGTATGCAAGAACAAACTATGGTCACAGATTTGTGAGTAGATACAATGCATCTTCTTCAGTGATGGCAAAAACTAAATTTTAATTCATGAGAATTTGAGTCAAAACTTCACAGCAGAAACAACAACAACATTTGATTTGCGCTCACACATGTATATTCATATGTGTTTGTATTGCTTTTGGGTAGAAGACTAGACTTCTGAGTCATTTAAGCATGGTGCTATCTAACTATAAATACCTCATCTGCCCATCTGCCCTTCCTTAGACGTAAATCGAAAATATGCTTGACAAATTAGTTATTTTTGTTCCAAGTTCTCGGAAGATTACTTGAACGTTACAAACATATACACACTCAAGTAAGCTGTATGAAAATAAGTCATCTTCCTTTCTGATGACTTAGACCTTAATTAAGGCTTGATAAGGACTACTCATCCTATAGACCCCAAAACATTGTAAGAAGGAAGCATGACTGGAACACAACAGTCTGCTGGATGCTCAGCTACACTACCTAAAGGCTTCATAGTTGGCTTATGATCTTTTTTGTAGTTTTTAATTCTTTGTAGTCTGTGTAACCTGCACATCGGAGTTAAATTGCCCTCCCTAAATAAAAATAATTTTATTTATTTTTATTTTTAATTAAACATTCCACAGAGTGGCTAACTTCCTTCTGTTAACAGTTCTTGGTTTTATATAATAGTTTTCTTAATTTCTGGGGGAAACACTCTCTTCATCAAGACCTGAAAGCAGAATGCAGAATAAGGCATTCCGAATCACTGATTCAAAAAATAGATATAATGCTCATTATTAACTCCATGTTCTTCTCTGTCAGACATTGGCAGATAATTGAAGAGTGCAGTTTTACTTACCCAAGTGATTGTCAAGGCTCCAAGACACTGAAAAGGAAGCTTGGGCAGGAGGGTTTTGAATCACAGAACTCAGATTTAGCTTGTGTCATTCTCATCTATCAGTTGTCTACCGAAGAGGTTTTTATTTTATACAAGAATGGATAGCACAGTAATTATTTACTGTTAACTCTCTGACATATACCATTATATATATACCATATATACCTCTGACATATATTATTATATATATACCATATATACCATTACTGGTTACCAGATCGTCCCACACTGCCACCGCATAATCAATGCCACCTCAGTAATTAGACACTCCCTGCAAATCACAAATCTAGCATGAAGTAATACTAAAGTTTTACAAAAATAATGTCCTGTTCTTTTCCTTTTTAACTTTTAAAACTTTTTTATATGTCTTTGCTACTATGTTTTAGAGCTCACAGTTTCCCAAATTCAAGGTTTTGAAATTACGTCTGCGAAAGTGGGCTTGGCTTCTCTAAATTGAATCTGGTTGCTTATCTTTAAGAGTAAAATGTAGTCGCTCAAAGTTTTTCAGAAATTACATCATCATACTAAGTACATTTATGCATTTAGAGAATTTCACTGTTTTTCCTGTGTTTACTTCCTGAGCCTATGCTTGGCATTACAACTGATTGAAGATGGAATAGCAAAGCATTTTCTGATTTATTTTTTTTTCTAGCAGAAAGGGTTTGGTTTAAATGAGCCTCTAAAAACAAAGACTTTCTATTACAAAGGGAAAAATAAAAAACCCAGCCTGTTTTGGGAAGGTGAGAGAAACTAAGAAAGAATCACCTATTGAGCAAACAGTTGTCCTTCACCTGACTAACCTCATGTATAAAAGTCCTCCATCCTCTGATTCAGTAGTTTATCTGTTTTTAAGTACCTTGTGATATTGCTGTCTTTGAGAGCACAGAAACCTGTATGGAAGTGAAAAGACTTTTTATTTGAACTCAGTTTATATAATAAAAAATGAAGGAAAATCAGTGTCATGATCTGAGATATTCACTGCTAGTAAAATATATAAATATATACATATATACATATAAAAATGTTTGAAAAAAAAAAAAACTCTCTTTATCTTTCTTTATTAAATGAGGAAGACCTGTCCTACAAGGAGACTGTAACGGGTACAACAAGGCTGCAGAAAATCTTAAAAGCTTAGGAAAAGCCTAGCACTGAGTAAAATTTTAGTATTTGGTATGTATCTGATACTTTGTACACAAGCATATAGCCTCTGTCAAAATTACTTGCTTGAGGAAATTAACTGGAATTTGTTTCACAGCGTTTCTGCTTCTAGTAATACTGCTGGCAAACTGCTTTGACTGTGGTGGGAACAGAATCCTTCTCATCCTCTTGCCTAACAGATTTAGCTGGGAGTGATGCTGGTCTGTAAGACCAAATATCCCAGTGCATCAGTCAACTGTCCTTAAAAAAAATGTCATTTTAGCAAGTCATACTTATATGCAGCAGCGGGTCTGCTGTATGACAACAGCACAGCACGCCAGAAGGAGGTCTTTTATCCATGACTGCATGAGAACCACACACAGGTTGTGGGTGGCTGCCAGTGAGAAGCACAGGCATCTCAAGGGTTGCGAGTGCAAGCCACAAAGCCCCTCTTTGCAGTACTGAAGAGATCCATACCTCCGTGTCTTACAGCCCAAGCTCCTGTTGTCTGACCCCTCCAAGACAGAGAAAGCACAGAGTACATGTGTTTGCGGCAGGGAAGAGGAGAGTTGAAACAAGGCCTTCTGAAGCATCATGCTTTAACCAGCTCTTTGGTCAATCACCTTTTCAAGTAACAAAACATATCAAAGACATAAGCCCTCACATCCCGTAAAAGGATGGTTAAGTAAATACACATTTACTGATGTTACCCCATGGAAACTTGGTTTGAAAATGCTGGAATTTTGCCTCAGCATTCAAAGCAGTCATAGTGAAATCATAATGTTACGACTAATGTTAGGTCAGATTTTTGATGACTAACGTTAAGTCTTATGATATTAGGAAAGAGAGGTGTTCTCCACAAATTATCAGGTCTGATGGTGAGTGGTCACAGGAGGTGGGTGATGTCCTTTTGGCAAATCCTCTAGATGTCCAGTCTTAAGCTGAAGTGCCCAGTTCTCCTGTCGTGGGATGAGATAGGCATAAAGCCACAAAAAAGAGGAGTCTAAATCTAATGTCTGAAGCCACCACTTGGTGATAAGCCTGCATAATTTGATACAGTGCTTATTTATATCCTAATTACATTAAATATACGGGGGAAAGAGTATCTATGAACATTCCTGCATTTTTGAAATCAGCTGCTGCCCAGGTGTTGAGCTGAGCTCAGCGAGTGTTACACCAAAGAGGAATACACAGACTTTAATGCAATGGGTCTGAATTGGTTATCCTTTTAATACTTCACTAATTAATTGTTACTATACTCAACAGATAGTGTTCTGTCTGTTTTGAAAGAGACTAAAAAGTGAGATTTGGACCATTGCTGTATTATTCTTGTCCTCAGTCAAATTGGAATATAATTACTTATAAGCAAGAAGTTATGATAACTCTTAGGAAAGGAGAATAAAAGTAAATCATTTATATTTTCACTTAGCTAGCAAAAATAATAGTGTCAAAACACTGAACACCTTTCACTGCTTCATGTCATCTGCTGAGGTATGGTCTTGATTTCCTTTAAATTTATACCTCAGTTCTGTGCATCTGCAACTATAAGCAAGATGAAAACAGAGAGTCACTGTTCCTTCCCCTTTCCAAAAAAAAAATAAATATGTGTGAATAGTCTGAATTTTGCACATCACCTGGTCTTTTTCTTTCCTACAGCAGAAAAATTAGAAAGAGAGATTGTCTTGAGAGTCCACCAGGTGTTTATTTCTGACTCTTATTCCCGTACCAGCTGCTTCAGCACAAAACAGAGGAGTGGTCATTGCTACATCTTTTTTTCCTCCCTTGCTTTCATTTAAGAAGCTAGTGAAATCACTGAGACAGATTACCACAATGTTTTTGATATATTTGGAAGCAGGTTCAGGAAATCAATAAGAAAAACAGAAGGCTTTGAAAAAAAACCATCATATGGAAGATAGGGAGTTTTCTTGTATTTCTGTCATACACAATAACAAGGATTATTGCTTTACAGAGGATTTTCTGGGCTATGAATTGTGTAAAAGATGTTGAATTAAAATCTGGCCACACAACAAAAATGGATGCACTGGAGAAATCAGAGCAGTCCAGTTGCTCCTATATGAGCATCATTCTTCTGGACTCTTAAACAAAAAAGCTAAATTTGGCTGAGATGCAACGGTGAGAAACAGACTGAGTATAATATCCTGAATAATCTTGTTGTGTGAGTCCCTAAACACCACCAACAAATCATGGGGCTAGAGTTTTGTGAGGACTCCAAGTTTGGACACAGTGAAAATATTCTTCTGAGGCTTACGGCTCCTCCTTACAAAGTACATGACAACAGTTAGAGGTCATGAATGCAAATATGGCATATGTAAAAGTATGAATCACTTCTTAAGATACACTATACTGATCTACTTTGTTGGAGGGAGGGGTGTGTCATGAAAAATATTACCACAGATACCCATTTCGCAGTAGTCCCTTATGAGCGAAATTGCTGTTTTTTTTCAGGTTTTATTGTTTTTGTCAGTTAGTCATCTCACTTGCAAGCTCCTGAGCAATTTCCTACCATGTGGAAAGTTAAGTATTGGTAATTCCAGTGAGATTTATGGCAATGTGTAGAAAAGTTTCTCTATTAACACTATTGATCAATGGAATTCAGTCTGTTTGAATAGTGGATATCTCCATCTTACTGTGTGTTTCAAGAATAAAATCTTAACTGAGTACCTTTTGCAACTTCACTGAGGCAGATTTTGATCATCTTGAAACCAGGTTCACAAAGATAATGTAAGTATCTAAAGCTACCCAAAGACACCTTTAAATACCTAGATGTACTTTATCTGTCCAGACCTCTCAGTCAAGCAAGGCATAAGACAGTTTGAGTTTGAATCCCCTTGCCAGACTTACTGAGCTACGTGTTAGTGCCCTTGAATGAGTGTTACAATTACAATAATAATTAGCCCAACTTGGGGAACTGGATGAAAAGAAAAGTTCACTATTTAAATAAATGTTGCTTCTTATGATCATTCTTGAATTCTAGATCATTCTAGCGGTGTTTGTCATTGGATGGGTAATAGAGATTAAGACTGTGTTGAATTTTCCAAATCAAATGAATTATAACTTACTGACAAGGAATTTGGGGGAAGTCATGTCGCATATTTCAGAGCCGTGGGAAACTGCCAGCATCCATTGCTTCATGGATGTCCTTTCACCTTAAGACTCAGAGAGCACAAACTTCGCCTCAGGGCACAAGTGCAATGAATGCCTCTCTTCGTGTGCCTCAATCATTACACAGATTTTGCATTTATGGTAGCATCTGCTCAGAAATGACACGCACATGCAAGGTATCTTCCACTGGAGGAGATGCAGAAAGGTCTCCAGTGCACAGCCTCTGTGGTGTCCTTCCTGATCATGTACCCTCCTTGTCTGCAGCCCCTACCCCGCTCCAGTGACCAGTGATGAGAAATACTGAAAATATGTAATGCTTTTGAGTGAACCAATTACCATCAGTCAGTTCTCTTTTTTTCAGTTTGTCAGGCAACTCTTTGGAGCATGTTACATTTCAGAGCTAGATACTAACAGAAAGACTGAAATATTATGTACAGCCTTCAGCAAGAAGTACATCGGTGCTTACAGTCAGCTCTTGAATAAGTGAATTCCAGTTGATGGCAGGGGTGCTGCCTTCAGTCTTAAGATCCCAAATGATAGTCTTATTGGAGTTTCTCACAATTGTCTTTGATATTAATGAGTTTTTAATTAGGAATAAAACTGAGACATCATTATGGAGAGATGCATCCATGCAGACTCAAGCATTCGTGGATTTTTGTTTTGTTTTGTTTTTTATTTTTTTAATTAGGCCATATGAAAGTGTTCCGGCAAGAGAAAACTGTTTTAGTATTAATTTTATTTAGGACAAGGACAAGTGTGTTATTCTGGGAGAGTATTATTATAGACGGTATAAACAGCCCTCTCCTTTAAAGACTTTAAAGCAAATGTGCATTTTTTGTGTGTGCTAGTGTGCGTGAATGTTATGTTTTTAATGAATACAACTGTTGCAGTAATTATCTTAAATTTGTTTAAGCAATTGTTTAAAAAAAAAAAATCACTGGAAAACAGTTTTTCAACAGAAACTATGATACCTCTGCAACAGGCCAGGCTCAAGTCAAAAGACTTGATTATGACTCTGACCTAAGTGAAAAAATCGGAATACAAAATTTCAGCAATTTTGTGTCTTCCACATTCTCTTGGTTTCTTCTCTTCGGTTGACAATTTTCTTTTGCTCTCCAGTTTATACATTATGATCAACTCTATTTTGAGCAGTAGCTTTGTACAACTTTCCCTGGGTTATCTTGCTTACCTGAGCCAGTAAGTGGCTACAGTTGGGTCTATCACACAACTTGTTACTGCAGAGCCTGTTAGTGTTGGCCAATGAGCTGAAATACATCCCTTCTGTCCTTTGTTCCAGTCCTTGAATGCTGGCCACAATTTTCTTCTGTAATAGTCAGTCTGAATCCAACAACATTTTATCAGCAGAGATCTGGCTTGCACTTTGGGGACTTCCAACAAGGACTAAGAAATGTGTTTATTCTCTTTTGAGTATTTTTAATGTACCAAACATAATACTGTAGCTGCTGTATTGTCTCTCCAGACTCTCTAACTACTCCTGCAGTCTACAAACAGCATCTGATGCCTCAGGAGCTTCTTTCCATGCTGTGCTCTGAAGGCCTTGCATATGACAGTATGAAGACAGTCCCCAGCGAATATGCTCCTTGTTTTGACTGATAGGGTTTCTGTGCAAGATACAAACAGAACAGCTGCTAACACGCTTATCCAGGTGGAAAAAAAATGCACAGCTGATGCATTTCATTTTTTCTTGTATTAACCAGATAAACTCTACTGTAATTATGCATGTATTACAGCTTCACTAAGTGAATCTTGTCTCCCCACTACACATGCAGTACCCACATTTGAATTTCTTGTCTTAGCACAAAAGAAAATGTATTGGTTCCAATCTCTTCAGATTTCTTGTTCAATTTTTAGCCAGTTTCAAATAGCTGGAGCTGTAAAATTTAAACTGCATTCCTCCACCTAAAACCTTAAACAGACAGAGATCAGTGTTACCCTCATAAAATCAATTTGCTTTTCCAGGTGTACTTGGCTAAAACATTCTTAAAACTACTGGTTCTTAAATATTCAGATCCATTTGGCTAAACAAACTTTGAGTTCTGTAACGAACAGCAACAACAACTGTAGTACTAATTGATCAATCTTTTAGCTTTCCTAGGCATGCTCTGTTTTCAAATGCTTTAGCCTCTTCACATACCACAATTAGTCACCAGGCTCTGCTGCCAGCAGAAAGCTCCAGGGAACTGAGTCAGGTGAATGAAACTGTTTGAGCCCCCTCCTTGGTGACTGCAATCACAGCGTTGACTCCACTAGACCCCTACCCCGTGGAGGACTGTGCAGTTTTGGTCTCCCTTTTTGCCCTATTCAGTATTTATGTACAGCTGCTGTTGTCACCTGCCATCACTATACAGATGGCACTTTAATCTGTTTGCCTTTCGTAACAGCCAGTAAGGTCACGGTCATATACCTCTCTTGCCATGTGTGGATAAAGTCATCACAGCAACAAAGATCTTTGAGTGTTAAACCTAACAAAAAAAAAAAAAATCTAATGGACAGCTTGAAAAATGTATTGATATAGCTTTCTCACATTGCAAAAGGTGCAGACAACACTTCACCAGAACAGTTCATTTCTTCTGGCAGCCACAGAGATCTTAGGGCTTTGAAGTGCAGGTATTTGATGGAAACATCCATTTGTAGAAGGTTACATCAAGACCCTTTTTTTATGATGTCCTAGATCCTACTAGAGATGCTTGTGGCTTCCTAAATGGATTACTGAAGCAGGATTCAATTATACTTGAATGTACTTGCCCTAGAAACACTGCAGCTGGCACACATTTAAAGCAGGATTCCTCTTATCTTTTCAGTGGCTTTCCATCACCAGAATTTTCACTTGTGGAAGCTCAGAAGCAGCTGGATGTCAGAATTAAAATTTCTGAAGGAATTCCATCTTTTCTCAACAGAAGAGATCCTATCTAGGCAACACGGACGTCAGCTTTATTGCCATGCCATGTACTTCACTGCTGTACAGTTCTAAAAGAAAGCCTACTTACTTCAAGATGAAGAAAGATAGCCTTCTAATGGAAAAATGCTGTTGACAAAAGCTTCCCTTCCTTCTCTTTAGTCAATGCAGTTACTCTTCCTACTGACTCAGTTTTGAGTTAATTTATTTAGACTGCATTAATTAGTATAGATATGAAAAGCAAGGATAGGACTTAGCGCTTTCTCCTTCTCTTGCTCAGTGTCCTGCTTATAGCAGCAGAGCTTTCTAAAGTTCACCTGCCTGAATACATTGTGAAACGCAGCAAGGTCCCTTCTGAAATGATGAACTTTATCTTGCAAGAGATTTTTACTGTTTTGACTGCTGAGT
This sequence comes from Anser cygnoides, assembly GCF_040182565.1. Taxonomy (NCBI): domain Eukaryota; kingdom Metazoa; phylum Chordata; class Aves; order Anseriformes; family Anatidae; genus Anser; species Anser cygnoides. Next base: position 14,152,550 of record NC_089912.1, on the reverse strand, counting down.
TCCCAAAAAGCAACAGCTATGGCTCTTTCCTTCTTGTCATATTGTCTCCCTTTCCATACTGTCATAAATCTGCCTTTCTTCCCCCATGATAAGTCATTCTCAGTAAACGAATCATTAAAATTTTCCACGAATCATCAGTGAAACACAGCTTGATGGATTTTTGCTTAGTATCACTTTGGGTTAAAGCAGCTTAATAAAATTGTGAACTCTTTTAATATAATGTCTATCATCTTGAAGTCACCCATCATACAGCAGACTACCATATAACGATACTTAACAGCAAGTCCAGGTATGTTAAGTTTTGCTGCATCAGTTGGGTGCTCTTTTAGTATTAGGTGGCCCCAACAAAATATAAGCTATTGAGGATCTCTCTCTCTCTGAAAGATAGAGTCTGTGTCTTTCCCCGTAATTGCATTATGACATTTAGGTGTATCAACACATCTGTAGTCATGGTAACTGCGCTATTCCTGTCTTTGCCATTGAATATTTACCTCTTATTGACATCACATTTCACCAGTAGAATAGGGATACAAGTTACCAGAGATGAGTGAACAGCTTGGCAGAAGTAATTCTGAAGAACTTAGCCATTCAAAATCTTGTTTCTGAATTAGGAGAAATAGGTGGTAGAAAGGATGTGCTATTTAGAGCAGTTCACGCTTTCTTCAACCAAGATTTTTTTCCAGAAACCTTTTAATGCAAATATTTGTGATCCTTACAAGCTATTTGTGTGAATAGAATAGTATTGTTACCTTCCCTGAATGGTTGACTTGCATCATTAACCTATGCAAAAAACAATCTGAATTTTACTTTTTTACAGCTCTTCACATAATTGTTCATATAATACCTTTCATAAACCTTCTGACCTTCAACCTACCAATGGTGTCTGTGGGAATGTCTCCTGTCTTCTGTTCTTGCAAATATCTCCACTTTCTTTTCCTGATTTTTTTATGCAAGAAGTGTCTCCTGTGAGGTAATCCTTAAGGCTTATTATCTTTTCTTTCAAATTTCTTCTCAAGATTCACTTTCTCTGTGACAAATGAAAAAAATTGGTGTATCGATCTTAAAAACATCAAATTAGAAACAGAAAGTATACATACATGTGACTTCATTTGTTTGCTTAATTACAGAAAGCCTGGAATTGTAAGGCAACTTGATGTACTGGGTTTATGTGGCAAGGGCCTGTTAGCAGGGGGGCCTCTGTGAGCAGAGCCTAGCAGCTGCCCCATGTCAGATCATGTATTTTTAGCGTGCTTTTAGTTTCTTACTGCTCTAGTCTGCTAGTGATAGGCAATAAATTCTATTAATCTACTTATGCTGAGTTTGTTTTGCTTGTTATGGTAATTGGTGGGTGATGTCCCTGTCCTTATCTCAACCCTTGAGGCCTTTCCATCACATTTTCAACCCTTTTTCTTTGAGGAGGGGGCATGAGAGAGTGGTTGTGGTGGAGTTCAGCTGCCCAGCAGGTTAAAATCACTGCACTTGCACAATCAAATGAATTTTGAATCAAGTGATTTTCTTACCTTCTGTTGTTTGGCATGGTTATTTCTTTTACTCTGATTCAAACAATAATCTAAGTATTTGGAGTAAAAACTGCCCACTTGTCTAGCTTTATAAAACATGGTAAAAAGACTTTAATCAGTCTTACAACAATACTTCTGGATAAGCACTTCAAAATATTCTTCTGATTGTAGTTTTTGATTTTTTCTTCCATTTCTGTATATCGTCTTTTATAATGGAATAGTGGCATGGGTCTGGGTCCTGAAAGTATAACCAGGACACAGTTGGAAGCAAGTACCAATTCTTCTGAAAACAAATGCAACATGACTCTGGCCTCTGAGCTGGTCTTAGTCCAAGAAGCTTTTCCTGAAAAGTTAGTGGTGGAGAATGATTGCAGGACTGTAGAACAATTGAATCAAGTCTTTGTTTCAAATTCAAGTGAATTGGCAGCCTCCTTTGATTTTGTTTCCTTGTTGCTCACAGTTCTTTCCAATCTATTAATTATTACAATGCAAATAACAGCTACTTCATGCTTGCATTTTATTTAGAAGCTGATATGTTTCAGAGATCAATGAAGGGACGGAGAGCAGAATCTCTGCAGAAGTAAAAAGGGTTTGATTGAAGAGGCAAGGAAATTTATACACCATACTTGCATTGTTTCTGAGATGCTCCAGTGTAAAGAAGAAAACGTCCTTTGAAGAGCATATAAGAGGCTTGACATGGCCTGTAATAGAGCTTGAGATCAAAACACAAAGCTTAAGTGTTTTCCTGGCACAAGATCTGGTGAGGCAAACCCTTTGCTACACATTCAATCTTACACTGGAAGACCCTATGACAGGAATGTCAAAACTGCAGAAAATGACACAGTCAGGATTTCAGTCCTCCCTGTAGCACTGTCTCTTTCTATAAGAACATTCCTAAATGCCTAGTATTTTCACATTTCTCTTCTTTTCTCCCTTTAACTAGCTTGGTTCACCTCTGCCATCCTCCCAGCCTGTTCTCACTCATCCCCAGCACAACTTCCCACCACCACCTCCTTGCTGCAGCCCAGCAGCAAGGACTCATCCCCCTTCTCTCCACAATTACCTGGAAAGCTCTTGTCCAGCATCACAAGAGAGAACAGGAAAGCTAGATCAGCTGGTCTTAGAAATAATCATTTATGATGGCTGCTAAGAGTTGAGGTTGTGAGGAAAAAAAAAAAACTTCCCAAACCACACTGAACTGGGTGAAAGTTTGAAGGACATAAGTAAAATCTTCAGTAGCAGCTTTAGCTGCTCACATTCAGTAACTGTCTACTAAGCACATACAAGCAAAGGTGTATTGTTGCAAAGGTTTGAGCGAAGGTTTTGTTGGCTTATTGCTTGCTGAAGCATGGCAGATGGTGACATGAATGGCAAAGACAGGACCTTTCGTACTCCTCAGGATCTGTTACATGCTCCGAAACACAGGAATGCTAGAATTCAGCAACAAGGTAGGAAAGAAACAATCTTATACAGGAAGAACAATTTACTGTCTCTGAACAAAGGCTCATAAAGAAATCTGTCTTGATGCCTTATGACTTGAGCAATGGGCAGGACATGATTTAAAATCCTTTAAAATAGGGACTTTGCTTGATTCTCAGGATTAGCTGTTAGAGCTTAGGTGTGTGAGTACAAGTCAGATACCTCCTATGCAAAACTTCGTCTTAGAAGGTTTGTTTAATACAGTTATGTTTTCAAAAAGGGAATCATAGAAGAAAAAGTATTAAATGACCATAACGTCAGGCAGAATTATCAACTTTGATATGATCCAGTGGATTTTTCAACTGTCAGAAAGGCTGAGAGATCGGGAGGGAAAAAGGGATATCAAAACTACCAAGTCAAAGCATCAGATATGAGACCAATGACAGAAGCAAATCTGGATCTCAGCTCTTCTGCCTAAAGCCTGGTCCTCCACAGTACCGTAGTATCAGATGGGACAAGGAATAGAGCCTGCTCATATGCACTGAAGCTTTTAGCTCTAAAGGCTTCAAAATGATATTGAGGGAGAGGCAGAAATAATACAAAATATAGCACATTTTCATGGCTTGTCACATTCCTGTCTATGTCATTCAGATTTGCACAGCATTCTGAGGGAGAAACAGTTTTCTTTTTATTTATTTTTCGTTATACTTTTTCAATTCAAAAGCTATGGGGTACTGATACAGACACATTTTTGTATAGCATTTATGAGTAGGTTCAAAGCTGCAGAATTCTGTGCAAAATGATTTGCATTTCAAAGCAGTAGGGATGGCAATTTGGGGTGAGTTCACACAGAGCTATTAACTAATACTTTTATGAGCTTTCTGAATTGCATAGCTCAACTTTGATTGAGGTCTTGTGTTGAAAAAGAGTACTAGCCAACAGTAACTTGACTCTTGACATGGGACTTAAGAAACAGAGCCAGAGAAAGGCAAAAAAGGGCAGAGTTATTTTCTTAACTTTCAGGGAATCATATAATCATTAAGGTTGGAAAAGACCTCCAAGATCATCTGGTCCAACCATCACCCTACCACCAATGTCACCCACTAAACCATGTCCCTAAACAACATGTCCAACCTTTCCTTAAACACCCCTGGGGACAGTGATGCCATCACCTCCCTGGGCAACCCATTCTAATGCCTGACCACTCTTTCTGAGAAGAAATTTCTCCTAATTTCCAACTTTAATTAATTAAAAGTTCCCATTTGTATTAAAGCATACAAAACCTGCTGGTTCCTATTGTTTTTTAATTATTTTGTTAGTATTTTTGTGCTAACAGGTTATCATCTTAGAGTAGTACTCCACAGTGCAAGGCATAGTGTAATTACAGAGCAAAAATATGACCATTTTAGCTTACTTGTAGGTATGTATGTATGTAGGTATGTATGTACTTTACTTTCTTGTATGCAGCACAATGGATAAAAGTTTTATAGAAAGATGCAAAGAAGGATAGTGAAGTAAACCTGCAGATCTTTAGAACCTAGACTGGCAAAGGATAAAGTATGTATGTGCAGGTTGTTTAAGCAGGAATGAAATATGCCATATTGATCAATGACACTGGTATTTCAGCACAGTGTCAGTGAAGTTGGCAATTAATTAGCATCCCACAAGTCTAAAGTAATGTGGGTTATCATTAAGAGTACTGTGAGCTTAAAAAATATATATATCATCTTGCAGTGAATGGGATTATTTAATGGTCCCATTCCCTTTAGATTTTTAAACAGCAGCATTGTTGTTTAATGGATGTATAATAGTAAGAAATGGTGATCACACTGACACAAAATATACACTAGGGATTAATATGTATGCTTTCAAGATGTTCTCACACTGATGGCCCAAGGGAGGCTCTGTTACTGATACTAACAGACATGTCCTGAAAGTAACACTTCACATTCATTAAATCCAGACTGGATCATACACAATAGCTGGTAAGTTCACTGTGAGCTTCTTCCAGCATTCACTTTTTTTGCAAACAGTCAGAAATCTTGAAGTTGCTCATACTTCCTGTGCTAGACCTTTTTACCTTTTGTTTGTTATCTGTATAAGCATCTGAGGTAAGGTTATATATTTTCTGTAATGAAGAAAAAGTAATTACTGCAAAAAGCGGTTCAAAGTCCAGTATGTAGTCACAGATATGATTAGCAGGAAGTGCGGTAGTATCACCTGTGTCAATGGAAATTGAAATGATCCATTTAATTTACGTTTTCTTCTAACCTACACTTGTTGATATAAATTATCTTTGTTCTCCTGTCTTGTGACTAAGTATAACTTAATATTTTTTCCTTATCTATGTGTAACTTACTCCAGCTTAAATCTCAGTTCTGAATCTTCCTTGCCTGCAAATGTATGCACACACATGCATATGCCACTACAGATAAATGCACAACCATCTCTATCTGTGTGCATATGTTCTTGCAGAAGATAACTATTAATGTTTGACATACTTTATTAACACTACCTTTCTTTATTTCAGCAACAGTCAAAAAATCTTTTACCATATTTTATACCATCTACCTACTTCACACTCCTCAGAAGTTTTAGTTACCAGGTGGCTTGGATAGCTGCAAAAGCATTTCATATTTTTGCCATCTAGAATGAACCCTCCAGGGGTGCTTGTCTTCCACTGAACCTGTTTACTTTGTGCTTCATGTATTAGGCGAACAAGATAGCAAATGAATTCCCTGCATGCAGAAGTATTGGTATGAAAGTGCTAACCACACAGACTGAGCTCTGAAGGTAGTGATCAGAGCACCCAAAAGCCTCTTTGATCTGAATTCACTCCAAACACCTAACTCACAGACCCCTATAGACTTCCAGTTTTAACTTTGTGCCTAATGAAGTGAAGTTTATCTCTGAAAAGCTTTATCACAGCTGGACATAACTAGCAATAGTTACTTGCAAGAGTACAACATAAGGGGGTAACTAAATGAATCTCAGCAGTTTGTCCTTCTAGGACAAAGCTGAAATGTGCTTTTATAAGTAGTATAATAAAGAATAGACTTCATCCAGGTCTCCAGACTACACCGCAAAACCAGCATGCAATTTGCCTCTCTGCATAAAAGTGTCACAGTGGAAAGAAGAAGCCATGTCAGTCAAGAGCAAGATTCTTCCACAGAGCTAAGAAAGGAGTGTTATGTGCATCATTTATTTGTGGTTAGTCAAACATAACTTACATGCAGCTCCAAGAGAATTTATTGTTCACCCATTTAAGCTTTTAATAGTCAAAGCACAACTGCTATTTATTACTGTGTTACAAAAATGCTAATGCTTACAATTCAGACCATGGAGTTTCTGTTGAGGATTGTTAACGATACAATAAGATAAACAGAGCCAAATATCTGCTATTCTGCATGAATGTTAAATCCCTACCCATCTGATTGTCCATGATCTGAGGACAACCCTCCACGATCAGGAGGGGATTACTTGATGAGTTACCACACCTTAAGATCCTTACCAGGGGAGTATACTGTTGTTGCAGCACAGTTAGTGGTGGCTGTTTCTTCTTCCACTTTCTGAGGTACACTCAGTATTATTTTAATATGTTTCAAACACCTTATTTGCTAACATAACTGTCTGGTTGGATCATAAATTTACTTATACCATGTTTGCTGAAATCTACGAATCATTCTCTGTGTATGGGGAGCATTTCTTCTAGGATCTAATCTACATGATTGCACACAGCTGAGCAAAATTTGACTGAAATTTAAGTTGAAAACATCTTAAGACTAGTCAGATTGTCAAGGCTCAAAGCCACAGGTCAGACAATGAATTGGGTAATTTTGTCAGTATGCATAACACCAGCAGGACAACAGTCATCTGTCCAGACCTGAGAGGAAGTTACAGGCAGAAGTTATGTAAACAATTTTACAGATACAACTAAAACCAAGCACAAATTAACCAATCCAGTAAAGGCTTTACAAGGCCTGAGGCACCTTGCAAGGTCTGTCAATGTTACAAAGCCAGGGTCTCAGTCCTACCACTTGGCCTATCAAGTTGAGTGGGCAACAAGGCTGAGGCATTTCCTTGCTTGCAGTGCACCTTATTCTGCAAGTGTATCATACGAGCCTTCCTTTGAGTACCTATATTGTGTTGGTGTTGTGTTTTTTTTTCTTCTTCTTCTTGTTTTGAAATAAGCTATTGAGTGTGTCTGTTCAGTAGCTATCCTTAAAAAGTCTCTTACATTTGGTGACTAAACCTGTAAAGTATAGCATTTCATGAAGGTTAGTTAATTTAATAGGGGCTGTTTTGTCTTCTACTACCCTCAGTTTTAACCTGAAGGCAGGAATATCTCTTACTTTGGAAGCGTGGCTTCCAAACAACCTGTTGTGCTTCTTTGGACAATGTGCTGCCTAAACGCTACCAGCTCATCTCACCTCGTTTTTCTTTCCAAAGCTAATTTACATGTCTTGAAGTACAAAGACATATTCTATAAATCCTTTTCAGGTGTTTGGTTCTAAAAATCACGTAAAATTTCTCTGTGCTGTAAAAGCAAAGAATCAGTTTGTTCTTAATACAAATTCTAATCAAAGGTGCAGTGGTTCTTTCTCATCTGAGCCATTGTGTATGTGTATATGTGAACAATCTCCATCTATTTATAACTGCATGCAATAAATGTTAAAAGGAATCTTTTCATTGTCAAGGAACTCTTTTTCTTGAAGATAATACATCATTAAGGTTTGCCATAAAACACTGATGTGAACAGGAAAGGCAAAAGCCTAGATTTATATCACCTCATGGAGGCCTGGTGCTGTAAACAGATCAGTAAGTGTGATTAGCCCTATTTACAGAGTGCATGGTGTTTATCTCTGCATTAGTTATAGCAGGCTTGTGGAGACCCACTGAGAGTGAGAAGAAAAAAAGGAGAAAAAAAAAAAAAAAAAAAACGAACATCTTTTACTGTTTTCAGTGGGAAAAGCTGTTTTGTCTCCTCTGATGTCTAGTTGGAAAATGTTAGATAAACAGATCCTTTGACAAACCCAATGTTTAGGAAGGAAAATTTGCTTTTTGTTGCTGTTGCTGTTTACAATAGGCTTTCTTATTTTATTTCGAATAAAAATACATGTGCCTGCTTTGAAATGGCACTTAAAATTTGTCAGAGTTCTCCTTTTGCTGCAGACCTAACATGTTCCCTTTCCCATCCTCACCCCTACAGGCCCGTGACAGAGGGTTAGACCAAATCGGTGGAGTCATGCTTCACACAGCTGTATCTTGCTGGCAGCCGTTCCTAGGTCTGGCTGTGCTGCTAGTCTTCATGGGCCCCACCATAGGCTGCCCGGCCCGCTGCGAATGCTCGGCCCAGAACAAGTCCGTCAGCTGTCATCGGAGGCGCCTGATGGCCATTCCAGAGGGCATTCCCATTGAGACCAAAATCTTGGACCTCAGCAAGAACCGACTGAAGAGCGTCAACCCTGAGGAGTTCACGTCATACCCCTTGCTGGAGGAGATCGACCTCAGCGACAATATAGTCGCCAATGTGGAGCCTGGAGCCTTCAACAATCTCTTCAACTTGCGCTCCCTGAGGCTGAAAGGAAACCGTCTGAAGCTGGTTCCCCTTGGGGTGTTCACTGGGTTGTCAAACTTAACAAAACTTGATATAAGTGAAAACAAGATTGTCATTTTGCTGGACTACATGTTCCAAGATCTACATAACCTAAAGTCCCTGGAGGTTGGGGACAATGATTTGGTCTATATATCACACAGGGCCTTCAGTGGACTGCTTAGCCTGGAGCAGCTCACCCTGGAGAGATGCAACCTCACAGCTGTACCAACAGAAGCTCTTTCCCACCTCCACAACCTCATCAGTCTGCATCTGAAACAGCTCAACATCAACGCTTTGCCTGCGTATGCCTTCAAAAGATTATTTCGCCTGAAAGACCTGGAGATAGACTCCTGGCCCCTCCTCGACATGCTGCCTGCCAACAGCCTGTATGGTCTCAACCTTACTTCTCTCTCCATCACCAACACCAACCTGTCTGCAGTACCTTACTCTGCTTTTAAACATCTGGTTTACCTGACGCATCTAAACCTCTCCTACAACCCTATCAGCACCATTGAAGCAGGCATGCTCTCCGATTTGGTACGCCTGCAGGAGCTCCACATGGTGGGGGCCCAGTTACGTACCATTGAACCACATGCTTTCCAAGGGCTCCGATTCTTACGTGTGCTTAATGTGTCCCAAAACCTGCTAGAAACCCTAGAAGAGAATGTATTTCATTCCCCCAAAGCCCTTGAGATCCTCTGCATTAACAACAATCCTCTGGCCTGTGACTGCCGTCTCCTTTGGATTCTACAGAGGCAACCCACTTTGCAGTTTGGAGGCCAGACACCGATGTGTGCTGGCCCAGACAGTGTCAAGGAGAGGTCATTCAAGGACTTTCACAGCACAGCTCTCTCCTTTTACTTCACCTGTAAGAAGCCCAAGATACAAGACAAGAAGCTGCAGTACCTGGTAGTGGAGGAAGGGCAGACGGTGCAGCTGATGTGCAATGCTGACGGGGATCCGCAGCCCACCATATCATGGGTTACCCCACGTCGGAGGCTGATCACAACTAAATCAAATGGAAGAGCCACTGTTCTGGGAGACGGCACACTGGAGATTCGATTTGCTCAAGACCAGGACACTGGGATATATGTTTGTATTGCAAGCAATGCAGCTGGGAACGACACCTATTCGGCCTCCCTTACAGTGAAGGGGTTTACTTCAGACCGTTTCCTTTATGCCAACAGGACCCCTATGTATATGACAGACTCCAACGACACCAGTTCCAATGGAACTAATGCGAACACTTTCTCTCTGGACCTTAAGACAATATTGGTGTCCACAGCTATGGGCTGCTTCACATTCCTCGGAGTGGTTTTATTTTGTTTCCTACTTCTTTTTGTGTGGAGTAGAGGGAAAGGCAAACACAAAACCAGCATTGACCTTGAATATGTCCCTCGCAAAAACAATGGTGCTGTAGTTGAAGGGGAGGTTGCTGGACCGCGAAGGTTCAACATGAAAATGATTTGATGGTGTTCTGCTAGCAGTGCTTTTTCTGTGGCATTATAACCAATTAAACCAGCCTGGCATGTGGAATTGCTGGGCAGAAGCAGCTTAATGCAGCTGTCACTGTATCAAAAGGTTACGTGGAAATGGAAAGACTATTTGTGGTTGTACAGCAGAGCCTCCAGACCTTGAGGCAGATATGTCAGGGCCTTTCATAGAACTGGTAAATTGTACTAACTGTTTGCATTGCAAATATTGGCATTCTGGGGATATCAGCAATGAACCGTTGGCTCATGCTCATGGACAATTGTTCAACATTTTCTACCACTACAAAAAGAAAAAGAAAAAGGAAAAAAAAAAAAAGCCTACAGTGTAGGATTTGCATACTTAAAGAAAAAGACACATTTGTCTAAAGCATACTCTACAGTGAAATTTGTATCTATAGATCTCATTTGGTAAAGAGCCTTGCATCATACCTTCTAGTTGGTTCAACACCACAAAAATTGTTGTTTTTTTTTTGTTTGTTTGTTTTTTAATATACATCTATACTGTGTACATTTTAAAGCAATACAAATGAGAGGTTGTGCTTTTAGATATCCACCAATACTGACCCAAGTGTGATGTCACCCTCCTTTTAACAACCATCTAACCCAAATTAGACTCTTGTAGTTACCAATTAGAAACAACATAAAATATTTTTCTCCTCATGTAGAAGGCCAGAGATGAATAGTTGAGAGCAAAAATGCTCAACTCTGTTGATCTTCTCTTCATATAAATATAAGGCATGTGCCTAGTTTTGATACAGAATGGAATATTTTTTATATCTGTGATATCACACTGGACCAGTTTACTGTAATGTAGCCCTGGATCGCACCCAGGGAAGGCAACCCACTAGATATTGCTGGCATAGAAGAGTTGAGTTCTACCTTGATGAGAGGGAGCTGTTTTTGTTAGCCTTGTTTTTAATTTCAAAGCTACTGTTAAAATGTTAATCTGTATGGGGCAAAAAGAAAGAAAGTAAAACATTCTGCATACTCCTTGGGAAATATGGTCATCTTACTATTTGCAGGAGTGAATTAAAACTTACAAAAGCTTTGCTGCTAGGAATGAACTCTTCTCCAATGCCAGTAAACTAGGGTTGTCCATGCATAATATGGGGATTATAATACTAAAATAATGTTTAAAACATGATAGCCTCAAAAAGGCTAACATACTGCCAGATATAATGAACCTCTAGCCACTGTCATTCTCATCTTGTATATTTGTAGATAACATATAAACGCAAAGCTAATTTCCAAGAACAGATTACTTAGCTATTCTTGATGCCATTTTAATAACTATGTGGTTATGTTTCTTTCAGGGGCAGTATATTAGAACAAGAGGTGCAAGTTTTTCCAGGTTTTAGAAAGATTTTTTAATGGGGAGAAGACGAAAGTGGAATGTTAGTTCAGTACAAGTAATCTTTTTCTTTGTTTTATGCCTCTAAACAAATCCCCAAAAGGCTCAGAACTGAAGCTTTATTCTTTATTCTTTATTGTAGATTCCACTGTTCTTAATTTGGAACTCTCAGCAATGGGAAGATACGGAGTTGTTCAGCGACCTCTCAATTTTCTAGCAATTATGAGCCATAGGTTTGTTGCTAAGTGGTTGATAACAAATACGATTTATAAATAATCGGAATTAACTGGAGTAAGGATAATAATGACTATGTATGTGTTTAGCCAAAAAGGATATGAAAATGTTATAAGACAGAACATTCAGATTAATGTGATTTAAGGGCCTGTGTCCAATCTTAAATTTCAGCACTCTGAAACCAAAGTCAGGCTGGCCTGTAATGGGATGCTGGTGCTTCTAAAAACTATTATCCACATTCTTTGGCAGAGATTTTCTAAGCAGGTTAAAAATCTTCCGCTGCTATCAAGGGAAATGTGCCAGAAGTTGTACAACCCAGCTGTGCTCCCTAGGTATATCCCTAATATAGCTGTAGGACCCAGGGCCAAGGCAGTTTTGAGAATCTCTGTTCTTAGTGGCTGATCTTTGGTTGCATCACTGCTCCATTTTAGGTCACCCAATAGAGAAGGATGTGAGGGTTGTTAGAATTTTCTTCACTTAGGCTGGTTTTAAGTTGCGCTTCATTTTGTTGCTTTCTTTTTTTGTGTGTGTTCTGAACTAGACAGCTGGAGATTTATGGAGATGCTTGAGATTAATCCTCTTTGTTCTATGAAGGTTTGTAAAATGTTAACAGGATTGAATAACCCCTGACTAAACACTAACACCAGGGAAATTGTTTTTGCTGATAAAATAACCACCGCACTGAAGCCCAAAACTCTACTGTACCTTAATGTGGGCAGTTAAAGAAACAAATGGGGATAAAACAAAGTGTTTCTGAACTGCCCATTAAAGACATTTGCATGTGCCTTTCCCTTGTAATTGTTATTTTTCAATTAGTAATCTATTACCCCTGCAGTCATTTCATGTTAAATGTTAAAATCAATGTTAAAAGCAAAAATTCTCCTAAATTCTAGACAGTTGCAGCGGATTGCTTCATATTAAATGTCAAAATAATAATTAAAAAAAAATCCTAAAAAAAAAATCTAGCAAAAATGTGCTTTTAGGATTAATTATGAATGGCTGAATTCCCCTCTTTCCTTAGAATGGTTCTAAAAAGTGATTACATTGTTAGTGTACTGCAAGGATTTCTGAGCAGTAATGTGCTTAGTTACCTGAGTGAAATATGTCCTGGTGATGAAATTACTGCTTGCTCTTGCAGAGCACCACCTTACAGAGCTGTCAGCATCGTGTGTATTGCCCTGAGTTCAGTCAGTATTCAGTTTTTAAGAATCAGTGTTTGCTCCCTGCCTCTAGCTATGTTCTACTTTTTGCAGCCTACTTATTTCACCGTGAACTTGGCAAGGCATATGGCATCTCTTAACAGAAATAAGGAGAGCAAGACTCAGAGGCAGGCTTTTATCTTGCTCCCCACAGTCTTGCTCCCCAGATGCGTATTCCTGGGACACATGCTCACTGCAGGGTAAATAGGAGTGCAGTGCCAGGGTCAGACCTAGACAACCACCATTTGGGCAGTTTTTTGTTGGCTGGTTGTTTTTTTAAGAATAAAGGTACCGTAGCTGACTGCATGCCTACTCTGCCTCTAATGTGTTCCCAGTCACTTCTCCATCTGTTCTAGAGATCAAGGAAACTGCAGTTTACTGCAAGGGAGTTGGAGCATATCAGAGGAAAAGAAACCAGCTATGATGAGACATCTGCCGCACATGGCTCCCCTGTCATTTACTCAGATGCAGGTGGACAGTGCATCCCTGCCATTACATGAGGGAACGAAGGGGTTTTCTCTCCTTTTTACTTGCACACCTGCTGCTCCCTCACACTGGCACAAGGTCAAGCCTGGCCTTTCCTGCTGGTCAGCACAAGAAGTCTCTGCAGAGCAGCAGTAGTTCTGCAAAAAGGGAGAAAAGAGAGACAGCTGAAACCAGCGGAGCCACTTGAGAAAGCAGGTACACTGTTATCTTTGGCAACAGTTCCTGTAAGTTTTGTGCTAACATAATGTAAGTTCCTGCTAGTATATTTTGAAGTCCACTTACACAGACGGATGCTTCGTTCTCTTCCTCTTTCATAACGAATGGATCCTTATCCTTCCAGAGTAAGTTAAAGAGGATACTGCAAGCAATGTCTTAAGAAAAGAGTTTGCAGTGATAAAAGAGTGACGACGAATAACCTGCGCCCCATCTCAGCCATATGTATAGATTTGGGGCTGCTTCTCTCTTTTTTCTTTCTTCCTTCTTCCTTTCTTGTTAACTTAGGGATATTCTTTTCAGAAAGGCCTAGCCTGTGATATCAGCTCCATTAGATTCAGACTGGGGAGGCGGCTTTTGCTTTCTGCTCCCCATTCCTTCACCATTCATACACACTGCCAGTGTCAACAGGGTCAACAGCTCTACACGCAACAGAAATCAGACAGGAGACATTGAGACCCTGGAGAACTGTTGATGTGACCTGATGTCAATAGGCATTTATTTAAGTAAACACTCTTTAATTAGGACAATCCCAAAGTTGATGTCATTCGTACTGCCATTCAATGTTTCCTTTATTTACATGAATGGTATGGTGTTTTTTTTTCCTTATTTATTGTAGCATGGTATTGCATCACCTATGACGGTAATAATGATATCATAAAGAAAAGTAAGAAAGCCAAATTGTGCATTCAACACCACAAATTGTAGTTGAGGTATATGAGACACAGTAAGAAGTCAGCATTCATATTTAATGCAAAGTCTTGTGATTGAAGAAGAAAGTGGTATAGAGGAAATCTGGAATGTAGGCCATGTTGCAAATGAAATACATCAAAGATATGTATAAACAAGCTTTCCTACACCACGCCTAAACATCTGCTTTAGACATTGGTCTTTTCCATAAAAACAAACAAACAAACAAACAAACAAAACTTCAAGATGCAGGAATGCCAGAAGACCACATTTAACCCTTAGAAAGATGAAAGATTGGTTGAAAATCCAGTAGAACAATGAGCTTCTGGCTGCCTGGCAGCAGCAGTAGCTTCTAGCAAAGAGAGCTAAGAAACCGCAGTCAGATAGTCATTTTTGTCATATCTGCTACATCATCCTGTGAAAAAGGAGTCCACTAGTCAACAATGAAAGGGCCAACCCTTATTCATTTTTCTTCAGAAAGGGAAACATTCATGTAAATAGGAGACTGTCTGTTCCACCTCCTTCCCCAGCCATAAAACACACAGCAAGAAGTGAGGAAGGGGAGGCCTATTCTGGCATGGTTGTGTAATTACCTTTTTCCACTGAGTGATCCCAGTTTACCTGGGACTAGCATGATGACCGTGCTCTGTCCATTCCCATCCTCTCAGTTCACAATGCGGCTCGATATGGAGTTGCAGGGAAAGGAATACATGGACAAGCTGTCTGTCCTCCCGCAGCTGTAGCTTTGGTCTTCTCAAATACAAGAACCAGCATAGCCGCAGTAACGTCGAAGTTGCAGTCCGCTGCAGCTGATCTGTAGGTTTGCCATAAGGCAGCGTACGGGCTAGCACTGGATACACGCTTTCTGACCTGGTTTCAGTGTCCCAAGTGACTTCCCTTTGCGCTGAAAAGACATAGTAGAGAACTAAGGAAAGAAGAACTAAAAAACTATTTCATACAGTAATTTAAATGTTAATTGTCCCTGGAGGAGTTAAAGGAACATCTTTGGAAGAGACAAAAGGCCTGATTGCTGTTGAATCACTGAACAATGAAGGAGATTTTTCAAGTTAGCTGAGCAGTTTGGATACCCTGTTCCTATCACCTGTAATGAGAATTATAAACTCTATTCTCATTGGCAGCTTAGAAAAATCACAGCTAGTCGGTTCAGTGATACATGCTACCTTTCTTTGTTTTCTAGCTCTGCCCTTCTTCCTTCTCAGTTGCAAATTACAGTAGTCCCAAATGAAGATCTTTGGATTCAGTTTAGTTTCACTGTATGCTCCCATGGTTTTTGGAATTTGGATCTCAAAATACGATCTTAAACCCTCTTCAAACCAAAAACAGTAATAAAACAATAATAAAAAGAAAAAAAAAGAAAAAAAAGAAGACGCACAAGTAAGCCTCCTCCTTCTAACGAAAGAAACAAGCGTCTGTGAAGTTCTTATTGCTACTGAGATAGCTACAAGCCAAAAGCAATCTGCAGGTTGAATGATTCTGAGTCTTTTTTTTATTTTTTTTTCCTTTTTTTTTCACTAGAAGCAGGTGGTTGGATATAAGGCCAGCTGAAAATAGAATTCTTTACATATAGCCTCAGCGGAATGAGAAAAGAGCTGGCATAGGCAAGAAAATTGTTATTTCAACTTAAATTTAAGGATACTTTATCCTTCATATTCAAACAGCTCATAGAAGAGTATAAAAGAGCAGACTTTTACCTCATAACTTGATTATTCTTATTTATTCAAACTGGAACCAAAATTGTCATGAAGCAGAAGTGTTGGAACAAAAGACTAAAAACAGATTTTCTACTCTAGTGAGGCAGTACAAATCAGGAGAAATCCCCTTGACACCCATTCTGTTACTCCTTGGTTACACTAGAAATTTGATATAGGAATATAGGTGGTTTTTTGCTTTCTACTAAGGGGCTATAGTAGAAAATAAGCAGAAGTTATGTTTTAATTATTTCCCACCTTGCGGCATACCTTCTGTTCTGGATTGCTTTAATATTTGTCACTGTTAACTGAGCTGGAGAATTTGAAAACACAGATTCTGGGAACAAAAGAAAACAGGCAAAAGAAAAAGAAAGTCTGCTGACTTCTATGTGTGGTATTTGCAAGTCAACAGCACTATCTCCTCACATATAATCCAAGAACAATGAGATGAAATGTCAAGGCAGCTGTGAAGATGGCTGTCAACTTGTACACGTTAATAATTTTGATTTTCCAGAAAACAAAATGTTATTGCTTCTGAAATAATTCATTTATGCCACTTTGATCCCTAAAAACAAATGACACTTTGTCCTCATAACAATGGGCGCTGTATAAATAGGTAGTAAATGACAACACTGATCTGGTGAGCTTACAGCCTTATAGTAGGAAGATGGCTTATGGGCAAGTACATATGATAGCAAGTCTCTCATTCTTTGGGGAGGGAATGCCATAGTTCATAACTATTAGAGTATCATCACAGTTACTGAAATCTATTTGCAAGCACATGTAGTTCATATGTATATGTTTGTGTGTGGAAAAAAAAAAGAAAAGAAGTTATATTTGTTTTGTTCTTTTTCTTACTTCAAGTATTAAATGTATATTGTTTTTAAAAGGTGACAAGGTTAACCAGAAAAAATGTGTTGTAATTTATTTTAATATATATGATCATGATTATGGATGGGAAATGAACTAGCGCTGCTGTAATGATTCATGAAGCACATGACAAGTCGGGTTTGTCCATAAGTCCGCTTCATGTTTGAGCAAAATACGGTAATATTAATGAAAAAAAAAAAAAAAAAAAAAAGTTGTTTGTCAAGACAGTTGTCCTGAATGTCATTTTAAAATTTACTTTAGGGCTTATGTCATGACGTGTATCATACTTATCCAAAATGAAACCCAAATAAATAATTCCGTGGAGTGGCAACATTTACTGGGAGAAGTGAAGAAAATTTACACTGCTTCCCTTAATGCAGCTGGTCACATTTTTTCAAGGGGTAGGGAGGAAGCTAAGCTGAGAAAAATGCAGTTTTCTCAGCACCAGTCCCAACATCCTTGGTGTCAAGTCTTCACAACAGGTAATGCACTCAAACCAATCATTCCTGAACTGAAAATATAAGCCATTACAGTCGGGAAGAGAATACTCTAGGTATTTTTCATGTGCTGACTTTCACTCCTCCCTCATGGCATGGAGCCCTCAGAAACAGAGAAAATCCCAGGTCATATTCAGACATGCTTTGGGATTTATTCTCCAGGCAAAGTATCAGACAGCCTGTTCCTTCACCCTCCCTTGCACAGCATGCGCAGATAATTGGTGGGGATACTGGTCAGCCTAATGTCAGAATGAAAAAGCCTGCCACATCCCAGTACCCTGGAGATAGATTTCACCAAGTGTATATCACTTTTTTTTTATGAAGGCAACCAATACCGAAAGTCTACTTCTGAAACGTTTTCTAAGGAAAACACCAGTATTCAAACTTCTCTGTAACCGCACCACAGAAATTAAGTGGTGAAAGATAGAATCTGAGTTTGAAAGCTATTCCCAGCCTGAGGCCTGCCATGACCCACCAAATCCATGGCAGAGATCAGCTTTGAAGGACGCAGGCCATAACTGGCCTGTGCTACTGATGCTACTCTCATTCACAGCTAGTTGCTTTCACCAACAGAGGATTTTGCTTATGTTTTCTGGGATAATCTGAAATAAGATTTATCAATCCTGAACCCGTTATCCTCTAAACCAGGGTCTTGTTCACTAGGAGGGGGAAACAGAGTTGGTTTTGCTACCTCAGAAAAGGAAGATGCAGGCTGAAATCCGGATGGATTGCTGGGAGCAGAGACAGACAGAAACTGAATGTGAGCTCTCCCAAACCTCTTGCAATCTGTTGTATCCTTTTGAATTTGACACCCTCAAAAGGTTTTGGCTGACTTGCATCACTGCACCCTCCTCCACAGTAGACTATCAAATGTCAAACTTCTGTGAGAGAAACTTAGATGATGTTAAGGAACTGCTTGATTTCATGTTATTTTCCTTCAGTCTGATCATCTGATTTACAGTCTGCAGTGTGCTGCAGTAGAGCCTTCAATATGACATGAAAAAACAACCATCACAGTACTACTGCACTGAGAACACTGAGTTTGCAAAGGACAGACTGGTTCCTGGAAAGCTTCTTCTACACTAAGCTTTACACTTCCTTTATGCAATTCAGGATACTCTTTTGGACTACCTGATACTATCTCAAGAGGGGGAACTTGTTCCTGTAACACAGGGTTTAATACACAGTTTCCAGGTCTTACAGTAAAGGAACCATGAGTCTTTTCCATGATAACCAGGTAAAGAAAAACCCTTTCACATCAGGTAATCTGCGACAAATTCATTGAAATCAGCCCCATTCAAGCTGGGGTCTGAACAGAAAGATTTGTGCTCTCCTGTTATATCTATTAATTTCAGAAGAAAAAAATATATATACAGTATCTACAGTTAATTCATAACACACAAACACTTCTTCAGGTTTTCAAAAGCATCCAAAATTCTCTAGAGCACAGTTGTTTTCATAAATTTCAGAGAATATTTATGCTTTTACAGATCTACTATAAAAGATTCATCTCAGTTATTAGCCCTATATTGGATACCAAGGTAACCTTTAAATAAATAAATCTGAGCATCCAAAGCTTATTTTAAAAAATGCCTAGCTCTAGAATTTTTGTATTGGAAAAGGACAGGGGGAAATGGGAGCATCATACTATCTACCAATTAATAAGCTCACACTATCTACCAATTAATAAGCTCAATACACAAAGATGAAGTTATTCGCACATGGGAGAAGTGAATTCCAGTGAATTTTCTGCATTATAAAACTTTCTCATATGAATCTGGCTATAAAAAGGGCTTTATCCGTCTCCTGTACTTTCTGGACTAGGGACTGGGGAGAGAGAGAAGGGGGTGGGGAGGGGGGAAGGAAGGCTGGAAGGCTGGTAACTCATGCTGGGAAAGCACAAATAAATCTGAACTAGTGCATTAAGAACATGGAGTTATTGAAAAGCACCTGACCTTACTGCCCACAGACTCGGCAGCAGGCAGGGAAATTTGGTCTAAGTTGGAAATTTGGTCTAAATTTTTGGTCTAAGTTCCTTCTTTCCTAGATAGAGGAAATTCCCCAGGGAAAGCCTTATTCTTCCTCTGTTCTTTGAAAGATAAGTTTCAACTTTAGTATTCAAGGGGAAAAGTAATACAGTAATAAGTTATTGAAATACGGGATTGGACTGCAGAAAGAAAAAGAAATTAAAACTAGTGTAAAAAAATCAGATGACATTGGTACTTAGCACCTTCTCTAAGTACCTGTAGAATTATGTGGGTTTGCAGGAGCTGATTTATTAATTAATACCTAGGGGATACATTCAGCTAGTTTAAGCTATAATCACCAGCTGGAAGATCTTATTTACCTCATCAGTCCCTAAAGTGGAAGTTATATTTTTCTGAGCTATTTTCCAATAACTTTGCTATTTATATAACTCAGAAGCACAAGTGATGGAGAGCACACTTATTTTATTAGAGGAAGACAATGATAATAAATTTAATCTATTACTTTTGCTACGAGAGCTGTTTGCTGTATGCACAAAAAGTAATAGATTACATCCATTATGTAAAGTATGGCTATCACTGAAACCAAATAACATTTCCTCTTAAAAAGCTACCAATCTGCAGTGCATCTGTGAGGTGCGTCAGTTCTAATGCACTGCAGAAAACACTTTTCTTTTACAGAGAAGAGGCATACAATGCAGTGGGGTTATTGACACTGACTTATACAAAAGACTGCATTCTAATAGGCCTTATGGAATCTCATTGTCTTGGCTTTAGAGAGTTCGGCAGGCTGTCACATTTTGCTAAAGGAAATCAGATCAGCACTGCCTAATGTGGAGAAATCACAGCTGTTGGCTAGTAACATGAGCAGAAGGCTGGACCTCGGCATTTCTGAGCTGTAGTCAAAACCCCTGGGCCTCTAGCAGTTTGGGGAATACAATACAATACAATACAATACAATAACAATATTCACCTTTCAAAAGGAATATTCTGCCATTTCCCTTCAGGATTATAAAGCTGAGGAATTACAGTTCAGGCGTCCCTACATGAGGAATTATAATTTTTAACATAGATTGGTATGTGATAATAGGCATTGTTATTAGACAAATAAATTATTTTTTTTTTTTAAGAGGTTAAACAATTGCTACCCAAAGTGTTCCAGAAGATGATGGCACTGTGGTGACAGCAACAGTCTGCCCTGCAGTCGGTATTTCCAACAGCTGTAAAATAGATGTTCCTGCAGAGGAGTGGAAGTATATGAAAGAAAACTGTCAGGAAAGATGCACACCAACTAGATTCTTGCCTTTTTTGCAATTCAGTGGTATATTGCATGAAAGGACCTCTTAATGCCTCATTTAATTAGTGTTTTTGCAATGCTTAATAAACGCATTAAATGCTTCATCTCCTAACGAATCTATGAAGATTTATCTCTTTGCTGTTGATTATAGATGAGAGATGCTGAAATGAATGCAAACCACACATCATCAGGTTGTCAAGTGTATCAACCCCAGCGCTGAGCACTCAGACTACTAGTACAAAAACATTACCATTTAGTCCTTGTACAAGACTGCCAAAAATAGGTCCTATAGTTTCTGTACTCTCTAATCAAACCGTATTGAAAGAAACCTAGCGTTCCCATCGGTTCCCCAGATCTCTAACAGACAAAGTAACAAGTGTCTACTTTTCAAATTTCTACTGCCAATGTTTATCGCAGGGAATTTGACCTAACATTCTGTTTGCTTTATTTGCCACAATGCTGAATCATGTCCAACCTCAACTTCATCTTTTACTCAAGTTTGGTTTGCCTATACATAATCCAAACACTTGGAACTGCCCCATTCCCGGCTTCTGCTTTAGGACTAAAGCCAGAAGAATTTGCTATGAATGTCAGTGGAGCATAGTTGATAGTTAATGGCCAGTTACTGCTTCATGTTCAGCAGTCACTGGGAACTATTTTTAAAGTATGGGCCTATCTGGCACAACTAAAAATACCAAACTGGCCCTTGGGAATGAGCTTAACCACCATACGTCCATTCTGCCATTCAAGACCAACAACAGCTGAAGACACTGGAAGGTGTGCGTTCAAGTCAATGAGAGCTGAAGGGACTACTTGCTGAATGGGCACGTCATCCTCGAGAACTGCAAACAGGCAGAAGTGTGAGATTAACTTTTCCTTTACGTCTTAACATACAGAAGCAGAAACTCAAACCAGTGCAAATGGAAAGAAGGCATATAGGAAAAAATAAAAAAATAAAAAAAAAAGCACTTTGCTCCAATGGACTCACAGTATGAGAATGAAATGTATGAAAAATGGATGAGATATGCTTATTGATGGGAAAATTATTTTCTCAGTATGATAAAGTGTTCCCTCCAGATCCTGTCTTAACATAAGGATTTTCCTCTCTTCTTGTTCAAAAAAGGAAAGCTACAAACCTCATCATTTCATTACAACTACTTTCTTAAAATGCAGTCTGTTCTGATCAAAAGGTCAACCTTTCCTGGATTTCCAACAACTATTGTAATTGTTTTTCATATAAATTGATTTTAATTGTAACACTGTTCTGCTACAGCCCTATTGTCTGTGTCCTTCTGAATTGTCAGTTACTTAAATAAAAAAATAAAAGCTGGAAAGCACATTGTTGTAATTGATTTCTATGTTGCAATTGTCTTATCAGAAACAACATTCATCTGTTGAGGCGCACACACACACACAAAAAAAAAAAAACTTTCCTAAAAATAAAATGAAAAAGAAAATAAATAAATAAATAAATAAAGACAAAAATCCATTACTGTTTCACTTGTGGTTTTTAAGGCAACAATTTGAGGCTGTCATTTTCAGTCCCCTCTTACAGTTTTGGAAATATGCTAAGCGTTCCACTGAGTATACTGATTACAAAGAAAAAATGTTTTTCATTAATATTCTAACAAGGTTGCTCTCCCCACATATATAAGTTGAAGAGCCCCTAACTAGGCTACTTCTTGCCATGCCATGCATTGTCTTCTCCCATCCTGCCCCTTCCCTACACTACCCAACAAGTGTTTGACCAGTAAGTCCAGCATGCAGCTTGACTTGTTTGGAAGAAGGCAAGGGCTGACTTGCTAGATGAAAAATCTTCTCAAAATAGATGAGGCAGATGTCTGCCAGTCTTACTCTCAATGGAAGGAGAAAGCATGAGGAAGCACTAAACTTCCTTCTGATGCCCTGGCCCTTGGCACTTTGCTCAAGTTGCTGAGTGTCAGCTAGGAGAAATATCAATCAGCTTAGGAGATACTGCAAGGAAAGATCTTGACCAGATGGCAGTGCAGATGACAGACCTGTAACTAACCTTTTTAGTAGTAGCTCTTGTCCTGGAATGCGGAGGTCTTTATTCATGAGAACTTCATAGCCTTTAATACCTCTGGTTAAATCTTTTTAAAACTTCCAGTAAGCACAGGCATGTCAGCATCAGAATAAGCACCATCACACAGCGGAACAGGAAAATTAAGCCTGGAGAGAAATGACTGCAGGAACACAGTATCCCACTGGGGGATTTCAGTCTTTCTCCCCAGACATGCAAAAGCAGTCATGAAGGACTGTGGGCACTGTGAAAAGCACCATCCAGCGGAAAGTGGGAAGGACCTGAGAACCAACCCATCCTGTGACTATGTTTTTGAACACCATGAAAAGGATTTATTATGTAACTCCATGCTTCAACCCTCTTTCTTAGAATGAAACTAAATCAACTAGATTTACTTGTGTTGAAAAAAACAGTCAGTAAAAGTGTTAAGAATTTTTGACCCTTTATCCTACTTAAGCAGAAAACCTGAACAGGGTTTTCAGTGGCTACCCCTGACTTGCCCACATGAACTTGTAGCAATTCACACTAAGTAAGGAAATACATACATAGGAAGCAGTTAAAAATCTTTTGTTTCTTTTTCCAAACAAAATAAATGAAATACTCTTCTTCACAGTGCCTTGAAAATGAAAATATTGTTCTGCTTGTTTCTTGGTGGTTTTTTGTTTGTTTGTTTGTT
Organism: Anser cygnoides; assembly: GCF_040182565.1. Lineage (NCBI taxonomy): Eukaryota > Metazoa > Chordata > Aves > Anseriformes > Anatidae > Anser > Anser cygnoides. Next base: position 14,129,274 of record NC_089912.1, on the reverse strand, counting down.
TGGTGGTGTTGTTTGGGTTTGTTTTTGTTGTTGTTTTTGTTTTTTTTGGTTTGGGTTGGGTTGGGTTGTTTTTTTTTTTGTTTGGTTGGTTTTTCTGTGTTTTTTTTTGGAGGGGGGGGGTAGGGGGGCTTGTTTTTTTCCTCAGACCACAGTTCTTTCAACTGCTGTTGAAATGTAAGTGCCTGCAGTGAGTTGACCTCTGCTGGGTGGCAGATGCCCAACCAGCTGCACTCTCAACAGGACCTGGAATACGAAACTAATGTGGAAAAGCTCATGGGTCAGGATAATGACAGGGAGATCACTTAACAATGACCGTCACAAGCAGAACAGGCTCAACCTCCTAGTTAAACCAGATACTGAGAGTGAGAGACAAAGCAACACCTTTCCCTGTCACCCTGCTGCAGGTCTGCTGAAGCTACCTGGAAATGGCCAGAACCGTCTGTTTCTGGCACCAGTAGAGCCCTTGACCTCTTCCCACAGAATCCACTGCTTAAGCAACACCCTTTAGCAAAACTCTCCCATTTATGCCCAATACAGTGCCCAGGTATGTGCTAGTAAGCTGGTGCACACGTGCAGTCGCACGCAACTATCTGTCACAAAACTATTTGTTGACAATTGCAACAGTTACACATGGGTCCCCGATCAGAATCACAGAATTATAGAGTCATTAAGGTTAGGAAAGTCCTTCAAGATCATCTGGTCCAACCATAGCCCTACTATCAATGTCACCCACTAAACCATGTCCCTAAGCACCATGTCCAACCTTTCCTTGAACACCCTCAGGGATGGTGACACCGCCACCTCCCTGGGCAACCATCAGACAACCTTTCTGGAATAAATCTCCTCATCAGTTAGTGTGAATGACCAGGTGTACTGGGTCTGGCTGGGCTGCAGTTAACTTTCCCCACAGCAGCCAATACACAGCTGCACTTTTCACTTGTAGGTGGAAGAGCACTGGTATCGCACCAATGCTTTGGCTACTGCTGAGCAGTGCTAGCACAACATCAAGGCTGTCTCTCCAGCTCCCCTCCACCCCTAAGGCTAATATGCTGGGGTTAAGCAAGAGTTGTGGAGGGGACACAGCTAGGGCAGCTGACCTAAACTGTCCATCAGCTAACCACAACAGACCTTTTTTGGTACCCAGCATTGGGCCTGAAGGACTGGAATAACAACAGATTTGACCAGAATGTGTTAGAGGAAACTTACAATATTTGTTTAATTGTTGCTGGTCATAATGTTGACTGATTTGCTCTCAACGTTGTTTTATGTGATCCATGTCATGTTCCCTCTTCTGCTGCATATTGGATTTGAGATCTTAAAGGCTGTGTTTGTCTTTTTCAGTTTGCTGTTCTGTAAAGCACTGGCCTTGAGCTTACTCTGGTATTTGGGCCCTTCATTGCTGTCATCCTTGCACTCTGGAAACTATCTCTCAGAGACTATTAACAATTATACCTTCTCCCTTTTCTCCCCTGAGAGCCAACTGGTGGAGGAAATAAGGAATGGTACCTTTCCCTTCTCTTCCTGAAGGCTAGCTACAATAGCTCCTGAGTATTTTGAACATACTTGGTTAATCAATGTAATCCTACTGCTATGTCTCCAGAATGTGTTTCCAGCTTTTCCTAAGGTGAAATGACTATCTAAAAATACTACTCAGGAACATGCCCCAGGGCAGGACAGATGGCAGGACACATGGGAGAATATGGATAGGCACACAGAACAGTAGGTATCTCGACTACTTTGGGACTTCACCCCTAAACACGTGCAGAATCCTGAAGTACTGATAAAATATTTGAAAAAAAGTATACCGTGGCAATTCCAAAGATACACAAATCACCACAATGTGCTCGTGCCTGGCCCACACCTGCTGAGTGAGCCCTGTTCAACACTATTCATCACCCTCAAGGGGAAGAAAAGGTCTCTGGATCTGATGACAAAACAACAGACACTATGGCTAAACCAGAGAGGCAACCTTCAGTAACCCTTATAGTCAACAATAGTCATCAATGGAAGTGGAAGTCAGGTCATTTAACAAGGGAAGAACAAGCTCCTCCTAAGAGCAATCAGCAGGAAGAATCATAAGAGGCACACTACTCTGTAGCAGAGCAAACACAAGAACAGGACGGGGAAAAGAGAGAAATCATAAATAAGTCAGAAACTACCTGATCAGTATGATCCAGTCATAGCCCGAGCTGCATCAAAAGCAGCATGGCCAACAGGTCGAGGGAGATGATTCTCCCCCTCTGCTCTCCTGAGACCCCACCTGGAGTGCTGCAGCCAGATCTGGGGCCCCTAGCATAGGGGAGACATGGACCTGTAAGAATGGGCCCAGAGAAAGGTCACAAGGATGATCAGAGGGCTGAAAAACCTCTCCCATGAAGACAAGCTGAGGGAGTTGGCATTGTTCAGCCTGGAGAAGAGAAGGCTCTGGGGAGACCTTATAGAGGCCTTCCAATACCTAAAGTGGGCCTACAGAAAAGCTTGGGAGAGACTCTTTGTCAGGGGGTGTGGTGATAAGACAAGGGGTAACAATTTTAAACTAAATGAGGGTAGGTTTAGATTGGGCGTTAAGAAGAAATTCTTTATGATGAGGGTGGTGAGGCACTGGTTGCTGAGAGAAGTTGTGGATGCCCCATCCCTAGAGGTGTTTAAGGTCAGGTTGTATGGGGCTTTGGGCAACCTGATCTAGTGGAAGGTGTCCCCATAATAGCAGGGGAGGGGGGGAATTTGAGGTCTCTTCCAACCCAAACCATTCTACAATTCTATGATCACTACTCCTGAGTCAGCTGTGAAATATGTGAAAAGATTTCAACCATCACCCAGGCTAGTACATTGTCACCTGGTTGCTCCAGTGCTGGGATAATGGGGCCAGTAGTCAGGAATGGAGGGCAAGACAGCCCAGCAGCTGGGATCTCTTTATAGGAAATGGACATTGACGAAGTGTTTGGAATTGGGGCAAAAGTCCTCAGCCTCTGGAGGTGACTCCTGTCCAGCTTAAATGAAAGGTATCCTTTCAAGTAAGAGACTGTAAATTACTTAAGCAAGTGGACCAATATGGAGGCGGGTATCTAGTATGCAAGGAAATCAGCCATGAGGGAGGTGATCTATAGCAACCTGGACAATAACCAGGCATTCAAAGACCCAGATGAAGTCCGGTGCACAGAGGCCATGCAGTGAAAGTTTGTACAGAGCACTCCATTGTCCTAAGCCAGCATCTTGACATTAATGAATGGGGCAGGCACAGAGGCACCAATGGTGAATGGATTGGCCAGGAAAACTCTGGCAATACAAAGAAAATCTCTCTGCCTCCCTTCAGGCCTCCATCTCGTGTGCAGAAACTGTCCAAACAGGTTCAACAGCATGAATAGACTTTGTTTTCCTCCTCACTTACACGAATCAGCATCTCAGCTACGAGGAGTCAGCATTTCTGTTCTCAAGAGAAAGGGTACTGTGGGCACACGCCACACGGCACCCTATGGTTTTACCTGGGAGACCACAGGGAGGACATCAACATGTGTGATGGCAAACCTAACTTGAACCTACCTGTTCATAAGAAAATATGAAGGAGATTTGAGAGGCTGAAGTATGGGTTCCACCCTCTTCCCAGATACCACTCATCACCACAGAAGCACTGGCCTGTTTGTGGAGACCAGGTTGGGGGCACCAGACCCCAGTCAGCAATTGTCTCAGCTGCAGTCTACTGCCATGGGCACCTGAGCAGGTGGATGGCCTACGGCGAGGACACCAAGTGATGGAGCAAAACCATGCAGCCTTCATTTCTTATCCTGGGGCACCAGCAGAGCCCAACCCAGCCTGGTTCATGCCTGGACTCCTGCTGAGCGTGTGTGCGAGGCTTGGAGCACCGAGCAAGGATTTGGTAGAGCCGTGCTGTGGGGCCACCGGCAGCTGTTCTCAGTGCCTGTCCCCACAGTCATTGCCCGTGTTTCCCCGGCCCTGCCTGGCTCAGGCAGCTGGGACCCCGCGGGATATGTTCGTAGCAGCACAGGTGAGCTGTGGGGGGACACATGCCCCGGGGCAGCCCACGGAGGGCACGGGACAGCCCAGCTGTGGGGCTGGGGGGGCCCCTGCTGAGGGGCCGGGGCATTTTTTCTGCCCTTTGTTGTGCCAGTAAATGACAATGGCCACTCTCTCTCTTCCAGCACATGACACCCTTTGCCAGCGGCAGCTCCAGTGAAGGGGAGCAGCACCCCATCCTCAGCTCTGCCCACACCACTGCACGCTGGTCATGGCCACGACGTCGCATTGAACCTGTCCCATCTGCCATGATTCTGTGACACTCAGGATGGCCTGCCCATCGTCCTACCATGGCTGCACGAATTCTGCTTTGGATGCCTGATGTGATGGGCCAGGCAGAAACAATACTGCCCACTCTGCACGGGGCCGATCAAGGCCATCAAGTTCTCAGTGTGGGAGCAAGATGACTTCTTGGCATATTCCTTCATGTCCCCCACACTGCCAGCGGTGGCTGCCAGCAGAGCAGGAAAAGATCAGTCCTGCGGGAGTCCAGCCCACAGGACCACACCAAGACCTTCGTGCACTGATTCATTCACGTGATTGTGCCCAGCCGCAGTGGAGAGGCCCACAGGCTGCTGGGCCATGCTGCCAGGGAGCAGGAGGACAGCCTTACAGACAGACTGGGTGCCTCCAGCAGCCCTTCAGGACACTACCTTGATGAGTTCCCCAGCACATCTGAAGCTGTAATTCGTGGAGATCCCCAATGACCCTGTCCCCACAGAGCAGGAGGAGCCGCATGAGGAGCTGTGGCAGGAGGTGGCAGGTCCCTCTGGCCAGGGCTGCAGCCACAGACCCCCACTCCCAGCCGGTACAGGGACCACTCCTTCTCAGGGGGCCCCACCACGCCCCAAAGCAGAGGGCCAGTGGTCCCCAGGACTCTCCCCAGCCCTGCAGAAGGCTGCCCCCACAGTGGCACTACTAGGGCTGAAACTCCTTGTTAATTCAGGGAAAAAGAGATAAACCAACATCTACAGTCAACAACAAAGTCTCCCTCTTACTCATTACACAGCTGACACTGACACACTTGCCCCCCTTTTTGCCACTGCCTTCCCCTGCCCCGTCGTGTCCCAATCCCAGTGGGATCGCCTGATGGGGGAGAGGGCCATGCCCCTCAGGAGCCCCAGGGCCACCTTGGTGACATCTTCTCCCACAGGAAATTGTGCTGCAGCCTCAGACGCACAGCACAGCAGATGCTGAAGGCAGAACAGGCAGGAGGGGAAGCAGCTTTCTCTCCACATTCAAAAGGGCACACAGGAGAAGCCCACTGCCACGCTCCTCCCACCTCCACTGTTATGGTAGGGGACCTTGCAGACATGGGAGATCTCAGGCAAAATGAGCATGGTCTATATCCTCTTGCCAAATCCTGCTCTCATCGCCCCTGTGAGGCACAGACCCTGGGGCTGGCTGGCACAGGGCCACCTCACTGCCCTGTCGATATTGGCCGCGGAACTCTGTGCACCCCAGCAAAAAATGGAAGGTCAAGAAGGATTTGGATGGGAGCTGGGTCATGAAACAGGGCTGCTGGCAGCTGTTCTCAGTGCCCGTCCCCACAGTCATTGCCCGTGTTTCCCCAGCCCTGCCTGGCTCAGGCAGCTGGGGCCTCATGGGGCGCGCTTACAGCAGTGCAGGTGAGCTGTGTGGGGACATGGGCCCTGGGGCAGCCTCCAGGGGGCACAGGACAGCTCAGACGTGGGGCCAGGGGGGTTTCTGATGAGGGGCCGGGGCATTTTTCTGCCCTTTGTTGTGCTAGCAAATGACAGTGGCCACCCTCTCTCTTCCAGCACACAACACCCTTAGCCAGTGGCAGCTCCAGTGAAGGGGAGCAGCTCCTCATCCTCAGCTCTGCCCACACTGCTGCACTGCACGCTGGTCATGGCCAAGACATCGCACTCGACCTGTTCCATCTGCCAGGATTCTGTGATTCTGTGACGCTCAGGATGGCCTGCCCATCGCCCTACCATGGCAGCATGAATTCTGCTTTGGATGCCTGATGTGATGGGCCAGGCAGAAACAACACTGCCCACTCTGCACACGAGAGATGGTGGCCATCAAGTTCTTTGTGTGGGAGCAAGATGACTTCTTGGCATCTGCTCTTTGTAGAGATCCCCAACACCTCTTACTGCCCCTGTCCCCACAGAGCAGGAGAAGATGCATGAGAAGCCAGGGAAGAAGCTGGACCACAATGCTGGCAAGGCGCATTGGCCCATGGTGTTCCCACCAGTCTGTGCAAAACCAACACTGTTCCCAACTGAGTGTGGGGCTGTGAGGATGCTGCCCTGGACTCCCCTTGGTGTCCTCCACCCTGAAATTTGGCCAGCCCTTTTCCAAGACCACCGCAATATCCTTGAGCCTGTGAGGCCATGGCTGTGGCAGTATCTGCAGGAGACCTATGGGACCAAGCAACCAAAGATGGTTGTAGCAAAGAGCCTCATCATCTCTACCCTCTGCCTCTATGAGCTGCACAAGGAGACGCCGGTCAAGGAGCCAGAGCCCACCAAGCAACACCACACTGGGATATTTGTGCATGGGCTCATTAAGGTGATCGTGTACAGCTGCAGCAAAGAGGCTGAAAGGCTGCTGGGCCAACAGGATTCCTGCGCTGCCAGGGGACAGGCAGACAGCTCTGGAGACATCCCACTGCATGCTGACTCCCAGAGTCAACTCTTGCACCTGGCCCTGGCACCTCCTGCAGCACTATAGTTTCCAACCCCAACAAGCTTCCCATCAGCCAGACACTGATCTTCATAGGGCTGTAAGCACTTTCACCCTGCCCCTGGGCCAGCAGGAAGCATGGCACAGCAGTGCCGAGAGATTTTCCTACTGAGGGGCCGGGACATTTTTCTGCCCTTTGTCGTGCTAGCAAATGACAGTGGCCGCTCTCTCTCTTCCAGCACGCAACACCCTTTGCCAGCAGCAGCTCCAGTGAAGGGGAGCAGCTCCTCATCCTCAGCTCTCCCCACACCACTGCACTGCACGCTGGTCATGGCCACGACGTCGCATTGAACCTGTCCCATCTGCCACGATTCTATGATTCTGTGACACTCAGGATGACCTGGCCATCATCCTACCATGGGAGCATGAATTCTGCTTTGGATGCCTCATGTGATGGGCCAGGCAGAAACAACACTGCCCACTCTGCACACGAGAGATGGTGGCCATCAAGTTCTTGCTGTGGGAGCCCAGACTTTTCACAGGCGTACTCCACCCTGAAATCCGGGTAGCTCTTTTCCAAGATCACCTCAGTATCCTCGAGTCCATGATGCCGTAGCTATGGCAGGAGCTGCAGGAGATCTACATGGCCAAGTGGTGGAAGATAGTTGTAGTGGAGACTCTCCTTGTTTCCATCCTCTGCCTCCATGGGTTGCACAAGGAGGACCTTCTCAAAGAGCTGGAGCCCAGTCTGTAGCACTACACATTAATCTTTGTGCACCAGATCCTTGTGGTCATCATGCACCAGTGCAACAAAGAGGCTTGCAGGCAGCTTGACCAACAGGACTCCCTCACTGCCAGGGCATGAGTTCAGCCCCATGGATGTCCCTGGACCAGGCACCTCCAGCAGGCCCACAGGATGCCACCTCAGTGAGCTCCCAAGTCAAGTAGGCAGCTGCAGAGGACGGAGCTCCGGGTTCATGTGGGTGGCACTCATCTCCACATCTAGGCATCTCTTTCCCAGGTGCACCCCAATATCCTTGAGCCTGTATTTCTGTGGCTGCAACAGGAGCTGCAGCTCTATAAAGCTGAATAAGAATTCATCCTTTTTATCTACAATTTGTATATTTCTTATGCCAGTGAGTAAAGACTAATACTTTTTAAAAGGTACTTGTAAAACTTCTGTGTGCCTTGTGCCCTGTGCCCTTGGCTTCTTAACCCCCATAAAGATGTACTTCTGAGAAATGGTACTTTTAACCCAACAGAATGGAGCTTTGCATTTCCGTGAAGGACAAAGACGCTGTTCTCACAAATGTGCCATACAAGCCTGTGAAAGAAATAGTTTTTCAGCACAGACGCTCAGAGCACGTTAGAGCACAAAAGCCAACTGAAGTGAGAATGACCAAAGCGAAGTGTTCTATGCCCCAGAAGAAGGGCTTGACTTTTCAGATATTGTAAAGAATGCATCCTGACGCTGCTACAACCATGCTGGAGGTTGCCAAGTAACTGCATTCATCTTTGGTCTATGTGCCAAACAAATCTCTTTGAAGCTGGTGGGCTTTTAATTCCAGCTAAATGAAAGGAAGCATTTGACTCTTCAGTTAGAACCAACCAAAACAAAAGCAATACCACAGCCCTTGTATCCAGCACAAAGCTAACACAGGTAAAGCCATTATTGCCAGTAAATATTCACCCTGCTCCTCTTATTGAGTTTATGCATACATTCTCTTGGAGAGCTTACTTTTATACAGGAATAATTTTTACACTTCTTCAGCTTCAAGGGAATGTTTGTAATGTACCAGTTTGGAACGAGAAAATCAGGCTGCCTTTTGAAAGAACACTAGTCTTTTGTCTGGCCCCTCTCCCTTTTTTTTCTTTTTTTTTTTTTTTTTTTTAAGAAATTAACAGTACACTTACAGACCATCATTTTAATCATATTACACCCTGAATACTCCCTGAATGCACAGCTGGTGAGCTGGTGCACACAGGAGGGAATATTACAGTCTTTCTCGGGATGCTGCATCATGCGGCAGGAAAATTCACAGTGACTGTACCTCACTGACTCTTTCTACAGAATTTAAGAGAGAAGTGGCTATGCACCACTTCTCTGCTCTCAGCAAGTTTCATCTGCAGTGTTAACCTATGTCATTGTCGTTGTTTCCACCACTGTCCTTCCTCTATCCCAAACATGCCCTCTCATAGCACTCATTTGTCCCAGCCAAACTCTCCTTTTCTGCTTTTTGCTAGTACTTTGGTATACTCCATTACCCAGTGCAAACCACCCTTTGCTCATGCCAGTCTTTATTCTCTGTCATACTCTCTCTGCAGCTTTTTTGCCGTTTTATCCTTGGCATTATTATGTCTGTATGTTGTATTTCAAAAGAAAGTGTTCTTTATATTTAGAAATTCATTAACATTCAGAGTCTGTGTACGGTACAACCTGCTTATTAAATAATAAGCACATGGCATGCAGAACGCCCACTCACTCTCTTGCATCAGTAGGAGCTGGCTGGGACAAGCTCTAGTAAATTGAGTAAAATTGTTACTACATATTCACCACATATGCCTTTGAAGCCTTTACAACATGTGCCATGAATGCATAATTAGCATTGGGAACACAGAGCAGAATTCCACAAGACTTTCTTTGGGACTTTATGACACCACTGACTATAAGAAAAAGTTCACTGGTCTCCAGTCAGCAAGAAATTAAATTCAATGAGTGTCAAAGTACATACAGCGTACAAGGTTTGAGTATAATTGTAACTGTGAGATTTAGTTGCTACCTAGAATTAATATTTGCACACAGCAGTTTAAATGCGAACAGACAATGCCAAATTTTGAAATGAAATCTGAATACTTATGAAAATTCTGTGTGCTGTAAGTTGAACCTGGGAGCAACATCTGCATTTATGGGTCCCACTTTTAAAATAGGCTGGACAGAAATTTCAGTGCAAAATCTTGCTGAAGCTTTGATTACTTGTTGCACCCAGTGCAGAAGTATTGGTCCCATTCCCAGTATTGGAGGGATTAGGTATTGGAGTGATATTTCCATATACAGAACCACAGCCACAAGTAGCATTTTGCATCTTTTGAAGTTTATGAAAGTACCTCAATGTTGTGAATATGCAGACCGTATGGTTCAGTGCTTAAAGTTTTGTGGATAAGAAGCACCCCACTTGCTCATTTTTTCCACCAGGTAGTTACCCGTTTCTCATGCATAAAACCAGCACTGCCTGGTTGTATACATACAATTAATCTGCTTTTTATTTAGGACATTTTTAACAAACAAAGATTTTTGCATTACTCCAGCTACCAGAATATCTACCAATATTTGACCGTTCCCCTGAAAACATGGAGAACAAAGTCACTGCCTTGCAGGTGGGCTGGCACATCCATTTGTATGACCAACAGTTTTAGTTTTTTACATGAAAATTCCAGGGCAGTTTCAGTTCTCTGGGACTGTGAAAACAACTAGTACCTCCAAAGAAAGGTCAGAGGCCTGCAGGACAGCATATCGTCACTGGTGTGCACATCTGTACCATCCACCAGCTCCTAGGGTCCTGCTCATGCAAGTACTTGCTTTTCTCCAGTCCTTGGGCAATTCTCCTAGTCGCCATGATCAACCAAAGATTGTTGAGAATCCTATTAAAATGACATCTCCTAGATCCCTCCACACTCACGCGTGCATCCTACCAGGCTCATGGACTTGCAAGTTTGCTTAAGCAGTCCCTAACCCAATCCTCTTCCACCAAGGGTGCCTCTTCCTTGCTCCAGCCTGTTACCCTTGTCCCTGGGACGTGGGATTCCTGAAGGCTGGTCTTGTTTGTAAAGACAGAGACAAAGAAGGGATTCAGTACTTCAGCTTTTCAGTACTTCAAGTCTCATTTCATTCAGCATCGGGCTCACATTTTCACTAGTCATCCTTTTGTCACCAACACACTTGGAGAAGCTCTTATTGCTGTCCTTGACGTCCCTTGCCAGATTCAAATCCATCTGTGTTTTAGCTTTCCTAACTTCATCCCTGGATGCTCACACAGTATTTCTCTATTCTTCCCAGGTTACCTGTCCTTGCTTCCACCCTTTGTACACTTCCTTTTTGTGCTTGAGCTTTGCCACTAACTCCTTGTTCACCCCTGCATGCCTCCTGGATTTTTGCCTGAATTCCTGTTTGCTGGCAAGCACTGCTCTTGCGCTTGGAGTAGGTGATCCCTGAATATAAACCAGCTCTCTTTCCTCCAGGGCCTTGCCCCATGGGACTCTACAAAGTAGACCCTGAAAAGGACAAAGTCTGCTCTCCTGAAGTGCTGGGTCATGGGCTTGCTATTTGCTCTCCTTGCTGCTGTAAAGACCTTGAATTCCATTATTTCATGGCCACTGCTGCTAAGGGTGCCTTTGGCCTTTTTATTCCAAACAAACCCTTCATTGTTGGCTTCTCTACTACTTGGAGAAGGAAATTTCCAAGAATCTCCTGGATTGGTTACATCCTGCAGTGTTGTCCCTCCAACAGGTAATGAATGGACTGGCTGAAGTCCTCCATGAAGACCAGGGCTCATGAACATGAGGCTGCTCCTGTCTGTCTGTAGGGAACTTCATATGCTTGTTTTATGTGTTCACGTGGTCTGTAGCAGACCCCCACCATAACTCTGCCTAACTCTGTCTTCCCTTTAATCCTAACCCATAAACTCTTTGCTCCTCATTACTCCTCTTTACCCCCAAGGACAGCTTCATGCACTCCAGCTGGTCTATCACACAGAGCCATTTCATCGTAATCTACTCAGCCTGTTGTTCCAGAAAAACCTGTATCCTCCTATTGTGTGTATTACAGTAGAGTGCTGAGAAGGTTTAGAGGAGGTTCAGGCTGGGTGTTAGGAAAGAGTTCTTCACCAAGATGGTGGCTGCGCACTGGAACAGGCTCCCCAGGGCAGTGGTCAAGGCACCAAGCCTCTTGTAGCTCAAGAAGCGTTTGGGTGTATGATCTGATTTTTCTGGGTGGTCCTCTGGGGACCCAGGAGTTGGACATGACGATCCTTCTGGGTCCCTTCCATCTCAGGATATTCTTTGATTCTATGATTGTTATACGCCACTCATGGGCACCATCCCACCACATCTCCATGATCCCAACACGCTAATACCATAGCCCTACAGCTGTACACAAATTTCTAACTTGTCTTGTTTATTCCCCATACACTTATACGGCATGCATTACTGCACAGGCACTTAAAAGGGCACAACAACATGCTGGGTTCCTAGAAGTGGTTTGGGGCATTTCTCCATAATGGTGCCTTCTTGGCAATTCTTTGCTAATCTGCAAGTGCTGGAAGAGACCCTGCATAATCCTTTTTTGTTTTGTTTTGTTTTGGTTTTACTTCATGATCCCTCCCTAATGTATTACCCTATGCCCCTTATCCAGCAGCCCTGTCCATCACTCCCTCAAAGGGCTGCTGTTTACCCCCTCACTCCACTCACGTTCCTGGTTTCCTTCTCATGAAGTCAGCCATCCTATTGGCAAAAAGGTTTTTGCCTCACTTAGGAAGGTGAATCTCTCCCAAGCAGACACTGATCCTCAAACAGGGTCCCATGGTCACAGAACCGGTCTTCTTAGTTGAGTAGCTCACGTTAAGTTCCCAGGAGATGACAGGATACTTTCCTTTTTATTCGATGCATAGCCAGTGACTTGAGACAAAAAACTGTCTCAGACCAAAGTCTAGCTCTGTGAATCTCTGTTTAAACCATGCTTCTGTCCCACTCCCCTATAAACCCCACCAACACAAAAGGGTGAAAAATCAAATATATCTTTTCACCTGACATATTAAAATCTAAAATTAAAATCTAAAATCTAAACATAAAAATTAAATGAAAACAGTAATTACTTCTCTTAATATCCTGTCTTCAGGGTCTTAAACTTAATAGGCATCTAACAAGTAATAAGCCTCTTCAACTGGTTGTAACAGAGCAATGGATCTCTTAGACCAGTGCTTAGTGCAGTTTGCCAGATCTGTCATGATCAGAATACAGAAGTGGGGAATTACATGGGGAACAACATTCACATACTTTGTGTAATTTAATTGCACAGTCCATGATCATTTTTCTCCTGTGGGTCCACCACAAACACTACTACACTCCCTACGGATTCAAGCTGACTGACTCCTGCTCAAAACCAAATTATCTGAAGTCTAAAGAAACAGCAATCAGGGTCATTTGTAAGCATTAACCTGAAAACTGTAACATTGGCTATCTCAAGACTCAGAGCCAAAGAGCTAAAATATCCAAAGCAAACACCAAAGAGAGTTAAAAAAAAAAAATAGTTATAGTAGGTATGTAACCGTAATATGCATGTCCCCCCAAAAAAAAAAAAAAGACTAAAAAAGGCCTGAAACAAAGTCCTTCCTGAACCTTCCCATGGTTTCAGTAAGGCTTGGACTAGACCCTTGAACAAAATTCCTCCCTGTGCCTTTTGAACAACAGCAGCAGGGAACTTGCTCTCCAGTGCAATGTCACCAGAAGCCCCTAGCTCTCATCCAGCATGCTCATTAACCACTTCTCAGAAGTAGCTGGCGGGACTGGGTGTAAACAGCAAGGGCATGTCAGCAGGGAGGCAGCATTATAAACCCTTAAAGGCGACGTGGGGCTGTGCAGTGGCAGTGGCAGCCGGTTCCAACCGGCTCCAACCAGCTCCAACAGACAGGGGCAAGTGTCTGTTATTGCATGTGAGAGGAAACATAGTAATGACAGGTGAAAAAAAAATGAGGTACTTAATGCTTTCTCTCCTGCAGTCTTTATTAACAAGACTAATTGTTTGCAGGATGCCCAGCCCATTTAGCTGGAAGACAGAGACAGGGAGCAGAATAAAGCCCATATAATTCAAGGAGAAAAGGTTACCAATCTACTGTAACACTCGAACACAAATCTATGAGGACAGATGGGATCCACCCAGGGGTGCTGAAGGAGCTGGTGGAAGTGCTCACCAAGCCACTTTCATTAATTTATCAGCAGTCCTGGCTCACCAGGGAGGTCCCTGTTGACTGGAGGTTAGCAAATGTGACAAGAAGGTTCACAAGGAGGATCCAGGGAATTACAGGCCTGTCAGTCAGACCTGGGTGCCAGAGAAGGTCGTGGTGCAGATCATCTTGAGTGCCATCACATGGCATGTACAGGATAACCAGGTGATCGGACCTAATCAACATGGGTTTATGAAAGGCAGATAACTGCTTGATTAATCTATTTGTAATAAAATGACACACTCAGTGGGTGAGAGAAGGGCTGTGGATGTTGTTTACTTGGACTTTAGCAAAGCATTATGATACTTTTTTCCCACAGCGTTCTCCTGGAGAAACTGGCTCTTCATGGCATGGATGAATGTACAGTTCACTGGTTAAAAATCAGGTGCAGAGGACTGTTGTGAATGGAATTAAATCCATTTGGTGGCCAGTCACAAGAGGTTTTCCCCACGGCTCAGTACTGGGGCTAGTTTTAACATTTTCATCAACGATCTTGATGAGGGCAGTAAGTACACACTCAGTAAGTTTGTGGGCAACATCATGTTGGATGGGAGTGTTGATCTGCTTGAAGGTAGGAAGACTTTGCAGAGGGATCTGTACAGGCTGGATTGATGGGCCACATCCAGATGTATGGCATTCAGCAAAACTAAATGCTGTGCTGGGTCCTGCACATGGGTCAAAACAACCCAATGCAGCAATATAAAGCATGTTCTCTACAGAGAAAATGGTCTAGAATCTCTAAAGAGTAAACCAAATTTACTCGATTATAGTAAATCAAATTGATTTACTCTAAAGAATAAATCAAAATCTGAAGAATACCTGTTTTTTATGTCATTTCTAGTTCAGAATGTATCACTGATTTTCTTCTCTGACCATTTCACTTAAGGTGCAGAATTAATTATCCAGAAATATGCAGTGTCTACACAGTGCCACGATTATTCTTCTCCAGGTAGTAATTTACTTTTACAGTTGAGCAGGGCACATATCTGTTTCATTCATCCTGGGTGGGACAGATGGTGTTCGCATGTCTAGCCCACATGGTAGCCATGCCGCAGAGCAACTGATAACCTCATCTGCCTTTTCTAAGGCTGGAGTAGGGAGCAGAGAGCATATGGTGACCTCCAGGAGTCAGAACCGGCAAACGCCCTCCTTGTAAATCCTGGGTTTATGCTTTCTGATGCCGCTGAACAGCTGTTTGGGTGGTGTTTGGAGGAGCCAATCCATGAGTTAATCACGGCAAATTAATATTTTGGTAAAACATCAGATGTGATTTCTTTATGCAGCAGCTGAAGACTTTGATGTGGCTGCAAGTAAGGTTTGCTTGGTGGGTCTTCTAGTGTGACAGAAATGAGGCCTGAGAACAACTCCGGGGAGCATTAAAGCAAGCCCACTCTGACAAGGGCTTGGACCTAATGGGGAGTCTGAGCAGAGACTTGTCTATATAAATTCAGAGGGAAAAGAGCTGCAGAACGCCAGTTTATCCCCAAATGCAGCCTAACAAAATGTAGGTCAGAGTAGGGACTGCAGTAAAGAAAAAGCACAACCTGTTCCATGAAGTCCAAACCACTTTCAGCATTCTCTTGGCACACAGTAACTCTCATAGAAGAGGTGCAGATTCATGGCTGATGTAAATCCACAGAACTTCATCAAAGTCAGCAGGGTTCCTCTAGTTTAAGCCAGCTGGGGAATCGAGTCTCAGATCTCTTAGTCATAACCGTATGCTGTAAGCCACGAGAAAATTAGTAGAGAAAATAACACATAAAATTGGTGCTGTGCTGATTTTCTGTGATAAACAACTTATCATAAATATTTAAAATCCATTATAACTTTTTATTTATTCTTAAATACAGTATGCTAATTTTGTAATGCTAAAAACATTCAGTCCACTTATTTGCATAATTGCTGTACTGCAGTTTGTTAGAAGTTTTGATTCAAGATACTTATAAGTGATAGCATGATTGTATGTTCAGTTGAAATGAGGAAAAAAACAATGGCAAAAAAAACTTTCAATGCAAAATACGTTATAATAACTAACACAGATAAGAGGAGAGAAAAATTACTATTTGGGCAGAGAAAAGCTTTCCATAAATTAGAACTATCTCTTGGGTGCGAAGACATCATAATAGTCTGAGCAAATGTTGAGTAAGATGCTCTGGGTAGAATAAACAGTGTTGCAGTGCTGCAGTGATTAAAATATTAACTGTATTTAGCTGTAATTGGCAGCAATTCAGCAAAAGTGTTTTTTTTTTCCTGAATAATGGCATCAGTTAGAAAAAAAAAAAGATGTAATCTGGGAAAATGAATGAGTGTTGCAGCTTTTCCATCACTAATTTGTCAGCTAAGTGTATTCCTCCTGTGTAGTTATGCCCTGTCTCAGGTGTGTGTATGTAGCATCCACAGATTTCTGGGCACTTAGAAGAAACAAATTGAAAGTAGAAGCACCTACTAGCCAGTTGGGTGGAGTCAGATAAATCACAGAATCATAAAACCATTAAGGTGGGAAAAGACCTCCAAGATCATCTGGTCCAACCGTCCTCCTACCACTACCCACCCACTAAATCATGACCCTAAGCACCACGTCCAGCCTTTCCTTAAACACCCCCAGGGATGGTGACGCTACCACCTTCCTGGGCAACCCATCCCAATACCTGACTGCTCTTTCTGAGAAGAAATTTCTCCTCATTTCCAACCTAAACCTCCTGTGGCACAACTTGAGGCCATTCCCTCTAGTCCTATCACTAGTTATCTGTGAGAAGAGGCCGACCCCCAGCTCCCCACACCTTCCTTTCAGTTAGCTGTAGAGAGCAGTAAGGTCTCCCCTGAGCCTCCTCTTCCCCAGACTACACAACCCCAGTTTCCTCAGCTGCTCCTCACAGGACTTGTGCTCCAGGCCCTTCACCAGCTTCGTAGCTCTTCTCTGGGCATGCTCCAGGGCCTCGATGTCCTTGTACAGAGGGGCCCAAAGCTGAACACAGTACTCGAGGTGCGGCCCCACCAGAGTAGAGTACAGGGAGACGATCACCTCCCTGGCCCTGCTGGCTACACTATTCCCGATACAAGTAAAGAAGTAGTTCATAACGTGCTATGTAATAGGCTTTATCAGAATCACATCATTCCCTGTTCTCATGTGTACAAATGAATTGTAACCCAAAGCGGAGAATTGAATACAGAAATTGGTCTAATCCAGGCCATAGAGTCCTTTGCTCCATATTTCCAAGGTTTGGAGGCAGCTCAGCCTTGGAGGCAGGCACCAAAGCGTCTCTGCAGGCTTTGCAGACTTGCCAATGGAAACACGCTGTGTCCAAGACTGCCCAAAGCCAATATTTCAGCATGTCCATTTCAATCTAGATTAGAACTTTTTAGTGTAAAATCCAGTAGTTCAGAATAGCACAGAATATGGATGAGGAGGAATAGAAGATTTTTTTTCAGATGTTTATTCAGAAAGGTTTACTTTTAAAATCTCTCAGAATACCATGCCACCGGTACTGTGCATCAGGTAAAAGCAAGGTAAGCCATAAAGAAACACCTGTGTGAAATTGCCAGTGTTCAAAATCCCACCAAAAGAGGGGTAGAATATGGAAACAGGACTTTATAAAATATCCTCGGGAGAAACTTAATGGAAAGTTTATATGCAAAAAAAGGAGACATCTTTTAGAGTGGAGGCCCTTAGCAGAAACATTAAGAGTTTGGTGACTAAACATCTAAAACAGACTATTCCACGCATCCTGGGGGAAAGCATTGTTTCTGCAGGGAGGTGAAAGAAATATGTTTTTGTTTTTGTCTTTGTTTTTGTTTTTCTTTTATTCTCTCTCCTTTTTTTTCTTCATAATATGTCAAAATTGTCAGGATGAGAGTTTTGACATTTCCCTATGTTTGAGGTAAGCACAGATGGGAGGAACCAAGCAAAAAAAGAAAAAAAAAAAGCTTTCAGTATTTAATCACAGACATTATTAAACACTCAAGTGTTGCAGGAGGTAATGCAAGGGGAAGAAAGAGAGATGGGATGTTGAAGTCTTCATGGTAAAATAATTTCTGGGGATAAGAGCATCAGTTGCTGGCCATGAAGAAGCAACAGAGCTTGAAATAACTTCACAGATTTTCACAAGCAAAAATGACATCTCTCTACTTTGAAAGGGGAGTAGCAGGCAAGAAACATATACCTGTAAACTGGAGATTCTCATGCACTAGAAGCAGTAATGGGCTGGAGATAGCCATGACAGGGTTGGAGATGTGCAGACAGCTCTGCTCAGTCCTCAGCCCAGCAATTGAGACTGGTGTTGTATCCACTACCAACAGGGACAACCATAGCTGTAGAGACCTGCAGCACAGAGATAGTAAAGCAACTATAAGAGATACAGGCATTTATAGAAAGGATGGTTAACTCCATTAAAAGCATGGTTAACTCCAAAACCAAATTAAATACATACCTATTCACCAGTGCTTTCAAGGTGTGCTGCTTAGGCTTCTGATTGAAACCTTATTAAAAAAGCACAAGTCTACATGCTGGGATGTACCTCACCCTTGAGAGGCAAAAGAAGGAGTATCCGTGCTGTCTTCCATTTAACTAAAGTATTGAGTTCACTTTTTCGTATATGTTTGTACAGAACGCACTGCAGGTAAACCATAGACCTTGACAAATCAAGCCCAAGTAGAGATATTATGATCAATTTGGTTATCACTTACACGGACGGTGTTAATAGGTTATGTAGGCGCAACAACACAAAACAAAACAAGCCACCAATGGTTCTGTTTATATTAGTGCTACTATTCATTTCAAAAATAAGCAAAGAAGGTGGCATTTCAAAGCAATTTTTAAACATACTAAAATCACAGCTGTGAAAGAAATAGAATGATGACAGCTGTGTAATCTGAGCTTGCTCTTCCTCACAGATAACAGCAACAGCATTGACCTGCTGTGAGGAGTGGGGAAATGCTGCTTTTTTGGAAGCTTTAATTACTGTTTGCCTGACCCAGTTCTAGAGCTAAAAATTAATCACTTTCTGATTTGTTTATTTTTAAACCACAGCCCATACTGGCAGGGATTCAATGCCTAACAGAGGTAATAAAATCATGTACCTACTATGTCATGGATCAAAGCTGACTTGCTAGCATAAAAGTAGTCACATAGTCTCCCTCCAATCTGTTGGCATTCGAACTACAGGAAAAGGAAAGCTTTAAAATATAGGTGCAGTGCGTGGGGGACCTTTCATCTGAAGTGAAACAATGACATTCCCAGACCAGCTGGACTCTCTTAGTTCTGTCCTGAACATTATGTGCGATTTGTTGGCTCCTCCAAGCCCAGCAGCCTTCAGTGCCCTCCTTGCTCATGACATGACTTTTCCTCATCCTTAAACTACTCCCTCCTTTTTTTTTAAAGGATACTCAAAAAAAGGGGAAAAAAAAAAAGTGGGTTTACAGAGAAAATGACAGCAGCCTGGAGACTAGCAAGGAAGTCTTGGGCTTTGTTTGTTCCACAGGTGTTAAGTTCTTGTGAGCACAAACTACTAACTGTAATTTTAATATTCTTGTTTTTCTATCAGCTTATGGCATAAGACTTGCAGTGCTTGCTTGAAGGAGTTTTTATCAGTCATTGTCTGGTATAGTCAGTGGAAGCTGCTGTCACCTCACTTTGCTCAGTGGCAGCTGGCAGATGTCTCCATTTCTCAGTGAAAGGAAAACTCCTGGCTCTTCAGAGTCTTCTCACTGAACTTGGTCAATTATCCTCATTTCTTTTGAACATGAGCAGCATTGTTCCTTGTCAAAGTGCAGACTCCTGGATTTTGGTCTGAATTTCTTTCTTTGAATGGCTAAGTACTGTATCACAACACATCAGTGTAGGCTACAGGCAATTCTTGTTAGAGGCAAATAAAAACTTATTAGTACAAATTTATAAGTACTTCAGATGAGCAAAGAACTACAATCCTTCATCAAGAAAAAATATTTTACATCCAGACAACTTGTGCTTTGTGGGTGTCACACAGCTGAAGTGGTGTAGAGCCGTAAAGCTGAGACTCCCTCCCGCTTGTCTGGAGAAATAATGGGCCTCTGAAACAAGTACCATCCATTCCACTTGTTAACCATGCAATTTAACAGCGATGTGAACATTTTGGATAGGCAGAGAAGAACACAATGTGTCAGATGTAAAAGTCAGCTAAAATGTCAGCAGCATGACAATGCAGGGACTCTTGTTTACCACCTGTGAATTCTGTTTAACAGAGAGACTTGTTAAGAGAACACAGGATTTTTGAATGCCTGCATAAAAGTATTTATCTAATGCTGTAAATAAAACTACATCAAATTCCCCTTTCTCTGACATCCAAGCAAGTGCATTGTTAAAAATTATGGGCCACCTACAGAAACACTCTTGGACAAGAGGTTTAACCTCCTGGAACAAGGAAAGTTGGTCTTGTTTTTCCCATCCGAAGAGAGAGAGCTGGAGAAACAGTGGGATTTTTTGCTAAGTTTGGTTTTGTTAAGTTTTCAATTCTCCTACACTGCTTTTCAGAGAGTGTGGCAGTACCCTGGTGAGTAAACAAACCTGCCTGTGGGAAAGAGCCATGAAGCAGGATAAATCAGGGAGAAGAGCTGACAGAGTGTGTCGGGTGGTTGCACTGCATGCAGAGAAACTGCTGAAAGCAGCAGGATGTAGACGGGCCTTAGAGGGGAAGAGAAAGACACTTTATAAGCTCTAGAAGAGGCTGGGCAGTTTGCTACAAGCCAGAAGACCACAGGGTTGCTGGAGCCAAGCCTAAGAGAAGGCATGGCTTCTGAAGGAACACAGCGAGGTCAAAAAGAGGTGCATGTGAACCCCTTGTAGTTCTAGTCTGTCAGGCCAGATCTGCCACACTTTCCTCCACAGGTTGAGAATCTTATTTTACATTCTAATAATACTTCTTTCATACAATAGTTGGTTTTTGTGTTGTTGTGTTTTGTTTTGTTTTATTTTTTCATTTAAAAGCCTTCTTTTGTCCATTTTAAAAGCCTCCTTTTGTCCATAAAGCTGATCCATACAGGAGGAAGTTTCGGCATAGCTGACTGAGAGTCCCAGCGGACTTGAACAGCTGTCACAGAAGGCCAGATGGATAGAAAGAGCTCAATGTAAATGGCAGAGTCCATGGAACGTCATCTGTCATGCAGTAGGTAAACCACCAGAAGAAGAGCTAAAGCAGCCTGAGTAGGTGCTGACCTGCTGTCACCTGTTTGGACTCCTGTCTAACTCCATGGTGACAGCCTGTCTCAAGGGAGCTCAGCCTGGTTTCACAAGAGGTTTTCATACCTGTTTCTATAGGCAGCAGCAAGGTCTGATGGATTGATTGCACCCTCAGTAAGTTTGCGGATGACACCAAGTTAGGTGTGAGTGTTGATCTCCTTGAGGGTAGGAAGGCTCTGTAGAAGGACCTGGACAGGCTGTGTCGATGGGCCGAGGCAAACTGTCTCATGAGGAGTGGCTGAGGGAACTGGGGTTGTTTAGCCCAAGGAAGAGGAGGCTCAGGGGAGACCTTATTGCACTCTACAAATGCCTTAAAGGAGACTATAGTGAGATGGGATTCAGGCTCTTCTCCCAGGCACCAAGTGATAAGACAAGGGGAAATGGCCTCAGGTTGCACCAGAGGAGATTTTGGTTGGATATTAGCATAAATTTCTTTACTCTAGGGGTTGTGCGGCATTGTAACAGGCTGCCCAGGGAAGTGGTTGAGTCACTGCCCCAGGAGGTCTTCAAGAAATGTGTAGATTTAGAATTTAATAGCATAGTTTAGTGGCGAACTTTAGTACTAGTCTGAAGGTTGGACTAGCTGATATTAGAGGTCTTTTCCAACCTGAATGACTCAATGATTCTATGATTCTATGAGGTATGACTAGTGCAATTCTCCATGGAGAAATTCATTCCAGCCTAGTTTTCAGCTTTCTTTCTGGTATGGTTAATGCTCTTCCTATAAACCTAGTGTTGTAGGAAACACTAGGAATTTCAGTTTCTCACATATGGGATTATAAAGCAAATTGTACCTTGTCCCCCAGCAGCAAGGTGAAAGCCAAAGGACAGGAACTTGATCAGTGTACTCCCAAGGCTGAATTAACTATTTCTTTTTTCTTACTTGCATACCCATCCAGGAAGGTCCTGTGTGGTAGATATTATAAATCACAAATGATTAAATTAATCATTTATAAATCATAATCATAATCATAAATTAATCATTAAAATGATTGTTTCTCTCATGGAGGTGCATCCATTGACTGTGGTAATTCCTATTCTGGTGAGAAAGTCTGGTAGGCTCCTAGCAAAGCCAGCAGGTAAACGAGCTTCCAGCTAAAACAAGTGGGAAATAAAAAATGACTGTGCTTGAGAAATCTGCCTCTTGAACTTTATGAGTAAGGTCTTAAATCTTTGTGCTTCGCAAAAACATAAGACACTTTAAACCATACTTGTCAAATACTTATATAGCTTCTGTGTAAATATGAATCTGTGAACTTGCATTTCTTTGTGGGCAAGGTCTTTTGATTCCATGCAGATAAAGATTCATGATGCTTTCACTAACCTTCATTTATGGGGGCTCTGGGTCTGCCAGTGTTCGTGGTGGCTAGAGAGAGTACTTCACTTGCTAAAGTGTAACCCCAGTGTGTTTAGGAAAGACAGCAGTGAAGACATAACATGTGAATGCCCTTGGAGACCCTGGTACTAAACAAAAAAAAAGATATATTATGAAATTCATCAGTGACCAAAGGGTTCAGTTGGCATGCAGAGTTGGCCCTCAGCTATTAATTTTGAGACATATGCCTTTATATTTATTACTATTATTAGGCATCTTGATAAGGATTTCTTAGTTTGTTATCTCATAGAGATTCTACTTTTGTTTTGCCTAATCTGAGGAACTTCTGGTTATTAGAACTTAAAGACTATGTTTTAATCTTTCTTAGGGCCCCTTGCCGTGCATTGCCTTGCCTTTCCCTTGCCTTGCCTTGCCTTGCCTTTTTCCCTTTCGTCGTTCCTTAAGGATGATTGAGCAAAGCCACACTATAAATTCCTGGAACCGTTTCAAGCAGTTATTCTGTACAACAGACCACCCCAAACTTTCAGGTTTTATGCCTTTTTCTTTCTGAAGGGAATTTCTACTTTCTTCGAATGCATGAAAATGAAGGAGTTGTTCCCCAAGCTGTTCGTGCTTTCACCGGGCTGTATGTTACAGTTTGAAGATAACATATCTAACATCATGTTAGGTCATTGACACTGTCTTCATGATATATCACTGTGTTTAAATTGGAGAGACATGGATTTGACAGATGGACCACTTAGTGGGTATGGAGTTGGCTGCATGGTTGCACTCAGAGTTGCAGTTAATGGCTCAATGTCCAAGTAGAGATCAGTAATGAGTGGTGTTTCTCAGGGGTCAGTATTGGAACTAGTACTGCGTAACATCTTTGTCAGTAACATGGACGATAGGATCAAGTGCACCCTCAGCAAGTTTGCCGATAGACACCAAGCTGTGTGTTGTGGTCAACACATTGGAGGGAAGGGATGCCATCCAGAGGGACCTGGACAGGCCTGAGAGGTGGGCCTATTCAAACCTCATAGAGTTTCAACATGGCCAAGTGCAAGGTCCTGAATCTGAGCCCAGGCAATACCAAGCACAAATACAGGCTGGGCAGAGAATGGACTGAGAGCATTTCTGAGGAGAAGGACCTGGGGTTTTTGGTTGATGAGAAGTTCAACATGAGCTGGCAATGTGCGCTTGCAGCCCAGAATGCTAACCATATCCTGAGCTTCATCAAAAAAAAGCACAACCAGCAGGCTGAGGGAGATGAGATGATTCTCCCCCTCTGCTCTCCTCTCATGAGACCCCACCTGGAGTTCTGAGGTCAGCTCTGGGGCCCCCAGCACAAGAAGGACATGGACCTGTTAGAGCAGGTCCACGGGAAGGTCACGAGGATGACCAGAGGGCTGGAGCCCTCTACAGGCTGAGGGAGTTGGGGTTGTTCAGCCTGAAGGAGAGGAGGCTCCGGGGAAACCTTATAGCGGCCTTCCAGTACCTAAATGGGAGCCTACAGGAAAGCTGTGGAGGGTCTCTGTCAGGGAGTGTAGTGATAGGGCAAGGGGGAATGGTTTTAAGCTAGAAAAGAATAGATTTAGATTAGATATAAGGAAGAAATTCTTTACTCGGAGGGTGTTGAGACACTGGAACAGGCTGTCCGGAGAAGCTGTGGATGCCCCATCCCTGTAAGTGTTCAGTGATGTTCAAGACCAGCTTAAACAGGGCTTTGAGCAACCTGCTCTAGTGAGAGGTGTCCTTGCCCATGGCAGGGGGGTCGGAACTAGATGATCTTTAAGGTCCCTTCTAATCCAAACCATTCTGTGATTCTATGATGTGGTATAACTTAGCACCATGATTTCTGGATGTGGTATCTGATGGGATGATGCATGAATTTGGAGGCCAAAGGAGGCTTCTTTGACCAATATCTCTGACCTTCTGAGTAGCACAGGCCATAAGATTTCTGCAGGCTTTTATTCACAAAGGAAGAAAAAATGTGGCAAGTAGCTGTCTCAATTTCTATCCATTTTAATTAAAACAGACTGAATAAGATTTTACTAGATTTCATAGTGTTATCAGTACAGTGATTAACAGTACACACAATGCAATGCATCCACTTCTAAGAAAAAAAAAATGTTTTTCTTTACTGACGTGTGCAAGCCCAAGGTTGCTGCTTATATATCGAGAAACATCTGCATGCCCAAACTATTTCAATCATGGTCTTAACTGAACATGTCATTTTAATACTATGTCACTGTATTCCCAGAAACCATACTCGTTGTTCTTCTCTAGATAATCCATTTCTTCCTTCAGCCTGGAAACAAAACACTTTTCAGTTACATGACAGTGTGTCACAGAGAAGATAAAATTGATAATAAATTAGATATTTTTCTCTGTAGGGACACTCCTCTTAGGTATCTGCAACTCAGATATGTTTATTCAAAAGACTAAAAATTAAGATTTGATAAAAGCTGCCTGTGACATGCATTTCCTCTGGTGAATTCTGATTTACAGAGAAGTCAGTGAACTGATGCTAATGGAGCATCACATTTACGTTCCTAATCCTCATTTTTAAAGCACTGTTTCCCTTTCTGACATGAATGCAATTGAGGAAACTGAATCAGGGATTCAGGGCATACTGGGAGTGCCGGCTGCTATGCGGTAGTCTTTAAATGATGCAGATGGCAAAGCAGTGCCAACATTCAAGAGTCTCTGTCTCAAAATACAGCTCTATAAACACCACTCAAATGGAAGCAACCCAATTTTCTTTTGCATGTCTCCTTCCCTCCTTACCAGCACTGCTTCTGCATGCTGCAGGTTTGTTACAGGTCCAAGCAGCACATCTTCCCCAGAATAAAAGCCTGGCTGTATGCTGAGAGCAAAAATGAGTAAGGCAGGTATACCTAGTGTAATAGTCACTCCTGGAGGGCTACTCCTGACTTACAGATGTGTGAGTGATAAATCCACAAAGTATAATTTACTACAGACAAAGGTAAAGTGATAGTTTAGCAACTTCTGATGGTATTCAGTTTTGTAAAGATATTTGCAAGATGCACTAAATAATACAAATACTAATCAGACTTTCTCAGTATTTTGGTAAGTAGTATTTAATGCTCTGCAGAATTACATCTTTTGAATTATACTGTTTATTGTAAGTTAAACAATACATAAAAAGCAATGTTTAAGTATCTCAGTAAATTTTATCCCCAAGTAATCAAAATTGTATGCTGCTACTGGAGGTAAAAATCAACCGTGAAGAGAACGTATGGCTTGGTATATCTGTAAGTTAGTCAAATGTGTGTGTGGGTGGAAGCCACACAAATTTATTCAGGCTCCTACTGCAGTTCAGCGCACCAGTGTAAGTTAAAACAGAAGGCAAAATTCAGACAGGATAGAGAATCTTGACAGCTGTCTGAGATAAAAGAGAAGTTTAAAGTGCTTTGAAAAATGCCTCTGGAAGACAGGTATACAGAGGTCACATTTCCATGTTTGTTTGTGTTTAATTTAAGCACATCCATTTATTTTAGGTAGGACCACTTAAAGATGAGATAGGCTTACAGAAGAAAGAAGCAAGGTAGTCAATGTCATAAAGTGAAGGAGTTTCCAAATTTGCTGCAGAAATGATATTCAAGATGCTGCTTTGCATAGTGGTAAGTTTTGAGCTTGCTGTAATATCACTGCATAGGGCCTCATACTATTTGTTCTTCTTTTTTCTCTACAGAAATGGATCAGTAATGAAAGCAGTAATGGAGAATTCTCCAAATAAGTGCAAGTCCTGCACAGAAAATTTACAGTCAACTCAATATCAATATCCATAAATAAACTGTATGCCACTAACTAGTTTAAGGCATGAACATACGGGCATGAGGGGGGATACAGCTGGCAAAACATTAAATGTATTTTTCCATCTGTAAAGTAGAAAATTTGTCTTTGGCAGATATATTACACAAATTCTTGAAAAAAAAATGTGCATTTTTACAGAAGTTCATAATCAATGCATGTAATTTGGAAGAGATGCTATTAGCAATAATACAACAGTATCTTGAAGCTACTTATAGAAATATATGAGCCCTGATGAACTAATCCTTTCCCTTGTTCCCTTAGAAATTATTTACCCATCTAGTTTACCCAGTTATGGAAATACTTTAGCACATAAAGGGGGAATACTTCAAAAATTCTTAAGTCCTTCCTAAGTCTGCAGTGGAAACCTATGCCAACTCCAAAACTTTGAATGCATACTTTGATTATTTGAAAAATGGAGTGATCAAATCAATATACATGGAAATAGTTGGCACTTCTGTAGTGTTTTTCTAAAGCTTTCAGTTTATTTTAAAATTTTACAGTGAAGTGCTGTAAAGCTCTTTAAACATACCACTTCCTTCTTGCAGGATAGAAAAGCACTAATGCAATTTTAACTAAAAGTAAAACTGAGAGAAGCTTTTTATGGGGATGTCATCAGATGGCCAACTTTCTATCCTGTACTTCCACTAAAATTCAGAGTCCAAGTGATATGATATAACAGAAAGCAGCCACAGCATATCAAGAATGGAAGCTTATTCAAGAAGCATCCCTTTTTCTAATGAATGAGACAGTTCCTACAAGCTGAAGTATATCACTGCTAGAACATCAGCTAAAATGTATCATTGATTGAACATCCACTGAAACCTGATACATGCTCATGTTTTTCAATAATTGGCCTTGCAAATTGACCCAAGTTAACCCATGTTTTTTGAAACCTAGTGACTTCCAAGCATGCCAGAAAAACAAGAAAAAAATGCACCATGAAATCTTTGAATTACTTTGCCTGCTGCTCCTGGTCAGAGCTGCATTATAAATGTTTAAAAATTCAGATAATGATATAACACATTGTTCCCTGGTATAGAAAGGGGCTGATCAGGATCCCATGGTCTACTTTACCTCGGAGAGAGCAGGCATATTACTGGTTTACAAAGCACAAAGTGAGTAGGAATCAGGGGCACACAATAAAATCAAAAGGATCCTTTGCACTCACAACCCAAAGGGTATCTGTAATGCATCTTTCTAGCACACACCTCTTTACTGACTACTCTTGCAAGTAAAGGAGTCAAGAAAATGTAACACTTGAACAGAACAAAAAAAAAAAAAAAAAAAAAAAAAGGCTTGGTCTTTAAAACACAGTAATATATAGTAGGGACTTGGAAATGGATTCCCAGCCTGATTTTCTTGTCCTCTGCAGACCAATCTGCCTGACATTGATGAAGATAGGGTCCTCAGCTTCAGGAGCAGGATAGGTTTGCATCTTTTCAGGAAAAAAATAATCCACACAATGTAGTTTTTGATACTAGCAAACATGCATGCAGCTAAATTTCAAAATATCTTATAAACCACATAACATTTTGTGTACTGTTCTTTCTGTTCGTGGTTCTTGGTACAATGCATGCATGTCTGCTCCTAAAATGGAAGACACTATTCTGGAACCCACCACCCAAAACTGGAGATTAATTTGGTGTGGCCTGAATTGTTTCTTTAGAGTGCACTGGTGTGCTTCATTGTACCCTAATTACATGAATAATGTGTGATTCTCTATGCAAAGGTTTTCCATGGAAGATAAAATCTTGAAAATCTTGTATTAGAACAACCGATACCACTGGGTGGTAGGGGGTGGGGTTAAGGGTGAAGGAAAAAAAGAAATCTCTCAGACATGCAAGTCCTTTAGGTTTCTATATACATATTAGTCTAGTAAAAACAATGAAAAACAGTTCTGCCAGTTCTGTTCTGAAATAATACTTATTTGTTTTTAGAATGCTGTTTGCAGCTGATATTGATTCGTAAATTACCTAAAGGGTTATGAATCATAAACCTGTCATTTTTTGAGGCAGTGCAATTAATATCTCTCAGACCCCAAAAAAGACTATATACCATAATAACTCATTGGTGTTACCTCATCCTGTGAACATGACAATTTTCATTTCTTAAGTTGGGAGGTTTGGGACCTATTTCATCACATGATCACTTTCCTATTTTGTAATCAGCAGGAGTAGATGATGCCTGGTGGTGAGCGAGAGACATCTTTGTCCTACACTGTGCCCAAATGCAATTCCAGGATTAGTGTGGACAGTTCATTTTGGAGTGTGCAGATTTAGGGAGCTCAGTCTGACAAATTACTTCTCTGTGTGAGTAGCCTCTCTGAATTTAGTGGACTACCTGTGCAGCTGTAGTTTGGTGCTATATATCTGTTCAGATTATATGAAGACATATGCAATGGCACTTGAAAACAGTGAATTATGAAACATTAACTATTTTGCAACAACCTTTTACTCTGAAGAGGTTCTATTTTAATTTGAATTTCTACTGTTTTTCATCTTCATATCCTTGGTGTTGTGTTGTTTGTTTTTTTCCAAGTAATGATACCTCACCCTGGAAAATGCCTTTTCGAAATATTTCTGTGCTAAAAGTTACAAAGTAATTATGAGGCTTCTCAGGCTCTGAAATAATTACAGTATAAAATGTCTCTTTTTAATTGTGGTATTTTTTTTCCTATTACAAATTTTCTCATAGCTTTTGTGGTAAACATAGTATTTTTAAAACAGTTCTTTTATACCTTATCTTTCACCCACAATTATTCTAAACTTGGTTTAGACCTTAGTCATCAAAGACGTATGATTTTACATAAGATAGTCAATCCCAATGCTAGAACACATATTGCTTGCATCTTCAAAATAATTTAATGCTGAACATTTAATCTACAATGGATATAATAATAGAAAATTGCCAATCTAAATGACATCAGATGAGCCTACAAAAACAGCACTGGTGAAGATCAGGGTTAGTATATGTCTTGCACATTATGTTGGACTATTTATTCTATGAACCACTGGTGTCCACAGCTTTATCTATTAGAATAACCACTGTTCCAGAGATAACATAGTTAAATCATCCACAATATGATGATGTAAGAGTGTAAATATTAGTAATATTAAACACACAATATCTATTAAGGGATTACCTTTTTAAAAATAGTTTCATTACTTATATCAACATTTGCTATTTTATTTCACTTGCTTGTTAGCAGAGCAGATGACCCACCTGGTCTGAGCACCTAGAGAAACACAAATGTTGTGTCCTTTGCATCATCTTTCTTTATTACAGGTCTTTCTTTGAGTGAACAAACATTTCAGTATCAGAAGGACAAACTACATTTCCTGTATGCCTAATTTCTCCTCACCATCATCCCCTTTCTCCTCAGTGTCATTATTATTCATTTGTTTAATTTTTCCTCCATACCAGAAGGTACTTAGATCATTTTGGTAGAGACATTGACAATGAGGACTCTGCTGGCCTGCAGAGTGGAGGATTTGGCCCAGATTACTGCTTGACTGTGGTAGTTCCCCTGGAGTTAAAATCCTGAGCAGAAGCAATGGCCATAATGCCTTGAAGATGATTGTTTGGTTCAGTACTGGAAAAATACAATCAATGTGCTACTAGATGTGCCCTTATCTGTGTTGATTTGCTTTTTTTGGTACAAATGTATATAAAATATGCGAACAGCCTGGACTAAAGATGAAAACAATTCAGTTGGTATTAAAGATGTTGGCGGTGCTACAAGTGCTAGTTCTATAGCTGGCAGTAGAAGTTCTTTTAATTGCTTTTTTTTTTTTAACAGATCAAACCAAGTGAATAATCTCATTTTTTGTCAAATTAGCATGCAGTATTACAGCTAGTTTTAATTGTAGGTTATTGTAGACTGAAAATGCATGATCTGTCATAAAGCCTGCTGAGACAAAGTTACCTTTTCTCTTGCACAAAAAGTACATTTTTTTTTCTAATATACCTGAACTCAAATTATACATTTCACACCATGGGACCAAGCATTTTCACTCTAGTATTGGACACCTAATCCCAGATTTATTAGACGATACAGTGAAGGCCTTGGAGAAGACCTGAAATAGCAGCAACTTGTGGAACAGTTCCCATTGGGACTGAAACAGAATAAATGCAAAGGCGTTCACCCCGTGAAGAACGCCATGTTTAGGAAAATTTCCCTTTTTACACAACTGGAACAAATCATTGTAAAAGTACAAAATTCATCAGAAAGTCCAGTAGTAGACAAAGGTGATAGAAAAGTACTGTTCTTCCTCTGGAAGCACACTAACTATGTGAGAGGGAGTTTATATAAACTGGTCCTTAATTCCAGTTAAATTTGTTCTTCTTTGCCAGATTAAAAAGCTTTTATGATTGGGAGTATAGCATTACCTATTTAAAACAGGCTGAATTACTGGCCAGCAAAAAAAAAAAAATTCCAGGTAGCTTGTACAACAGCAGCAAGCATCATAGCTTCCTGCAAAGAACATCATTCTGTAGTGTTACTAGTCTATGAAAAATGATGAAAGCAAAGCCTTGTGAAAATCCAACAGGATAAGTACTAACCAGAGCAAGGGAAATGTAACATACAGCTTAACATTCAGAAGTAGTTTTAAGAATTAGACAGGGGGAGTCTATGCAATGACTGATGAGATTTTTCACAGTTTTAATCATTCTATAATTTATTAAGTATTTTGGATAATGATCAGGGCTAGTCTATGAGTGATTGCCTGCTAACTACAAGGCACTTAGAGGCTATCCAGGGACAGCTGTCTCACACAGATGAAGGTCTTCCTTTTGCATAGTTTGGCTGATTAATAATATTCTGAGGCTGCGTGGGCATAGATTATCCAAGATCAAGTGCTGATAATATCCTTTCTCATATTTATACCATTTTCAGTTTGATTAGTCACTTCCCTGTTTCTGTGAGGTATATCTAACATTATGCTTTAGAACGAATACCCAAGAGTAGTTCTGAATTAGTGAACAGACATTGTCTGTCTTCTCTGATATGATGAAGCAGGAAAACCTGTAACCCAATAAATTTCTCAAATAACTCTCAATAAATTTGACTTCTGGATCTGTCCTTTGGGGTCTACAAAATGCCTTTGCCAGGAAGTTCCAAGAGGTACTGGAACCTCAAATTTTCACTCTTTAGAAATGTAATGATGAGGATAACCACCGATGTGCACAGTGCAGCAGATACTACTTACACTCTGTGAATCTGTGTTTGGCAAGTTTACCTGGACTCGGGATGAAATGCCGAGGAGCATTATGCAGAGGATTACAGAAGATAACATATGTGTGTTTGCATGGCTCCTGGGCTGGGGTGATTCAATAGGCTGCACTGACATGATTTGGACCCTGCTGAGAAAAAAGAAAACAGCCGTACCATCTAGACATAGGGCAGAAATTGCAGGAGGGAGTCAAAAGTACCTTTGGCATTAAGGCAGCTTTGTCTTCATTCGTGCTACAAAATGGGAAGTTCATCAGCTGAATGCAAGTGAAATTCATGAAGTACAAAATCTATCCCTAAGCCAGCCACTCTGACTGAAATCGTCCCATAACTTTGGCAGATTTTCTGTGGGTTAGTGAGAAGAGAGTTTACAGTGCACTAAGAACAGCAAATAATGGAGCTCTGTTCCCTTTAAGGGGTCTGGAAACTTTTGAGAAGGATGGTTTCAACAGCAGTATTAATTTTCTTTTCTCAACAAAGAGGGATGTCATTGTTCCTGGGGTTTTGGGGATTTGTGTTATTCCATCCCTAGACAAAATGAAGAGCAAAAAATCCCAATGATGAGAAAAGTCACGGATATTTAGCTAGGCTGCCCCATTCTGGACAAATATCATATTAAAACCCCAGGCTTTCACTCATGTAATAAAATTGAGTACCCTGGGCATTAAACTAAGACATTTCTTCAGGAAGTTCCTATAAAAGGAGTCATTGTAAGTTATCAGCAATGTGAAGACAGGATTTTTTCTGCCCTATCTTTTAAAACTATCCAGAAAAGCTCATCAGAATACTAAACTCTATTTCATGCTTACCATGACTGTTCACTGGCTAGCCCACATCTTGCCTATGCCAATTCTGCTGACTGCTTCAGCAGTGCTACTTATGGGGGTGCTATTTCTTTCCTTTCCCCCATGACCTTAAAGTAAGAAAAGCTCTACATATTCTTTTCTAGCCATGATGGCAGTGGGCTTTTTCCTCCTTCTCTTCAGAGTGTAAGCACCCAAGTGCAGCTAAACTAACTGATGTGTTATGTGTAGGGCTTTTACGTGTAACTAAGAGCTACCTGTACCCTCAAAGAAAGTGCAAAAAAATGAAATCAATTTGGGGAAATTAATTCAAATGGTGCCTACAGATTCAGAATCTCTGAGGATGAGGGTAGCAAGTGCACGGGCTGAGGTCCAAATTCCCAATGAGACACACACACACACACAGAGATCACAGCATTCATAGAGTCTAATTTGACAGAAAATGAAATAAAAGAACATGACTGTACAAGCATAGATATTTTATTATTGGGTTCCTTAAAACTACTTGTTGGTAAAATAGGATTTCTACTATAAACAAAGAAGCATACCTTTGGTCAGCCCTTTGTTAATTTAGCAATTAACAGGTGTATCATACAGGGTTTATATCCCTGGGAACTCCTCTGATAAAGTCTTCCCCCAGTCTGGAAGATTATCAGATTTTGATTTAAAGACATTTAAAGCAAGGATCACTGACTAAGGATAGATGTCTCTGATAATACTTAGAAAAGAGAAAGGAAGTGTGAGAGTGTGTGTGAGAGAGAGTGTTTCACTGTCTCATACAAGTACAGTGAGGAGCATTATACCTATCCTTGAGTATTATGGTGAGTGTAGTCAAGGTCCCTGGTGTCCAGTTTGAACCTGCCTGCCTTCCTTTGTTTCTTCTTTCCATTTGCTTCTCTCTCTGCTGTTGCTATGTGCAGACCCCACATTTACATTTTAAAACTTACATTGATTCTTACGGAGGGTTTTTAGTTTTACAAGTGCTAATAAAAAAGGACTCTTCACCTAGAAGCTGTTTGGGGCAGTACCAGCAGAGAATAAAAGACTGCAGTTAATCCTGTGCTGCATGAGGGAGGCAATAGATGGCTTCATCTCTTGGGAACAAAAAATAAAATTAAAATAAAATAAAATAAAATAATAAAATAAAATAATAAAATAAAATAAAATAATAAAATAAAATAAAATAAAATAAAATAAAATAAAATAAAATAAAATAAAATAAAATAAAATAAAATAAAATTAAATTAAAATTAAAATTAAAAAAGAGGCTCCAGAGAACCATTGCCTTCAAACTCCCAACCAGAGAAGAATCATCATTGTACTTGGGGTTGTCCATAGGAGGAGCCTGTATTGATCATCTATTCCCATCCCATGTTCATCACAAGCATTGCAATCCCTGAGCTGGCACAGGTGTGTCCAGCTGACAGAGAAGCCCTTGAGACTGACTGCTGATCAAGTCCATATATTCTTTATTGCTAGCAGCTTCTGCCCAACTCACCCTTAGGTGTGTCTGGGAAAACCTCATTGTTGAGTCTGTGTATTTTTGGATCTGCTCTGCATCAGCCAGCATGGCTGTGAGCCAGTGGATTGCTTGGGTGCAGTCTGGGAGCTCGACATTACACATGGGGACTCAAGCATGTTCTCATCAAGGTGAACTGACATGCTTCACAAGACTTCGCTTATCCCAGCATCTTTAGAGGTGCATGTTCAGGCATAGAAGTTTAAAGAGGACTACTTTTTCACACTTCTGGGAATAACCATTGTTTCAAGCCCTATAAAAACAACCATGAGGAAAGAATAAACGTTTCAGAAAACTAGCTTCTTTCTTCTCCAGGTTATTTCCACACTGAGTGTAGAGCAAGGGCTGAGGGAAGATGGCATGTCTAGGAGGAGAAGGTGGCTGGCAAAATTTTAAGGTGTGATCACTAGATGCAGAAAAGGTGGGCACCTTCTATACTGTTAGCAGCTGTTTTGTGGTAGACCTACTCTTTGTTCCACCCATCACTGTGTCCCAAGAAAAGCAATGACTGCTCCAGGGGCGGTGTTTCCAAACAGCAAAACCCACACTTGCAACCTCAGGTTGCTGTGATTCAGTGGTTACAGCCTTGAAAATTCTTTCTGATTACTTGAGCACTGTGATAAACAGTACTGAGGTAAAACCAGACAAGTCATCAGCGATTCTCAAGGAAATTCAGGCTCAGGCCTGTGTAGCAGTAAGCAGGGCAAGCCAAATATATTTAAAACTCTAGTATCTGATCATTTATTTTAATATGGGTATGATCTAGTGGCTTTGCAAGTGGCTGAAAAAGTTAGGTTTTATATCATTAACATTTAATGCTGAAAACATCTATTCGTCTATCTTGATGTGGTACCTTACCTTTTTTTCCCCTCTTTCACAAAAGGAATCCGCCTGTCTGAACACAATGGGTATTAGTACATCCCTGTTTGTCTGCTCTGAAGAAAATTACAACAGGAGCAGACAATCTTGGAAAAAAATGAATGTTGGCTTGAAATTGAATGGTACACAAAATAAGATGTTTTTTCAAAAGCACTCCCATGGAAATATTAATTAAGATGTACTGATAATCAGATCTCTTTACATTTTGTTTTCCCGCAGCACCTGTTCTTAACCTGTAGACTTTTGCTGAAGAAATAACTAACTGCAAATATCATTTTGACGAAGAGGAGAACATTACATAAATAGCGTGCTGTTCTTCAGTGGTCGGGATTTTTGCAAGTGTAGTCTGTATTTTGGATTTATGTAAACACTGAAATGGAAAGGGAGTCCAATATGATTATGCAACGGCCTGGAACAGTACAGCTCCCTCCTACACAGATGGACTTGGTGACTGAGGCTGAGTCAGTGCTTTTATGTCCCTGTGCATCTTTCCCTTACCGAAAAATGAGGTGGATAGCTTTCCCTCATCTTGCATGCAGTAGGTACATTTTAAGCTACCAGATGCTCTTGTGATGCATTTAGATTTGTGATTTTGGTGTCTTTGATACATTGTGTGAGATTACCATTGTCACTGTCTTTGCCTACCCGAAGCAGAGGCTGTTTTGTTCTATGTACACAGAATAATCCTGTCCTTAATGTCCCCAGGCTGTACCTGCGCTGGTTCTCTTGTCAAGAGAAGGGATCACTGCATTATAAAGAACACATGCCTTTTAATCTTTTCCTGCAATCTAGTTCACAGCCTGTGGTGAATGTGCTTTTAAGCAGTAATGAAAGAAGAGAGGGCAATTCCAGTGGATGGAGTGCAATATTCAAGCCATTATACCAAATCACACCGAATATGGTATCCAATTCAGATTATTTGCATTCAGAAAAGACCTGTTAAAATCGGAAAAGTTGCAGATAGTGATGATTAGGCTAGTCAGAGGTCTGAGAGTAAAATTGCATGAAGTTAAGGAAATAATTATGTAATAAATGGCATGAGGTCACTGAGACTCAGGATCCTCCAGAATTCTTTCTGATTCAGTCCTGATAATTTCTGTTCCTTTAATTCTTACTTCCATGCTCCAGCCTACTTTCCTTCATAAGCATAGCTGATATAATTAGATTGGTCTGCCAGTTCCCCCAAAACCGTGATTGATCAAGGCATGAACAGATATCAGAAAAGGAGCTCAAGCAGATCTTGAAAAAATGAGTAGTTATGCAGAGAAGAAAAGTACATGGGCGTTATCTACAGCAAAAGGTGCTGGGTAAGGTCAGGACGTTGATCATCCAGCACGTGTAGAGCTTGAAACCAACTCTGACACCGTCTGTATCCTTCTGAGCTGGTAGCTTAAGGGGCATGAGATGAAAAGTAGCTAAGGACACTATTTGGCAGTTGATAGCAGCAGAACAGGACTGAGACTTGAAAGCACTTGGACATCAGCCTGGATCTCAGGAAATATGGGATTGGGATCAAGGGGAGTGAGAGGTGTATAGTGACAGGGGACTCAAATCCACCGGAAAAGAGAACTCATTTCTCTGCTGTAAAGTGATTATCTCTTTGTTGAAAATGTTGGACAAAAGGATTATATCCACCAGTCTTTCAAATTTCTAGTTTCCAAATACTCAGTGGAGAAACTGCCTTTCAATTACAATTTGCCTTTATGATTTCTCTTTTTTCCCCAAGCTTTAAAAACTTCTGCCAGGGAATTTTCCACTATACTTGTTATTCTCTACCCAACACTCTTATTTTAAGCCTCTCTAGGAATGTAGCAAGAAAAAGTTTATTTGGTGAGTTCAAAATGGAGAATTATATCTAAAAAAAAAAAAAAGTTGTGTAAATGGCAGACACCATAGTATATGAAGAACCACAGAAGACCTAAAGGTTTTTACAAATTCTGCAGTATATTTTTTGGGCAAGTAAAAGTTACCTTGAGCCTAATACAAAGAAATAATTCTGTCTCCAGAAGTTCATAAAGGTCTCAGGAGATACAACAAAATTAGGTACCAGATGCTCACTTGAAAGTCTTATGCTGGGTCCTTAAGGGGCAACCCAAGTTAAAGACTGAGAAGAGAGAAACATTATATGGTGTATAGCGCACGAGATTTGCCACAACAGATCATACTTAATGTATTGGAATTTTTTTAATCTTGTTATGCTCTAATCCTTAATAACTTCTTAAGCAGTGAGTTCCAATCACTCCACATAGGAAAAGTACTCTTGTATAATTTTGCAATTTCCTACAGTTAAATAGCAGAAAATATTCTCTTGTGCTGGAAGGAGAGGGGAGTAGCAACTCAAAACTAAACCATCTTTCCCTTACTAGCCATTATTTTCTATACTTTGCTTTTCTCAAGTGCTCTCTTTCCATTCTTCCTAGAGCAAACACCCATCTCTCCTCCTAGAAGAGTAGTTGCAGGCTCTGGTAATTGGTGATAAGATCCAAATGCCAGTATAGAAAGGTGTTAAGGCTGTAAATGGCCTCCACTGAATGGGCTGATGCAAGCCTATTTCTCTCTGCTTTGTTTAGGTAATGAGACAGTGATGATGATGATGATGATCAGTTTTTCCAAAATGTAAGAGAAAAAAATGTATAATGAGAATAAGAAACAGACAGGCCATTCATGAGAGAAAGGAGCCTGAATCAGCCCCTGTGGTAATCTTGATGGAGTTTGCTAGTTTGGTCCTCTGGCTATGTGGGACTAGAATGCAGCATATATTAAAAATATTCAGACACTGAGTGATAACCACATTTCAGGACTGATGTGAGATTGACTCAGAAACACACATCCCCTGGGGCTTGGTCTGTGTTTCCTTAATGCTTGCTGTTAGCAACACTGCTCCCATTGATAAATTCTCAAAATAAACTTGTGTGCCAACAAGACAGCTTTTTTTCCACTATGACTGATATTTTTTCACCCACAAACCTTGGTCAATTTACTTAATAGGTAAATTGTATTCATCCCCTCTAGTGCTAATTCTCTGTGAAGGAAAGGGAAAGAATAATTTAGTTTAGTATATTTGTCTTCTTAAAATTCATTTCGTATAGGACACATGTCAAAGAATATGTCATATGAGATATCAATATCACTGCATTTACTAATCTGAATGATAGCTATTTTTTTCATAAAGGTAATAATAAATGACTATGCTATTAGCACTAAATCTGCCAAAAATCTGTTGATTATTTGAAAAAATCCAGATTTTTATCTGAAGCATAATTAGATTAATTTTTGACTTGAAGTTTAGGAGTCTGTGACATGACATAGTCAAAAAACTCACACTAGACACAGAAGAAAAAAAAGAAAAAAAAATAAACACTTTTACCACAGTAAAGCTTTACTTGGTGATGTTTGCCAAGTAACTCTTGGGTGAGTGAGTGACAGGAGAAAGGGGAAATGCAGTATACATACATCTAATGTTTCAGGTGTTCATTTATAAAGTGTACCATTATATTCTGATGATCCTTGGTCTACAGAAACATGAAGGTGTTAGCATGGGTAAAAGAGGAGCTGAGTATTTATGGAAGCAGTGGGAAATATGTGTACTATAATAATATGTATGGGGAATGACTTCCAGCAGAGATGTAAAACCAAAGGTAAAAGATGTAATTGTGTGGTTATGATATGTGTAGTATGTATCATCATCAGAGGGTAGTTCTACATATGAGCATGCCACAGCTCTCTGTGTCATTCTCTGAAGTAAGTCCCTGTGTGCGTACCACCAAATCCACCCCATTAGAGCTACTGAGGTGATTTGCATCTGGGGTTTCAGATTTGCACCTGAATACAAACTGCCTTAGCAATGCTAACTGCTGCACAGCAAGACTCTGCTGTAATATGTTTTCAGATTGCGAAGTAAGGCAATGCTTCCTGAAACCTGGAAACATGAAAGGAACTATACCTATGTAAGTTACACTAAGTTTTAAGTTATAAATAAAATAAGTCAGATGACAGTTTCATGTCTGTTTCCTTCTTGCACCCCTAACCGCATTGAGCTTTGTGGAAGCATGGGACTTTGAAGAGCCCAGAAGTGGACTCCCCTTCAAGTTCTGAAAAACAAGGGGAAAAAATACACTCAGAAGGCAAAATCACAGAACAAGCAAACAAGTCTGCAAATTGAAACCATCTCCCAGGTCCACATTGACCCTTCACCTTCAAATTTTGCTGAACCTCTTGTACTCTGTGATTTTTTTCTGAGTGCTTTGCGTGAAAGCCTTGATACACATCCCATTGCTGATCTCATTGGAGAAATGGAGAAATCTGAGGTTTACACAACGATGTGTGACATGAGGCATAGAATATTTTAAATATTCTATATTAAATATTCACACAGTTTCTTAGGTATTCAATCATTTAGGCTTTTATCCTTCATTCAGTGGTCTCAGACTAAAGGTATCAAAGGTCTACGACTGTGATTTTGCTACCTGTCCATTCTACTACTGACTTTTTCTCCTTTTGTATTCATGTCTCCAGCTAGGACTTGAAATTACAGAATTGCCTCTTCAAGAAACTCCTGTTAAGAAATAAATAAATAAGCAAGCTTCATTTCTGGTTTAATAACATCCTCTAGAAGACTTGTTTCCCCTTCAGTTCTGTCTCTGACTTCCCCTAAAACCAAAATATATTGCAAAATGTAATTGGAAAGATAAATCAGCATGCAATTACTAACAGTAAGTATTCCCTTAAGACCCACACACCTAATAAATAAATAAGAATGGCAGATTTTCTGCAATGTTTGCTTGTTTCAATCCTCCTTTAATTGTTGCTGATATTTTTGATAGTCCCTTCAGAAGTAATTGTTCATAATTATTCTATGCTATTGTACTGATTAAAGCAAAGAATTATCGATCTCCAAACTGGCCATTCCAGATTTATAGGGTGCTTTGGACACAAAATGTATTACATACAACTTCATTTTACCTCCTCATTCTACTGTTGGTCAGTGCTACACTATTCTGTGGGCTTCCCTAAGACCGGTTTATTTTCTGATTCTGAAATCATCAACCAGGTATCTCCCTTTCTGCAGGGTTGCTCTCCGGCCAGTTGGCTCCCAGTCTGTACCTTTGTCTGGCACTACTCTGTCCCACGTGCAGCACTCTGCATTTACCTTTGCTGAATTTCATGCTGTTGCAGGTTGTCAAGTGCTCCAGTGTATCTTGGTCCCTCTGCAAGGCTTCTCATCCCCTGAGTCAACATTATCTCCCCGTTTAGTGTCATCAGCAAACTTGCCAGGGATGCATTCGACAGCTGCATCCAGATCACTGAGAAAAATATTGAACAGAACTGGTCCAAGAATTGAGACCAGGGGAACACTGGACAACAGCCAGATGTAACCCCTTCCAGGACAACCCTTTGAGCTCTAACACTGAACGAGTTCAGCACCCAGCGTAGCATGTACCTCTTCATCTCACAGTCGGACAATTTGTCCAGGATACCCTAAGGGATGATACAAAAGGCTTTAATGAAATCCAGAAAGAATACATCTACCACCTTCCCTTTATTCTTTCTTTTCAGTTCACCTTGATCATTTCAACATTTTGTTTGTTCTCTCCACTACGCAAAGGTGGACTTTCTTCCTGCTTGGTTTGTCTTCATCACATTTCTTTGCTCAAATGCTTTTTTGTCTGCTTCTTGAAGCAGATTGGGAGGCAGATAAATAACCTCTCGTGGTGACTGAAAGTCATCATTCAGCCCAGGTATTGAGCCCCGTATTGCTCATATGCCCATTTTTCCTCATTCTGTGGTCGCTACCAGAAAAATAAGAATGCAACTATTTTCCAGAGGGTCACTCGAGGTAATGTAGCTTTGAATACACCAACTCGGCATCAGTATGAAAATCCCAGAGAATCATTTGGAAAACATCCATTAAGAACCTTCTCTCTTGAGTTTTTGTTGATGCTTAAATATTCTTTTTCTGTTTAATTCCATTATGGATGTTTTCCAAATTCAAAAGTCTGGCTATGGGACTTCTGTGATAATCCTCCTAATCTGAACAACAGTCCACATTATTTTGGTGCTTAGAGACAGTAAGGATGAAAACGTTAAGCAGTAATAATAATAATAATCATCATAATGGGCAATATGACTTTGGCTATCACAAACTGGGACCTTAAATTGAAGAGGAGCCTTGCCTAGTCCTACTGCCTAAGGCTATATCATGGCTACCAGGCTTTTCCTTTGGGAATCAATGACCTCATATATTCTTTCCCATCCTTCACAAGTCCTGTTCTGGTCAGTTGTCATCACAAGCCTACACTGGGAGGCGATGTGGGGTGTAAGACCCAAAGTTTTCAAACAAGACACCATGACCTCATTCTGCAGGGCCAGTGAAGCCCCTAGCTTTGCTGGAGGTACAGCATCAACACCAACAACTTCCAGAACCCAGTAGTGGCACCACAGTACTTCTCGGGCTCCCATTTTCCAAGTCAATGCACACAGGCTCTTTCCTTCACCAGAAAGACTTTTTAAGCCTTTCCCCAAAACTGCCCTCATTGGGTTTACTGGCCCTGTGCTTCAGTGGAGATGTGCAGTCTCCCCTACCCCCTGGGGTGTTGCAAAAACACTTTAACACTTATTGCAGAGCACCTGCAGGAAATTGTAACTCTGCTACTGTCAAAGATGTACAGCATCTGATCAGTGAGGGTGTAACAGAAGTTGCAAGGGCTTGTTCACCTTTGATTTTTCAGAAGTTTTTTTCATAAAGTGCTATATTGACTGTAAGAAGAGAAATCAGAATTATCTTCATAGCAAACAGACAACCCACCAGGAGACTGTTCCCTCTTTAGCAAGTAATACCAACAATTTTCCTAGTGTTTTTTGAGACTGGTTCTTAGATTGGACACAGGAAAGCTTACGCTGAATTTCCTCAATCTCACTCTGTATGAAATTCTGTAATCTATTGTACTACACAGTGGGAAGTCTTTTAGCAAAGGGCCAGGTTTCTGCTCTTTGTAGTTCTTTCCAGTACCTTACTTCCATCGATCCAACCTGAACAGTAAAGAATAGGTGGCTGTCCGTCCCTGAAGCACAACCATTATGTATTACAGTTTCATTTACATTTAATTTTAGGGTTCTATCAGTGAGCCTAAATCCTCTCTGCAGTAGTGCCCCTGATGGTATGAGTGCATTTACTGCAAATAGATTTGTCAGCTGGATCAGATAAACACTTCATTTATGCCTCTGTTTACTCACCGTGTGCTATGGATCTGTTGGTGTAAATGCTCCTATAGAACCATGTACATTGTTCATCTGAAATATTAGAGCTGAGCTCATGGGCTACTTGCATTTTCATGGTGTAAAATGGCCTGACAACCTTTCAATTTTCCAAACTATTGGAGCATTTATCATCACTGTGTGGCTTCAGTAATGGTCTTTATCTGTCACTAGGATCTTGGTACCTAATGCTATTGGTCTTTCTCTGAAATTAGAAAATAAGTATGCCCAGTCACCACTGCTCATGTCTGGTCACTGTGATGCCTATGAACATCAGCCTTTCCTTGCAGCAACTCAGGTATGGTAAGAAACGAGGGAATACACAGGTAAATTAGGTAATCCAAGAGGATATAGGGTTGGGACATGGTTTTTTGATAGGACTTGGTAGGTCAGG
Source organism: Anser cygnoides (assembly GCF_040182565.1). Taxonomy (NCBI): domain Eukaryota; kingdom Metazoa; phylum Chordata; class Aves; order Anseriformes; family Anatidae; genus Anser; species Anser cygnoides. The sequence goes on along the minus strand of NC_089912.1, from coordinate 14,087,148 downwards.
TTGATGGCTGGACTTGATGATCTTGAAAGTCTCTTCCAATCTAGATGGTTCTGTCATTCTATATGGAAAAAAACTGTCCGCATAGTTTTAATACATACCATATTCCTGTAGGATGTAGCAGAGAAGAAGACATTTTATCAATCCAGGCTCAGCTGTCTGTCTATACATTTCTGAGTGGCCAGGCCAGCGAGGATGGCTGCCTGGTTATTGCCTGGTTGCCGTACTCTGGACAAGTGAAAGCTTTGGCTTTCACCAAATGCAAGGCTGTGTGATTTAAGGGTCAATGTCATTCCCTTCTTGTAGTACTGGACTTCACTTACAGGTCATTATCTCTGTTTTATTATACACACCTACCACAACAGAACAATAAACCTGCTAAGCCTAGCTGCATGGCTAGATTCCAACAAACCTCTTTTCTTGATGGTTTCAAATGAATGCTACATTCTTCTAAGATTTTTGCCCCCCCCCCCCCGAGCTTCAGCATTTTGACAGCTATCTGCTCCCCACACACACCCAAACCAGCTGCAGTTTACATGAAGCTATTATTCCATTGCTGACTAATGAAAAAGAGCATCGAGATGAGAAATGGCATTCAGACTTCTGGTATTCATGTCATCACTGATGCTGCTGTAAAGTGTTGTTAGCAGCTATATGGATTTGCTTTCACAAAAGCAGATGCTTTGGTTTCTTTCCTCCTTGCAAAGAGTATGGAGGGCTCTTTATTCTCTTTCTGGTGTGATCAAGGGCTCTAAATGGGTCTATGTAGAGCTGTTATAAGGCACTGAGAGAGTTATTAGGCTGATAGCCGAGACTGGCTGGCAGACACAGAACAAAAACCTCTCTTTATATACGGTAGTCAGCTGCCAGTCTTCAAGGGGCTTTCATGGTGTTCTTTCAACTACATGGAAATTATCTGTTCTGCAGAATGGACTGTTCTCCTGAAGGATTAGGCAGCTTATCATTACCACATAATTTCCTCAAAGAAGAGCTGGCTCGCTGATTCTTTTCACACCATTAATGAGTTACTTGAGCCAAAAAGCACAGCTTGTAACTATGATTACATTAAAAACCCTTTGTGAAGATTCCTCTGATCTTTAATAATAACAAAATAGACAAACTTTGACCTGAGAGGATGTCTTGAGCCCTTGCCTAGTAAACCTGCCCAGTGCAGTGTGAATTTGCCACAACCATACTTCAAATTTCTGTGGCATGCTGATAAGTTAGACCTCAGGCATGCCATCAAGTCTTCTTGACTTCCACAAAAAGTACACCTATCACAGTATCACACAGTATCACAGATTTCTAGGTTGGAAGAGACCTCAAGATCATCGAGTCCAACCTCCGACCTAACACTAAGTACTCCACTAAACCATATCGCTAAGCTCTACATCTAAACATCTTTTAAAGACCTCCAGGGATGGTGACTCCACCACCTCCCTGGGCAGCCCGTTCCAATGCTTAATAACCCTTTCGGTAAAGAAGTTCTTCCTAACATCCAACCTAAAAACCTAGATACTGACCAGTGCTGATAGGTGAGCTGCCCCTCTTGCTCGTACTTCAGGCTGTTACCTTTTACCACACTAAGGTACAAGCGCACAGTCTGTTTTAATTGTCAGAGTTTAACTTAGAAAAACAAACATCCACATGAGTCATAAAAGGATTATCCCAGGTGAATACTATCAAAATCATAGAGCAGAACTTGTTAACACTTGTGAATTAATTATAATTGATTTATCGTATTTTTCCAGGAACACATTTGTGCAGCCAAATTTAGTTGTCAAGAAGACTTGCATAAAGTACTTCCTCAAGTTGCAGGTTTGATCCCTCCTGAAACCTAGCATTTTAAAATCTCTGTATTTATTAATATTGTGTCATCCATCACCATAAAAGCAATACAGATCATTTATATAATTTCTCCTGGGAGGTATTGTTGGATTGTTGCACAGCTTTAACAACGTACTCATTCTTTATGAATGCCTAGTTACATCCTAACATGTATTGCGAAAGAAAAAAATCGAAGGTTGTCTTAGACAATCACTTTCACATGAACCCTTTAGTGAAAACTGAAGTATGCAAGAAAGAATATGAGAGCCAAAAATTATTTTAAAAGCAAATCACAACAGTATTTAAAGCACAGAGTGACAGAGACAGGGCTTTTGAGCAACTTGAAACATCACTTGAAATAGCTGAATTTTCTAGAGTTTTGATGAAATTCAGTCCCACTGGAAGTCTAAATTTCAGTTTCAGGCACTAATGGTCTAAACTGTGCAGAATTACTAAACCCTTGTGAAAGTCTTAACAACCTAAAAGAAACAACTTTGATATCATAGTTATTATTCCATCTGATCCATATCCATAACCTGTTCCTGCAGCTTTGGTCTGGTAACCACTTCTGTGACTGGCAGGCTATTTTAAGCCATCTATTTAACTAGAGATGGAGTGCATAATAATTCTGTTCTTTCCTTCTTCATCAAAGCACAAGAATCCAAAGCAAAAACAGGTGCAGTTTTGCTGGCATCAGACTGCACTGAGCTTTCTTTTTTTTTTTTTTTAACTAAGCTTCTGATTTTGAAAGGACGGATCATGGAAAATTAGTACAAATGAATGACTATTCCATTGCATGCATGAGAAAATCCTTCCATATTTAGGTACCCTTCAATTGCTGAAAGATCAAAATAGAGTGGCAGTGAGAAGTGGTCATGGCAATCAATTGAATCAAAGCTACATGAACATGCATTTGAGAATTGAGATGCATCCAAAGTAAGTAGAACGGAGATCCTCTGCTGTTTAAAACAAAAACAAAACTCTTAAAGTACATCCTGTCTAAATACAGATTGATGTATCTGTTACTACTGAAAAGTTCTGTTTCTAAGCCATGTTGCTGTTTCTCTCTCGAGAATATTCACAATGAGAAAGATATGGCGTTAGCACTGCTATTACTTCCTGTCTGAATAAAAAATAAATAAAAAATAAAATAAAATAAAATAAAATAAAATAAAATAAAATAAAATAAAATAAAATAAAATAAAATAAATAATAAAATAAATAATAACATAAAATAATTTTTGTCCCAGAAACTTGTCTGCTCTGCCATTTGGTGCCCTTCCCAAAGCCAGAATCCCTACATCACATGTGCTTTAAGTGGACAAGTTACTCCTCACAACTCTTTTCAAGACCCAAACCCTTCATGTGATGCAGTCCCTGGTAGTACATTATGATGTGTCTCTGCTGTGTGCTGGGCTGTTAAAATTTATCTGCATGGTGCAGTGGTATGTAGCTCTTCCCACTGGGGTGAAGCACTATCAGATACATGAAGTACAGTGGGCACTGGGAGGAGAGGAGGACCTGCTGCTGGGTTGTCCCATCTGCCATGGTGGGAGAAGATACCCTGCATATGATCCTTTATATCAGGAGCTGAGGAATGCAAGGCGTTCACAGGAACAACCTTAGGCTGGCACAGCTGTGCTGTACCTAGAAATGGTTTCACATGGTTTAGCCACCAAAGGCTGATCTTGAGCCTGGAAATTCAAAGGGGTGGTAGAGGTGATGGCTTCTGTTAGACTCATCCATATTTTTTCTTTAATCATCCATGTGAGATGGTTTTACTTTGATACTCTTCGTATTCAACAGGCCTCCATATTTTCATCTTCTTTTCCCCTATCCCTCAAGCACGAGGCAGTGCTTGACTCCATGACTCCACATGAACTAGATTTAAGCCCTCTCTGGATGAGAAAAGTGTCTCACCCTGGCAGTTTGGTTCAACTGGACGTAAATCAAAATATTAAGTCCTGGCTTTGGCATTTGGACATAACCCGACATTCTGCCTTTAGTGTGGATCTGCCCATGGAGTTTCTAAATTCTTTCATATTATATTTATATAAGTTGTAGGGGGAGTCGCAGAGGGAGGAATAAGAATAATTAAGCCTCCTATCAAATTTCGAATGGTTCAGCAAAACTTCTCTTGCTACATTCATGACACTTTTCAAGTCTCTAAGATCCCCCTCAAGACTATCCCTCCATTAAAGGCAAATAGCCACAACACACTTACACTCTCTGATGCTAGGCTCATAGTTTTGCTGTAGATGCACAAAGACAGACTGTGACAGTGAGTCTTACAAGCAATGGCCTATTAAAGATCTATTGTTATTCCAAAGGTAAAAAATACCAAAAAAAAATCACAAAATCACTTTCTTGGTAAGCATTTGCAAAAGGACTTCCTCAGTATTGTCAGCTAAAGTGGTTTCTACAGTGCTCGTGATGTTCAGATTTTGTTAGGTTTTTTGTTTATTTGCTTATTTTTACATTTTTTTGCTATAATTCATTGCAGGAGAAGCTATGCTTTTATTATTTTCAAGTGTTCCAGTTGCCCTGTCTCAGACATAAAATTTGAAGAAATGCACACAGTTCTGTCCTGCAAGCTCAAAGCTGTCTCAAGTCAAGGACAAAGAGTCCTAGTTAAGTTTCAGAAGAATTCCAGATCCATCTTTCAATAATTTTCATGTTGGTTCTTGATTTTGAACACCTTAAGATTCTGTTTTTACAAAGATGATAAAGCTATCTGATCATTTCCAAAAATAAATTAAATACCATCACTTTTATACAATTAATTGCTAAACTTCTATCCAGAGAGCATCGCTGCAAAGCAAGACGGATGTGAAATTCAAGCTCTAGGGAACTGACAGGGGTGATTTATTGCCCACTGAATCTTTTCAGACTATATGGAACTAGGCCTCTTCTATAGGCATCTCAGCAGTCCTTCCTACGCTGACAATGTTTTTTTAGGTGAGTTTTCAGCATCTCCTCTGCTAACATCACGGACCTTGATAGAAATCTTTACTGTTTCAGAGGAGCAGAGCTAAAGGGACATGAAGAGCATTTTTAAACTGCCTCTTATTTCTTCTTCAAAGGCTGTCTTTTTGCAGCACTTCAGTGAAATGGAGGTATCTTGAACATTACTGATTCAAATACATGCCTGTTGCATGAACAATGTTCTTTATGCTGTGCTGCCCATCTTTAATTTATATTCATTTTGCCTCCAGCTCCCACATTCTGGATGGTCATTTACGCCTGTGCAGCACAGATGTAAAACAGAGTGTCTGACTAGATATTTTGTGTGAGTTAGGTGGAAACATAAGATGCTAAACTAAGCAGAAGTGGGACTTACTGTGGTGCATAAGTGACACAGGCTGACACTGGATACACTGAGTGACAGGAAGTGCTGGCCGACCGGGCTGCAGTGAAAAGCAGATTCTTAATTTTCCTGTCAGCAATTCACAAATCATCCTGTACTCAAGGGAAATAATAAAGCCTGATGCTTGTCATATTACCTCCAAATTGTTCTATTCTCTGTACTCATCAAGTTTGACTGAAATTGGACAGTAGGTTAAAAGCCTTTGGGACATGGAATGGAGGATACTTAACCATAAGCAAACATAGTGAGAATGTGTAAGTAATTGTCTACTCAGGAACTTCGGCTAGGAACATCTTGGTATGACAGCATGGGCTGCTCAAACACAAAACCAATTTTTTAACTCAGGGCCTCACTGAGAACTTCTTGATTTACTGATTTGCTTAGTATTGAAATCTCTCACTGTTCGTTGAACTACAAAACAGGGTATCGCCCAATCTTCATACACAAGAGCTTCTGGAAGCAGATCTGTCCAAGTACAAATTTATTTCCAGAAGTACTTTCTACTCCCTGTCATTTGTTAAGTTTTTTCTGAGAGAAGTCTTTTGATATATTACTTTTCCTAATATTGCAGGTTGGTTTGCTTTTGCTTCTTTTCTGGATAAACTGCAAAGATGTAGGTAATTTCAATATTTGCACAAATTGCAGTTTACAATAATTTTGCTGACTTTTTTTTTAGAGAAGTGCTTATTGGGAAGCAGGACTTGCAAAAGTGTGGGGAAAAAACAACCCACTAATAATTCTGCACCCAACGTTCACAACTTTCATTTGAATCTTTGAGATATCCATTGTATGCTTACTAGGGGTAGGTGTAACAGAAAGAGGAGTAGAATAATTCTTTCAGAAACATCATTGGTCTAAATATCAACACTTTACCCTACTGTTAATCGACAGAATTATAAAGAGAGCAGTAAAAGAAGTACCTAGATGCAATTTTTAGAACAATTCTTTACAGAAATAAGAGGAAAATAGGTGGACCTGTCTGAATAGTCTTATAATGCTTTCTGTAGTCCTATCAAAAATATAGTTGTTGCTTTCACATAGGGAGGAAGAATGCTAAAAGTGACAGAGAAATAAATTGATGAAATACACTACATGCCAAAGGGAGGAGAGAGAAAAAAAAAAAAAAAAAAAAAAGCATTCTAGCTAGCTTTGTAAAATCATGATGACTTTCCCCAAAATGACTACACCTATTTCTGTCCAGAAAAACTGGAATTACAGGCCCACTATCATTTTCTGTAACTTCTTTGAACAGACGCCGTGGGTACAGACTTTCAGAGAGGTGACTGTGCCTCTGGTCTGGAAGAGGTATGTCCCAGCTTGGCCCTGGGCTGGGCAAAGGGCTCCCATTTCATTGTCAGCAAGGTCTCACTGTGTCACTCAAAGACAGGTTACTTAAGTGGCTCTTCAACTTCTTGCTCTCATCTGGTGCTCTCTCTGTGACCTAAGAGCACGTTTTCAGAGCTTCTGAGGTACCTCCAATTGAGTCACAAGTACCTGTTCACTTAAGTGCCTTTTTCTTAGCTCAGTTGAGATACTTTCCTCAAAATCTTCATTCACTGATTCTGCAAGATGCTGCTTTTCCCCTGTGCTAAAATGATAGATCAGCACGTGAGCAATTGCCTGCTGATGTAAGAGTGCAGCAGGAAAGAAAACTGTGCTGTAAATCATACTAATGAATACACACAAATATTACACACCAAGAAGACGTGTTGATCAGGAAAACAATGGCTATTAAATAAGGCCATTCGCTTATGTTTACTTTGCAACCAGGATGCTATATAAATCATTTTACCTTGCACACATCTTCCTTGGACAATCTTCTTTCTCTGTCCCCATCTGTCCTCCAGAATAACATCATTTTTACTGTCGCATTTCAGCTCCTTTGTTTGTGACTGCATAATTGTGTGGCCTGGTGATGAGCCGGGGATCCATCCTGAAAACATTTAAAAAATACAGCCTTCTGTAGCACATCTACACAAATGGGAGTATCTACACATTAAGACATAGCTGCACTTTAACAGTACAGAAGCAATGGCCATACTACGCTGCTTTCTGAATTGAACTCATCAACTCTATGTGCAAAATATAATCAATGTAGTCACAAAACATCCAATAGCATGCATAATTACTTACATTGGAAAAGTTGTTTTTTTGATAAATTTACAGACAAATGAAATCATGTGAAGTCTAAACTATAATTCTAAATGTACTATGTTTTAGTGTCATTTTAGATGATCTCATAGGGTTTACATGGATTTTAATAGGAACTAAGATAACCAGCCTATGGGGGAAGTGTCAAAGCTTATCAAGATGTCACTCAGGTGAGAAAGTAATGGCTGGGTACAAGAGTCAGTACTTTCCACTGGTAGATTTGACTCATAGCAAGCAGGGCACCTACAGAAATTTATATGACATTAAAGAACTGAAAACTATCATCATACTTTCCATAATTTTCATGCATTTATATTCATACTATGTTTCCATCTCTCCTCTTTAAAGAAGGGATAAGTTATTATTCTATCCAGAAAGTGCAACTGCACAGATGAATGGTTTTTTAAAGCATTGCAGTGCCTCCATTTCTTTGCAGCTGTAGCTCTACCTGAGCTCAAAAATTTTGTCAGGGCTTGCTGACTCGGGTAGAGTCATGCTGCAGAACAATGAGCCTGAAGGAAAATCATCAGCCATTAGACTGTCCTCCGTCATTGCAGCATTTCTAATCAGGCTTTCTGCCTTCATTTGTTTGCCAATCAATAGATTTCTACTGGTATATTTCTGATGTGAAAGGGGAGGGAAACAGGCAGACAGATTCTCAAAAAGTATAAAAGAAAATCCAGCTTGCTGCCAGGCAGCCTGTTTGCTATAAAATTTGAAGATTCCTAATCTACATTAGTAAAATTTCCTTATTGCAAATAAAGTAGTACTGGTTTCCTATAAGCACAAGAAATGCTACACACAGTGAGTCACCTCATTCTTGTCCTAGGCACACTTTGATGGTTGTGCCTCAGTGAGTTCATTACTGAAATCTTGATAACACCTAGAAAAGGCAAACACATTTAACTGGAGATTGTACTGTGCTAGTCTCACCAGAAAGAGGTTGCTGAACTTTGAACAGATCAGATTTTTGAAGAGATGCAATTAAGAAACCAATTACGTGCAATGAATGATAGCACAGGATTAACAACTTAAATGTAAACACATGGCTTTTTATGACTGGCAAAGTTCCTATCCTCCTTCATTTCAGAAAGAAGGACTTGGCTTAGACATAATATGGATACAGGTGTTCATTACAATTTTTGATGGATTTCAAAAGCATCAGCTGAAGGTCCTCCACTCTCACACAGCGACATTAATTGGATTCAACTGAAAGCTTCAGAATAGATAATATTAAACTATTTGACAAGTGTTCTTTCTAGGGGATTTACTACTGCATTTGTCTTAATTATTAATGTAAAAAGCCTACAGAAGTAGAATACGTCTTTTATTAAGACTAACTACAAGGAATCTGGGAATTCTTCAGCGGTTTCATATTAACTTCAGAAAGGAAATAATGAACTGAAAATAACTTTAAAGAAAAAATCTACATTTTCCCTGTCACTAGAACTGATAATATCTTTTCTGCATAATGCAAAGAAGTTTGAGTCTGTAATAAAAAGTCAATGTGCACGGGCTGTAGATGAAAAAGAAGCTGTACACAGCCCAGCCCTAACTAAAGCATAGGCATTAGTCCATAACAGTTCAGCATATCCTGAAAACAGTGAACAGTCAACAACATTTTTTATAACATATTTAGGGAGAGAAAATAGTTTTAATGCAATGGAAAGGACTGTGCTCAGGAAATGCAAACATTTTTCATAACCACTGTTCACAAGACACCATCGTGCCTCCTTTGTTTTTCAGATTTGTATCTTGTACAGCATCAAAGCTACAGAGCATGTTTCTCAGAGAAACTTAGCAGTTACTTTAACATGTAAATACCCTCACTGTTAACACAGGCACCTCAGCTTCCTACAGTGCTGGTAAAAAACAGATACTAAGAAATCAGCTGTTGAAAAGAACGGTTTAAGTGGGGCAAGAGAAATAGCCCATGCAGAGCAACCTTGAGATGAGCAAGTACAGGACTCATCCCTGACCACCCACGGGTTCTTGTCTGAAACACTGGTTCTGGTAAAGGTCAGCTCTGTACAAATGCAGTGGTTTCACCCAGCTGGGCAGCTGAACTCCATCATAGCTGCTTTCTCACACCCCCTCCTCAAAGGGGGAGAAAATATGATGGAAAGGGGTCAAGGGCTGAGATAAGGACAGGGAGATCACCCACCGATAACCATCACAGGCAAAACAGACCCAGCATAGGGAGATTAATTAAATTTATTGCCTATCACTAGCAGACTAGAGCAGTGAGAACTAAAAGCAAACTACAAACACTGTCCCCTTATCCACCTTCTTCCCCCTCCTGCCCTTATGTGGCACAGACGGGTCCCCCACGGGCGGCAGCTCCCCCCAGACCCCCTGCTCCTGCGTGGGCTCCTCTCCACGGGCTGCAGCTCCGGCCCGGGGCCTGCTCCTGCGGTGGCTCTCCATGGGCCGCAGCCTCCTCCAGGCCACATCCACCTGCTCCACCGGGGGCTCCTCCACGGGCTGCAGCGTGGAGATCTGCTCCGTGTGGGACCCGTGGGCTGCAGGGGGACAGCCTGCTCCACCAGGGGCCTCTCCACAGGCCGCAGGGGAACTGCTGCTGCCTGCCTGGAGCACCTCCTGCCCTCCTGCTGCACTGCCCTTGGGGGCTGCAGGGCTGGCTCTCTCACATTTCTCACTCCTCTCTCCTAGATGTTGCACAGTGTTTCTTATCCTTTTTTAAATCTGCTTTCCAGAGGCCCAGTCGGGGTTGCTCAGGGCCAGCAGCAGGTCCATTTTGGAGCAGCTGGAGCTGGCTCTGCTCTGACATGGGGCAGCTGCTGGGCTCAGCTCACAGACCCTTGCCACGCAAACCCCATACAACTGATATGTACAGCTCTCTAAAAAACCTCAAGGGCAGAACCACAGGAACAAACAGACCCAATTTCTCTTCCACCTTCTCAGCAATAACCCTCCAGACAGAGGGCTGCAGAGCATATGCCAAAGCAGCACAAGAGTCTGCGCAGAAAAGCACAACACCATGGATTACACCTTGCAAACGTCACAGTAACACAGTGGCCACAAATGCAAGATCAAAAAGTGCTTTCTCAGGTATTAATCAATGCTTCCCTCTGCCTCAGTAGGGTGACAAGCCCTAGCCAGTTATTCTTCATTACTTACACAGAGCCCCAAGCCAACCGGAGGTGTTCCCCGTACAACAGCAAAGAATTTTATTTCAGCAGACTGAAATATTTTATTTTGTGGCAGCAGCTAGTTCCTCAGAAGGGCTTTACGCTGAAATCTTTTATAATTCCTGAACACAAAAGAATCACGTAACAGCACAAAGCTATCCAATTCACAGCTTAACTCAAATTTAAACGTGCTTAGAAATGTTAATTGCTGTGTTTATATGACTAGCCCTTATAACTTTAAGAATATAATGCAGCAATAGTTGGCTTTCCTTAAAATCATTTCTTAACAGCTATTTGGGCTAGTGCCTGTTTCAGTCCTTTATTAAGTAGAGAGTATGCCTTTCAAAAGAACGCCTGAGGTGGTTTGTAATTTTACAGGAAACCTTCTGGTTAGTGCCTTTTTAGATTATTTAAATTGCTTTCTTGGATAAGATTAATTTCTTACAAATTGATACTGGTGAATGACTGCCATATGGCAATCTGGGTACCTGTTACCATAACAATAAGTGGTTTGGAGACGCTGAAGAAACAGCAGTATGGAGAAAAAAGCAAAGTTAATGCAGACCTGTTGGATTTTGTAATCATGTACTTTCAGCTTTCCAAGGAGAAACTGCTCATCATGTGTTGCTGTAACCTAAGGCCAAAACTCTCAAACCCAGATGCATAAGGTTAAGTCACTAAATCTGTATTTATTTTCCTACACAAAAGCAGTTTCATTTTCACTCTCACCTTCCAGCTTTAAGAGGTCATTTACTGCTCTCTAGCTCAGAATTTTTCAGGGTGGATTCTTAGCTTATGGTAATTAGCATATCTCCATTAACGTAAGTGAGGCTAATCTAAACTTCAGTGCTTAGAATAGATTATTGAATATGCTTTTAAGGTTACATTAAGGCAATCAAAATATATTTTAACCTCAAGACAAATTGGTGTTGTCCTTTGCAGGCTATTAGTGTGCTTGTTTAAGTTAGTGGAGTGCATCTTTAAGTCAGGTGCAGCTCCTCTTTCTGCAAATATTCATTAGTTCACGTGCAACAGTTTGCTAGTTCACAAACTGTGTAAGTGTACATGAAACTCCAGTCATACAAAAACAATTACCTGATGTCCACATGAACAGCATGTACACCAGGTAAGAAGGATAAGGGTATACCATGATGTTACTGTTTTTCCATATATGTTATACGAATACTGATTAAAATAACAAACCTTTTCTTCCCTTCACTGAGACCCCACTTGGAGCACTGCATTCAGCTCTGGGATCCCCACCACAAGAAGGACATGGGCATGTTTGAGCAGGTCCGGAGGAAGGCCACAAAGATGATCAGAGGGCTGGAGCACCTCTCCTGTGAAGACAGGCTGAGGGAGCTGGGGATGTTCAGCCTGGAAAAGTGAAAACTCAGGGGATTCCTTATAGTAGCCTTCCAGTACGTAAAGGGGGCCTACAGAAATGCTGGGGGAGGGACTCTTTGCCAGGGGTATAGTGATAGGACAAGGGGGAATGGCTTTAGTTGAAACAGGGTAGGTGTAAATTAGATATAAGTGGGAAATTCTTAACTATAAGGGTGGTGAGGCACTGGCACAGGCTGCCCAGAGAAGCTGTGGATGCCCCTCCTCCCGCAGTGTGTAAGGCCAGGCTGGATGGGGCTTTGGGCAACCTGGTCTAGGGAAAGGTGTCCCTGCCCATGGCAGGGGGCTTGGAACTGGTTGATCTTTATGGTACCTTCCATCCCAAACCATTCTGTAATTCCTTTAAAAAAAAAAAAAAAACAGTCAAGAGTAGCAGTGTTAAAACTTGCTGCAACCAAAGGCAGAAAATGCAGGCCCTGTTTCTGGTTTGGTACAAAGTTACAAAGCAATCTCAAAGAGAAGTTGAAATTGTATTTTCAATACAGTCCAATGTGAGATTTTTATAGATAAACATGAATATGCGAATATGCCCCCTTCATCTTGGGCGCCTGCAGAAGTGATCCCTCTGGTTATTCTTCTGTGATATTTTTCCAGCATGAGTACCAGATTTGGTATTAGAGTATTCTGCTCATTTAGTTTGAAAATTTGGAATTCACACCTGAACTTAACCCAAGCTATGCAAAATGTAGACAAACCCATGTCAAAGGACATCACTTACTGCTACTGACTTAACATAGCTTCATCACCCTCTTCCCCTTTGTTTTGTACAATGCACATTAACCCAAACTACTTGAGCTGCTTTGTGACTACAGAAACAATGCGCTACAAAAATGGTTGCTTTCAGTCATACAAGTCACAACACAGAAACAGACTTTTTGCAAAATAACCAGATGTGGGGTAAAATCTCATTCAGCATCCTGACCCTCCTGCATTCAAGCTACTTGCAGCAGCTGTGGAAGTCTGCGCAGACCAGTGCATGTAGCCCTGCTTAAGGATGAGTTCTCATTTCCTAACATCTCTGGGAATGAAAATGCTTATTTATTTGCGTTGATTGCTTTGGAGTTATAAGAGTACCCAAAACTGCCCATTTCTGCCACAGTCCATCTATTTAGGGCTCTATTGAGTACAGAAAAATCTATATGACCCCTTTTTCTTGCTCTGGCCTGCTGGGACCCACAGCGGGTGTATAAACGTCCACTTTCTGAGAGGGAAGCCATTAGCAGCAGCGCCTGCTGTTCTGATGCCTCTCCACCTGGTTGTTTCCCTATTTAGGATAGTCGGTGGGGTGGCCAGCAGCCCTGCTCCCTTCCATGGTTGTATTAGCAGTTGAAAGGCAAGAGGAGAGCAGAGAGAAAAGAGATCTGCTTTCTTGTCACTGGCATCTTTAGCAGAGGAGTTGCAAATCCTTTATCTCCATGCCCTGGAGATCCTGAGTCAAAGGCTCAGGTGGCAAAATGCACGCTTCTTACCAAGCAGATTTTACAGCTTTGCAGAACTGCATTGCCCTTTCTCATCAGAAGGGCAGTTTCTCAAGAGTGGCCAACCTACACAGCCACGGGAATACCTCTGAAGCAACGTGCATGCCTGCCCGAAGGAGCTGGGGATTCGGCGAAGCCCTGTTAACACACTGCTCCTTTCCCAGTGCCCGTACGGAGAGCTGGGATGAGCTGCAGCAAGGAGGCTCCTGACACATCACCACATGCTCCACAGCAGGGCTTTCAGCCCCAGGGATGGAGGGCTAGCCCCTCACCCAGGTTTGGTCTCACACTGCAACTGCACACTCGTTTCCTCCTCTCTGGGTCCATGGTAAAACTGTTGTTGGGTTGCAGCTCAGACCAGACGTGTTCTGATGCACAGACAAGTTAATGGGGAGCCTATCCTTTGTAATTACTTTTTTTATTATCATTATTTCCGAGTACTATTAAGGCACAAGTGTGTATTAGCTTTTAAGAAAAAAGAAAAGCTATGCATGTACAATAAGAAATGAAATTGCGAATCTAGCGTAATGGTGAAAGGCAATGTTATGTGTAGGCAATACAGATAGTGTTCATTTAAATCTGCGATAATTGAACTATTGGAGCTGAATGGAATCCTTATCTGAAATCCTTAAAGGAAAAAAAGAGGAAAAAAAAAAAAGAAAAAAAAGAACAAACCTTTACCTCAATCTCTGTTTCAGATTTATCAGAGGCAGGAGTCACAGTGAGCTTGGACACACCACAGTGGATATTAAGGATGATCCTATTCAATATAACAGGAAAAATTAAAGTCGTTGGACGCACGACATCTTTCCATGGCTCTGGTAGGCTTATTTCTGGGCCAGAGGTGAGAGCAGGTACGAGCAGTGAAGGCGTGGTGACACAGGACAGCAACCTGACAGTGCTGGGTCACTGGAGGGTTTGCTAACCAATATTTCTCTCATGCCATAATGCTTCCTGCTCTGTCACTGTGCCACTTCCAAGATCCAGCATGTTCATGTTTGAAATACTGCACTTGAGCAGAAGCAAAGGCTGATCATCAGACCATCTCCCTTCATTCAGCCCATGGCAAGCCTGGGGTCAGACAGTGCAGACTGAACCCCAACAAGTGGTCCTTAAAATTTATCTCTTGGCAGTTTAACTGGTGTGGTAAATGCCTAAATGCATGCTCAATGGATGCCTAGAAATGTACAGCATCCCTGACATTATCACACAGTTTCCCCTGAATGCAGAAAGGTCTTCTATGTTTCTATAATGCTGTATTGCAGTACTGCGTGTTGTAGTATTGGTGTACTGTCAGTGCCCAGTTGGCTCTGGCATATTTTTAAGACTAGCATTTACATGGTGTGAAGTTGTGGTAATCAGCGTGCTTGCTATGGGAAAAATAGGCTATAATTTTCTGGTAATGGTCAGCTGTTCTTAAATGATAGAAATACCATACTGCATGAGGTCACAAAGCAATTTAAGAACTTAAATAAAGGGGAGTTGTTTTAAGAGCATAAACATGTTCTATACAGAGTACCACCAGAATAGACAGTTTTAGCTCATTAACTTAAATATCACAGGGAGACTAAGCTTCATAAACTAGTACAATAACAGTCCTTCAGCAAATAAAGCTCCCTGCTCGTATAAATAAGTGTGTATACCATATAGAGGCAGAATCCTGTCCTGTTGAACAGGAGCTGGCAGCTGAGCAGTTTGGCTGGAGAGGACTCAGGAGACCACAGCCACCCCTTGTTGGTTCCCATAAACATGTGGAGCCACAGCAGAGACAGATCTGTGAGGAGAACTGGGATATGCCTCCAGAGTTCTTCTATGTAATGCAATGTTTTGCAGTTCTTTCTAAAGAAATGGAGTTTTTCACTCAGGAAAGCATTTTTTCCTCTTTTTTTTTCTACCACGAATGGTGGTAATAGCCTTTTGTCATCTGTTTTGATAATACTATGAGGATAAATGAAACTCATCAGTAATTGCCAATGGCTTGTCCTTCTGTACCACCTCTTCAGCCGTGTTATCTATATACGGCTCTTCAGTGGGATAGTTGCTTTGTTGAGTTACATCAGAGAGTTACAGAGGTTTTTTGGACGTGATATCTTAAGCAAGACTTTTGGATACTCAGCTGAACTGTGAGAGATTTGAGTACAGCTTTAGTAGCCCAGTCTCCAAACTCAGGTTTCTTGTCCCACATGTTGCCTTGGACTTGAGCAGAAACAATTTCACACACCGTTCACAATACAAACGCCTCAGTTCTTTTACAGGGTACCAGTGCCGGGAAATACGGTCTCCTTTTCTGTCCTTCGTGTGTCCCAATTTACAGAGAACACATCAACAATTAAGTGCCAGTGCACCAAGGTGACTTACGAGATCAGTTTACTACACAGCAAAGCTCGTAAGTGTACCTTCAGGACGAGGTTGCAGGTTGTTTGCATTTGGTGTTTACCCAGCAAACTGTCTGTCAGTGCCTATTCACAGTAAAATGATTCGAATTAACAAATCCTGAAAATACATTCTTAGCTAGAAGGATGGTCATATGGAAATTTAAGTGAAGGATGTGGCACTACTTTCCCATGTTGGATAGTTTACAACCTAAATAGCCTTCGGATACATATGCACCCTTAATTTTAAGCAGAAGTCAGTGGGGTGCCTATATGTTTACATGTCTGTTGAAATTAGAACAAGAAATAGAAAATATTTCTTAGAGACTTGTTTCCCATTGTCCTGGTTCCAGTTAGGACAGAGTTAATTTTCCTCCTAGTAGCTGGTAGGGTGCTATGTTTTGGATTAGGATGAGAAGAGCGCTGATAACATGCTGATGTTTTAATTGTTGCAGAGCAGTGTTTACACCACGCCAAGGACTTTTCAGCTTCTCGCTCTGTCCTGCCAGCGAGCAGGCTGGGGGTGCAGCAGGAGCTGGGAGGGGACAGACCCAGGACAGCTGACCCAAACTGGCCAAAGGGGTATTCCATACCATCTGACGTCATGCTAAACAATATATAGGGGTGGCTGGCCGGGGTGGGGGGCCGGCTGCTCAGGGATAGGCTGGGCATCGGTCAGCGGGTGGTGAGCAATTGCATTGTGCATCACTTGTTTCGTACACATTATTATTAGTAATACTATTATCATTATTATTATTACTGTTATTTTTATTATATTCCTGTCTTAATAAACTGTCTTTATCTCAACTCACAGGCTTCACTTTCCCGTTTCTCTCCCCCATCCCAGAGAGGGAGGGGGGAGGGTGAGCGAACGGCTGTGTGGTGTTTAGCTGCTGACCGGGTTAAACCACAACACCCATGGATTGGAAAAACAAATATAAGAAGAAAAAAAAAAAGAAAAAAAAAGAAAAAAAAAAAAAAAAACAAAGTTATCTGTTTCTTTATTGCTGACTGGTTTGGTGCTGGGCAACCATACGAAATCATCTGCCCCACCTGGGACCTGTCCAGACATTCCTCATGAAACAAGCTGCAAAGATGGCTTAGGGGAAAAGACAGCAGACTCTGCAGGTCCTGATGGGAAAGAAGTCCCTGCACCCCCTTGGAAGCAGCCCCATGCAGCTGGTGAAGAAACCGTCTGGCCAGGGGCTATGCCTTGGTTTCGTCACAGTGAAGAAACTGTCCCAGAAAGGACTGGGATTTGGTACAAAAGATCAATGGAGAAAATCCAGCTTCTGTGCAAGCAGCGACAACTGAGTCCAGGTATGTTTTTAAAACACGGCACATGCACAGAGAACCCATCCATCAACACCTCACCAAGGTGGATCAGCTCTTCAGTAAAAGCCCCCTCATCTGGCATGGAAATCAGCAAAACTGCAGCAGCTGACAGCAGCTGAAGCTCCAAATGTCTGAGCATTTTCTTGGGATTTGACCTGCCAGATGTCTTACTTCACACTTGGGGTTCACTGCTACTGTATGCTGCCACTGCATAAGAAATTGGGTACTACCAGCATGGGCTCTGGTTTTGCTCTTGCTGCAGGATCCTAGGATAAAAAGTTTCTTTTTGGGTTGTTGGGGTTGCAGGGTCGGGGGAAAACACAGCCCATGGCATATGGGCCCAATGGCTTTTTGGAGCCCTGTATTGCTGATCACTCCACCGTTGCACAACTATACAAGTGGAGACATGCAGGAGAGGGAACCTGCTCCTCTGTCCCATAGACAATTCTCTGGGTTGAAGAGGATTTAATAAGTCTTTGCAGACAGTGCTCTTTTACCACGAACCTTCCTTTAGTGCATGAAACATACACCCAGGACCCATTAAAAGCTGTTCATGTACTCTTAATCCAATAGCTGCATAGGATCATTAAGCCAAGGCATTCCAAAGCTTTACGACCTTTTAATTTTGAAAAAGCTACAGAACATATGCTCAGTGCGTGAATCTTTTAAAAAAATAGTATCTTGTTTTTTTATTTTTTTTCAAAAGGGGGGCAGATGCGTTATATTTGTTTCTTTCTGTGGCTTTTATTAAAACAGACAAAAAAAAAAAGTTTTCAATAATAACTGAAAGGAGACAATGAAGAATGGTGACCTCTTGCTCTTAGGGCAAGACCCTATAGGTCATGTTGCAGTGAATTTTTACAGCTGTGTCAGCCTCATAAACCCTTTAGAAATAGAAGTTTATAATAGAAATGCTGACGCCACCTTAACTCTAATGGCAGGCACGTAGTGCTATAATTTTCTTTGCTAGTTAATCTCCTGGTACAGTAACCTGTGCTGCCCTGGGAAACTTTAAATCTCTTGGAGAAAGGGGAGTGATGGGAGTGTGGGGGAGCATTATCTCTTGTGGTTATAGAAAGAGCACGGTAAACTGAATTAATGTTGGGAGTGATTTCATGAGTTCCTTACAGCGTGTTAAACCGACTGCTTTCATGAGCTAAGACACGTGGTTGTAGCATGCCTCCATCGATGCCTTCTACTCCTGCATTTTATCGAGTTATTTCATTACACAGGCAGGCACAGATGCAGCTCTTTCACCCTCCCCCTGCTAATTTTTGTTCCTGTCATGTATCTCTTAGCCAACAAGGTCACCCAAGTGGCTTGCCACTCTTGGTGCATAGCATGGGTTTCTGTCTGACTCAGTGCCTTGTTCTTCTTCCTTGCAGGTCCTCACCATGAGTCCACAATGCTCTTTGTTGAATGTTTTAAATGTGCTTTCACATCTCTGGGCTGCAGTGAGAGCAGTGCCTCCTGCAGCTGCCATGCCTCAGCCTGGGAGCAGTGCCTCTTTCACCCATAAAATAAGGTTTGCTGCAACACCCGTGCACCCCTCTCCTCAGATTTCGAGGCACATCCTGCCCACCCATGGGCACCATGGCCATCCTGCCCCTGACTGCAATCTGGGGTGCTGAAGAAAGAGTTAAGCATCTGAGGGAAGGCATGGCTTACTTCCCTGCATCAGTAAGGTTTAATAAGATTTGGGGAGTTAGGGTGAAGGCTTTTCTCATCTCCTTTTCTGTGTTTGCCTGCTGACAGCATCTCTTCAGACAGCTGTGTCCTTTTTCTTGCTGTTTCCTCTCATTGCAAGCTTTTCTTTTCCCATTCCTCCCATTCTTCACTCTCTGTTTCTGTGCACCCCTTTTTGCCACACTTCCCCTGGTGGATGTCTGCTGTCACAATGTACTCATTTTTCCCCTTCCACTCCTTGTGAGAGGGTCAAAGATTAACTGTGGAGTCTGACCTGCATCTGAAGTCCAGGCTTCTGTGTTCCAGTTCCCTTGATCTTCATGGTGAGCAAGTGGACGGTGCATTGCACTGTGCAAAGCTAGGACAAGGGTGAGAAAGCTGGGTTTGGAGACACTGGCACTTCTGTAATCCTGCCTGGGAGACAAGATATGGAGGTAGGACTGCACTAGGTAAATCCAAGGCACTTTCACAGGCTTAGTGTGTCTTCGTAGTGAACTCTGATGTGTATTTTTTTGGCTGGAAGTGGCCTTATTTGCATGCTGGGGAATCATCCATGGACACACAACCATATGGCTGCTTTCTGTTTACACTGCATTGCATGCAAAATCCATCCGACACATGGAGAGTTTTCCTGCATGCAGAAGAGTGATTCATTTCTGCAACACACCAGAGGAAATGGCTATAATGGACACCTGCTCATCTGTAAAGAGGTCAGGATTCTGAAAGATATATCAGGGCTTCAGCTGGCCTACCAACGAGTCCTGATTAATGAGGAGTCTCAGATAAAAGCAGCTAAACCTCACAGAGAGTCCTTGCTGAATGCTTATCTGCAGCAGCTAGAATTTAGTTAAAGCAATATTGTCATCATGCTTCCACAGAGAAGTTCAGGGTTTGAGGGGGGTTTTTGTGGTGATTATTTCCTGCATTGTTCCACAAAACATAAATCTGTTCAGTTTCCTTCCTACTTCATCAAGGCAAAGCCCCAGGCTTTCTTGAGCAATAGGTCAGCAAGGATTGGTACAGGTTCTCATATGGACAGGAATAATCTCAGGGCTTTCTTGTACCTCCCTAAGGTAAATGTCTCCAGACTGAGGGAACTAGGCATGGTTGTTGTTGTGTGTCATGCTCTTTGAACCAGGTTTTCTTCATTTTCTTCCCAGGAATGATTCACATAGAAAAAAAAAAAAAATGTTCTTATTGCAGAGGGAAATCTGTGCTGTGCTCAGTCACAGAAAAGACTTGTTCCTCCCAGCATAAACTACTACTGCCTAATGCAAACTGGCAGAACCATACTCAGTTTGTAAGTAGTTCTTGTTCTCATTTTTTCCCTCCCTTTTTCTGTTCATCCCTATTAAAGGAAAAAAAAAAGGGGGGGAGGGGGGAGGTGAGGGAAAGAAAAATGTTTACATTCGCCTTTAAATTCTGCACCTGCAGTGTTTGTGTGGGTGCCAGCCCATCCTCCACACCACATTCATAGGATCTCTACAGCACGAAGTGCCCGAACCCAACCTAAAGGGATGCTCTGCCCCACGACTCCATCGCCCAGCAAGGTGCTCCCGTCAGGACATGATGCTCACACAGGATCTCCGTCTTGGTTCTCCTACTGCTTTTGAGCACTCCAAAAGTTTGTCTCTGTGGCAAAGGCACAAAGGCAGGGCTCCGACAGAAAAGAGGGTGTAGTGGGTAGCAGCCAAATTACCAGAAACTGTCTTTTCAGGGAAAAGAATGAAAGGAATAAAGGAATAAAATAAAGGAATAAAATGGGCTCCTACACTATATAAGCAAGGCTGCTGACCACCTCTTAATTATCCCTTTCAGTGAATTCTGGGGTTAATTACACATTTAACAAGAGCAATGCAAGACTCCAAATATTTTTCACCCTCATGAAATTCTTGCATCAAAGTGTTGCTCCTGAAGAATTAGGTGGCAACTTAAAGAATTTTACTGCTGATGGAAACAGTCCCTTCTCATCAAAATGCATTAGCCATGCAGCAATAAAGGTCTTTGGGCAGCTGGCCTTTGGTGTTTTTAACAGGCTGGCAGTCAGCTTTGAGCTCAAGTTGGTATTTGTAAAGTTCTGGAAACAAGAGGAGGCACTGCTGTTTATCATTGTGGGTCTCTGGTCTCCCCACTAGCTGCCTTTCTTCTGTGTCCCTTGCCACTGCTGCTAAGGTACAGAGCAAGCTAGCCTCCTCACTCAGAAGTATGTCCCTGCTTGCTGGCTTCAAAAGTGAGAAAGAAAAAATGTGATTTATTTACAGTACTGACTGAAAGCCAGAGGCTCAACCCCTGCTACAACCTGTTGGATTTTTATCTTGAAATTCAGGTGTGGCTGGTCCCCTCTGGAGCAGAAGGACAACAGGAGACACAGAGAAAAAAACAGATCCTCAAAAAGCAGCAGCACTGCTCCACGCTGCTGGCATTTTTGGGGAGAGTGCATGCCCTGTCCCCTGTCTTTAATAATTCATCACCAGGTACGTCTGAGCCAACTGACAGGCAATAGGCACAGCTTCAGAGGGCAAACCCAGGCGGTATTCTGTTACCTCTGCAAGCCCCAGCCCTGGGACTGAACACTATTTTTTACCTACATATTTACCTGCAGTGGCCAGGATTCACATGTACAAGATTTCCTATAGCACTTCATTGTCTCTTGTGTTTTGGGGGTATGGCAAAAAGGCATGCGGCAGGAAGCATCTGGCAAGAGCATGTTAGAGCTCACAAAACCCTGCCTGGTACCAGTGCCCAAAGGAAACTGTTTTTCTCTGGCATTTGTGGAATCAGACAAGTCTACCCTTGGCATCTGCCCCTTCTGCAGTGTTTCAGCTGTGAAATGGAGGATTTCCTGCAGCACGAGAAGAAAAGTGCTCCGCTTTTCATCTCCTGTGACTGGGGAGATGGTATTTATTATGCACGGGGTCATTCTTTATTTGGGGTGAGGGATGAGGGTCTGAATTTTTAATTTCTTCATCTATTTTTGATCCCTTATGGACTAAAAGGGGTCTGCCTTGATCATTTTCCCATTACCTCCAGTGAGCCTGCAGTCTCCCAGGAGATGCCCTACCTCCCACTGGGGCTTACTGCACCCCTAAGGGGGCAAAGGCCATAAATCTTCATCATGCTTGTAATGGGTACACTCAAAAAAGCCACCTTTTTCCTGAAAAAATCGATTTCGCTTCCACAAGGACATATTATTCACAAACATCTTTTGCAGTATTGGGTGGGAATATGGATATAACCAAGTCCATTCCAGGTTTTCCTTTGACTGGACAGGAGTACAAGCTTCAGCATTGTCACACATTCCTATATTGGGATTCGGAAGGAAAACCAAGGGGTAAATACCCGACATGTGGCAAGGATTATAGGTGCAAGAGACTGGGTGCTGACAGCAGTTTCTAGTGGATGCCATGACAAAGTTGAATCATGTAATATGTGCTTCCACAGCACCTGGTGAAGCAGAAGTGTTAAGGACCTTGTAAGATCAAGCCCTAAAGGAGTATCACTATTCACGGACCCCAGATCACTTATTCAGCTGGGCTGTGAGCACCAGCACGATGCTCTCTATATATCACGACCAAGCCTCTGCACTCCCTGATGAAAACTTCTGGCCTTAATGCTGTGGATTATGCTAGTGTGGCTGCTAACACGATGGGACCAGCCAGGACTGCATGTATGTGTTGGGGATGAGGGCTGCAGGAAAGATTTAAAAAGAAGAAATGCACTTTGTAACTTGAAAAGCTGTTGTTACGTTGACATGGTCCCACTGCTAGTGGTGCTCTGCAGTCTGAATATATTCCTCCACAAACAGATTTTAGGGCAGAAGGAGATGCCTGAGTGAAATGTACGGCATAATAACGCTCCACACAAAGGAAAAGGGTGAACTGGAAGGGAAGGGGAGAAGGGAACCTGACACATTCAAGTTGTGTCACGAACAAGCTTGGGAATGACTGAAACAAAAGCAGGAACATTGCTCACCTGCCTGCAGTCTGAAGGATGCCGTGCTGTACACATGTCCAAGACCAGCTGCTGGCTTGCCAGCTTTGGTGCAAATCCTCTGATGCCTTTAAAGGCCAAAAAATTGTGATTTTTATACGTTTGCCAAAAACGAATATCTGATATGAAATTATTGTTGTGCACTTGACGTTTTAAATGTATTATCCGATTAAAAAGCAGTAACATCTGCTCTCCTGCACTAAACTTCCTGTAAGTAAAGATGCACAAGCCCTGGAGATTCAGCATTACGTGAAATAGATTCATTTAATATAATTGAACATAATTGTGCATGTAATGTTTTAACGTAATATTATTCAGCAGATGTGCAAATAATAGCTAGGTTACTTGCCATCAGCCATATGCTGGTGACACGATGGCGGAAGCACCATAATACTCATCAAGACAAGTTCATTAGTCTGAGCGACTGGACCAGGGCATTGGAACTGAGATGTGGTGGTGCCCTGGGGACACTAACGTGTGCTTTGAGGAAACACCAACACCAGATACCAGGTAGTAAAATTTCTTGCCCTCTGTTGGTAAGAGAGCCTGAGCATTAGTTTTAAATATGCAGCTAATATTTTCACTGAAGTAGATGTTTAAGATGAGGAACCCAAGATGAGTTTATTACGTAAAATAGGAGCAATAAAGTCAATGCTTTTTTGTCTGATGACTGATAACCTACTTAGACACAAAATTCAGCTTTCATTTTTCAAAATTTTGGTCCAAAGCATAATTCAGACATGCTTCTATTTTAAAGAAACTTCCTGTATTTAGGACTCTGAAAAATAAATAAATAAATAAATAAAATAAAATAAAATAAAATAAAATAAAATAAAATAAAATAAAATACAGCATTCCTGTTTAGTTTTAGGGAGAGGAGAAGAGAAGGGAGGGGAGGGGAGGGGAAGGGAGAGGAGGGGAGGGGAGGGGAGGGGAGGGGAGGGGAGGGGAAGGGGAAGGGGAAGGGGAAGGGGAAGGGAAGGGGAAGGGGAAGGGGAAGGGGAAGGGGAAGGGGAAGGGGAAGGGGAAGGGGAAGGGGAAGGGGAAGGGGAAGGGGAAGGGGAAGGGGAAGGGGAAGGGGAAGGGGAAGGGGAAGGGGAAGGGGAAGGGGAAGGGGAAGGGGAAGGGGAAGGGGAAGGGGAAGGGGAAGGGGAAGGGGAAGGGGAAGGGGAAGGGGAAGGGGAAGGGGAAGGAAAGGGATACTCCCAACATTTGACCTAGCTTATTCTGATCCTCTTTGGCCAAACATAAAGAAATTAAGTATTCCTGTATATTCAGAAACAAATAAAATTAGGCCCATGGTCTTTCAGTAGAAATTGGGTGCTGCTGCATTTTTAAGTGTCTAAATAGCTTTAAAGCTGGCCTCCTAACAGTCTAGTGTTTAAACTCTGATCTTGCAATTCTGAGCTCACTAAGATATTTATTCTCGTAGATTATGCTTCTCTAAGGACTGGGCTTCCTCCTTTTGTCCTGTTTAAAGAGGAGACACCCCGGACTTAACAGCAAGTGACATAAAAATGTGAAATCAAGCTGTGTATTTGTATGGTGGACTGTCTAAAATACTTTATACAATAAAGGAAAATATTGACTGCTGTTAGGGAGGGACTACACATGGTGTGTGTTTGAGCTGATATGCCAAGAGCAGCAGTACCCACCATCAGATTTCCATGGCTGCTAAGCCTATCATTTGTGAGAGTGTGGAAAGGTTTAAAAGTGATACTTGAAAATGGCCAGGTGGGTAACAGAGTAATAAGGGGCTGGGGGGGGGGGGGGGGGGAGGTCAGGGGAGGATCGGCACAGGCACAACACAACAAAACTAGCAAAATTTTTCCTTACAGACACTTAATGAAGTTGTGCTGACTAGTTGCTCTTGCTCAGGAATTTCTAAAGGTCTGGAGAGTGAGCTGAGAGGTAAGGATTGCTGGGTGTTCACAACAGGAATAGAATATCCTCTACAATGAAATGCCATCCTCAGCACGATCACGATATTAATTATTATAACAAGTACTTGTAAGCCGAAGTCACTCTCACTATGGCTGAAAAAAAAAAAAAAAAACTAATCCCAGGAAATGTCAGTTCATTTAGAGCTGCTGCCCAAACCCAGACATCTGCAGAAGAGCACTTCTTCAGCAACTCGATTCTCTTCATCCAGTTAAAGATCATTGCTTTGCCACTTCTGAGGGCTTATGAAGGTCTTGCTTTTTTAAGTTGTGATGTGTTCAGAGAGGTCCATCAAGCCAATATCAATGAGTGTGATATGGGAACGTGACAGCTGCACTACGAAATGCCTTTGCTCCCCTTCTTTCATCTGATTATTCTGCTAAGAATGATTTAAGCCTGAATTTGAAATAATGCAAGCTTTTGGAGCAGGGATTGATTTGAACTTGGTGTTAACAGTGGGTTCAAATGCTTACTAGGATGCAGCAAAGGATTTGTGTGTGTGCATCAAATACTTCAGCACCGAGTGCTGTAGTCAGTGGATTTGCATATGTTTTTCAAATGAAATAATACAGCTTGAGACCAGAAGGATTCATTACGTTTATCTAGTTTAATCTCACGATTATCATCAGCCATGAAATACTGCCCAGACATTTTTAGCATCAAGGAGTCAGTTTAAACTGTAGATGGATATCAATTCTATCTCCTAAATCTTCTCTCATTATTTTAATAGTGGGAAAGAAAAGATGAGCCCAGTGATCTTTTAGTGCTAAATTTAAAACAGTTCTATCATTCAATTTCCTTTTCCATAGCAGATATTATCTGAGACATGTCTGAACACTCAATCTGGATCTGTATGTTCCTCGTTGTGGGGGTATTCATGGACAGGGTATCTGCCCCAGGGATTCTGTAAAATCAGATACCTGTCTCTCAAATGGGCTCACATTTGCAAAAACTGGAATTACAGAGGGACCCTGCAGACCAGCACACGGTGTGAGCCCTCACTGCCACTGTTCTGCTTCCTGGGCAGGAAGAGAAGACTTTATCACACCTATCTCTGGTCTGAACCCAGGATCAGTGCTGGAGAACAAGACACTGGTCATTTCGTTGAATTTGCCCTGTCATAGACCCTGGGCAGGTTGTCATGCCTGGAGAACATGGGATTATCTCGTTCTTGGAAAAGTCCTGCAACAACATGCTGCAACAATCTTCCCTGCCAGAACTTTACCCACTGCTAGACTTGTCTTCTTTCTGAGCCTACTGGTGGTTGCATGTTTACAGATGCCAAATTTTTTCCATTGTATTCAACAGGTCACAGCTTTTCCAGGCAGCCAATATGTGAGACTTCCAGTCCTTTGCTTTTGTAAAAATGACCCAATTTATCTTAATGTCGTAAGTCCAATAATGCATATAGAACCTGTTTTATACACAGGGGTCTATCTCCTTTAGCTCTTTAAATACTGTTCACAGCACCAGAGTAGATGCTTCTTTGACCCTAAGGTCTTCTGTTCCCTCGCACAGACTGGATTGAGCCATCTTTGCAAGTCTCCTATATATCCTCTGAGTTTCTACCCTGACTACCCATTTGAGCAGGCAAATGAGTAATTCTCATTTAATTTCCAAGCATTTGATTTTCACTTACCCATAAGATGGTAATTGTTGGCAGTACAGGTCTTGTTAAGCACATAAACCTTAATGCATCACATCCTATATCATTTTTTTTTACATTAGCATAAAAGTTGAAATTAAAAAGCACTCGTGATTAGGAATTGATTGTATGTAATCTTGTTCTCACTGCATATTTATGTATAATCACGGAGGGATGGGCATACAGATAAATGCACTAGGCTGCTTGCTGATGAGAAAGTGTTAAACATGCCTCTTTCCCCATGAAATATCTCTGTTGTTAGTTCAGAGCGACTGTTCTGTTTTATCCTGAAAAGCACCTATGCTGGGGGACTGGTAAAGTTATGAGACTTTCTGTGCATCCATTGTAGTACCTGGGGATTCTTGTGTTTGGAAGGCACAATATAAATGTAAGATATTATTATTATTACTTCTGCTAATAATAATAATTCAACCCCAGAATAATGTTTATGGTCAAGTTATTATAATCCCCTAAACAAATGGGTTTATGCAGCAGTAGAACTGCTGACACAAGCCTCCTGTAACAAGACAATGCCAGGAAGCATTACTATAATTCAAGCAAGGGCCAGTCAAAATGATGCAGCCATTGTGTTGATGTGTTGTATATGGTTGTGAGTATTGGTGCCAGAAGTGTCATAAACCACTCCCTGGAAATAATAACCTTGACAGATAATGGAAGTGAATCAGCATTTTCTCCTTAATCAAAATGTTTTGAAAGCCTGACCATACAGTCCCAATATTCAGTAAGTAATATCTTCAGCTCCCTCCCCCTCAAAAGAAAAGTTTTGGTGATGTAATGTCCTCTATTTAATAAAGTTGGCAAGCTTTATTTTCTTGCACTTTCTGAAGTTTCTCATGCAATATCTCTTAGCTGAGAGAAAATTATGCAGGGAGTAGCAGTTTCCTCTTACCAGCCCTGACTGCTGCATGACTGCAGTGCTGGAAAGCTGGTCTGGAGCTGAAGTCCCAAGGTGCAAGTGCAGCTGGGACTCGAAGCAGGCTCCCCACCTTAGCTCATTTCATTTCGGGGGGCTCGTGGGAGCAGGGGGTGGTTCAATGTACATGCGAGTTACACATGCCCGCTGGCTGACAGAAGAAAGGACTTGATTTGGCAATGCTATGAAAGCTTTTAAGCTCTCTCAAAAAAGTGCAACGCATCCAAACAACAGATAATAGATATCCTCAGTTAAAGTTCAATGATTAGAAAGTGGAGCGTGTTATTATCTGGCAATTAAACACAGTGGCTGGAAGTTTTGGAAATAGATGTCTTGAGTGAAAATCCATCCCATTTCTCCCTAGATCAAAACTTGGCCTTGCCTGCATAGACAAAGCTATATGCATTACACTTCCTGGCCTCCTCACAGTCTTAATTTAGTTGTTTTTCTTCGGTATTTTTTTTGGCTTACAAAAAATCATGTTTCATAAGTAAGGCCATTCTGGAAAATAATTATAACCCAGTTTTCATTCCATCATCTCAATAAGCTTTAGGTTTTTGCTTTAGATTTTTGCTTTGTCTGGAAATGTTCATTTGTCTCTTCGTTTTCAAAACCAAGAATGCCTCACAGGGTTAAAGGTACACATCCATACATTTACCAAAATTTTGGAAACAAACAGAAATAAGTTCTTCTTCTATTAAGTTCTTTAGCAATGTGAACTTTCCTGACAATTTATGCAGAAGTCTTTCATTAAAAAGACAAATTATTTTTACTTTTAGCATATATTTCTTCCCTTTTTTTCACAACAACCCTACCAAGTATATTTTTATATAGTATATCCTAAGCCTCCCTAGTGTTGTGAAGTTATACTGGTTTCTGTACACAGGCAAAAAAATAATAATAAAATAAAAAATAATGCTTTAATTAGAGCTGGGGAACACACAATTAATTTAGCCTCTAGCATGTATTAGCATTTGCCACAACAGCTAGTTTTCAAAATGCAATGTCTAGCTGAGAGGCAGTAGCAGCTTTCCGTAGACAGAACAACTCTGGACTTTCAGACTCAGAAGTCATTCTTGGTTTTAGTACAAGGGCACTGTACAGGTCAATTAATAAGATAGAAATTTCCTATTATCATATCTCCACCATTACGAAGTGAAAGAAAAGGAATAGTTATTTGAGCCAGCAACATTCAGAATATTCCAGGTCTGTCACATAGAGCATGCGTTTTAAAGAGCTGTGGCATGAGTCACTGGTACAGAGAAGACAGTTGTACCAATGAAGGCTGCAAGATTATTGCTTCTTGGCTGGGATGTCCTGTCTAAAAAGATGCATGATATGAGGCTTTCCCTGCAGAATTTATGAGAAGGTCTTTCATCAGAAATTTGAAGTTTGTAGTTAGAAAAGTTTACATAGTAGGTGGCTGACAAGGAATACTTCATCAATACACACAAAGGAGAGTTCTAGATTTAAATATTATCAGGCCACTTCATAATAAATACAATCCCCAAAAATAACGCTTAAAAACTGAGATGGTGGGAAAAGCCAAAACTGAATTGTGTGTATTTTTATTCTCATTGGTAGTCTGCATGTGAGCAAGAGGCAGCTGTGCTGCAACTTCATGTACCAGTTACAGAAAGAGTAGGACTAGCACCCACTGGGACACAGGACGTGGGAAAGATTTGCAAGTGAGTTTTGTAGAGCCTTACAAACCTAGGGTGTGCGTATACGTGCAGATGCACGTGTAGGACTAACTCATTGCACTGACTTCAAGACAAGTTAAAATGAGATTAAAGACTTAAGACTGAGAAAATGGTGTGATCACAGGTTTTCGCATCTTTGCTTTTATTCAGAGCTTTTATTGCCAGATAATGTAGCAAAGTAAAGAGGCTCATTTGTTAGAACAATAAGAGATGTAGTTGTTTTTTTCTTTTAAATCTTACACACAAACCACCACCAATAAAACTTACCTGCCCTTACTTTCCAAACAGAATATGGATTGGTTATTTGTGCCTACACTTCAAATTTCTCCTCCCACAATCTTTTTTTAATGGAAGTGAAGGTAGAAAAACTGCCAAATAAGCTGTGTTGTCCTCCCCTTAGTTTGCTGTAAGTGCAAAGCCATTATAGTTTTCCTGTTATCTCAGCAATATGTTGCCTTTCTGTTCCTTGTAAAAGCTGTGAATTTGACTTACACTGTGGGAGAGAAGGAAGTAAAAGGGGTGCTTTTTACAGTGTATATTTTCTGTATAGGAAGGCCAAACTGCTGTGATAACATATGAACTAGTCAAGTGCTCCCTTGGTCTATGCCCATTGCAAAGTGAAAATCTAAGCTGCAGTTCTCTCCCGATTCCCTGCGGAAGGTGATAGCCTTCTGGAAGTTCTGGCTTCAGATAGCAGGAGGGTTCATGAAGCTCAGATTAGATACATTTGCCTTGCTGTTCAAATTGACATGACCTGCTCCAATTTCAGCTTGAGATTTTGCTATGGGGACGCTAATTATTTTCAGAATATTGTCTAACAGCACCTAATATTGAGATGGAGGCTGTCTGAAGTTTGTTCATCCTTTAACTGCTATGGCATTTTTGTCTACAGTCCTGAAAAATAGTGAGTGAGGTCAGCATGGACTACTGAAAGAAAGAGAGGGAGAATTCAGGTTGTTTGTGTAACGATTCATTTTCTAAAATGAGTGTAAGTGTTGCTTCAGTGGTCATCTTGATAGCCCAATGGCAAATTGTCCCAGTCAGCCTGCATAGTAGGTGTCTGGAAACCTCTGTATAAAGGTTTCCAACCACCAACAGATTATATTCTGCCCTGCCAGGGGGTTGGATTTACTGGTCTAACCTTTTTGCTCACGAACTTGCCTGACCCTGTGCTAAGGACTATATGGTTAATGTTCTCTGACATCATGTGTTTTCATTAAATCCCAAACCAGTCTCCCTAAAGTCCCTTCTATATATATGGTGCAAGAACAACTTGCAGGATACATCATCTCGGAGGAGGAGAGAGGGGGCAAAGGGGGCTGGAGGGGAATGCAGATAACTGTGGTCTATTAAGCCGATATGTATCACAGTCATGACAGCAAATCTGCTTTTGCACTTTCTGTACGTTTTGGGGATGCTTATTCTTTGGTTGCAACAGGACAGACACAGGTCAGTAGTTTTTAGGAAGTCCTGCCTTTATAAATGATCATCCCTATAGCAATCTCCTGTGCTTAAATAGAACAACTCGTAGCCAGTGGGAGATTTATAACACACTCTAGGCCAAACAGTGACCCATGAAGGATGCTCTTTCTTGCTTTAATTTGGCATCCAACCAAGCTGGGTCTGCACTGTTACAGAGAAATCTGCAACCCAGTCTTTGCGTGTGTGCTTGAATGTGTGTGAGCACATGCTGAGCTAATTGCTAGGGCTAAGCATTGCTTGAGACTGAAATATCTGTGTCTGTGATGATACATGAGTGTCTGAAACATGTCAGATCCCTAATCAAATGTCTTTTGCCTTGGGGGCTGCTGGTAACTGCTCTACAGCATTACTCATTCTGGCAGGTAGCTTTGCAGAAGCTCACAGATGCAGAAGACTGAAAAATTAGGAGATGAAGAAACACCTCTTTTATCTTAAGATATAGTACCAGGACCCCCACGGTTCTAACGTACTTTGGACTAGCTTTCAGCAAATACCCCTACAAGAAAGCTAGACCCTCGGCTGTTGAAAGTCAGGTAATTTTGACTTATTCACAAATGCAGATATGGTGGTTTAAATCAAGAGATCAACAGGCCCTTGCCAGTATAAGGATTGCCTTTCCACCAGGGCATGATGCTGTGCTTGTTATGATGAAAGGCAATACTTCTTTATGCAGAAAGAGGTCTCTTTATGTTCTGAAAAGTAAAATATGCCTTAACACTGCAAGCAGTGTTTATGGGAAAAAAAATAAATATAAAAATAAATAAATAACCAAAGTAAAAACACAGGTTTTATATATTTGCCCTTGAAGAATTTTTTTTTTTAGCCTGTGTTATACACCATGCTTTTATGCTGCAGCTTAATATACATATGAGAAATTTCAGGGCTGTTGAGCATGCAGATTTTCCTAGGGGATGAGCACAAGGTTATTTAGCACAGGTGTTTCTGTAATTGTACAACACTCCCTATTCATATGCCCACAAGCTCCTATTCCCTAGTGAACAATACTGTTGTCTAGCATTAGAGCACCAGGTTCTAATAAAAAACACAAATAATATTGCTTTACAGTGACCCCTTCTGTGAGTCATCCTTCACTTCATGAATGCATGCATCTCAGAGAGTAGGTGCTTTTGTGGTAACTATTATTCATTTAAGCAAGTACATATGCAGAGTTTTCCTTCAGATGTGGTTTGAGACAATAACATACTGCACAAACTAGGCTAGATGTATGGTGTGACACATGACAAAAGACAGAGAAAACCACTGAATCCTATGTTGCAGATTATTACTGAAATGGCCTGGTTGCTCCCCATATCTGGCCACAACAACCTATATCGGGCATATCTCCACTCACATGAATAAACTCATGTTCAAGATGCTAGAGGAAGCTGGAGATCACAGCTGTTTAATTACCTTCATTGTTGCCACATTGATTCCATTTTAGAGAAGCTGTGTGCCCCAGTGCTTGCAGTATATACATCTACACTGTTTGCAAATCTGACACTTGAATGTGTAAATGAGCATGCAGGGGGTAGCTTGTCTGATTTCCCCCACCGAAACTCTTGTATACCTCTCTGTATTTTCACTTGTACACCTGCTAAATCTGTTAACTACTATAGCCCAGAGTCTGCAGCAAAAGAAACACAAAAATTACTGGTTTATGTTAGTATGGCTTTTATTTTATTTTACAAAATCGCATGTTTGTAGTGATCATTGTTTTAAAGGCTGTGATAAGACAATACAAATTATTCTGTTTTTCTTTTTTTTTCCTCTTTAACTTAAGCCAAGCACATGCAAATTCATGAGGCATCAGCAGGAGCTGGCTGTGCTCAGCATTTCTGATAATCAGCCCAAGAAGCTAGAGCTACAGTAACTGAGCTGGTCAGTGCTCTGGTACTCGCTGCTGCTTGGTACATATTTTTATAGAATAGTATCATCTATTACTCATGTCAAATTAAAAAAATAAATAAATAAATTAAAATAAAACAAAACAAAAAACCAAGAGAGATGTGTTCATTTCTCTTCAGTTCTTTTATATCATTCCTATGTTGCTTGGATTCAGTTGCCTGGGTAAACACCAGGTACTGTAATGAAAAGATTAGTTCTCCCTTGTTCCGCTGCAGAGCGTCCCTCCTGATTTTGGATCCCAGCAGCCCTACTTAATTACTAATTAGTGTTCCTTTCCATTTCTTCCCATGTCAGTTGTGTCTGATGCTGAGGATTGCTTAGCAAGTTGACTTAGCACCTTTGCTAATTGCCCAATAGTGCTGTGCTTTGGTTTATTTGTTATTTTTCCAGGGCTTTTAAAACACACTAACTTCAGTAACCCTTTCAGATGCACTGCTTCTATTATTGATAGTGTTCTTGGCAGCAAGAGAAAGAAGTGTGCATCCTTCATTTTGTGGTATATTTTTTACTGTGCACTGAAGGAGGGGTGATACTGACTGAGGTTACAAGATTTAAAGGCAGAGTTGAAAGGGCAAAGTTATACAAAGGGGCAGGGGTTGGCAGTGGAGGGTAGAAAACAGTTGGGAGTGTGATTTGGGAAAACAGAATCAAAGATTACCTACCTCTAAGAAAATTTGCTGTTTGGCTCCCTAGTGATACTGGGAATTTCCTAATCTAACTGCAGCTCTCCTAAGGCAGTAGAATTTTAAAAACATACTGTCTAGGTCACGGTTCCCCAAGGCCCTCCCAATGTATGCCTGAGATCTTGCATGTAGAGGGATAGGCCTGGTTTAAAACAATCTGGCTTGCTAGTCATGACATCTACCTGAATGCGTTCCTCTCGTTACCACCATCTAACTGCAACCACCAAAGGGGGGTGAGCTGGGGGAAGAATGGAGGGGGAGTGGAGGAGAGGGGGAGTTGTAACTGCTAGTAAATATTGGAAAGAATAAAAATGTAAGAGCAAATTTAAAGATCTAGATCTGAAATAGTATAGAAAGGTATGGGAAAGCATGATAAGACAATATAAATTGTTCATGTTGCTAGCCTGCTGTTGCTGTTGTTATGTTACCTCTTATACATATGCCCTTCATGATGATCATTGATGCTTTTCTGGGATCCATGAACTCGCAGTTGTTGCCACAACTTGGAGCCCTCACTTGTATTCTGCACTATTTCTTTTCAGTTAGCAAAAGGAGCTCTGAGGAGAAGGAATTCTGAAGCTAAGAACAGAGGTAAGTGAGGAGAAATTATAGAAGAAAACTTGACACATTTTTGCATAAGAAAAAATAATCCTGTTTCTCAGTTCTCTGCACACAAAGCAGTTGCTGCTTTGCCATTTCACTTCTCACTTCCCAGCCCACTGCTGGCCTGTGGGTCCCTTCTCTTTGAAATAAGATGCCAAAGGGGCAGAGAGCAGCAGAGCTGCTGCCCTTCTTGGGAGAGAGCTAGCAGCCCAGTGCTGCTGAGCCACATGCCACAGCATCCCCCAAGCTGGCGTCCCTCCCTCTGAGCTACAACCTTACCTGCACAGGCTTTGTACTGTGCCGGCTTGCTCTCCTTATGTTTTCTGATGGTTGGTTTTTGGAGCTTTCCTCCAGACAAAACCCTGCTGTAAGAAAAAGTGAGAGCACTTCATTGCAGTCAGCGATGCTCTCAGTCAGAAAAGTGGCAGCCTCCATAGGGTACAGAGCATTGCATCTTCCCCAAGATGATGCTAGCAGCTTTTGAAGAGGGATTACGAAAGACCACACTAGTGAGCAGGGCTGAACTGGGGAGGAAGGAAAAAAAATGTGCTCATAATGGACTGAAATTTAGTGAGCAGTTTGCAAGGAGAGGAAAGGTAGAAAAAAAAAAAAAGGGAAGTTGAAAATTGTCACAGGAACACAAAGGACAGAAATCTATGTTCAGAAACAAAATGATAGTCTGGAAAATGGAAAAAGTTTTAACAGAAGGTTTTGTAATGTCAGGGGATGTTACGTTTGAAAGCAATTTTTCTGAACCGATCAGAACTCTTTGAATTTGCAGAGCTGTCACCTTCGGAAGAGCTCAATTCACTGCAATTAAATGTCCTGAAGAATAGAGTCATACTTAAAGTCAATTGAATTTCTGAAGAGCAATGCTGAAATGAGGAGCCCAGCGTCTGTCAGCAAGTACAGAATGAAATGAATGGGACCTGAAGATGTTGTATGACAAGACAGTGAATTTGTGAAAGTAACTAAAACAGAAAGCCTCTGCTGAAAAGGCCTGTGTAAGACGATGCTCTGCCTTCTAATCAGAGAAAAAGTCTTTCATATGATTATTTGAATCAAAGACCTGTTCTGTTAAGCATGCCTTTATCAACATGCCCGCCAGAAATACCGGCCTGCAGCATGTGAGCTCTGGGCAAGCACAAAAAGGGAAGGCAGGGCGGCACTTCAGGGCAGCCTGCCCTCAGGCCCAGCCGGTGTGGGCAGGCCCAGCACACCCGCTGCTGGCGTCCTTCCTTGGCTTAGGTGTAGGACCTCAAAGTCCTACCAAGTTGGACATAGAAAAAATAAAAAATAAATGAATTCACCACATGCTGAGCGGTGCCAAGCACACAGAGCGGGCCGTTCCCCTGTGCCTGTGAATGCCTGCAGGCTGGCTGGGGAGCTGGCAGCGGTGTGCCGGGGCGGGCTGCACCCCGCCGATGGCTCCTTTCTGGGGACGTGGGGAGCCAGGACTGGGACCTGTTAGGCCAAGCAGTGGGTGGGCAGCAGACATCCCAACCAGCCTTTGAGCTGGGAGAGGATCACCACACCACATCCCGAGCTGGGCAGCCTTGTGGGGCCGCCATGTCCCCAGCCGGGCAGCAGGCAGGCAGACAGGCTGCGACACCGGCCCTGTGGTCTCTGCCTGTGCATTTCCTAATCTAGTCCTCCCACATGTGTTTCCACCACAGGACTTTTGCTTCGGAGCGTAGAGGCTTCAGCTCTGCCCATCTGCCAGTGTATCGGCTCGGTGCAGCAAGCATGAACTTTACATTTGTGCTTTTGGGAATGTGACCGAGAGTTAGCAGCAAGCGCTGCTCTGAGGGGACTTGCTGGCTGGGCTGTGAAAATGTGTGTTTATGTGAGCTGAGATGCACAGTGCAAGAAAAATCAGAGGTGCCCTTTTGAAATGGCAGCCCCCCAGAGGTGCGTGATATTCCTACTCATAATTATCGGGGTGGTGGTGTAGGAGGGGTGTCATTTTTCCAAGCCCACAGTAAATTTCATACGTATTTTTTTTCACAATTATTCTGCCACATGCAAAGTCAGTTTCTCCATTTACCCAAACACCAGCCATCCATTTCTAGTTA
Organism: Anser cygnoides; assembly: GCF_040182565.1. Classification (NCBI taxonomy): domain Eukaryota; kingdom Metazoa; phylum Chordata; class Aves; order Anseriformes; family Anatidae; genus Anser; species Anser cygnoides. Next base: position 14,051,418 of record NC_089912.1, on the reverse strand, counting down.
CTTGGGTGATAAGCACAATGGTGTCATCTGACAATGTAGAACAACATTTTTACCTTCCAAAACTAATGGGTTTGACCAAGGTCTGTTTGAACAATGTTTTATGGATTCAGTTGGCTCTGAGTTACTTTTCCAGCAGGCTGTATCAGTCAGGCTGACCAGAACGTCTTCTGCAGTCCTGTCCTGGACTTGTGGCTCAGGAGTGAGACACTGAAGTGGTAGTGCAGATTTCTCAAGTCTGTTTAAAGCCGTCTCTCAGGTTTGGCATACGTAACTTCAAATAGGCAGTTCAAAGAATGCCAGTGTGAATGAAAGGTGGGAGAGTGGATTCCTAATGCTTAGCATGCTCCAGAAACACAACCTGTCCATCTCAGTATTTTGGCAGGTTCTGTTACATTTGACAAACTTTAGACTTGAAGGAGTGATCCAGAGGGACATCAGCCTGAAGTCAAGCAGTGCAACAACACTGTTTTTGTTTGTTTGTTTTTGTGGGTTTGTTGCAAGTTTTTTGTTTTGTTTTGTTTTGTTTTTTCACAGTCTTGAAGGGCCACTGTGATTCAACAAAACTAGTACCTGTTAAAATGAGCTCTGTCTCCACTGATGTCTTCCCACATCAGCTACCAACACCTGCTTCGGTAAGACAACACCTGCCTAAATGCCTGTCTCATCACTTGGATCGTTAGCCTCCTTTCTGATGTTATTAGCATTGTTACAGCTCTGACTTCTAAAGGTGATCAACTGAGACTTGTTCACCTTTCAACAGGCATAAAAACACTTTCAGTAGAATCTCTGGATGCAAGGCATTAGGTAAATCATGTAATTGTTTCATTTTAGTGGTTAAAGAAATGTGCCTACTTATGCTGGAAAGCTTTTAAAATTCTTTGGTTTTGAGTAGAACAGAAACTGGAGCAGAGTACAATCTGGGAAGAACACTTAATGGGACACTTCTACCCCATCTCCCCCTTACATTTGTGTCTACACACCAACTGGTCTCAGACCACCTGAAAAGTTAGATTTATGTTCACACAATCTGCTGTGTAATGGCAAGATTTGCTGTACATATACGCTTACTCCATTTACTCCAGTTTATTGATGAAAATAAAAATTTGTCCTTGAGACACAGACAGGAACTCTGTTATATGATGCAAAAGAAGCAATCTTACAGTCCTGACCACAGATATGTAAATATCTCAGCCTGCTGGAAATAATTTGCTTTTTGCTCTTTACATCTTCTTTGCTTTTTGATCTTCCTTTTTTTCTTTTTTGTCTGACTAAGATTAAATCATGGAAAGTAACACAAAGAATCAACTCCATCTAATTCATCCTTCCATATATACAAGATTGTCTTACACCATATGATGTTTTCCCAGAATAAGCATGATAAAACATTCACCTCTTTAGTACCCAGCTGTTTTTCCTTTGAAGTGCCGTTGTGGACATCTGCAAGGCAAGAACAGCAGTAATCAGGACAGTGACAGTCAGTCTCTCCCCATAGCTGGGTTTACTTTTCACACGGCCATTGTCATGAGACCACACCTCTCTTTCTAGAGTATAGCCCTACAATTTCTCTGGCTTCAGTCACTATTGCTTCTTGATAATCCTTTGCCTATTTTTTCTCTTAGAAGTTCACCTCATTTCATATAGTGATATTTTATATCAAATTCCTATTACACTTTACCATAACTTATATATTTACATCCTTCCATTTTTAAAAAAAATTATATCCACTTTTCTTTCTCTCTCTCTCTTTCTCTCTTTTTCTTTCTTTCTTTCTTTCTTTCTTTCTTTCTTTCTTTCCTTCTTTCTTTCTTTCTTTCTTTCTTTCTTTCTTTCTTTCTTTCTTTCTTTCTTTCTTTCTTTCTTTTTCTTTCTTTCTCTCATGTCAGAGATTTAGTTTCCTTAATTATTTCTAATTTGTGGACATGAGGGCAATTCCAGGACATCCCAATCCAAGCCCTACAGTAGGGCACTATATTAGTCCAAATCTAAATTGCTATCCATGTCATTTAGGGAACATGCTGTCCTAAAACATTGCAGCAATGTTTCTGAGCAACCTGACCTAACTTGGAAGCTAGTCGTGAGTGAGAGGCTGGACTAGAGATCTCCCCAGGTCCCATCCAAACTAAGTATCTGTCATATTACAGTATGGGCAGTCAGAGAAAACAACTAACTGAAGAGAATGTGTCTAAAGCATAAAAACAGCTTTGAACAACACAAATAATATATTTATACACAGCTTTCAGAGTCCCTTGGGAGGTGGGGGGATTGCATGTAAGCTATGAGGTTGTGTAGATCAAGCACAGATCATTTACTAAACAAATAATGTTTAAAGCATGTCATCATCATGCTTGTTTGGTTTTTTGTTGTTTTTTTTGTTTGTTTGTTTGTTTTCCCGCAGTTTTGAAGCAATGCTGTGACTGTGAGATAGATGAAATACAATGTTGGAAACTCTTGAAACCAATTATGGTAGATGATTGTAACACTGCATCCTCAGATATGCCTAATTTGTTCTTATTGCTGTAACTAATGAGGTAGATAAGAAAGCAATGTCTGTATGTGCATGTGAACATGTGTTTTTATTTAGTAGCAATAGCAGAAATAATGATATTATGTAGTAAAATAAAAATACCTAATAAAAAAAATGATGTCATGAAGAACACAAAACTATGAAACACCTCCTTCCTAGGTAGCAGGAAGAGTCCAGGAAAAGGTAAGTGCAAAACTCTAAGCAACAAGAGGATTCATGTAGGAATAAAATATCTGGTAAATGCTGGTGGTCCCCTCTGTCCCACCAGCTGCAGCAGCCCAGCACCAGCCTATTTTTTGTTTTATTTTTAAACATAGTCCGGGATAACCCTAAGTGGTTGCAGAAATTTAATGCGGTCCAAATCCTCCAGCTACATATTTTCTCTCCCTTCCTTACACTGTATTTCCCATTGATGCCCTTGCAAAGTGAGCTGGTTTAGTGAGATGACCCACTGGAAAATCTTTCATGTTGTAAACATAAAAGCTGGTAATTTTAGGTGGATTTACTTTCCATCATGTCAGATCTGTGTCAGTTGAACATATATCAATGTGTTTTCTAGACCCAGAACAACAGGAGTGACAGCAGTGCATGGAGACCTAGACCTGCCCTTTCGAGAAGATGCAGTTTCTCCATCACAATGTGAGACAGGGCTCTTGGTGGAAAATGGGTTAGCACACAGCTGGGAATTAGACCATAAGTACTTCATGATGATACCATGAGTGTTTGGTTTCCATCCCATGACGGATATTTGCCAGACTTTTTTTTTAAAGCAGATTTCCTCCTTTTCTGTCATTCAGCCATTCCAGTTATTTCTGTACTGCTGTCGTACTAATCGAGGCTTGCCTCCACTAAGGTGTTGGGATACTCATATTATTTAGATGTTCCCTAAACACCTTCTGGAACTGGCACAAGCACTGAACCCATGCCAAGTAACTCTGTTCCACTGGTCTTTCCCCAGAAAGTTTCTTACGTCTTGTTTTTCCACACCTGTCTTGTCTGTGTCTATCGATCAGCTGGATTCGTCCTTAACTACCACTCCCGAAGAGATTCTGTTCTCCTCTCCTTTTTAGAGCAACGTCTTCAGAGGCAGACAGTATCTACAAAGGACAGAATTGCATCCTTGATTGCATGTGGCATGTCTTAACACCTCTACTTTCCTGCCAATTGGCAGATGAGGCAGGTAAAACCACTGATACAGAGTAAGAGGCTGGTATCTTCACTCATCTGCACCAACCTCTTGTTTTACCTTTTGTGAAAGGAGAACACAGGGAATTTACTTCCATTCTCACATGCTCCCACTGCTTTCCCTCTGTCCTTTCTGCCCACACTTGCAAGACCACAATGCACCATACAGATGTCAGCTGAGAAGACAGATTTGTCAGTCAGCATAACACATCAGGTTTTATGGGCTGTACTCCATTTCACATTGGTAGAAAACATGGAAAAACTAGGTTATTTATACTTCTTTATTCTCCACCAAGAGACTCACTTGCTGGGCTTGCTGGGATGAATAAACTGGCTTTTAGTAGCTCTTTTCACTATGAACCTTCTGGTCTACTGCAAGCTTCGTCTTCTTTGTATGCACAGGTTCAGGTCCTGAGTGCGAATGGTCACTTACGTGCCTCATAAAAACTTGCCTAGAATTTTTCATCTCAAGTTTTATCTGGGATACATTAAGGAAAGCTTTGCATGAGTAAGGCTCATTTTTACAAGTCCTCCATGCTTTATTAAAGTGCTTCTTTGTTGAAATAACAGAGCACTGTGGAAGGAAAAAGAAAAAAAAATTACAGCCTTGATTTAACCATAAAGACCATAGATAACAGGCATTGCCTAAAACTACCCATGCACATCTGATGGCTTACACAGATAATTACAGGGTACTCTGGCAGAGCAAGTACTCATTCTTTACCTCTGAATTCCTCAGCTAGGAATTATCTAGAACAGAAATGAGTTACCAGTGTACCTTAGGTGAGCAGATGCTTGGCTGTTCTTTGACAAGGAGCTCCTGACAGTTTTAAGTATAGGGCTGGCTGAGTTCTTTAATAACCTCTGAAATGTGCATGATCCCATCTGAATTTCAGGTATATAGCATAACATAAAGTACAGAAATGACTGAACTGTGAGCAAAAAGGTTTTTTGTTTTGTTTTGGGAACTTCTTTCATTACCACCTTTGTAATAAGCCTGAAAATCCAGCTAGAGGCACCCTAGTTAGCTGATGGGAGAAGAGACATCAAGTGCTCGAGTACTTTAGTACTCGAGTTTTTACTAATTTTGAATGAGTTCCTCTCTGCAGCTATCCCCAGGAAGCTCAGAAATAGCATTATGTTTGCCATGAAGGATGTAACAACACCATGTTGCCATTGAAAAAGGTGACTCCAGGTATTCTCTTATTCACTAATATGCACAGAAGATGAATAAAATCTGTTAAAGCAGTGACTCATTTCTGAGAATAGAAAGAAAGCATAAACATGACAAAAGAGTTATTTCATAGAGCACATCTGTATGTTTTCTCTTTAGGTACGGTCTTTGGTGGTAGAAGGAAAAGTTATTGCTTGCTTTTACTAACATAAAGTCTTCAGTGAAAATGGAAAATAAATCTTTTTCTGCCCACGGGCAGGAAGAGTTACCCTATCTGTGGAAGTTTCTTGCAGAGTATTTGCTGATGGGGTGAAATTTTTCTACAACAAAGAAAACATCAAAGCATCATCTAAAATATACATGAAATTGTATGAGAAGAGATACAAAGCATTAACGCATTTGAATTCCATGCAAGGACATAAGGTGCTCTCTTTGCATCTGTGCCGTTTGTGTCATTGCCCACAGAAAAAAAAGGTTAGACTGTCAGTTCGGGAAATGGGGGGACCTGAAGGTCTCGTCTCCATATGTAGGTTCTGCACTTTTGCTGGCTGATCCAACACAGCTCATTTAATATTTCTGTCTCTCAGCTCCTGGCTCTGAAGTGAGGTGACACTTCACAGGCAACACTCTTGGCAGAGTTGGTATAAAGGCACTTACAATTTAGAGATCCTCAAATATTCTGCTGATTAGACTACTCAAATGACAAAAAAATTAGTGCAGGGCAGAAGGTCTCCTTTCAAAAAAATCCTAAGCCTATTCAGGACCTAATCAGATATCAGTAGCACTTTCTTTTAAGCTGCCAGAATGGTATGCTGCTGCCTAAGGATGCGACGTACCGCTGCATGGGCCCGACTTCATTTGGGTGTCCCAGACAGGGTCAGAGGTCTGTTCTGACTGCCGAGTGACCGGAGGTGTGCACCTACACACAGCAATGCTCCTTGTGCTCCTCACTATTCCCAAGGTGGGAGCCGAGCATAACAGCCAGAATATGATTGGGTTATTTCAATTATTGGAAACCTGGTGGCAAAAAAAAAAATCTCAAAAAGAGCCAAACGCATCGGCAAATAAATTTATCCTTATTATTCAGATAAATGGGCATTAAAATGACTTGTTCTGTATACACTATATATAAACATAAGTGCATGCACAAAGACATTTACATAAGTATGTTACGAATGAAAAATACACAGTAAATTATAGGTGAACTCTGACAAAGAATAGCTAATGCATCATAATGAAAGAACATTTCTTGTAATCTAGACGTTTTGTTGTATTTAACATTACTCTTCTTTATGGCAACTGCACACACAAAATCTAAGAGAGGACAGAAATGCTAAATCAGGTTCAGTCTACAGAACTGGCCAACTTTGCAAAAGACAGTGTTGCAAGGGGAAGGGAAGGGAAGGGAAGGGAAGGGAAGGGAAGGGAAGGGAAGGGAAGGGAAGGGAAGGGAAGGGAAGGGAAGGGAAGGGAAGGGAAGGGAAGGGAAGGGAAGGGAAGGGAAGGGAAGGGAAGGGAAGGGAAGGGAAGGGAAGGGAAGGGAAGGGAAGGGAAGGGAAGGGAGGGAAGGGAAGGGAAGGGAAGGGAAGGGAAGGGAAGGGAAGGGAAGGGAAGGGAAGGGAAGGGAAGGGAAGGGAAGGGAAGGGAAGGGACAAAAGAAAGAGCTTTTTTTTATATAGTTACAGTTATTATGATGCAGCTACGTTATAGTGCATATTTTGAAATAAATAGGATCTTTTTCTTTAGCAAGGCATATAGAGTATCAAGTGATATGCTTGCTTCCTGGACACGTTTGGAACTATTTACTTGTGCTTTTTATGTATGTTCATTTTGGATGTGTCATTTTGGCCTCGGGTTATGGTCAGGACATGGTGGTCTGAAGAAGGAAAGTGGTTTGCAGTCCACAGCTGCAGTAGCCTAGAGGGCTACCGGAGAATCATGGACCTTTCAGTGCTGTAAAGATGGTTTGCTGTCAGCTGTGCTCTGAAATTCAATCAGCCTCTCCCTTGCTAGACTTCTAGGGCCCTTTGGAGATAATTTCGAATTAGATTTTAAGGTAAGTAAGGGCCCACATAGTATAATTTCCTGACTAACACAGATCACAGCTCTTCACCTGGTAATTTCTGTACCAGACTCATAACCCTTGTTTGTGCTGCAGTATCTCTCTGGGAGAGGCAATCTTGATTTCAAAATGTCAAAAGATACGCAATTATTTGCTGAGCACTACCAGGAGTATGATATGAATTGTGAAATGAACCCTGTTTGTTTTTTTTTAAGTGGGGAACTTGGCATATCTTAGCATCAGCTGAACATATTGTAACGGCCTATTTCTGCATCTGAAAAGTCCAAGGGAAACAACTGGATTGATCAAGCTAGCGCACGAGAATTGGAAAAAACAGACTGTGCACAAGATGCTGTTTTTCACTGCCAGTTCCAAGGTCCTAGAAATGGCTGCGTGTGTAAACACGGCTGCTTGCCGTAGATCACTCCTGTGTAATGAGGCAAGCAGCACATGGTGCTGTACAAATTTAAAACGTGCCAAGATGAAGGCACCAGCACCGGCACACAAACACAAAGCTAGTCATGCAGAAGATTACCAAACAATACTAACTGGAAACTTAAATACGAACCCTTTTTATTTAAAATAATAATAATTCCTGGTTTTTGTTTAGTTCGTTGTTGCCATTTGTTACTTTATGAACACAAATTTATCTTAACTGCGGTGAATGCTGATGACAGAGGAAAATCCAAAGGGATTATATATGGACTCTCCATACATGGACCACTCTAAAACCATACCACATGCAGAACAAGGCAACTCCCATCACAGGTAAAATTAGCGAAATTGTTAATAATAGTGCAGTCAAAACAGGCAATTTTTTGACAAACTCCAGATGAAGCATCCACATCAGGGGACTTTCATGTTCTTCAAACAATCCAGGAGGGTGCTAAACAAGCAACCGACATGGCTGTAATTTTTATTTTTTTTTTCCCCTGAGGGACAGGCAGCTTGCATCACAGAATTTGAGCCTGTCTTATCAGATGGAGAAATGAAATGAAGAAAACTTCACTACCACGCTTCCTCCTTCCAAACGCTCATGCTGATGTTCTCTCCTTCCAAATTCACTTGTCCTTCTAAAACCTCCCTTTGCCTATTTCTGCCATTCTATTATTTCAAACTGGAACTGTTTTAGTCCAAACTTCCCATTCCCCTGCCTCTAGCCAAGGAAAAGCCTCTCTTGAACATGCTTGTCCTGCAGCTAGAGCCCATCAGACTTCACTTGCTGTGTTTCATACCTTTGCCCCATTCAGGTGGGAAGAGCCCACAGCGAAGAACCAAAGAGCCCTGGGCCACCAATGCCTAAGGCTGCTCATTCCCTAAGACTGAAATGTCGTAAAACTCTCCACATTTTCTCAAGTGTTCAAGGAGGAATGAACTGTTTGGTAGTGGTGGACTTTCTATCACCAGAATTTAAATCGAGTCCTAAAGTTTTTTTCCCTCCAGGTATGCTCTGTTCAGTGGAAAAATAATTCATGGGTCTGAGCACATAATCCCTGAGGGAATTCCTGAATGCCTTTATGGCATTTTATTTGACTACAGATTTTTAAAGAGCTGGGTTTGTGACAAAGTCAATGATTTCAGATAGCTATGGTGACTTAAAGGAAACTAAACATTCAAAGCAGAGTGTTTCCACAGAAACCCTGCTTAATAAGGTACATCACTTGAAGGATCTTCATTTTCACTATCAAAATCTTGCAGAAATATTTGTTGCATAGGTTCAAAAGGTGTTTCAAAGGTTAAGTTTCAAGTTTGGCTCTGTTTTTTTACGGGGTAGGTGAATAATGTCCATAAATTCTCCAACTGATTTGCAGGCTAGAATCATGTACGTGTGCATATACAAAAGGCTGCAAGATTGCTGCAGGTTTCATGACTTAGCTTTTCTATCGTTTTATAATTTCTAAGCTCTGTACAAATATTTTCTAAACATTAAACAATTACTCCATATCCTGAAAGGGTTGTATGTTGTTTGTTCTGGGGGGTTATTTTGTGTTTTTTGTTTGTTTGTTTGTTTTTTCCACGTTGAATTTTTAACACACTCTCTCTCACACACACACACTTATTCCTCTTAAAATCAGTAGCATAAGTGACTGGACATTTCAGAGCTATTTCATGACTGAGCATTGTGCATTAGCAAGATGGAGAAAAGCATTTTATTAACAAAAGCAGGATTTTTATTACTCCCTAGGCATCGGCTTAAGATGTTTGTACTTCCTTGGTGCAGATTTTGTGAAGGCGATATAGCTTTCAACAGTGACCCCTTCTGGTAAGCACGGGTAGCTTGTTCATGCTGAGCACGCTGTACTGAAACTGTCATTTCTGATATGAAGTATGTTGCTTATAAAAATTATTACTTTTCAGTCGTGACCTGAGGAGTGTAAGTGGAAAAGGGATTCTGCCATAAAGGCCCAGCTTCCTTCCTGACCTTGCTTTATTAAGACATCTCCGAGAACTCGAGCTTTTAAACACTGAATGTCATTTAACGAAGATCAATGCCCCTTAGCAGAGCTGCATTACTTAGAGAATATGAATCGATGTGCCGTCCTGTGCTAAGTATAGAAAAGACTAGAAGTAGGGGTCTTTGGCAATAAGATCTGCCAAACAACTCATTTTCTTTCTGAAGCTGAAATACTGAAATCTCCCATTCCCACAAATTCATTCCTCCCATCCTCAGTTTCGCTTCTTTCTTTCTGAGTTGAGAACCCTGATGTCATTTAAAAGTTTAATGGGTCCTTTCAAGACATTTGATTGTAGTGATCTGTGTTGTAGAGCTTTCATTCTCTACTCTGCTCTGAGCTGTTCTTCATTAATTCAACATGTAAGGACTGGTGTTTTTTTAGCAGAGAGGTTATAATCCCAGCATTGCAATGAAGTTCCAAATAAACATAATATACAACATAGCCAGAAATTAAAGTCCTGCGTAGATTCATTGTTGCCATAGCTTTCATTTTTGCAGACTGCTAACTTGTCTTCTAGGCATGCCACCATTTCATTTCACTTGATAAGCCTTTAAAATTTGTGCCTTATCAGATGAAAAATACATTGTTTCTTCTGCAGTGGCATGAGACATTCTGTCACATTTCTTTGAAAAGTGACAACATTTCTTCATTAGCACAGCTTTGCTTCCTCGGTGCTGTTCTAGCATTTCGTTCCACTTTTTGCTTGTTTGGGTGTTTTGCTGGTAGGGGTGGAGGGCCTGATCTAATTAGATGTGGTTCCACTGGGAACACTTTATAGTTTGTAATATTGTGGTGCCTCTTTTCCTTTTACACACTGGAATACACTTGTAAAAACATGACACTTAGCAGGAGCTGGGGTGTATTTAGTCCACTCCCTTGCTCTGATGCTGAAGCAACACCACCACAGTCACTGCCCCAGATTACACAGCCTCCTTGGGTGGTTCGTTCCAGGGCTTGGATAACATCAGAAATTACTCCTGATGTCCAAGCACATTGTCCCTTACCACTGCTTAATGCTGTCCCTGTCCTGCCCTTCATGGATGCAGAGGAGGTATTTCCACCGCGAGGCCTACACTCAAGGGGCTTTGGCTCACTCACCTCAGCTCACTGTGGTCTTCCTGCAGTCACTCCCACCATGTCCCAAACTCAATTTCTGGGGTAAGGCTGTGTGAGACTCCCTTCTGTGCCTTAGCAAACTTTGTGAAGTGACTATTACAGCCGCACGGATGGGAGATGAGAGAGCCTGGCAGCCTCGTGCGCCATGGACACAGCAGGCACCCCTCCGGTGGGATGTCTGGAGCCATGGGCTTCTTTCAGGTCATGTGGGTTTGTCATTACAGAAAGAGCTGTGATGATCCTCCCCACATGAAGGATTAATGTTTGTTACTGTCCTTGAACTCTGATCCTTTCATATTTCTGTCTCTGCCTCTTCCGAGTTGCTACAGCAAGCCGGGGAGACACTGGAAATTTTCCTTTTTGTCTCCCATTGTGGATGCCAGACCCTGTCTCTGGGGTCTAGACGGTTTTTCTCCTGTGACAGCTGCAATCAAAGGCTTCAAGCACAGCCAGGTGTTATCAGTTGGATGTGAAAGGTATCACAGCTTTGCTGGGGGTCAGGATGTTTATGGAAGTAGTGAGCACGTGACAGGTGGAGGGCTTTTAACTGAGGCCATGGAGGAGGAATAAAATGGGAAACATCACATACAACCCTGAGCAGAAGTGGCTACCATGGCTCAGACTGAGATGGGGCAGGAGGGCTGGGAAAGCTGCAACTCTGAAAGAACAGCCTGAAATGGAGCTCTTTGAGACAAGTGATGGGACAGGATGGGAAAGGAAGAACTCTAGGTACTCCTCTCCCAAACATACCAGACAAACTCTGTAAACTGACTGGACCCCATTAAGAACAACTGAAGTCAGTGGGGAAAAAAATCCTCTTTTTTTTTTGGAGTTTTACTGGTGTTGAGATGGTTGCTCATAAACTACATGCAGTTATAAAGAGGGTGTTGATAGGGGTATGTTCCCCCTTTCTCAGTTACAGTAGGATTTGCTTTTCTCTGGGCTCCTTGAGGACTTAGTCCATCTACTGGAAAATAGGAAGGGTAGGATCTCCTGACACTACCTTTAAGAACATCCAGTTGCTGCCAAAGGCTGTTACGTAGCTTACTTGTGCATGATAGACCTTCATGGTCACTTTGCCCTCCACTGAAGTTTATTCCACAACAAAAGGCACATGGGATAGGCAATGTGTGAAATACTGGGGAATCCTCCTGAAGTATATTCATCTGAATGTTATTATGTCATGTACCTCTGCTACAACTTTCCCAAATTGTAGAGCTTGCTGAATTTTGAAATGTATCCTAGTGCTCTTTGGAGCATTAGGGAAAATACTTATAGTATCTCCCGAGCACCAAGAGTTTTGTTCTAACATGTGCTTTGTTTGCTTTGAGGTCCACTAGCTGCTCTGTTTAGGATCTCATTCTTTTTTCTCTGTTCTACTTCAAAAAGACAGTAAAATAAAATTAAAAAAAAAAAGTAAAAAGCAAAAAAATAAGTGTCAGAATAAGTTTGAAACAGTCAAAAAAACAGACTGGATGTTATTTTAATTGTAAAGTCTTTTATGGGTTTTATTGCTAAATATATGAAGATTCCTTATTCTGTTTGCTTGTCGTAGCAGTTGCATTAGACTTTGGAACATAAGAACTTTTAATGGAAAATCTCTAGAGAACAACCATGACCAGAACATTTTGTACTGCTGTATTCTCACAAGTGAAATGCAAAAAGGGGTGAACCCAACTGTGGGAATTTGGCCCCAGAGTTAGCTTTCAAAGTCTTTTTCTTCAGGGTCTTTGACAGAGAATAGTTTTTTATCAAAAACAAACAAACAAAAATCCTATGTAAAGTAATAGCATGTATCATTAACACCGTACAGATTTTTATCAATGTTACATTTCAGTGTCCCAATCCTGCAGTATGATATAGGTACCCAGATGTCTACAACAACATTTGTCAGCTTAAGGTGAACTATAAACCAGAAAAAAGTGTTTCTTAAGAGAACTGACCCTGAAACTTTCAATGTCGCGTGCCATGAATGCTCAGCCAAATCAGAGGTGAAACACAGATAACATGGTAAAATTGCATTTTACCAGCACTCTGTCTCTCTTCCTTGTGCAAAAAGAGCACTGAAATTGTTATGCAGTGAGCGGGTTTATAAGTGTTTCTGCTTAAAAGAACACCTCCAAGGGATGCTCAGGTTTCAAACACTACAAGTTATGATCTGTTCTCCTTTCTTTTGAGTTTTGCCTCTGACTGTTTTCAGATGCGTTATACTTCTGGCTCTTTGATTCTTTTTATGCATCAGCCCACAGTGGAACATGGTGAGCCTGTCAAGAATATGTCTAGCTGACTGACCAGTCACTATCAGGCAGCAATTTCACCAATGAATCTGTTTAATCAAGTTATCTGAGGCGAAGAAGATACTTGGGGAGCCTTGCAGGAAAGGCAGAGAGATTTGTTATAGCTTCTCATGCTATTCTTAAGTTCGTAAGAGCAGAGTAACTCAGGTCAAGGAGGGAAATCAGTGAACAAGAAGTAAGTCACTGAAGTGCTTTGCTGTATCAGGTTTGAAGTGTGTACTCAGATGCAATGGGAATTGTGCATCATCTCAGTCAGGGCAGCATGGAAATCTTTCTGAAGTTTATCACATTCTTATCTGATACCCTGAACAAGGGTCGTCTGCTGATTTAAAGCTTAAGGCCTTGGTCTGCAAGCTGCTATCTTCCCTACACATCCCCATACACATCCTTTATAGACATTTAAAGGGTTTGTTGTCTTTATTTTTGCCTTTTTTTTTTTTTAATCTGGTACTCATTTCTTCACCTTCCCTGAATATTACAGTCATCAGTGCTGTTGCAAGATGGCATCTTTCTTTCTTACACCCCTCAAGCAGACAGCCTTTAGAGTCTCTCCAGCCAGAAGAGCTCTGTCTCCCCACACCTGCCCAAAATCAGTGCTCCATGGTGCACAAACGTGCAGGTCCCTGAGGCACTGCCCCTGAACCCTGGCACAGCTCCACCAACCTCGCCAGCTCCACTCCCATTGCTTTCTGCAACTCAGTAGGGGTTGCAGTACGCGCTGATAGAGTAATAGCCATTCCCTGAAGATGACTTTGGATTTTATTTGATGCATAGGTAAGACTGAGCCCACCAGCCTGTCTGTATAGAAACAAAAAATTTTGGAAAGGACTATGCCAGAACTTGTGAAGGGAAACCACACTGCTCTTTGACATACACTGGATGTCACATGGAGTCCTTCAGGGAAGAAATCTGTTCTTCCCAATAAGTCTGAAAGGCAGCTATCAAGCCCAGCATTTCAGAAGACACGGCTTTCTTGTACAATTCTGGCCATGCAACTTCATAGCTCCTCTCCCTTGCACCTCTGCAATTTGCACTAACTCCTTCTGAGCTCAGTGATGGAGAAGCATATGCAAAAAGACCAAAGAAGCTCAGCATGTTTAGACCAGCAGAAAAGAGCTTCAAGCAAAGACGTGATTCTCTGTAAATACATTAGGGTGAGCACCAGGGAAGGATAAGGACTATTTAAGCTAATGGATGATGTTGTGAGCTATTACGGCAGTCTGTTTGCAGACTTCTGGAAAAACATCCCTATAGATCTTCATATTCCCTTCACTTCTGGAAAGATTACTCTGTCAGCATGGGGTTAGAAATCATCCCCCCTCCTTTTTTTCTTCCTCAAATGAAAGATTTCAGTCTTGTATGCAATTCTGCAGCAGGTGGTCAATGTGGAAAATGGAACAACTGAGGAATTAAGAGAATGATTAAGCCAAGTATCCTGCTATTAAGTCATTCTGCGAATCGTACGTCCTGTATGATAAAATAAAACACAGCAAGGATCTTTTTAACCCATGAAATTTCATAACACATCCCAGTCCCACCGCTGCAGGACCTCTGGGATGGTCAGCCCCACCAAAACGTTTGTATGGATGAGAGCCACCAGCCATGCAGCCTGGAGGCAAGTGATCTCCAGAATAACTCCCAAGCAGGAGGTGGCAGCTGTTTGCTGTGGCTCCCATTGCCCCACTGCATCTCAGGACTGAGCTGGGCATGAAGGGACTCCGAACAGAGCTGGGTGACGGCCTCAGCAGCCCCAGGTGTCTGCCTTTCCCCGGTGGCAAAGGGTTGGGGCTGCTCTGCTGTCTTTCTGCCACCACGGTTCCCCTTTTCCAAGTGATATTCCAGGATGGGCACTGCATTTCTCCCCAAAATCTTACAAGCTATAAAAAAGTCCATGTTACTCGTTAAACTGTATGTCATCACTATAGCACCACTCAATCAAAGATCTCCATGTACTTTTTTAAGTAATAATTCACTTTCAGCATTTTAGGGCTGACAGTGCTTCTTTCATAGCCGAGCTGAGCAGCTACCCTTACAGACACAGTGCTGTGCATGGTACCTACAGTTCTGGTTGACTTCTGGTGCCACCGAGTGGTCCTTCAGTCAAGAAAGCAGCTTGGCCGGGATTATACTGAAGCACAGCCATGAGCAGACAGCTTCCAGCTCCTTGCATGGCTGGTACTTTTGTGCCACATTCACTGCTTTACATGGTGATGGTAAGGGTGGCTCCTGGGTTTGCCTAGCTAATGATACTGTGCAAAGTTGACAACATTGGAACACAGGTATGGATTTACCCACAGGTGCATAATATGTGTCTTAGAGAAGAGAAATGAAACCCTCCTAATAAGCAAGAGCAGTTAAGTGCAGAAAAAATAAACCATGTAACTGCTAACAAGGTCATTGCAGCAGTCCTTAAATTAAATCTGTCTCCATCAACACCTAACTAATGGTTGGTCATCTTCTTTTTGTATTGTGCCTCTGCAAACACACCCTGTTCTTGCATGTTTGCTGATTCCTGCTACAGGTGATGTAATAATACCTAATTTACATATTGATTAATAATTACCTTGAAGTTTATTCGCACCTTGAGGAGAGACAGTGGAACGCCACACAGATAATGTGGGGTCCATTAAGCCCACATCATAATAATATTGGAATTAAAAACTGGGGTGTTCAGTTTTGCTGGGTCAATATCACAACCTGGACTTTGGAAAACTGCCATTTTCACAGCAGTTAGGGTACAAAGCCACTGCTTTGTGGTAAAAAAGCCACTGTTAGGGTACAGCCACTGCTCAACTGTCCCTATTTACTTCAGATTTGAAAAACAGTTGGGCTTATTCTGGTTGTCAGAAATTACTCTGTTTGTTCTCATGCCTCACTACATTAGCTTCAGTGCATTTTGAGAATCCTCCATCTTCCCCTGCTGCTCTCAGCATTTGTCACCCCAGTGTGCCTTCATGGCTGGCTCCAGGAAAACTGCCCTTCCTGTCCCTGTCCCTGTCCCTGTCCCTGTCCCTGTCCCTGTCCCTGTCCCTGTCCCTGTCCTTCTCCCTCTCCCTCTCCCTGCCTCTCAACCCTGTCTCCAGACACAGGTTTCTGTACCAGAGCCCCCCACCTTGATCCCTAGGGGACTCACTTGCAGGTCGGAGCAGTGTAATTCAGCAAAGATGGTGAATGCATTTTCTTTCCCAGAGGAATGCATTATCGCTGAGCACCCAGCTATTACAATGTCTTTAGTAATGCCTCTCTGAATAGTAAACAACAACTAGAGGTGGAAAAATAACACGTAGTAATATAAATGAATAAAGTCCTCCCTTTTTTGCCTAGTTTCCTGTAGTAATTATTAAACTTTTCTAAATTAATTTACTGAGGTCTTCATATCCTCTACCATGCATTAAGCTTCATTATTACAAAATATTATAGATCTTTTATAATCTCTGACTGCTTGTTTTCAGTTTAACAAGAATAATAAAGGGACCAATTGCTGGGAATGAGACAGGCATACACAATGTTCTTAAGCTTACTAATTTTCTTTGTGCATCGAGCGTTATCCAGACTTCCTCGTCGGCTGACAAATGTCTCCAATGATATTTTTTCCTGTCCTTTCTCAGGGGACGACGACGCATATTCTCCGTTTCTGAAGAACCTCGCAAGCGGAGCATTCATTTACCCTCCTGGCTTTTGTAAGCTCCTTCCAGGTGTTTGACAGGCTGATGGGGGGCCAGTGGTGGCTGCTCCCCTGGGAATCAGAGCAGGGAAGGGCTGGTGACCACGGCCAGGGCATCCCAGGTGGCACCGCAGCAATGAGCAAGGGCTGCAGGGCAGATTTTGGTATCAAGCTGAAGTGCAAATCAGCAGACTTGCAGACATTTTCAGCTCCTCTGTAACTTGAGGTCTCGGTCTTGGTGGCTTTGGGGTGAAATAGGGGCGCTCGTCACCTTCACACAAAGATTCAGGCTGCAGAGGTTTGCCTGCCTGACAGACGTGAGAAAAAAAGCAGCCTTAAAGGTTGGTACATGTTCCCTGACAAGAACGCCTTTTAAGAGGGGCACGTAATGGGTCCTCTAGGATGTGTAACGAGGTAGGTTTAGGGCACCAAACAGCCCCCACTTAAACAATCAGTGCACAAGCACAACAGGAAAACAGCGGCAAGTATCTGACACAGCAGACAGGATCTACGAAAGGGCAGGGTCGATTATAGCCCGCAAATTTTTCTTTCTTCTCTGTGAAATGGTCAGTATAATAGAAAAATTGCACCTTGCTCCCTCAGTACGCTATCGAAACTGTGAGTTGTGTCAAAAGGATAGGTGCAAGGCCAAATTGCTGCTTTCATTAAAATCCTCCCATTGTATAGCCTTTTTTTAAACAACTAAAACCCATTCACCACTACACCTTCACTCCTATGTTCATTTTGACATGTATAATTTAATTTTTTAAGATTATTCACCATGGATAAGTTGTGAGACAGGCAGAGGACAGACTCCCTGCAGAAATCACTGGGCTTTGCTGCAGTAATTTTTCTCAGTTCTCTGATATTTTAGATTTCAAAAGCAAGGTCACAAACTTTAATTTTTTCTCAGCTTCTGTTTCTAGCGATTACAGTTTCATTACCCCCTCTTACTTTGTCTTGCACAATTTGATGGATGTTTTAAATACAGGAAGGCCATGTATGAGTAAAGAAACCAACAGGAAAAAATGCCCAAGTATGGAAAAAGTAGATCATGATCTTAAAGAAAAAAACAAATGTTTAAGCCGCAGCTTGATTCTTCATAGTTCCTCCAAAATCCTTCCTTTTCTGAGCTAACTGTATTTTTAATAGTTTGTGATAATCTTACATATCCACTTGATATCTGGCTGGGGGTGCTTTTATTTGTTTGTTTGTTGATAAACTCAAGTCAATGCAAATAAGAAAGAAGTCTGATGGTTAAAAGGCTTTCAGAAAAGAAATGTGTGGGAAATGAAATTGATGGAAGTTAAGAGGATATTTTGTGCCTGATAGGATGAAAAATATAGAAATTAATATTGGGACATTGTTTTTTCTTTGTATTTCATGACTGGGTTGCTCAGTTTATGGCTAGGCACATACCCTATTCAAGAAAAAGGTCAAACAGGTCAGTGAGCAAACAACTGAAGGAGCTTCTAACTAACAGCCTGTATGTGCAAGCAGTTAAGGAATAACGATTACAAATAAGGGAGAACAAGCTTTGAATTCACTTGAACTGCTGCTAGATGGGAATAAAAGAAGAAATGCTCAAACACTGATCACTTAAAGAAGAGATCGACTGGCTGGCATGGATGTGCAATAAACTGAGCGGGGTCACCAGTCTGTCCAAAGCCCATCCGCACTCTCTTAAGTCCTCTGTTTGGCCACACATATTATAACTGCGTGCTCCATCCTGAGGCCTGCAGCTGGCTGTATCACCAGGACTGCACGTTTCATTGCTGATGGTGAATATTTTGTAGGTTAGGAAACACTGTGACGATAGTGTCCTTGTAGCTTTTCCTTGAATGCATGACTTTTTTCTTCTCTGAATAAACAAGGTATTATTGTAAGAGACAAAACCTCAGCTTTTTAAAGGCTATGATTTAGCTCTATTTTATTTCTATCTGCTGCACTGTGCAATTACTAAGGGATTTGTCCTGCAGAACTTTTTCTCCCCTTTGAGTAAGGGGAGGAAAAGAGTTATTACAACAGCTGCGAAGGCCTTTAGAAAGGAGATTTTTGGTGTAACTTGAGCACTGAACTACTGTTGTCTTTGAAAAAACTCACCCTTAATGACATGCTTTGGCATCTGTTTTAATTTTGGTTGCTGACATACTGGTGAAGATTTCGCTTCCTTTCATTATTGTTTTCTCTAGGGAGCTTCCAGAGAATATATAAAACACACATATCTTCCTCTTACAATACCTGCGAGATGGATAATGCTAGCATCTCCTGTATCCTTTCTATACCTCTAGTCAGCTCTATTAAGAATATCTTTGTTTAGTCTTTGGGAAAACAAAATATATTTTTTTTACTGCCATCCTGAGGAAGTGGTTATTTCTCTGCACCGCACTGTGATACTGCCTTCAGTCACATCACACTAGAAAGCACCCATGTGTTTTTTCGCTATTATATTAAGATGCAAGGAGATTAAAGTTATATATTTCATTTAAGGTGATGTTTAGTTTCGGATGTTCCCAATCCAGGGTGTTTATGCCCAATTAGATACTCAGGAGGGCTTATTGTTTCAAGTGCTTTCAACTGGCATCAGAAGAGTAATGTTCTTTTTTTTTTTAGAACTACCTAAAATTAAAGCAAGCCTAAGTCACCGAGAGTCATCTGAACAGTGAATCACAGACTCCATGACTACAAGTTTCTAGACATACAAGTATCAAGCACTCCTTCAGAGCTCTCTGAAAGGTAAGGATGTGTGTTTCATCACTATATGCAAATCTGCGTCAAAAATACATCTGTGGGATAGGAATAGCACTGAGTGTCACCCATATTCACTGCCACGCCTTTGGTTTAAATATACAGAAATAAAGAAGCCATGCCGGATCTTGACTAAACTACGCACGCAGCTAATGCAACTGCAAAACAACAATGTGGTCTCTGTTGTCCTTGTGTTCACTTAAAATAGGATTTTCAGACAACATCTAAGGGTGACTGAGCTGCACTAATCCCCAAGACCTTTTTAAAAGTACAACATTTCATCTGCATTTGCGTTTTTGCCCTTTTGTTCTCTGTTTTGGGGACTGCTGGTCTGAACTTGGATGACGTATATATGGCATGCTTTTGGACATGTGTACGGCTTTTGTGTCCTTTTCCAGATGTCTGTCTTAATCGTTTCTGTCACACTAAGGTCCAAACATATGAGAGCTATGCCATACTTGTAGCCCCCCCCCCCCCCCCCCTTGCAATCCTTGTGCTTTGGCAAGACTCCTTTTTACCACAAACACAACCAGGATTAGGCCACAAGGTGGGCGAGAAGAAAGCCATGACTCCAGAGCAATGTTTCAAGAACACTGACAATAACACCCACTGCATCCTGCAGAGACTGGCAAGAGCATGAGGTCAAAACAGCTTTCCTTACACCAGTACAGATGGGCATGCTGCATTACTCCTGTCTTAGAGAAAGATTAAGTTTGTTGTGGCCAAAGCAGAGATTTGTGACATCTAGAGACTGAGAGTGCACTGATTAGGGTACAATTAACATTAGCTTGCCTTGAATCCGATGCAGATGAAAAAGTGTATCCAATGTAAGTATTTTGTGCCATCCTGACAGCACAGCCATACACAGCACATAAGCATTTTACATAGGTGTCTGAGCAATGTGACCAGCCGAGGAGGAAACGTGTATACATATAGTTGAATGTAGGAAGCACCTGGCTAGGAAGAAGTTGCCAGACCAGGTAAATATAAAAGACTGCAGTAGGCTGGATGTCCTGCTACATACAGAAGAAGGACGACGGTCAAAGCCAGACCTAAGATGAGCAGCAAGAGGCTCAGGTGAGATCCCTCATTCAGGAGGGGGCCAATGAGCACACAGGCATCAGGCAGGACACGGAAAGACAGAGAAGGAAGAAGACAGGCACACATCTGTTCAGGCTCTCCTCATTGAAGAGCTCCTGGGCCTGGTCACCTCGATTTCTGGCCACCAAGGGCCCAGACCACACGGCATTGAGCTCGAGGTACTGCTTACACATAGGTGACTCAGGGTAGCAGTGCGAGGACAAACAGTTTTACATATGTAGTAAAGATGATTAATACCATGTAAGAACTAACCATTAGCACAAAATGAGTTGTTAATGGATGAATTTAATAAAGGCTTTTGAGTTTAAAATTAGCCTGCTTAATCAGTCTGCTAAAAACTCCCATCACAATGATCACTAATTCCCTGATATATATAAAACATATTTAGTTGTGAGATTACCCTCTTTTTAGCTTTAATGGTCACAAATTAAAAATGTGAACTATTATCTTTTATGGGTGTCATGGTCCTTGGTTATAAACTTTAACTCATCCTTGCTCTGAGGGTACTGTGTCTGAACCCTACTGGGTTGTGTGCCTCTTTCTCAGTGAAAATAGTTAAACACAGTCTACTTACATAGCATATGAATAACCAGAAAATGTCAAGCTGACTGAAGCATCTGTAACTATGGCAGATAGCCGAGCAGGTAACTTTTCAGTCTAATCTGACTGCATGTTTACAGAATGTGTCCTTCTCTGGTATGAGATGGCCCAGCTCCACAGCAGTCCTTCGGGCCCAGGTGAGGTACTGGTCCCACCCATGAAAGCTAACACTGTAATTTGACCAGATCTTGGATTCTGTCTAGGAAAATGTACTTATTTGTTGAAAAGTGTAACAACTAATATTCTACCTGTCTGTTATTTTTAAGGTGCCACTGCTTATGTACCTAGTATGGAATCTCCTGCTGCTGTCAACAAATGCCCTACCACATGAATAATCACCTATAATTCTGCAAAAGCATACATTTTAGCAGCCCTGGAGTACCACTGGAAATATGTATATCTTGCTGTCCTGAGCTTTACAAAGATAAAACTAGGATTTCACCTCTTGTTCCCATTCCACTGCTATTTGTCTGAAGATTTTTTTCTCTTAGCTTCTGTTCATAAATTTCATATCAAAATAGTAGTGACTGAATTACAGCAGCCTTGGGTTCAATCAGCAGTGCTGTCCCTCTGCCTAACGCATTTGTTTTGCATATCTTTTTTTCAGCGTCACATCTTCTTCAGTTTGGTGTCAGGACATAACCTTGCTACTCTGTGTCAGATGCCGCTGTTATTACATTTCTGTAGCTGATGCTGTAACCGAAAGCCTTCTCTGTCTGAATGCTGTGCTTACAACTTCTTTGTCTGGACCACTGCTCAAGCATACCTATAACACTGCATATGACTGATGTTGTCATTTTCATTTAAAAATATATAAAAATTTTAATGATACTCCAATAGGTACTAGGAGGTTGGTAGTATCATAAAATATTTAATAATGTGCTCAAAGTTCAATTAGAAGTACCCACATGACTTTGCAGACTGAAATAGAACAATGATATAAAAGATCTCCAAATCAGGTTTCTATGAAGCAGATATTAGAAGCAGTTATGCAATACCCAGCAAAAGAGCGTTCATTTGAGTTTAGAAGCTGCTCCTCTGCTCTGACTAAAGGGTCTCATCTGTCCCACTTCAGGCTCCACTGATTCTGCCAATACTTTTCTGTTCCTAAAACACGTATTGGCATGTGCATTGTCATTAGAAATGCACTTAGCTTCTCTGAGCATGCATTAAACATAATTCTGTGAGACTTGCCAGGTGTTTGTGGAATAAATCTCATCACCTTGTGAGACTCTTGGCATTTTGTGTGGTCCTTGGTACCCCTGGGAGTTAGGGGCTGACCAGGATCCTCCCTTCTGCCTTGTTAAAACTTCCTCTAACCATACGGCATTTGGATCCTGTGGAATTAATGTGCCTTTCCTGCTCTCATTGCATGCCAGAGCACTGTGCTTTACCCTGCAAGGAGCCCACGGACAGCAGGTCCCAGAGCAGCCTGCTCTGCTGCCCGCTGCATATGCTGGGGCTCGTGGGCTTTGCTAGGATGCCATATCTTCAGTTTATAGATGAAATACACCACTCCTCCATATAAGAAATGCTTCACTTCTTACACAGCTGCTTTAAAATCACCCTAAAAACAAGCCAGCTTGAAGTAACAAAGAAGATAGCATCATAACGCCTAACATAGCATCACTACAAATGCTTTTAATAAAGTAAGCAAATGGAGTTGGGGCAGGAGGTAGCTGGAGTGAATCCTGAACGTGTTTACATCATGGTCATGCTCAGGTTCCTTGCTTCGGGCTGCATTCATCAGAAAAAGCTTTCGAATGGAGCTGCTTGCTCTGGGCAGCCAGCTCTGCTAGTTCCTCGGGGCACAGAAGTGTCCTGTGACAGGAACACACGGCCTCCGCTCTCCTTATGTGACTTCTCGACTCCTTGACGCAAAGTAGAACTTCTTCCTCCCACCTGGGTGGCTAAGGGTGATGCTTTTGCAGAGTGAAGTACCTTCATCTGTTGAGCATAGTATTTAGCATAATTTGCACACTGACAAAATGCTCAACAGAAATATTTGAATGGGAAAATGCAAGTGGCTCATTACCGGCTCTTGACTGAGATTAGACATGGCCATAATTAATCACTGCAGGATGACATTAAGTTTCATGTGACTGACCTCCTTCACAATCTCTGAGAAAGCCTAGCAATTACAAAATGTAGGTAACAATATGGTGCTGCTTCCTGTTTTACTCGTGTTCTGCACCTTTAGCTTTGTTTATAATTTTTATTGTTTCTTCCATCAACAAAATAATGTAATTGACTTTTACACGTCCTGCTTTTACAGGACAGTTTTCTCAGATAAACATATCAAGTCATATTCAGTATCTCATAATATGGCTGTAGTACTTATGGATCAAGGGTCTTCAGAGTCAGGGTGGTCAAGGACACTAGTTACAGGGTATACCACCCCTCACTGTGTGACCTCTAATAGAGCAACCTTCACATCAATAGCACAGAAAAATTAGTTACCTCTGAAGGTGGTAAGCAGCTAATCCATCAGCTGGTGAGTTCAATTCCATCCCCAAAGATGCTGCCAGCTGTAACTGTAGCTGTAACACTCTGGAAAACTGGTCTAGTGGGTCCTACCTGGCTTTATTTGACAACTTTCTAAATGCCATTGTGTTGCAGTGATTCCTGGATTTTTGAATGAACCAATTTAAACTCTGTTTGTCTGTTCCCTGTCAGGTATTCTGGAGAGAGCTGATACAGTGAAGTTTTCTGGTCTTTATTTTGAACTTACATTCTCAAATATGCTCTGGAAATGAAACCTTTCTCTTTGGAAGAGGTTGAGTAATAGGCTTGCTTCAAAACTGATTGAAATGGCATTTCACAATGAAAGCACACAACTTGGTCACTGTCAACACACATCTTTAGGTTGATGACAATGCCCAGTGGTGGTAGATGCTGGTGCTTTGACTCCTAGCCACGGCAAAATTATGCTAGCCCTGCAAAAACCCACAGCAGCAGAGTAGTAGATGACAGCAGACGGACCACACCTGGCCTTTTGCTGAGCACTCTGAATGTCGGCAGAGCTGTACCTGCTCCACCCAGGGTGGAAACCTCTTCACATCAGATCATGGTGTGCCTTGATTGGGGTGGATGCCACCTGCCTCCTGCAAAATAAAGGGGATATCAGATGAAACCGCAGTGTTTCTCATAAATGACCTTCCTGCTATATTCATTGAAAGTGTGTAAGAGCTGTTAAAATGCAAGTGAACTTTACATAACAACACCAGTCTGTGCCAAGCATTTGATTCACACGTGAACCGCTGTGGCAGAGATGCCAGTTCTTTGCAGTATTTTTGTTGCGCTGCACTCAAACTCCCATGGTATCTGCACTGTAATTACACAGTTTCAAGCAACTGAGAGTGGCAATGTTACAGAACAAACCTTTGACCAAGCAAGTATCTTGGCTTCTGTGTATTCAAAAAAGGCACTGCAATTAAGAAGTGTCCACCTATTGTACAGGTCTTTGAGCAGGTAGGAAAGACGAGAGCTCCTGGAAGTGCTCTGGCACTTGCTAGCAAAGAGAATCTGAAATAATGCATTTTTTGTTTGTCCCTAGGTGAAAAGCATGCTGTAACCAACAGGTGAAAACAGACCATTCCCTGCTCCTTCAGCTGCACTGCAGCAGGACCAGTAGTGCCCTCAAGTGCCCTCAGCCTTGAATGAAGCCCTTGGGTGCCAGCTGCTAACCTCCATACAGCACCATCACCTGCTTGTCTCCCTGATACATCTCGTAGCAGCAGAGCTGCATTGAGCTCATTAGCAAGAGGCATGTTGTTTGCAGAGACTGTTAACTCCTGCTACAGATTCTGATCTCAAATATTTATTTTAATAAGAGAGAAGCTTGTTCCTTGCTACTCTTGTTAAATGTACCGATAGAACACAGTAAACATCTGAAAAGGTGTCTTTCTCAAGTATTTGGCTAGCATGAGACGTGCAGGTTTGGCCTTGCGCTTCCTGTAAAGGGCATTATTCTAACAGGGCAAAGCCCAGGGCAATTCTCTTGTCTTGTTTCAATAGCCATGATGACTGATGGATTGCATACATCCACTGCTTGTGAACAGCTACATAGCTTCCAAGGTCTCTAAAAACCTATTTATTTTTAAAGGCAGAATTTCTGATCTTACATGCTGACTGAGTTTGAATAACAGATGGAAATGAGCTTTTTAATCTTTGCACCCAATACCAGTTCGCTGCCTCTGCCATTAATAAATCTTGACAAAAATGAACTGGTGCTGGTAAAATAAGTGCTGACTGTTCCTCATCCAACACTTCTTCCAGTACCTTTACTAAATCATCATTGTGACAATAACAGTGACTCCATATATGCTTATTACTTCTCTGGAATTATTTTCTTCATCAGCACCTGAACTTTAATTTCTCATGATCTAATATCTCATATTTCTAGTGGTTATTTCTGGCCAGCATACCAGCAGCTTTGACTTGCATATTGGAAAGAAAACAATTACTAACCCTACCAGGGAAAGTGTACAGGCTCTATAGTTTGCTTGAAAATTTCAGAGACATATTGGACAACCTTCTGTGATGTTAAATGACAGAGAAATCATAAATTCTTGTCACAAAGTGGCAAAGAGAAGTGGCTTTTCAGCTAGGGACAAACAAACAAAAAACAACAACAACAACAACAAACAAAAAACATTATTTCAGAATGTATCTCTTTGCTAGCAAGTGCCAGAGCACTTCCAGCAGCTCACATCTTTCCTACTCTTAGGTCTGTATTTTTAAGCTACCCTTTTAATGCTCCTTGGTTGCACTGCTGGTTTCAGATATTATCCATGCTACCTAGTCAGACAAAGCTCTCTCCTGAGGTTCTACAGCTCTGCCAAAACAGAAAGTGTGAAGAGAGACCTGATTTTTCAGTTGTGTTTCTTCTTGCTTGTGAACAGGAAACAGACTGTTAAATGTTCTCCCTTGCCTCTACCTTTCCAAACCCCAAGCATTTCTTATATTGGATGCGTTACTTCATGCCTATAACCAGTCTCTAGAAATTCAGAGCTTTCTCAGAAGCTACTGATTCTTGCAATGAGGTGAAGACATGAGACAACTGTTGGAACATTTCTATTGTACCCTTTGAGATGAATTAAACACACGTCTGTGCTTAAATACGAAGAAGTTTAATGAACAATGCATTGTACAGAGTCCTACGAGGAATCTGCAGAGATATGTCATGCTCTGGCCCCTTACACACGCTTGCCCCATCATCAATCCCATGAACGTTGGCATGGGGCACCTCAGACCCCTGCTGGGTTCATCCCCAGCCTCACTGCCCAGGGATGGTCCCTGAGCAATCACATTGCACCATTGCTACAACACAAAGCCCCAGCCCTGTCTTACCTCCTCAGCAAGGGAAACCCCAGTCCCTGACATTGAGTCCTTCTGTCTCTGGCGTCCCTGCTCCCCCAGTTATCCCCTTCTGCAGCCAGGCTTTCTTGCCCTCCATGCCTTGCTCACAAATTACCATTGCTGAGCAGTTATAGTTTGAATTTCCCCTTCACATTATTAGGCTAGCCCACCCACATCAAACCACACAGCAAAGCAGCACTTAGTTTTAAAATGCCTGATAGGAACTTAAGTCCCAAGTGGAAAATGAATAGTGTGTTACCTGAAACATGGATAAGAAACTAAGAATAAGGCTATTCAGTAAGAAGACAGGAAAAATTGCAAGCAGAGCGTAGAATAGTTTGTGTTCTTTAGACCTTTTAAATGTTGATACAGGTAAACATGTTGGATGAGAAGTAACTTAGACTGTTAACGTCAACAGGCAGGAGGTAACTGTAGCGGCAGGAGGAGTGGATGTTCAAAACTAAGCTTCTGAATTCTCAAGCACAGGACGGGTACTTGTTAGCTACAACCCCTATGGGCTTGTTGTAAAATGTAGTAAGACCTGCACTAATCAGAGAAGATGTGTACTGAATCCTCCAGTGAATAAAAAGACACATGCCGTACATCAGGCGGAACCCTCAATTAAGAGACAGAGCACGTTGTGTTTCTGCAGACATAATATTTAGTTGGAGAAATGCAGATCTGTAAAATTGGAAAAGTTCCTGGAAACGGGGGAAGATCCTCAGAAATGCACCTACAGAAACCTAGAAATGCTTAGAGTCTTGGCCAATAACACCCAAGATCAGCAACTGCAAGCAAATGGAAGGCACAAAGTCAACACCTCCTTCGCAGCTCCCCAGGACCAACTCCAGTCTGCCCAGCAGGATGGGAAGTCAAGACTGAAAGTGACTTTGGGAAGTGAGTGTGAGAAGGTGTGTATGAAACAATAAAGGAGGACAATGGCGCCAACACCACCAGTTCTTAAAACCCCATTATCCAAATATGTTTTCTCTGTAATGCTGATGACAGTAAGATGTGAAAATAAGGGACAAATAAAATATCTAATAAAAATGCATTACTAGGTTATGTAGAGAGAAGCTTCTGTGAGACTGAAGCCTGCCATAAACCAATACAAGTATAGCTGAACACTAAAACAAATATTTGATGAATTACAACACAGTTTTTCTGTATAATTCAGAAAGACCTGCTCTCTAATATTTGAACATACCAAACAAGATAATCAAGCCCGAAAGATAGAAAAACAGAGAAAATAAATATTGAAGTCAAGACAGAATGCCACAGATGCGAAGCATGATTCTGTTAGCAAACTTTGTATGCAGCACAGGATCAAATGAAGGAGGTGCAGAGAGCTACCAAATCTTTTTGCCAGTGAAAATAATCATATACGTTACAAGGCAGTGTTGAGTTGTGCCCACACTGTCGTTCTAAAATAAAGCTGTCATTGACTGCTGCAGTAAATAATGTCTTGCTCTGCCTCAAGGCTTACTTTTCCTCTCCTGGAAATCAAAAGAAAACTTTCACCACTGATTCCAGTGGAGGTAAAACCAAATGCAGTGAAAGCAAAAAAAAGGCAGCGCAAAATGAGAGGAGTATCTTCAACACAGGTTTATTCCTGCAGGTCTTACTGATACTGTAAGCAGTCCAAGATTTGCCTGGGTAACATGCCACTGTTTGCCTTAGCTGTAAGAAATTAGAAAGTATCTGTAATCATTTTAAGTATGATATCCTATTTGTACTATTAAACTGACATATACTGACCAGAATTTCTAACACGTAGCTCAGAAGGCTTGTTAAATGTGTTTGGTGTGGCAGCTAGTTAGCTGTAGGGTTGCTTGAAGAAATCTGTTCATCAACAGTCCTAAAAGCTATGCAGTCAGCAGCTACTTATTCATGTGGTTACATGTATGGCTTGCACTCACCTATGCTGAAAGACACAATCTCGCATGTGTCTCCTTCCAGCTGATGACAAAGTGCTGGGCTGCATCTGGATTTTAAGTACTTTCCCATACGGAAAGCATATGAGACTTGGCAACCACTGTGATCCTCAGACACCATCACTTCCCTCGGCTGCCTAGTCCAATTGTTTGCAGGACCGGCTCCTGAGTCACATACAGCTCTTTGAAGTTCAGTATCTGTTCTGAAGCTACAGGCAATGAAGGCAGCAAAGCATTATGAGGACAGTGTTGATGGATAATCAAGTGTCTCACCATGAGAGCAAGCATTCCTAAGGTGCCAGTTCACTACCTTGGTGTCTAGCTGAATAACTAGCTATGCCTCAATGAACAGCCACTGCCATTTTCTGCTTGCAAATTACTCCCGGGGCTTTTGGTTGGAGGTAGGTGCTATGTGTCTGGGAAGAGCTGGATATGTACCTTGAGTACGTCCTGTCTAAGTGGAGGGCAATGTATTTCTTTAGACTTGGAGCTACAGAAAAATAGCTAAAGTAATTTTCTTCGGCTCTACAGGAGGAGCAAAGAAGCTTACACACCTATGAGCTCATAAAAGTGCATTTAAAGCTCTCCATAAAATCCTGCTGAGATGCCTTTTGTCTCACACAGGTGGATAAGCCAGAGAGAGATGAGCAAGCTGCTCTAACAACATGTGAATTTGGGGTGCCACAATACTTTTTTTTCAGAGGGAAAAAAAAATCTAATTCTTCAATACCTGTAGGTGTCTTAATAACAGCAAACATTTTTTATGGTTATGAGATTAAAATGAGCTGGCAGGGAGACAAACCTACTTAAACAGCTTGGCTGCAGACTAGCTCAACATTCATAGCTCCATAAACCTGTGATCACGCTTCAGCTGGTGCTATTTCAGGCACCAAACATACTAGTGCCACTTGTATTCTTTCCGAGTATCTGAACTAATGGATTAAATGTACAAAACACAATCAGAGCACCAAAAAGATATGATCTAGTTTGTAGCAATAGCCTCCTAACCCTTTTGGAATGTGCCTATGCGACCTTAAAGGAGGCTTCCTCAGTAACACATGGGCCAGTGGGCTTTAGGGGCAGCACAGGTGCAGGGACAGCTGGAGCACCCTGCCACCCACAGCAGAACTCTGGAGCGGTGACACAAGCTTGTGTGACCCACCAGTCCAGTCACCCATCTGACTGGGGGACAGCTTTTGTGAAGGATATTTAACTTCTGGGGATTATAGAACGGCACTCAAAAATCTGTAAGTGTATACTAATGTTTTGCAAGACTTCAGTAGTGGTTTATATATTGCTGACATTGATACACGTTAATAATCAGATGTCTGATGGTCACTGGTTCTACCTGACTACACAAAACTGCATATGCAGAGAACTCATCAGGAAGATTTATGAGGAATATAACTTCTGAGGAAACTTGCATGTCCCCACAAAGGCCTTCAGTTTACATAAAGTCCTACAGAAACTGCTTTTGCTTATGGAGCAATGTCCTCTGAAGACACTACAGTAGACCAAGAGCATCAGAATGACCCTGCTGCTTTCTCTTGATACAAATCCTGGCATTGGAATCATCCCACCTTTTACCTGGAAAAGCGTGCACCAAAACTATGAGCACTGACCTTAGATAAAACATGAGAGAACTTTTTACCCACCTTTGGAAGACCAGCTTCTGATGACTCCACAGCAAGTCTCTCCACAGCAAGATTCCAGAGTCAAATTTGAAATTGAATGTTGCCATCCCATTTAAGAGTGTACATTAATGTATCTTGAAAGAACATGGTAATTTTAAAAGTTATGTATTTTCCTCAAGACTAGTCAGCACTCCCTGTATGCAGAATGGTACAGAAACACTTCCAACATCAACAGGGCAGATGCCTTTAAAATCAGTGAGCATTTTTCACGAGGAAATGAGACAGGAAATAATGGAGTGGAAAATATATTTTTAAAAAACTCTGTACTTTAATTTTCTGTTACAAGTGGAAGAAATCCTTGAAGTACAGGAATATCATAAATCTCAAAAGTTTGTATGTCAGGGCTTATAAAAATGCTGTCTATCCAAGAAAATAGCTGGGTAAGGTGCAGCAAAATATATGTGATGTTTTAGATTCAAAACTTGAACAAACTCAAATATTTTCAGTTTTAGTATGAAAATCTTTAGACTCTGAAAAATAAGCAAAAGAATTTTAAACTGCCTTCATTAGCTTCCCGATATACTTTTTCACATGAATAAAATTACTATTGCATGAACAGTACAGCTTGTTTGACATTCAGAAGTGTCCATCAAACATCAGACTTCCAGACTAAGTCTGTTCAACCATTCCTTATTGTGAAGGAAATGCAATTTGTCATCAGAAAGTCTTTCTCAGCATTGGCAGTCCTGGTCTATTTTGCTATCCAAAGTTCAAGAAAACCATTCATGACAGCTGTAAGGTCTGTGAGAGAACTTTGCAGTTTTCTTCTCTTTAGTAGATAAAAGCTAATGCATTCATACCAAAGATTTTAAAATATTCCCCAAACCTGCTTGTCCTAAAAGAGTAGTACTAAGCCATTTTCATGAGCCTTGGAGGAAAGGACAAGATTTGCTTTGATTAAAGCTCCCTTAAGATTGCCAGCAGCCATAGAAAACTACAGCCAAAAGCATGGCCATAGAAAAACTACAGCTTTTAAAAAAAGCATGTTGCCACAGATTTTCATTGGTACATGTCCATCTCCCCCAAGAAGAGAAGTAAAACTCAACAGAAGAAGTGAAACTGAGGAAGAAGTGGTTGCTGTAGTTTCTCCTGTCTTTGTCTTCATGATGTCTTGAAGCAAATTTCCTGTTAAAGTCAGGTTTTGGCATCCTTCGGACTTGACAATTTCCTGAAGTATACATCCTCCTTCTTAAAATGTGTTGGGTTATGACCAATTTTATCATTCTAAAGATTAATAAGAGATAATGATATATACTTGCTTTTGTACATCATTCCGTAAACTTAGGTTTGCTTGCATGGCTGTTCAAAAGAAAAATTGATTTTCAGAGAGATGAGCCTGATCTGGTATACAGCTAGGTTGCATCATCACACAGGTGTTAATACAAGCACAAAGAGGACAGTGGGAACATTTACCCTGGGCTGGAAAGAGAGATGAGACCAAACCAGACCAGCTGTTTTCAGCATCTGTGCAAATTTAAATTTTACTAAGTCAGCTCCATAACTGCACCCAAACAATGTCTTTCAGTCTAGGAAAGCCAAATACACCTAACATAGTAACTTGTATGATGGAAAGTAGATAATTTTTAAATGTTTAAAGTTTGATATGTACCCTTGGCATGTTACACATGATGTAGATACAACTACACCCAGCACATGCTCTACACATAATTCACCAAAGATCTGATCACAGTTCTAACTGGGGAACTGCCTTTCATATGAAACATAAAAAGGAAGAATCCTGTGCTACTTTTAGCAAAAGCTTTGTGCAATAGTCTACACTGAAATAAATTCAAGCACAAACTTATTTACTTACTCCCAGTCAGGAGTTCAGTCAGGGCCAGTGCTCTTCTCCTAGGGTGCCTTGTAATGTTTGCAAACACTGTATTTTCCCTGCCAAATGCAACAGATGACTGGACATCTGTAGATGACAGGGCATCACAGCTTGTTCAAACCAAGCTCTCACTGATACAAGGATCCCAGTTTTACACAGCCTGTCAGAGAGATACACAAATCACAGGATGTTATCTGTTGCTTAATGTAAGTGACACGTCTATCTCCACAATCCAGCTAAACAACATTGATTCATTATTGTATGCTTGCTTTAACATCATTTATTTTCTTATTGAGAGCACAACCTCATTCAGTGGCTGTAGACTAAAACAGCTGAGCTGCATATTATCTCAGTGCTGGATTCTCCTTTAGTTTTGTACCTTATTTCTAACTGATGCTATAGCAATATGGTGTGGACTCTACATTCCTACTAGTTTGACAAGTCAAATGATAAAACCACATAGGTGCTTATTGTGGCAGAAACTGTCTTGCTGTTTTGAAAACTACTCTAGAATCAATTAAAAAAACTCGAAGTCCACATGATCACTACTGCATCCCAAATAAAATTGTATCACTTTGTATTTGTAAAATTGTATCAATTGGAATTTTTAATTTTAATGATTTCTAATCTGTGCTAGGCATCTATAATAAAGACAGTCAATTTGGTTTTTCATCTCTTAGATTTGTGGCAGCTCAAGAGGATCTGCAATGTGACCCCAACTGCCAAGCAAGAGTTAATTTTCTTTACTGCGTAAATCCACAGTCTCTCTATCCTACCAGTACGAAGTTGAATTGCTCGTGCAAAACTTCAGTGCATCTTTCCAGGCACAGAACATCCAATTTTCGCAAGCTCAAAGTTGCATGGGCTCTAGCACTTGTGAGAGCTCGTGCCTAAGAACAAGTTAAAACTAGTAAGGAAAGTGACTCCATAAACCTAATCGTGCGTGAAGTGTACTTCACTGTTTTAAACACGGATGTGAAACTACAGCCTTAAACCACCAAAGATACTATGGAAAGTCCCAACTTCCCTTTGCTGGAAGAAATGAATAGTTGGGGCTTGGAGAGTGCAGGAGTTGTCTTTTTTTTTTTTTTTTTCTAAACTGAAATCTAGCTTTATATAGTTTATATGTGCATAAAGTATAATCTTGCCACAGATTTCTGCACAACCACCAGGTGTTCCTGCTCCTTTCAACCCCAGCCAACCACCCCGATTTGCTCTACTTTGTGTATCAGTTTTGCAGCAATGTGATCTGTCTGGAAAACATTGCTTTTATTACTGTGCAATTAGCTTTCTTCTAGACCAAGTTTTTTACAGCAGTGCAAACCTGCACTAGCCTGAATGCATGTATGGTTTCAGTGTAGCAGGATAGCTAGGTAATACCTTGTGTTCCTTCCATCCCCATATTTCCGTGGTCCTTCTCAACCAGGCAGAGCAACTGAATTCCATTGCTTTTATTCATCCCTTTCCTTTTTTGCCAATGTACTCCCTTATTTTAAAACAGGGCATCAGTCAAAATGATGATTCAGGATGCCCTACTAAAAACATAAAATTGAAATGTGTTTTTGCTTGAGCTCAGAACCTGAGCTCATTTTCATCTTCTGCATTCCACAGTCTAATTAATTTATTTGCAGATGCGCAGCATTAGGCTTTATAACCAGATGTCTGGGGAAAAAAATCCTGCTTACAATGCAGCCTGTCACTTCTCTGATGTGTCCACACAATGCACCTGCAGACTTATTATTAGTCTCTTCAGATTGTATGCAATGAGATTGTTACTCTCTTGTCTGTCTGAAGAAAATACTAAAAACTGAAGGGAAAAAAAAAAAAGGTCAATATTGCTAAAACAGACAGAAATTTCACACTGCTAGTAAGAGCATTCAGGCAATTACAGAGACTATTACTTCAAAAGAAAAGATTTGTACTTCATGCTAGTACTTCTTTGCATATAATACAGTGATTTGCTTTCACACGTAGAGTTCTTAAAGCAGTTCCTAATGGGAAATCGATGTGGTAATATCAAGTGCCTAATGCAAGGCTCCATGACATTTCAGTGACAAAATAAAGATAAACCCTGCTCCCCAACCCTGAAGCCCACTTTTCCTACATCATTACTTACCGAATATCAATGCACCTTTCATAACATAGAGTTTATGGCCTACAAAAGGTTTTATCTTCACTGTTGAAATGTATAGTAAGTATTTTCTAAGCTGCACGGGTTTCTAGCACTTGAATGGGCTGCCCTGGGAAATGGCAGTCTCCATCCCTGGAGGCATTTAAAAGACACGTGGACATGGCACTAAGGGATGTTACAGTGATGGGACTTGGTGGACTTCATGATCTTGAGACAGGGAACAAGGGAAAGCGGGTTGATTTTGCAGGTTTTAGCTAACACAGGGAGTATGTTGTATATCAACCATAAAGACAGGACTGAGGCGGGGAGTATGAGGACGGGATGACCCTAAAAGATAAGGGAAGAAAAGACTTCATACACACAGATAATAAAACCTGTAAAAGAAAAGAAGGGTCAGTTTAGAAGCAAGGAAGACTTCTGGCCTTCATCAAAAGACCACCAGAGTATGCTGGACAACCACCCAAGGACTCTAGCGCTCATGTGAACAGGGTTAGGAACATATGTTCATGATTCTTCAGGCACCTAATGAATATGCAAGAGACTTACAGGAAAGTGAGATGAATATGTATATATGCCATTAATATAAGCACCCTGGCAATAACCTTTGGCGTGTTACGTGGAGCAATCCCCCACACACCTGGTGCTGTAATGAAGAATACCTGCTTAATAACGTTACTTACTGTGTTTTCTCTGCGTCCATCCTGAAGGTCTTTTTGAACTTCAACGATTCTGTGATTGTGTGGTTTACATTTAAACAACAAGCAAGTGGTGAAATTCCATTGATTTTGATGCCTAGTTTTTGACTGCAGCAAGTATCAGCAATTTCTAAAAGATCTTAGTTCTGCTGTTTCTCTGTGCTCTTGTTCAATCATAAGAGGTTTTGTGTGGTGGTTTAGTTTGGAAACAATATAAGGTAAAGGTACTTGCTATTTATCTGTAAAACTAAATGAAGCCTGAAACAGTGCACTTTCACTGTCTTGCATACAGATTGTTTGGTCTCTAACCTGTCGTTATAAACTTCCTATTTTAAAAGCCCCTCCGTGAAGCACTGCAGCTAGCACAAACCTGCTTCCTCAGCTACATGCACCTGGGACTCCCTTCACAAGCAGTACCTTCTCCCTTGGTTTTTTTGTCAGACGTGGGTTGGTTTGTTTGTTCGATTGTTTATTTTGGAGCTGCTCACCGTGAGCTTGCGGCCCTCTCCGCGGCTGTGGGGCGCGCATTACGCAGCTCCGCCCACCGCCCTCCCGCCGCCATCTTGTCGCCGCGCCGCCGCCATTTCGCCGCGCCGCACAGGGGCGGCTCCAGGGCGGGGGGGGGGCGGTGGAGCGCATGCGTGGTGTGGCGGAGGCCGGTCGGCGGGCGCGCAGGTGAGGTGAGGCGGGAGGCGGCGGTGGACGCACGTCGCGGGCCGGGAGGGTTTTGGGCGAGTTGAGGAGCTGGGCGCCGGGTCTTGGGGGTGTGTGTCCTGTCCGAAGGCAAAACCAGCGCCTGGGCGGTGTGCAGGCTGCCCGCGGCGGGGGCTAACCTCGTTCTGTCGGGCCTGAGGGTGCGGTGACCGCCCTGAGGTGCGGCTGGGTGGGCTCTGTGGGGATATCTACGAGGAAAAAGTGGGATTTTGGGGCAGCGACAGCGGCGGGGCCCGGCGGGCTGAAACCGTGAGCAGCGCCTGGTGCTGGCCCACGTCTATCCTGGGCAGAGCGTGTTCATCAGCACACCTTCCTGGTGTATTTATTCTCCAAGCCCTTCAAGTGGGGAAGTGGCAGGGTTGTTGGCAGCTGCTAGGGCACACGTCCAGGAGGTTGTGCCTGAGGAGTGCGAGGCATTTTCCATCAATACACGCAGTTCAGTGCTCGAGGACTCATCTTGTGTCCCAGCCACCAGCGTGCCACCTGTAGGTAAAGGTCCCAGCCACCTGTAGTTGAAGGCAGTGTTTACCAGACATCAGCCTCCTTACAGTGGTTGGATGTTGTGCAGGCTCATACTTGTGTAGTGAGTAAAGGGCACCCAAGGTCTGACACAGTGACATTTGTCATGCATGCTACATTGCTGTGTGGATGGCATGTGTATGAATTTCCTTTGTGAATGTAGTCTGTAATGAAATATCAGGTGTAAAAGTCAGAGCTGTCTCGTAAAGTCTTACTTGGGAAACACAACAAAAAGTGGTCATAATGAATGCACTAATTATTATTTTTTTCTCTAAAACCTTTGTTTTTTAGGTAATGTAAGCATTTCAGTGATACACAAGAGAGGAAGCAGTCATGTCAGCTCTTTGTCCGCCACCATCTCCTGCAGTTGCTAAAACAGAGATCGCTTTGAATGGCGAGTCACCTTTATTAGCTGCCACTTTTGCTTACTGGGACAACATTCTTGGCCCCCGAGTGCGGCATATCTGGGCCCCAAAGACAGACCAGGTACTTCTCAGTGATGGTGAAATAACTTTTCTTGCTAACCACACCCTGAACGGAGAAATACTTCGGAATGCAGAAAGCGGTGCAATAGATGTGAAGTTCTTTGTCTTGGCAGAAAAAAGGGTTATAATTGTGTCTTTAATCTTTGATGGAAACTGGAATGGAGACAGAAGCACATACGGACTGTCAATTATACTTCCACAAAGCGAACTTGGCTTCTACCTACCTCTTCACAGAGTGTGCGTGGATAGGTTAACACACATTATAAGGAAAGGAAGAATATGGATGCATAAGGTAGGTTTGTTGTTCATTACTAAAAATAGTTGTCTTGAGCAAAACCAGGAATTAAGGTTTTGTGACACCTGTTATGTTAACACAAGAACTCAGAGGAGGCTGACCTCTCTACAAGGATAGGATTTTGAAGTTAGGAAGTTATCCATATGTCACCAAATTTGAGGCTGGGGTTTTTAGCCACATAATTTGCCCTGGGAATACTATTAAGTGTATACCAGGCTATTTAGTTAAATTAGCTGTCATGTAAAGTTTTTCGTCTTTCTGAATTTGATTTAAGTCATTGCTTGTAACTATGTTAATTACTGTATTTAAGTGAGGTAGAATTGTAAATTTACAGCCTCTATTTATTTATTTATTTATTTTGCTATTGAGGTTCAAAATGGGAACTGATGGAATTAATGTCGTCATCCTATATATTATAGTCACTCTTTATTTATCAAAAAAGGGTATCAGCAAACAGTTTCGCAGGTGTTAAATTGCATTAAACTGATGGGAGAACCAAGAAAACATAGCTACTTTAGTCCAAATACTGCTACTTTTGAATCTGAAAAACTGAAAAAATACTAAAATTTTTCAAGAGTTGCAACTCGTACTTCTGGGTAGTTACGGGTATTTCTTTATGAAAAGGAAATTATTATGTATTTTTGTTAAAAAAAAAAAATAGCATTCTAATAATAAAAACAAAAAAAATCTCTGTTGTCTTAATGGAGTACAACCTGTCATAGAGCAATACATTGCATGTCAGCTGTAATATGTGTGGTGATGCATGGTTTTCCGGTAATGTTTTTCTTCCTCTTCTGTTTTGAGACCTCTAGTCAACGTATTTTAAACTTCCTTTTTAAGTGTTCTAATCTAATTAAGATTCCAAAAATAAGAAGCTGACATAAGTTTTGCATTGTCATTTCCTTTTTGTTACACTTTTTGTTAACAGTGTCCATTGTTTTCTGATATATTTCCTGATGATGGCTGGCAGTGTCTTCTTTCATGTTTGCTCTTGATAATCTAGGGGTTATTTTTTTGGAGTAAAGATAGGACATAAATCTTCATTTTCAATAGAGTAGAAAGAAATATTACATTCCTAATTCCTAAAAGAAATTGTTCACTGGATGTTAGTACTTTTGACACAAGTGAATGCTATCTCATGCTCTTGATTACATTGCTTCTCTGTCACTTAGTGTTTTCTCTACTGATGTCTTATGTGAATGGTCAAATAAGAATTGTCTGTTATTGTTAAATACTGTATGCCTTCACTCTTTTTTGACATTGACCCATATCAATCTGTTTCTGCAGTAAAAATGGCCCTCGAGTGGCTTTGAGAACAACAAAATGTTTTCTTCTAGTTCTCTCTGAAATTAGTCATGAAGTTCTTAAATCTTTTTCAGATTATCTTGAAGTAGCTAGGTGAACTAAATCAGCCACAACAACTCGAGATTCTAAAAGAGACATTTATTGTCTTTTATTTTTTTTATTTTTCTTCTTTGGAGGAAGATGAAAAGTGTTCCTGCGTATAACTGCACATCTACAGACTTACCTAGAAGACACTAAACTGCATTAAAAGTGTAAATTCAAATTTAGGCATGAGTTGTAGAATTACATTATTGAATGAAAACAGGCCCAAATACTATAGTTTGCTGTTTGAGGCCGTTCAGCAGCTATGGCTACAACAGCATACAAAAGGTTGAAATAGTATCTGAGAGGAGCTATGTATCTGCTCTGGTATATCTAATGGGTGTTGTGATTATCAGCTGTCACAACTTCTGTTCAGAGAGAAGGAACCTTCTGAACTCAAGGACTAGGAGAAACATGGAACAATGCTGAGACTGGCAAAGACAAGCAACTCCAATCAAGTCTTCTATGTGAGATTAGAAACCCCATATATTTAACTAAATCTTATGGTCTGGATGTTTGTCTAATAATTTGTAGCAGTTGTATTTCTAAAAAGAAGTGGCTTATGTCATTTGTTCAGCGTGGTCTTCATGAAGACTGACTTCTTTCAAAGCAAAAGATCTTCGTTATCGAGTATGTCTTACTGAAGTCAAAGCTCAAGGTGCCCCAAAGGAATAATCTGCCAAGTTCCAGTGTTATTTTTCACTGATGCTTCCTTAAGATGGTCGGATGAGTTTTACATCTGTTTTAGGGCAATTTACTGTAGTTTGCTACCTATTCATCTGCTCAAAAAACATTATGTGAACTCTTTTACCACTTGAGGTTGATCAACTTCAAGCAATTCAGCCACAACCATTAAGAAGGCAACAACTACTTAGTACATAGCAAAAGCTATCATTATTTGTCTGCATCTTTGATTTTTTTACATACTGTATTGATTGTTCCAGTGATTAAGGCTCAGCTTGTGATCAGTCTGTTTTGAGAACTTTGTATGCTCTTTTGTGCGGTGTTTTGTGTAGTTTGAGGTTTCATGTCTCCTGTACTTGTCTACAAAACAATGTTTTGAAGACTTGTCATTGTCTCAAGATGTGGGAAGAAAAATGGTGAACACCTACCCTCCCCAGACATAATTTTCCTCATTCAAGAGATCTCATTTTTTTTCTCTGGTTGCATCAGGAATCATCAGTCTGTACCTTACCCATTTGAAATAGAAATCCATAAAGTGGACTTCTGCACCATAGTCTGATCATATGGCATTTTCTTGGTCTGTAACGAAGAAAATGTTACTCTTTTGTCATTGCCATCACACACTCCTTTTCCTGCCACTCCTGCCCAAGCATGTGAGAGGTTTGGTGGGGTGTTGATTTGTTCTCAGGGAACATTGATCTGTTTAAAATGACATCGCTTCCTACCAATATCAGCTCTGTAAAAGAAAAAAGACTTGAACATCGAAATTTGAACCTGAGAAGCATGACTCAACAGGGAAGAAATTGTTCCATATGACTGTTGTGTGCATACATATATAAACAAGTGCCAGAGCGTTTATAATTAACTGCTTCTCTTGCTCAGGAGAGGCAAGAACATTTCCAGAAGATTGTCTTGGAAGGCACGGAGAGAATGGAGGATCAGGTAAGACTGTCTGGTTGATGCGTATGGCCCACCACCACAAAACCGTTTGGCTGGATCTGATGACTGTAGAAGTTGGTGCTGCTTCTTATCTTTGGGATCCAGGAAGATACTTTGGACTGGCTGGTGACCTGACATGCGCAGGAGACAAACTTTCTGAAGATAGGATGATGGAAGCTGTGAACAAATTGAAGGAAAATATATTTCATCACTTTGTGGGAGAAGTGGAAATCTATGAAGAATATTACCTTTCAGAAAAGGGAATTCATTTACTTGAACTTGAAGCTCTGTAAAGGTAGTAGCTTCCTAGATTTATGCTCTCCTCCTGTCAAGGGTAGTCTTTTACTAGGCTGTTTTACAGAGACATACAGAGTCTGTCGTGTTGAAATGTGGTGGTAGACTTAACACGTAAGATTGTGAAAAGACTTCGATTTCTGAAACTGTAAATACAAAATTGTGGCTTTGGTTTTCTTGTGAAAAGATGAAATCAGATAAATCAGATAAATAATTTCACATGCTAATAAATAATAGCCTGGTTTTGGTTTCCTGTCATCAAAATGTCAGATCTTGGATCTATAAATGTTTAACAGTAATTGTATGTAATACAATATGATCAGATTATCTCATTCCAAATACGTCTTGTGTGGGCAGATCAAAATGATTGGGAAAATTAGCATAGGACCCTGAAAATGTATTTTAGACATGATGTTGAAAAGTGAAATGCATGTTTCCAGTTCATAATGAATGATAAGCAAAACCAAAGAAGTCTGTGTATCAGTTGACACCCACAACCGCACTTTGAAACAATAGGAAGTTAAAGATGTTTTGCATGTAATTTGATTTTAAAGATGTTTTTGCATGTTAGAGATTGGACCAGGTGATCTTACAGGTCTTTTCCAACCTAAGTGATTCTATAATTCAATAATATTGCAAGTTTATGTTACTAGTAATTTCTTATACCGCACTTCAGGCATTTTATTTACTGCACAGGGCCAAAGCATCATTCCAATGCTGACAGGAGAAGTCATTCCTGTAATGGAGCTCCTTTCATCTATGAAATCACACAGTGTTCCAGAAGAAATAGATGTAAGTTCCTATGTTCTTTGCATTCTGAATAAGAGAAAGACACCGCCAATCTAATTTGCTACTCTCTTTGGCAGAAAAAAAAAAAAAAAAAAAACAGCCCACAGTTGTCATAAATTCGTGTATCCTTCTGCTGCTTCGCATCAAGTTCTCCTAAATGCTGTAGGGAATGGTATAACAGTTTTAGTTTGGTAAATGCTAACAGTACTAGCAGTGTTTTTTATGGTTAGGACTTAGCAAAATGGACTGCCTGGGGTGACATGTTTCCTAAGAGCCATGTGGAAAGGCTATTTGATGAAAAACAAATGAGGAGGTAGATGGCCTTAATGTTGATATCTGTTCCAGTGGTTTAGTGTTCTCATGAAAAAAGTAGGAATGATTTCACATGGACTAGGTTAAAGTATTCTGGACAAGACTTTAAGAAAAAACACTGGGAGGAATCTTGTTGTCATTGTCGGTGGGAAAAAATAATAATTGAGTGGCTTTCTTATTTTCAAAATGCTTTGGGTAAGTCAGAAGGTCTTTTTAAGGTTGTCCTTTTCTGGCAGTCTTACAATGTACCTTAAATAGATCCCAAACAGTTCCCACCTATCAAAAAACAATATCATTTAATTCTAAGGTGTTCTAGATCATTTTCTAACATTTGTTTATGTTTATTTGCATTTCAGATAAGTGACACAGTGCTAAATGATGATGACATTGGGGATAGTTGCCATGAAGGATTTCTTCTCAAGTACGAATTTCTGTTTTGACTTATGCTGTAGTAAAACTGATTAAACTTGTGTGTGTGTGTATATATCTGTATGTGCATGTGAACATGTATTTTATTAGTTTTCTTCATAGGAGGGGGTATATTGATATGCGTTTGACTTCTACAGCATTTCTTAGACAAAAATCTCAAGAAGTTATTTTCTTCTTAAAAGAATGGTTCTGGGCTAGTAGCTGCAGCTGTTCGACTGTGTTGTCAGTCATTTGCTTGAAAATAGAATTCCTATCAAATACAATTTTTGCTTGACCCTTTGTCTATGAAGTTCTAAGTCAAATTCTTACATCTATGAATTACCCAAAACACTGAGTCATGTCTAATGCATTAATTACGAATAAAAGTATTAATGCCATGGCATGTGGAGCGCCTATTATTAAAATATCCATTTTTATCTTTTTTCCCCCATTTTTGATGCATAACTGGAAGTAGTTGCACTTCAGAGCAACTTGGTCTCTTCATATAGAAAAGTATATTTCGTAAGTTTTAACTGGTGTTGTGTTTCAGAACATCTCCTATATAACACACTTAGTGCCAAAGAGTTTGTAGTCTACTTAAACAGCATCACATTCTCTTTTCAGCGCTGCACAAATTCATGTGTTAAATTAACTAATTCTTCACAATAATGTTTTATTCGGTTTTCTGGAGAATTTAGGATTTCTTCGGGTTTTCAGTCTTATAAGACAATCTTTCAGAAAAAATGAGGTGAATGTTATGGAATGAGTTATTGTAAATAACTAGAGCTATTGATTCTACAATGGTGAGCTATTCTCATAATAGATGTAGATTTTTGGGGCGTGTAATAGACTGGGGATAACAAAGGGTGTCAGTTCTCTCTTTGCGCTACTACTTCTTCATGGAAATTTTGTCCAGATAAGGAAAGAATAACCTCTCTATTTGTGTGAAGGGTTGAAATGTGTGCTTTTTAGAGGGAAGCAAAGCTTGTTAACTCATCTAGGCTCAGATTTCGAGTCTTGAATGTAGTGTTGGAATGGATTTCTATGTCGTATAAGAATTGGATTAAGGAAAATGAACTGCCATTTTAACAATACCAACTTGTAAAATAAAATCAAAGTTTTAGTAACTTCTAAATGAAACAACACTTCTGTTTTTGCCCCAAAGGAAGAATTCAAGTGGCCTTAAATCCAACTTAAAAATAAAATTGGTAAGATAAATAGTAACGAGTCCAGTATAAAGCCCATCTCCAGGACTTCAGAGTCTGAGTCTAGCTGTTACAGTCCTTACCAGTTAGAAGTGTTTATTAGAACTGGTTAATCACCTTACAAGGTATCCTTCAGTAAGATAAGATAATTATACTTCCATATATCGATAGGTATTGGAGAAAACTATCTAATAGTATCTCGACTTTTTGAAACTGTAGTCCAGTTATGGGTTTGAGAAGGTGGGGTGTAAGGGGAGGGTGGGGAAAGGAACCTGAGTTTGCTAAGGATAGGTTAAGAGTTCCCATGGTTAGTCCTGGCATACTTACTGCACCCTCCAAATATAAGATAAACTAAATCATGTCTTTGCTGATGGCAGCTCATGAGACAAGATCACCCAACTCCCAGCTTGCCTGGCTGTATTCCAAGGGACTCGAGTTTATGAAGCACTCTTACCCTTGTAGTTGCCAAATTAGCACAGTTTACCTGCCAGGTCTCCCAAAACTAGGTTCTGATCCACAGTTGTGTCAAAAAAAAAAATGAGGACAGGTCATATTTCAAGATGCTTTCAGATCCTTTGTTATTAATATTTCTTCCATTGCTTTAGATTAATTGTTTTATATTGATTCTGTAATACAGTTAGATGATAATTTTTATTCGCTCTGTAAGTGGTGTTTTGAGGTTCTGTCTGGCAGTCTTTTTATTCACCAAACTGAAAATACAGATATTGCTGGACTTTAGATTTCAGCAGTACCTATGTACGTTTGTGAGGGCTATGCTATAGACCTATAGTATAACTTTCAGCCCTTAATTCCTATTGTAAAGATGATAATGGTTTTATTTGAAAAGTCTGATTAAATTTATTAACCTATGTTTGGTTTTATTTGCAGTGCAATTAGTTCACATCTGCAGACCTGTGGTTGTTCTGTAGTTGTAGGAAGCAGTGCAGAAAAAGTTAATAAGGTAATACAGTTCTTAATAAATGAAACTTAAATGCTGATTATAAGTAGTGTTAGTGTGTTATTTGAAAAAAAGTTTTTTAAATGAACATACTTTAGGTTGAAGGAGAGGATATTGTCTTGGTTTTCTTCTGTTGATTGCTCTAGCAGTTGATAATTCTGCCAGAAAATTGCCTTATCAGTTGTATTCTGAAAACTATAAGAAAACCA
Source organism: Anser cygnoides (assembly GCF_040182565.1). Taxonomy (NCBI): domain Eukaryota; kingdom Metazoa; phylum Chordata; class Aves; order Anseriformes; family Anatidae; genus Anser; species Anser cygnoides. Next base: position 14,007,648 of record NC_089912.1, on the reverse strand, counting down.
GTGAATTTAATGTAATTGATACTGTTATAAATAAGTTCTAATTGACTCTGAGCTTCTAAAGTAAGTTTTGCTAGCTAAAATGTACTATCTGAACAGATTACAGCTGACTGTAACTGTAACCAGTTCCAGAAGAACCAGAGAGGCAAAATACAGATATAAACACCTAAAATTGAGTACTGTAACAAACCAAAAAAAAACAACTCAGCGTGTCAGCAAGCTTGGTGGAGCACGTGCAGAATTTATTAGTAGGGATGATACTTAGGAGCCTTCAGGTCTAGATAAAAAAAGCATCATTAGCTGTTCTCTTAATGGAGAAAAAGCAGAATGTATATATGTTCCAATGGTCCATGTGGAGGAAAAAAGGTCACTTTTGGAATCAGTCATTTCAGAACAGGAACGTAATTACATTTTTGTGGTAGACATAGTTTTTGCCATGCTGTTTTTGCCCATTATCAAATACTGAATTTGAACTGATACAAAATTGTAACCTGCTCTGCTTTTTCTCTACTTTTTTTGTGTAAATGGAGAGTTTCTTAATGCTTATTTTAAGATGAGTATGTGAAGGAAAAATCAAATGAAGAAATGTTCCTTATTCAGAATTCTCCAAGTACTTTTTGTACATGTTTTTTTGATTATACCAAACTGATTGCTTCAGATAAATTGAAAGCAATTTTTGGAAGAGATACACTTGTATTTATTTGCCATTGAAATATATCTTAAAGTGTATTTCTTTATAGTATTCTGCGATGTATTGGCATTTTGTTCAGAAAGATTTGCCTTTGACTTGCATTTAATTAGGCTGTTACTCCATCCCTTCTAATAAAAGTGCTGGTTAGTTTTCAGTTAGGATATTCGGAGACAAATCATTGAAGAAAGTGTTATTTTCTTAGAGAGAAAATGTATTTCACTAAATCAATTGCCTCTCTATGTTCACAGTTGAGTCCTTTAATAAACCGCATTGATTCAGAATATCCCTGCAACTGGGAATGAAAAGAAGGATTTTATAAAAATGTGCAGTCCTACAGCTTTTTAGGCATTAGGCACCACTGCACTTAATGAGTATACCAGTACTGCTGTGAGGGTAAGGTTCTTTGTAGTTACGTAGCATGATAAGTTTTCAATTTACACTGGGGCCTCTGGGCAAAGCAGTAACAATAGTTCCCCATTCTAAGACCATGACAAAGCTTCTACTGCAGTGCATGTGGTGAAGCAGTCTATTTAGGTAACTTCATTTTTTGATAGGAAATCTTTCTGCATGTTGGGCTTTTCTGTCTGACTTTTCTTTTAATAGTGTTGTAATAGTCATTGTGTTCTAGTCTGTTTAGTAAGACTGAAACCTTCCTTTGAAAAAAATAATTCTTGCAGTTGATGCTTTTTTGATATATATATGTTTGATTGCTTCAGTGTCAAATAAAATAAACAGTGAGTCTTTATAATATATATTCATTATATAATATATACAATTATATAATGTATATTTTATAGTATGCAGGGTTCTCTGCTGCAGTGAAACATACCTTCTTTTAAAAAGATTCAGAAAATGTAAGGCATCTTCAGTAAACCTATGTTCTGAAATACGCTCTTCATGACGCTTTACAATAATCTAGAGAAAGAATGCATTGTTTTGTGTGGTTTTGGCAGTAGTGTTTAAGCATCTCTGATCAAATAAGTGATAAATGCTGGTGCTCAATTAAAATAACTATGAGAAACAAAGGAACCTGAGAAAAGAAAAATCTCAGTCCTCAGCTGGTCAGCTAACCATAGTTAATACACATAATTTTAGTGATGTAAAATTTGCACATTACTAAGTTACGTGCAAACATATTATTAAGCATAATAACTAATAAAAAGGCTTAGGTGTCTAAATGGTTATGAGTGTGTGTAACAATGTATTGATAAGCTGAGTAGTTAAAGAAGCAGTCTAGAAGAATGTGAGTCTCAAGATCTGTTCTGGACAAATTTATTTAAAATTGCACAGGCTCTTATCAGTAGTGTGGCCGTTGTGTTATGGTGCTATGTTTTGAAGTAATTCATTTCTTTATAGTATACCTTAGCTTTCCTTAAAGTAAAAAATTAAAAAAAAAAAAAAACACCTACTGCAGGCAAAAACATTAGTCAGAACATGTATGTTTGACTACGAGACAGGATTATATGTTTGTATTTGGAGATGATTGTCTGCAGGGGTTGGAGCATAGAAGCTTAAAATAATAAAGTACCTTTGTTGATTTTAATGGAGAGTTTGAGCAAATTAATGAGGAAATAAGCATGGATGCTTATTTAGAAAATTAAATGTGGCTCATTGGAGACAATAGCTGACATTTCAATATGGAACAAGAGGCTTAAAAGGCTAGGAAATTAATCACAGTAACTTACATTTATGTAATACGAAGAGGCATCAAAAGGCAAAAGTTTTTTGTTCTACATAGTTGGCTAAAAATGTTGCCAAAAAATTTAGGCTTTCCTCTTCATTTGACAAGAAGTTGGACTTGCATGGCTTACATCTTAATTATTTAAGCATGTCACTATTCTCTGATGTTACTCAAGTTTTCTTTTTTCTAATAAGCAGGATGAAGTCAGAAATAGTATTTGAAGATCACTTAGTTCCTTACATTTTCTTGTTTTTTTTGAACCTGTTCTTTTTAATGCAGATTGTGAGAACATTGTGTCTGTTTCTTACACCGTCAGAGCGGAAGTGTTCCAGACTCTGTAGAAATGAGTCTTCGTTCAAATATGAGTCAGGGCTTTTTGTTCAAGGCTTACTCAAAGTAAGTTCACTTAGTAAAATTCTATTCTGTGTGTAAGAACATTCTTCAGTATACGTGGATGTGTGCACATATGATAAGCACATACATAATCGCATTCATGTTTGAAGAAATATGTCTTCACTTGAGTTCTTCTTGGTGCTAGAGCTGGCTTATGACTCTTGCATGTTAAAATTCTAAACCAGTCTTTTCTCTACCCAGATTTCTCTACCCAAATTTCTTGTGTTGAGTATTGATCAGAATTATTCCTATACTTAATACAATAATAATACTTTGCCTTCTTGGGGCTAGAATTCAGGAAGGCATTCAGTTTCTGTGTTACATCAATAAAAAAGAACAGTCCATCAGTCTATGGTTTCCAAGTTTATTAAAAGGGCTGTAGCAATTGGTGAAGGTAAATAGAAAAGTAATACTTCTTGCTCTAATGAGCAGTCTAAACTTGACAGGTAAATATCGTATTGTAATGTTAATGGGTTCAAGAACCGGATGATGCAATGGAGTACACAGGATACCTCAGTACCTCTTTTCACGATTACATTAACGGAATTGTGTGGTATTGAAGACATTTGGCTGGTTACAGCCATGATTTCTTTCAAACAAAATACGTCTACACAAATGGGATTTGAAATGTAGGCATGATGTTTTCCTATTGCTTTGTTCCAATTTTGTTTTGTTTTGTTTTTAAGTAACTAGAAGAGTTTTGTTTTGTTTTGACTAAAACAGGATGCAACAGGAAGCTTTGTGTTGCCCTTCCGTCAAGTAATGTATGCTCCATATCCCACAACACACATAGATGTAGATGTCAATACAGTAAAGCAGATGCCCCCGTGTCATGAGCACATCTACAACCAACGACGGTATATGAGGTCCGAGCTGACAGCATTTTGGAGAGCTAATTCAGATGAAGAAATGTCTCAAGATCCTATTATCCACACAGATGAGAGTTTCACACCTGATTTGTATGTGCTTCCCTCCCAAGCCTCTTAAAGTTACTTGATTTGAGATGAAAGAATAAGGTGTAAAGCATGCTTTGTAATACAAAAAAGTACTGGAGGGTTTTTTTGTTGTTGTTTTGTTTGTTTTCTTGTTAGAAGCTTCTTCAGCTCTGTTGGTTGTGTTCTGCAGAATTTAGGAGTTCTGTGAGTGGTTTTGTTGCATTAAGTGTTACTGAAATCCAGTGATACTGACAGTGTTATGGTAATTTTGTTGCCTGTTTTAAATAGCATATTCCAGAGCCAAGTGTACTTGGCAAGTCCCAGTGGCTTTTCTGGGTTTAATGCATTTCTCCTGAAAGTTCTGCTTAAAAGTTCTTCATTACCTTTAAGTAACAGGATTATAATTCACTCAAATTTTGAATGCACTTTCAATTTCTGCCAGATTGTAACAAGCAATAGTATTATGTGCACAACTGCTGGACGTTGCTATCTCTTCATGTCATTACCTCACATATTTGTTTGCTTTTTATTTTTTTCTTTAGAAATGTCTTTCAAGATATCCTGCATCGAGATACACTAGTAAAAGCCTTTCTGGATCAGGTAATAATTCCTTTTTCAGAAAGAACAAGAACTAGAGAACAGTATTTTGAGCTCTTAGTAACAGGTAATTTAACATGAATAGATGCTTTGTTGGTGTGGTACCTCTTTTTTTCATACACGTGCTGTGATTCTTTTCTGCATAGCTAGAGAAGGCATCAAGAACTGACCATTTAAAATGTCTGTCTGGTAACACAAATGATTTAAAAATGCTTAAGTGTCATTTGTAATAATATAGTACTGAAACTACTTCTTATATATGGAAAACAGTTCCTTTTTTTTAGTTTGATGTTTAAGAGTGTCTACAATTACAGTATTGAATAAGCTACCTGAGATCCATTTCAGATCATTTTTAGAAGGAAAATAGTACTTTATCCAAATAAAATTGTAAAAAAAAAAGAATGGTAAAAGTTTAATACATTACATCTGAGCAGCAAGAAAACTAAAAATGAATCTTGAGTATGCTTACAAATCTGCTGCTAATATGCTTGCTTTGCTATAATTAGGAACATGTTACATGTGTATGCACGTTTCTTTATATTCCACATTCTTAAAATGATTCTTGAATTTCCGTGTCTTAGCTGATTTTCTCATATAATTTTTAACAGATCTTTCATCTGAAACCTGGCTTGTCTCTGAGGAGTACATTCCTTGCACAATTTCTGCTAGTCCTTCACAGAAAAGCCTTAACTTTAATAAAATACATAGAGGATGACACGTAAGTGAACAGATAATATAAAGCAGGCTTTGAGAAACTTAACTTTGTTCTTTTTTACAAACCCTCTTTTTGTTTTCTTTCAGGCAAAAAGGAAAAAAACCTTTTAAGTCTCTTCGTAGCTTAAAGATTGATCTTGACTTAACAGCAGAGGGCGATCTTAACATAATAATGGCTTTGGCTGAGAAGATTAAACCGGGTCTACATTCCTTCATCTTTGGGAGGCCGTTCTACACTAGCTTACAGGAACGTGATATGCTAATGACGTTTTAAAGCTCTTCACCGTTAATGTGTAATATCGCAGCCTTGCATGGCACTAAAAGAAATCTGTCAGTGTGAACACCACACTTGTGACACTCATTGACCTGATTTAGAATGGATCAGCAGGAATCAAGTAACACTACAATCTGTCTGAAGCAGGAGGGGGTCATGTCAGAGGGAATATCAGCATAGCGAGGAAAGCATGATTTTAATGAATTCATCTCTTCTGTGTGCTTTTTTTAACAGTAAAAGTAAACATTACTGAAAGTTCCTTTGCCATATGGGCTTACTAGGTAAATTTGAACATGTTGTGGTGTATGACAAAGGGAGGCACTTTTATCTTCTTTCCCCTCAGATTTCCTTCAAGTGTGTGTCTGTTTTTCCCCATTCTGCTGTGTCAGTAAAGAAAACAATGAGTATGTCCTCTCTAATCAAGAGAGGTCAGGGGATAGGAGCTTTTCCAGAGTTTCAAAGAGTTTTTAAATGTGTTTGTTCTTATGTACGTGGTACAATTCTGAAATATGCTTTCCTTTATCTCCCTTTTAAACACTACTGGCTCCGTTTGCAGCGTTTAAAGGTGTGGGGATTTTTTGTTTGTTTGTGGGTTTGTTTTTCTTTGTTGTTTTTAAATATACTACACAGTGTTCCTGTGGGTGAACTGTTGGCTATTCGCAGCATAAATAGCAGCACTCTGCCCATGGGAACTGGGTCATTATTTAAGCTGCTTCATGCATGTAAATGCCAACCAGGATATTCTGCCACAGATTGTTGGCCATCCTGCGGTTAAGTATTCAGTGATCCAGCATAATTGAGCTCTTTCAAAACACAAAGCAGGAAACCTGTGTCATTCAGCAGAGTTGTCTGTCTTTCTGTCTAAATTGCTTCTGCTTTGTCTATTGTCAATTAAAATAAGGTTCAGATTAAAGTATTAGACCTTTCCAAAGAACACCATGCTGATAGCCAAACTAAAAGATAAAAATAATTCTTTTTACATTGCCATTAATATATTTAGTAATCCTTAATTCAGAGAGCAGCACAGCTGTGAACTAATATGATTATCATTTTACTAAGTGAATTTAAGTCAATAATAGTGCCAGTCTTTTTAGTTCATAGTTAGCACACGTTCAACTTTGCTTTACTTGAAAAGAAAAAATAGGGAGGTCCAAAAACTCATCTCTTTGTATGCCTCAACCTTTCTTTATCTTTTTGGACGGAGGCAGGAATATATTTGTTTCATGTTTTAGTGTAACCTCATAACTCTATATTCCTCGTAAAGGAGATACCCTTGTGATTTGAGAAGCTGCTGTTGCTTATTGCTTAAACTGTACATAGCAGTCCTTCATGAACAGGTTCCTGTTTTCAAAATAGCTTTTTAGCATCTTATTCATGCATAAGAGTTAACAACTCAGACCCAAAACTTCCTGAAATGTCCAATACTCAGTTCTTAAAAGGAATGTCTTCTTTTTTTTCACGTGTCCAGAATTCCTTTATATTTCCTGAAAAAATAAAAAATCTACAATTGAATATTTAAATCTTCTGAAACAAGTGGAACTCAGCCCCTGCTGCATACCATTTTTTGTGAATAAAAATCAGCTGCATTACCTGGATGATTATATTGTGTAGCCATTACACAATGTAATGTAGTCCTTAGGCTATATTCTGTAGCCTATTTTTTTTTGCTTTACATGTATGTTGGATTCCTGCAATGTGAGGTCAGCACATCATCCAAAGAACTTGTCAGGCTTACAATGACAGAAGTTACTTGTGCTGAAATTATTTCTGTTTTACTGACATTATCCTTTTCTTTTGCATTTTCAGTCAATTTATCCATTAGAAAAGAGCCTGATTGCTAAGTTTTACTCTCATGTCTAAGATTGTGGGAAAAAAATGTAATAAACACTTCTAATGTAGAAGTTGTGTTTGAGGTCTAAACAGCTTTAAATGTGCAGCTGAAATCACTTCATAGGCATTGCGAACTTAACACTGACACTACTAACAATAAAGCTCTGTTTGTTTACAGAATGTGCTGTCACTTTGAAATGACTAAAAGCTGGAAACTTAATTGCTACCTTTGTTACACAACTGTCACAAGTGCAGAATGTATAGTGAAGTAAGTTATTAAATGCATCTGCATGTTGTGTTGTAAGTCTTGCTCAGGAAAAAAGTATTCTAAGAAAATTCATGCAATTTTTTTTATTTTAATTTCTGCTGATTTTTTTCATAGAATTTCTGTATGTTACAGGATCGTGATCCTTTATTCTTTGAAATAAAGAAGAAATGTTCTTCCTTCTTGTTATATTAAAAATGTGTATATTTGGGGATGGTGGGTCTTAGAATGTCACTGGTGGACAATCATGTTACTAACTCTGTGTCTGATTGTATTCATTTCAAAATCACAATAAGTTTCCCAACTTTCTTCTTTTATTTCTGTGAAGGACTCATTCATTTCCAGGCATGACTTGCTAGGTCTCTGATGTACTTAAGTAAGAATCTAGCCTCTACTTCTGAGAATTTAGAAGTGTTTTTAGAAGTTCACTACTAGCCATCAGCAAATACCTTTCTTCAGGATTCTGGTTCCTTACAGCCTAAGGAATATACTAACTTTGTTTCTTTCAGTTGGATTTGGAAAGGAATAGTGTTACAGAGCATTTTTAGCAGTATATTTTCTCCGATCCTGATTCCTGGTGTTTGCAAATTTATAAAGTTAGCACAGGAAGACATCATCTGATGCTTATCTGGAATGTATGTTTCTCAGAACTGCAGAGGACTTCTCCAATCTGTATAAATACATCACAAAGAAAAATGAAAGTGGTCCAAAATATGAGGGCTGTCTCATACAAACATGTTGCTTACTCCTAATGTGTAATTGGAGTTGGTTCATCGGAATGTACTTTGCCCTTCCCTCAACAATAAAGAAAATGAAAACAAAGGTAGTATGTAGAGTGGCTTTTTGCACCTGGTAGAGCATTGCTGTGTAGTTTACCTTTGTCCTGGCATACTGTTAAGCTGTAACTGTTACGCCTCCTACTTGGGCAAAACACCAAGGAAAGTCCCTGGCAGTCTGTCCTTTTCCAGGCTGTCCATGTGATATTTGTTTTAAAGGAAGTAATTCTGTCAAAGCCAGGCTCTTCATATGAATGTCTAGAGTTTTCAAACGCAGAAGACCTCAGTTAAACTTCAGAAGTAATGATGAAAAAGATGAAAATGGGACACAATCCTAATAATGACTATCAAGTAAGTCTGACTTCAGTTCTAACTAAAACAATTGAGCAACCATGCAAGGAACTTCAAATCTTCAATTACCATGCAGGGCTGCTTTTCAAAGTAAAAGGAAGATAAGTGGAAGGAGAAACTTCTTTGTAAGGAAAACCAACACGGAATGACAACTGACAATTTTTCCCGTCTTTTAGATGTTCCCATATTTTTGTCATGGAGATGGAGGGAGGTTCCTGACAGCTGCAAAACTGCCAGTTTTTCTGTGAAATTGCAGGTTGGTCAGTTTTGCACGGGTGGCTGGGAAAGTCATGGCCAGTGTCCTCTTGGAGCAGCTGTCCGGCCACATGGGGGAGAGGAATGTGATGGGAAAATGTCAGCGTGGCTTGACCAAGAGTGAGTCACAGCCCATCTCGTTGCCTTCTGTGATAAAGTGACTGGACTCACAGGCAAGTGGAAAACGGGATGTCACTTATGTTGACTTCAGCAAGGTTTCAACACTTCTGCAGTGTCCTCACGTGCAAGCTAGGTGATAGGGCCTGCAGTGGGTGTCCCAGTGGTTGGGTAAATGCCCCCAATTAGGCAGTCAGGCCCTGGGGTGGTGGCTACTGGGAGGCATCTGCCTGGAGGTTGGTGCCCCATGGGGTCCTGCAGGGTCTCCACACGGTATATCCTTTTCACCACCCCTATTCTTGACCTGGGGAGAAGGCCGCGGGCCTTGTGCAGGGAGCGAGCAGGGCCAGAGAGGCTGGAGAGAAGGGAAAGCTTTTTCCCCATGTGGGGAGTAGGGCGCAGGGAGGTGGTCTCATCTCCCTGCTTGGAGGGTCTCCAGCCCCCGTGGGATAAAGGCCTGACCCCATGGATGAGACCGCTCTGGACACATGGGCCGGACTTTGAGGCCTCCTGAGGCCCCTACTGGTCCCAATTGTCCTGTGGTGCTGCGGCCCAACAGACAGGCTGCAGTCACTGCTGCTTAGACTCAGAGAATGACTGAGGTGGGCAGTAGCCACTGGAGGCTGATGGGTTTGACCCTCTGTTCAAACCAGAACAACTTCCATCAAAGCTGTTTGTGGCATCACCTCCTCAGTTTTGAGTATCTCCTGTGGTGCAGGTGAAAGCAGGGGCTGAATAAACTCCATCAGAAGCACGGTATCCACAGGGTCTAACACATGTTACAGTTAACAGCAGCATACCCCTTAATTGAAGCACGGGGGCTGATCAGGACTTCGTGCAGAAACAGCTACCTGCAGCAAAAGACCAAAGATTTTGAAGAGAGAGGAACGCAGACATACAAGCAAGGGTAATCAGATGAAGTCATGAAAGAGGTTTTTGGCTGAGCAAGTTTCAAAGTAAAAGCGTGATGCTGTGAAGCTGTGGTACCTCAAAGGCAAACGTCTGAAGCTTCATCCCTAACACGCATCTAATAACAAGCCCAAATGTTTGAGAAAGGTAACAGCCAAAAGCTCATTTGTGAAACATGAAGTTCAATGCCAGTTTCTCTTCCATTTAGAAAATTGTCTCATCATAGTAAGAGAGAGCGTCTTGTCCAACTTGTGTTAAATATGACTGAGGGTTGCCAGGCTTTTGATTTTCAGTAGAAGCAGAAACACAGGAAATTACAGGTCAGGGAATACTGTAATTTAGGACTGCAGACTGTGCATACAGTATTTCTGCCAAAATGTTCAGTAGTATAGCTGAGTGATGAGCTGTGTTTTCAGCTTTCCACACTCATCCACAGGGATGTGTAGGAGAGATCGCCCTCCCTGAGATGTCTGTCTGTTTTCTGGCTACCTATTTACCAGAGGTTAATCCTGCATCACGCTGAGCTCTGCTGGCATTCCCTGGCCTGTCTCTGTGACAGCAGTATTTGGAAATAATTTTGGATAACCTAGATTCTGGAGGAGAGACTTTCCGGCATTTTGGGGTATATTTCTGTTTGATTGATTTTGTTTTGTTTTTATGGTTTCTGTTTGTTTGTTTTTGTTGCTTTGTTTTTTGTTTTTGATCCAAGGGCAGCTGTACAGACAAGCCGCATGGAGTATGCAGGGCCTGGGCAATAAGTAATGACTAATTAACTCCATACAGTTTTTTGGCAGAGAACTGGGCATTGGCAGGCTGAGGAAAATTTTGGGTTCAGTCTGCTGTTAGCACTGTTACTGCCAAAGTTTGACACTTCCCCTGCAGGTCGGAGACTTGAGACATAACTGATGCAAACTGATGAAGATGTTTGTTAATTAATGATCACATGAGAAGGAAATTGGTGGAGCGGCAGAGCTGTCAATGATCTGGGCAATAAGATACACCAGCTTGCAAGTGAGTTACAACGCAGAGCATTGGGCTGGACTACGAAGCTGCCAGTCACAGATTTGAATCCCAGTGAGGTAGGTAAGAACATACTCACACTTGAATTACACCTCTGTAGGTGTGGAGGTGCACATCTGTTTCCCCTCTCACCCAGCTCTGAGGAAACACAGACCTGACAGCAGGCTGCCCAAGGAGGGTCTGAGGTGTCCCCATGGCAGCTCCACACCACGCTTCCTGCGGATGCGTGTCCTCTGCTGGAGGATCTCCATCCTCTTTTCTCTGCCTGGCTTTACACCATATGCACTTTTCTTTTTTCTTATTTTGAAATGACTTCTTTTTGCCATCCTCACATCTTCCTTCCACCGCCGAGCTCCTCCCAGCAGGAGCCCCAGTTGCTTTTCCCCACTGGTCCCAGTTTTGCTATGTCTGTACCCAAATTTGGTATTTCTGATGCTGGCAATATTGGCCTAATCAATGGGAGTCCCTTGGCATGAGTGGCTTCACAGCCCAGCTTCCCCCAGTGTTGTTCCGCTCAGCCTGGCTGGATTCTGTTTTACCTTACTCACTTCCCAGACACAACAATCTTACTTCAACCTCAATTTCCCTGCCCGTCTCCTCCAGTTTCTCACCACACATGCTGAAGGTCTGGGAGAAACTCAGAGGTCCCGCTCTTGTGGCAGGTCCCCAGCACAGCCCTTCCATCATCCCTTGGTTCCCCCTTGTTCAGAGAAGGGCAGCTGTATTTCTGAGCATTTTTACAGTAGTTGCAGCCCACATGACAGGAGCATCTGGCTGGGCTGTATTTACAGCTATCTGTACCTCGGGCAAATTTTTCATGGGAGTATAAAACACATACAAATAAAATGCAAGCTATAAAAATGACAAGAAGATAATAAAGCATTCCAGTCGCCTCTCTGATAGTCCATTTAAGGGACAAAATGCCCATCCAAAAAAGTAGTGAATAGATGCCACAATGTTTCAGAAAGGCTGTTTTCAAACCAATCGCCCAGTTTGCATTCCCACATGCTCATATTTCAATAGATTCTTTTGTCCATTTGTGGGGCAACCTACTGCTCTGTCACATGTGGAAAGAAATGTTTGGCTGGTGTTATGAATGTGATGACACCAAGATCTCTTTAATTAGTCTCAGAGAAATGCCAGCGTATAAAAGTGCTTACTGTGGAAAAAGGGAGACAAAGCTACAGGACTAGTTTTACACATTAGTGTCAAAGTATAACAGTATTATTGTTATTGTTGTTGTTTTTATTGGGTTTTGTTACTCTAGAGTGTGTGCACATAGAGAGCTGTGCAGTGCTCCAAGCAGATGGTTGTGTTGGTGGAATCTCCATTAAGCGTTCCTTCACTTTGTGTGCCTTTGTTCTGCTTTCTCCACTGGTTAGTTTATTTGAGGTTGCAAATTCACAGACTGGATACCAAAGTGTCTTTCATTTCGCTCAGAACTTTCATTTTTCAGTCCCGTTGTTTTTGTTAATTTATGGTGCTTAGTAATGACGCACACTACAAAACCAATGGATCAGGACAGAGGCCAAAAATTCTGTGTGTTGGGTTAAGCAAGGCCCTTCTACAAAAGATAATATTTGGGAGCTGCAGCAGTTTTGAGGCTAGCCTTGGGCTTCCAAGAGCTACTGGCATGCTGTCGAAGCCACGGGCTGAAATTAGAGAGCAACCTGGGTTGGCTCAGCAGCCCCATGAGGGGCTGAGAGGTCTTCCTATGCAAGGAGGAGATTGTGCTGTGGCCTTGCAGCAGTTTATATGGGTAAGAATTAAGTATTTCTCACATGAGGCCATTTGCCTGAAACCCAAAGAGCCGGATTATGCAGAGGCTGAAAATGTTTTTGCTTTCAAACCCAAACAACACGGTTTCTTTCCCAAAACACAACCCGGCGTTATTCTGCTGCACGATGAAAGATCAATTATTCGGGCTGTGAAAGGGAGGCTTCAGACGAGGTGGGTGCCAGCGGTCACCACGCTGTCCCCGGCCCTGGTGGGCTCACAGAGACCTCCTGTCCTCAGCGGCAGCTGCTGGAAGCTGCCCTGATGCAGCTGGGGCAGTCCCTGACGGATCCCAGCAGGAGCAGCCGCTGGGGTTTCAAATGCCCTCTCTGTGCCGAGGGAATGCATGAAATATTTTGAGGAAAAAGCTGGGAGGAACAGCACGATGGCACAGCGCGAGCAGACCGCGTGGTTACGGCTGTGCTGAAAGGGCAGCGCTCGCTCTGGCGCAGAGAAAAGATTTAGGTGGAAGGAGGAGGATTTTGAGCAGCTAGGCATGAAAATCTTGCTGAGTGGGAAGGTACAAAAAGACCCGGTGGTGGAGGTCAGGAAAACTGAGCCAAAGCTTTCTTGGAAGGGGAGAACCAAGAGCAAAATGTTGTTATTGAGTCAGAGCCGCGAGGGGCATTGGGGTGCCCTGGGGAGTTGAGCTTTGGTTGATCCCATACACTGACTGCTCACGAGTGGATGGAGTGCATTGACCCACTCAGCCCAAAGGGTTGCAGCCTGTTTTATTCTGCCCTTTAGGTGAACCAACCACAGTGAGGAGGGATGGATGACCAGGTGAACGATCTCGGGGAGTGCTCGTGGTCTGGACTGAAACACTGCTGATCTTGCTCCCTCTGGCCAGTCACAAGCATGCAGAAGAAACTAAAAGGGAAGAAGGATAATAAAAAGGAGAAAATTGGAAAAGGAAAAGGGGGAAAAGGAAAGGATAAAGTCACCAGGAAGCTCCCAAAGAAGAGGAGAAAGCAATATTATCAGACATTTACATTCAAAGGTAGCATGGAGTAGGGCAGAAATGAATGTGAGTAGAGATCTTTGCCTCTGGTTACAAAAAATGGTCTATCAGGAACACATTTGAATAAGCATCATTACAGAAAATCTGGATGTGGGAAATCACACAGGAATTAGAGTGATTGTATTTATTTGCCTGATTGTATTTGCCTCTAGTTTTTCCCTCACATCTGGTTTGGATTACCATACTTTTGTCTCTAGTGGTAGAAGTTTGTTGAAATGCACTTATCCAGCTCCTTCCCTTCCTTCTCCTCCCTGCCAGCTAATCACTGAGTGCAGGAAACATTTTTATTTCTAGCAGAAAATTGATGCAGCATGCATCAAAAAAGCAGCAGAAACATGCCCCAGCAAATATTTTTCCACGTGCTTTATTATGAGAAGAATTTTTAAAACAATTGTAATGTGTCCAAGCACTTGTAGGGACATACAGCTTGATCAGAGGGCATTGAAGTGGACTGAAAAACATCTATTGACACTGGTCATGGGATGAGGTCCTGGAAAAAACATGCTAAAGTTTTTCACAATTCGTTTGAAACAGTCTACAGAAAGTACTCATTGCTCTGTTCATTGCTGTAGGGTCCTGTCAGTTTCAAATGCACCCTGGTTTAATTCCACTTTCACTGAGTTTTACAGGGTTCCTCTGCAAGGGCTTTGTGTGCTGCAGCATCTCCAGTTTTCAGAAGCTTGGCTTCTTATTAGAAACCTCCTGCAGTACAAAGAAGCGAGGCATCTTGGAGCCATCTCACACTTGCTTGTGGGCAGAAGTTGTGGAATGCTGACTATTCTGCATTTCAAATCTCTCCAATAGCTGGAGACAAATGAAGCCATTATTATAAACAGCGCTGCTATTTTTTCCCCAACAGAAGCAAGACCCATCTGTTTTTATACTGTTTGAGACCGTGTCTGCAAGGTTGAACAATGCAGAAGGTAGACTGTTTTTGTTTGCTGACTTTGGGGCACAGACATCAGAACCAGGATATTTTCAGTGATTAAGCATTTGAAATCTGCTTGCCTTGGTGCTGGGGAGAGGCTGTAGGTGAGGGCAAGAAAGAGAACCAAGGATAAGACCTACTTGTTTCCACTATTTCTGAGCCAGGAGAGACCTAAATGCTACCTACCAAAAGCTGGAGGGACTTTCCTTGCACCATGGCACCATCTCAGCCTTCCAACTCGTGTGCTGAGAGTAAAAAAGCATCTCCAGGGATCTGGGGAGTGTGGGTTTTGGCAGCTTTCTGGTGCTCCGGGTTGTTAGCCTTACTTTCTGTAGAGGTTGCTCTGATGAGTACAAATGACTCTACAGGCAGGCGGCTGCACAGATAAAAGGTGATGAGGCTCATTAGTGTTAAGTGATTGTGGCCAGACACCAGAAACCAGCTTGAGACGATGTGGGACAGGAATTACTAAATGTTTGCAGTGCTTTTATAGTGGTTTGCTTTAGTAAGTGACTTCTCTGAAGGAGACATTTCGTTTGCTGTTAAGTTTCCTTGAGACCGTTTGATACCTATTCTTAGTGGTGTTATGGGTTAAAGCGTGGCAGAAAAAGCTCTTGAAAGTTGAAAATTTTAGTTAACAAAACAGATAATTTTTCTCCCAAGAGCAGACGTCCCAAAGTCAGTTTAAGCCAAGCCATGGCTTGTTGGTAAGAAAATTAGGCTTTACCCTAGAAGATGCATCTAGCTCTGTATTTCATTGCCATGATGATACAAAAAGGAGAGGAAAAGAGGAAAAGAGGAAAAGAGGAAAAGAGGAAAAGAGGAGAAGAGGAAAAGAGGAGAAGAGGAGAAGAGGAGAAGAGGAGAAGAGGAAGAGGAAGAGGAAGAGGAAGAGGAAGGGGAAGAGGAAGGGGAAGAGGAAGAGGAAGAGGAAGAGGAAGAGGAAGAGGAAGAGGAAGAGGAAGAGGAAGAGGAAGAGGAAGAGGAAGAGGAAGAGGAAGAGGAAGAGGAAGAGGAAGAGGAAGAGGAAGAGGAAGAGGAAGAGGAAGAGGAAGAGGAAGAGGAAGAGGAAGAGGAAGAGGGGGCGAGGCAGGGAAGGGAAGGGAAGGAAGGGAAGGGAAGGGAAGGAAGGAAGGGAAGGGAAGGGAAGGAAGGGAAGGGAAGGGAAGGAAGGAAGGGAAGGAAGGAAGGAAGGAAGGGAAGGAAGGGAAGGAAGGAAGGGAAGGAAGGAAGGGAAGGGAAGGGAAGGGAAGGGGAGGGAAGGGGAGGGAGGGAGGGGAGGGAGGGAGGGAGGGAGGGAGGGAGGGGAGGGAGGGGAGGGGAGGGAGGGAGGGAGGGAGGGAGGGAAGGAAGGAAGGGAAGGGAAGGGAAGGGAAGGGAAGGGAAGGAAGGAAGGAAGGGAAGGGAAGGAAGGAAGGGAAGGGAAGGAAGGAAGGGAAGGAAGGGAAGGGAAGGAAGGAAGGAAGGGAAGGAAGGAAGGGAAGGAAGGGAAGGAAGGAAGGAAGGAAGGGAAGGGAAGGAAGGAAGGGAAGGAAGGGAAGGAAGGAAGGAAGGAAGGAAGGAAGGGAAGGAAGGAAGGGAAGGGAAGGGAAGGGAAGGAAGAAGGGAAGGGAAGAAGGGAAGGAAGGAAGGAAGGGAAGGAAGGAAGGGAAGGAAGGAAGGAAGGAAGGAAGGAAGGGAAGGAAGGGAAGGAAGGAAGGAAGGAAGGAAGGGAAGGAAGGAAGGAAGGAAGGGAAGGGAAGGGGAGGGGAGGGGAGGGAGGGGAGGGGAGGGAGGGAGGGAGGGGGAGGGAGGGAGGGGAGGGAGGGAGGGGAGGGGAGGGAGGGAGGGGAGGGGAGGGAGGGAAGGAAGGAAGGGAAGGAAGGAAGGGAAGGAAGGAAGGGAAGGAAGGGAAGGAAGGAAGGGAAGGGAAGGAAGGGAAGGAAGGAAGGAAGGAAGGGAAGGGAAGGGAAGGAAGGGAAGGAAGGGAAGGGAAGGAAGGAAGGAAGGAAGGGAAGGGAAGGGAAGGAAGGAAGGGAAGGGAAGGGAAGGGAAGGGAAGGAAGGAAGGAAGGAAGGGAAGGAAGGAAGGAAGGAAGGAAGGAAGGAAGGGAAGGGAAGGAAGGAAGGGAGAGGGAAGGGAGAGGGAAGGGAAGGGAAGGAAGGGAAGGGAAGGAAGGAAGGAAGGAAGGAAGGAAGGGAAGGAAGGAAGGAAGGAAGGAAGGGAAGGGAAGGGAAGGAAGGAAGGGAAGGAAGGGAAGGAAGGGAAGGAAGGAAGGAAGGGAAGGAAGGAAGGAAGGAAGGAAGGAAGGAAGGAAGGGAAGGGAAGGGAAGGAAGGAAGGAAGGGAAGGAAGGAAGGAAGGAAGGGAAGGAAGGGAAGGAAGGAAGGGAAGGAAGGAAGGAAGGGAAAGGAAAGGAAAGGAAAGGAAAGGAAAGGAAAGGAAAGGAAAGGAAAAGGAAAGGAAAGGAAAGGAAAGGAAAGGAAAGGAAAGGAAAGGAAAGGAAAGGAAAGGAAAGGAAAGGAAAGGAAAGGAAAGGAAAGGAAAGGAAAGGAAAGGAAAGGAAAGGAAAGGAAAGGAAAGGAAAGGAAAGGAAAGGAAAGGAAAAAGGAAAGGAAAAAGGAAAGGAAAGGAAAAAGGAAAGGAAAGGAAAGGAAAGGAAAGGAAAGGAAAGGAAAGGAAAGGAAAGGAAAGGAAAGGAAAAGGAAAGGAAAGGAAAGAAAGGAAAGGAAAGGAAAGGAAAGGAAAAGGAAAGGAAAGGAAAGGAAAGGAAAGGAAAGGAAAGGAAAGGAAAGGAAAGGAAAGGAAAGGAAAGGAAAGGAAAGGAAAGGAAAGGAAAGGAAAGGAAAGGAAAGGAAAGGAAAGGAAAGGAAAGGAAAGGAAAGGAAAGGAAAGGAAAGGAAAGGAAAGGAAAGGAAAGGAAAGGAAAAGGAAAGGAAAGGAAAGGAAAGGAAAGGAAAGGAAAGGAAAGGAAAGGAAAGGAAAGGAAAGGAAAGGAAAGGAAAGGAAAGGAAAGGAAAGGAAAGGAAAGGAAAGGAAAGGAAAAGGAAAGGAAAGGAAAGGAAAGGAAAGGAAAGGAAAGGAAAGGAAAGGAAAGGAAAAGGATAGAAGTTGTAATGGAATTATCTTCTTTTAGGCTTTTTACTGTTTCAAAGTTATCTTTTCAAAGCTTACAAAGATAGTTTTGATTTTCCATGTTATTTGGTTTCAGACAAGGAGTGTTATGGTTTGTAGAAGTGGCAGCCTTACCTGCTGAAAAGACAAACTGAAATTTCTCAGGTTTTCGGTCTCGGGCATCTGAGTCCCTGAGTGCTTCTCCATGTGGTTTACCATGCTCTTGAACTCATATAGATAAAAGGATCACAGAACTGGCTGAACTGGCACAGTCCTGATGGAACCATTTTTCACACCAAGTAATTCATGGAAGTTATGCAATATATATAAAATCAAAATAATCCCAGAGTGACACATACCTGGAAAAAATATACCAAAAAGCTTTGTATCTGAGGCAAAACAACAGTGAACTGCAATATTTCCGGATAAGAATTCAGTTCTTCCTTTGGTTCCTCCATAGGAGGTGGAGTTGGGATTTCACTGTATGGATCCTGGTTTGCCTCAGGTGGATGGACATCACTTTCAGGCGGTTTCAGATACTTCTTTCTCTTCACTTTGGAGGTACCTGTCAAGAACAAGTCTTACGAGGAGCGGCTGAGGGAGCTGGGGTTGTTCAGCCTGGAAAAGAGGAGGCTCAGGGGAGACCTTATCGCACTCTACAGGTACCTTAAAGGAGGCTGTAGCGAGTGGGGGCTGGTCTATTCTCCCACGTGCCTGTGACAGGAGGAGGGGGAGTGGGCTAAAGTTAGGCCAGGGGAGGTTTAGGTTGGATATTAGGAAGAACTTCTTTACTGAAAGGGTTATTAGGCATTGGAATGGGCTGCCCAGGGAGGTGGTTGAGTCACCATCCCTGGAGGTCTTTGACGTTTAGATGTTGAGCTTAGTGATATGGTTTAGTGGAGGACTTGTTAGTGTTAGGTCAGAGGTAGGACTCGGTGATCTTGGAGGTCTCTTCCAACCTAGACGATTCTGTGATTCTGTGAATATTTTGTTATGGGCCGACTCACCTCTTTGTCTCATGAAGACCTCACTGAATTTGTAGTTCGATTGGACTGAAAAGACGTGCCGCTCTGGTCTCAGCAGATTCAGGGAGGCTTAGGGGATGCACGAATCTGAAAAACATAATGGAACTTGGTGAGCAAAAGCAGTGGTCCCATATTGACCTCCTAGAGACTAAAGCTGTGAGATTGCAATCCATGTCAACAGGCACAGGAACATGTTGCAACAGTTTATTAAAAAATAGTAATACCAGAATGTGCTTGTGATTAAAGATGCACATGGCATTTAAACAAAAGGAGACTTTGGGGCTGACATCTTTTCTTTTCCATTTTGACACTTTTTTTAGAGAATAAGGTCTCTGGCTCTGAGGCCAGTGGAGGTTTACAGAGCCAGAAGGCACTGTCTCTTTTGTGTCACATGCATGTGGATGGGTGACCACGTTCCCACCTCTCTGTGCTTTCATTGAGCAGTCAGCAGTGACAGAGCAGTGAGCTTTCACAGCCGGGGTGCAAAGAGTCAGTCTGATTAGAGGTCTTTGCCATTAAACTGATGTAAGAGGTTGTGTGGCTGTCTGGATATGGACAACCAGTGATCAGTTTATGTAGTCTGGGAATGCATTTACATAGACATGGGTAATTTAGTCACCATGACACCGAATTGAATTATCTGGACAGGCCTTCACACTCAGCTTTGTATAATCTTGCTGGAGTTACACCAAGATTTCTGCACGTAGACTGAGCCCACTTATGCACAATTCCCTTTGTTTATTCAAACCCCTCAATTTCTCGTGAACTACTTGTATTTCCTGGATAAATTGCACTAGTGCAGACAAAACACAAGGATGACTAGACCAGCTATGCATTTGGAAATGCTTTCCCCACTCCTTTCCGTTACTCCTTTGCACCAGCTGCAGTCTTATCTCGTGATGGATTAGCCCGCATTTCCCATCTCTCATGGAGATGAAGGGGTGTGCTGCTACCTGCTCTTCAATGAATAACTGCATCATATTTTATCTACAGACATGAAATTGGTGCTTTGAGAGACAGGGCTGTTATTAAGCTAGCAACTTAATTAAAAAAAGGAAGTCGTGTGCTTTCAGATGAGATTTTAGACAATGAATTCTGCCTTTATTAGCAAGTGAGTCCTTGATGTTGTTTGAAGGAGACAGTCACCGTGGAAAACGTAAGCCTTGTGGTGTAGCTGTGTTTTGGAGCTGAATTTGCTGGTTTCCTTTGTTTCAGGAGGGAGTATCTTGTGTACTTCTCAGGTCAGTAGCGGGCCCTTGTCTGTCCTTCAGCGACTGTGGTAGGAGTAACTGCGAAACTTGCAGGGCTCGCAAGATTACTGCATGTGCAATGAGGAGTTCTCTGTTCTTCTGGGTGTTCCCACAGATCCGCTCAGTGAAAAAGAGAGCATACACAGAAAATTAATGGCTCTACCCTGCTAGCCAGCTCACACAAGGTTAGCCAAGACATCCCTGTGACAGCTGAGGAGCAGCCAGGCTGTGGCCCTCAGCTTTGTCCTGTCCAAAGCAGGCAATCTGGTGGCAACTCGAATGCAAAATCTGATAGTTTTTTGTCCCACAGCCGTAAGTTGGAGCCCTGGTACTATGGACTGAGACCTTCCATGGGGCATCAGCCCACTCTTCTTGGGGCCTGGTGTTCATGAGAGTGCACCTCTGTCACCAAACTGGTGACACCAATCTCAGAGGACAATTCCCGAGAGTATATTTTATCTACGTCTGTTTTACGAGACACGCATGCCAGAAATGTTTGAAGTATTCAAGGATTTGTTTCAAGGAATGTTTCAAGGGTTGAATCGTCTTCCTAACTTACGGTAATGTTCAAAATAACAGAATTTCATCATCAAAGTATTCTACCAGCTGATGGTACTGCACCCAGCACATAAACTAATTACACGCTGCAAAGAGCTTCTCCTAACCTTCCTTATCCCAATTGTTGGGCTGGAAAATAGGTTTTAATAATACCTCTGGGAGTTCAATCTGGGGAGAAACAGACCTGAACATCCAAGTGCCCTTACCACCCACTTCTCTTTTATATCAAGGCTTCTTGAAGTGGAGTGCCTCTTCTCCTGACAAAATAACCCAGATCCAAAACAATTAGGGTTTTGAAAGCTTTGAATTCTCCCTGGAGGCTTGCAAGCAGCCAGTGCAGCTGCCTCAGCAGCACCGTAATGCTCTCCTGTCATACAGCCCCACTTCATAAGTGGGCTGCCAGGTTCCAAATTAGCCTTGGCGTCCAGATAGTGTCATTAAATAGGAGAGATTACAGCCAGAAAGGGAATAGGCCAGCCTGAAGCTGAAATGACATTAATTCACATCTCTTCTGTTGCATATACATCTTTCTGAATGTTGCTAAAATGCTGTGTCAGCACTCAACAGGTAGGTTTAAATGACAAGCAATAACGTTTATCATTGTGTGCGGGTGGGGGTGTCTTTTAAAGTGCATATTCACACCCAAACTGTTCTGATGTGTAATTTATAACTTATCCAAGAGATGTGAACTTTTCTGTGCCCCTCAGATGTGCAAACTGTTGTCAAGTATGTGCAAAACATGACAGGCTTCACTGAGGGTCTCCCTTCAAAATGTGGTTGAAATATTTAGAGAACTGAAAGTCTGCACAATTTTCATTCTTTTCTAAGGTATTTACCCCACGGTGGCATGCCAGGATAATACAGCATGGAGTTACTGGGTTTTGCATGAAACGATTCAGTGTGTTTGGTAAAGGGCATAACCTCTATTAAATGCTCCGATTACTGGGAACTTGGGCAAAGAGGGCAGCCTGCAGGACTTTGCATGCAGTCTTTTGACGACCAGCTTTAAGGTGGCAGAGGGACCGTGGGATCTCTGAGCAGGAGTGGAGAAGGTCCGTGGGGAACCTCTGGAATCAGAGGGAAATAGACTGGGAGAAAACCTGGAGACAGATGCAGCAGCAGCCACGCTTAGAGTATGTCAAGTAGCTCTTGGACACCAGGAAGGAGCCGTGCTGGAGCCTTGCTGGCTTTCCCTGTCACTGTAGCTATCTCTGTCATCTCTGTGTGCCCTGCAGTAAGCGGGACACTTACTGAGGGGCGACAGCTCTGTGCTTCAGTGGCATGGGATCAGTGGTGGAAGCTGGTTTTGGCCACGGCATTGCCGGTGATGTGACTGAAATCGCTGAAACCAACATCTTTAATCAAATGGCTCTTAATGGAGCAGGAAACTGAAGCAATGCGTGCTTTGTGGATCTGACGGAGTGCCTTCATGTTACATTAATGTTGAAGCAATCCCAGGAGGAGATACAATTTTGCCACTTGTTCCAGGAAAGCATTGAACTGTTTCTGCTGTTTATCCTCAAGCAGTCTTAACCATTTAGGTGGTCACATTATCTGAAAAGCTTTGGCATTTGACGGCTAAGATTCGTGTCCTCTACCAGCTTCTGATACAAATTCAATTTTTTACTCCTGAGCTGAAATTATAGCTACTGTCTTGGAGGGGAAGGAGAGAGAAAGCAAGGATTTCACAAAACTAAATTAATAAATAAAAGGAGGGGACTTATGTTTTGTCAAAACCCAGTAAGATTACAGCACTTTTTGATCCACGCATTTTTGGCAAATCAGTATCAAAGAGACATTGCAATTTTAAGAGCAGAATTAAGCTCAGAGAGCAGCCTGAATGCAACCATTGTTCTGAGGGAAGCCTTGAGCAGTGTTTGAGTTAGAGAAAACCGTGATTGGATTTTGCTGTTTACTTTTCCCCGGGTAGGAATGTCAAACAATAATCTCAAAGGGACAAAGGGCACTGAGTTCCATTCTCGGTCACCCTCATATAAGTTTATAACTTCTTCATTGCTGGGAGTGGAAGCTTTTCTTGGTGTATCCTGCCAAGATTGGGCAAAACTTGTTTCCATATACTTCAAGTCAAAATCTGGAAGGACTTACGAGCACCAGCACAAAGGTTGCATGTGGCACTGCAGAGCTCTAGAAAAATTTTCTTAATGCAGAGAGAGGCAAGGCTAGTGATTTGGTCACATGCTGCCTTTTCCTTTGAGATATTGTGTTTCTTGCTTAATTTTAGCATTGCTCACTCTGCTTAGAGAACACCAAAGGGGCTGTGCTACAGTAGGAACACTCGGGCCCTGCTCTCCCATCCGCTGCCAGCAGCAGGAACCTGTCAGTGTACCCTGCAGGTGGGAAGGCAGGCAGGCAGCAGAGATAAACGGGGAGGTTTTCTTTCCCCCTCACCAAGTTTTCAGCCCAGAAGCCATGTTCTTAAGGCAGTTATGACAGACCTGGAGAAGAGACAGGCAAACTGTGACTCCAGTACACCAAAACGTGCTCAAGCCTCTGGCACCGCGCAGAGGCCACCGAATGTTCTTGCTGATGCCATTCAGCTGCTGGAAATGAATCTTTCTGCAGGCAACTATAATTACCAGGAGAGTCAGTGGAGGGAATAGCTGTCTTTCTGAGCCACTGAACCAGAAAATAGGCTTTTGACAGGATCATCATAATCTCCGGCCAACATCAACAAAAAGGGCTTCCTGCCCTAATGAAGCTGCTGTGGGGCCATCCAGTTGCTTTTTTTATCCCTTCTTGTGCCCTGCCTCTGACCAGCCCCGGGAACTGGGAGCTCTGACTGCAGGTAGGAGCCATGGCACTGGAGCTGGTTGTGGGTGCTCTGTGAGCCACCTGTGAGCACAGCAAAGCTGGTCTTACAGGGCGTTAATATCACAACACTCACTGCTGCTGCTTGCCACCGTAGTGAGTATGCTGGAAAATCTCCAGACTGCTGAATTCCTTCCTAAATTAAATACAAATAGAGAGAGAAAGTAAGTCAATAATATGGAAAAGCTGATTCTGTATCCACTCATGACATGAGGACTGCTTGAAATTTCCACATCCAAACCACGTTCTTTTGCCAGGCATATCAAGTGGGAGATTTCCAGAATGAGATCCTTTAGCATAAGTGAAAAATCAGGCCTAGCGGTTCAATTCCTAAATATAACAGAGAGAGGATTTACTGCTGTATTATTTCTGCTTAATGCCAACAATTGTAATGTATGTTTGCCATATTGAAAGAAAAACAGCAACATCTGAATGCAAGAACTTTTGGGTAGACTATTTAGACTTTCTACTGACAACATTTACAGCATCTGGGAGCATATGAGATGCACTATTGTATAAAAAGAATAGAAATCCTACTTTTACTTATTTATTTATTTATTTTATGTGAAAGAAACAGACTCTTTGTAT
Organism: Anser cygnoides; assembly: GCF_040182565.1. NCBI lineage: Eukaryota > Metazoa > Chordata > Aves > Anseriformes > Anatidae > Anser > Anser cygnoides. The sequence continues at coordinate 13,983,776 of NC_089912.1, read as the reverse complement.
TTGTAATCACAGACGCAAATGTGCATGGTGGGGAGGATAAACCATCTATCTGTCCCATACAGGAGGAAGTTGGGCAAATTGCAGAGCAAATCCAAAACCTACTGGACAATGTATTTCTTGAAAAAACTGCATTAATTTATCTGGCATACTTCTCCTTCTCCCATCATAACATGTATCCGTGGGCCCTCCCTGTGCTCACCCAGTTGACAGCCTCACCATGAGGGCTGTGAAGGGAGCATGCCTTGCATGAGAGCTGACTCCAAGCTTCATAGGGGCACAGGCAAGGTCTTGCTGTGACCAAACCTCCAGGATTTCTCTTGCCATGCAAAGCTGGTGGCTAGGGAACAGAAAAAAAACTAGGAGAGATGCTCTGCCTGCTGTGGCCATGCCTAGGTTGGTGGATGCTCTGCATGTCACCATAACTGCTGGGGACACAACCATGCTAGGTCTGCCCCAGGTACAGGATTTTCAAGGGCAGCTGGCCTTCATTGCCCTTTGTAACTCGGGGCTAAATTGGGACTTAGTGCTTGGTGCTGCGTGGAGGATGGTTGTGCTGTGAACTGTGGGCTGTAACCTATTCAGAACTTCATTGACTGGTTCTCTGTATGTGTTGACTCTTTGTTTTCAATTTCTCTACAAAATCATCTTTCTATAGACTTGGCAGGGGAGAAAAATCCTTCTGGTGACTAAAGGGAGGAACAGTCTTCTGAAGGTGGCTGTACAGAAAGACACGGTCTGCAGATATAAAGGTTACATTGGTCACACCCTTGGTACCCTGGATAACATTAGATTTAATAGCAGAAAAAAAGGACTTAGTGTTTTTGTTTGTTTGTTTTAATTATTATTATTTATTTAACTTTTAAGAAATCTTCCAAACACAATGTATCTGATAGCAGCTTAGTTACATGTCATTGGCCATATGCTCAGCAGGTGTAGGCTGGCACAGTTCCGTGTTTTCTGAAAAGCTCTGTAGCTTATAGTCAGTCGCAGGGCCAGTCCTAAAGCATGCAGAATTGAGTGTTGGTAAACACAAAGACATACTTGCTTCAGAGATTGAGTTGTTGAAGTTGTAATTCCAAGGTTTTTATTTCCTTATTTCATTATTTTGCAGCTTAACATACCTACAGCTCCTAAACCTACTTTACTGCGAAATCAGCTGGCCTGAACTGCCATTGATGGTGGTTGACCTAAATGAAAAAGTAAAGCAGAGTCAGCTTTGGGTATATTACTCACCCCAATTGGGAGGCAATCAGCTGCTGTGGACAGTAACTTCTTAACTATCTAAACAGCCCCAGCTGATTCTTCCAGTAAGCATCCCACAATGGCCTCAGTTGCATTGGTTTAAGCTGATTCTGGACCTTGATCTAAAACTAAGCAGGTTTGATTTATAATTGATTAAAAATTATCTCCTAATTTAAATCAGGTTTAACAAAGCCACAGCTATTTCTTCCAGTCTTAAGCCAAAACCATAGCGGGCCACATGAAAAAGGAAAGGGGGTGAGGCAGGCTCTAATTTTATCTTTTTTTTTTTTTTTCTTGATAAAGCAGGGTTTATGGTAGAATTTTGGTTACATCCATGTTTCTACTCATCTCCTTGTCCCCAGGTCAAATTCTAGCTGGTTTCAAAAGGTTGATTAAGGGATACAGATCTCAAAGACAAAAAGTTCCAGCATCTTCTGTGCAAATATACATCAGGGTAGGCAAATAGATGTGCGTAAACTTAGTGATCCGCCAGGGAAGTACATGAGTTTAATCATGTCATGCACAAAATAACCAGAGAGAAAAGAGCCACAGGAGAAGTGTTTTAGCTCCACTTGCAAGATCTTGGTTCTTTACGGACATCCAAGCACCAAGAACATCCAACACCTAGCAGAACACGACCAGCACAGGCTGTTTTTGCTAGTTTATGTTGTTCATAAGTAAAGCAGATTTTGCTGCTGGGAAGCCTGCAAGCCTGTGTGTGTTTTCTAAAGTGCCACCTGCCTGCTGTTGATGAGGCCTTTCAGTTCTCTGCGTGTGAACTCCAAGCGAGGGGCTGTAAAATGTTCCCACCCTCTACTGGCAGGTCTACCGGCTGTCTCAGGATGCTGAGCAGTCAGTATGTGCCTACAGTGGCCATGATTAATGGGACAAAACCAAAACAAAATATGTATACCATGTCCAGGCTGAAAGGGTAATAAAAATATCCTTTCACTCGATACAATGCTAGCTGCACTGAAGTAGTACCAATAGATGAAAACAAGTTTTATTGTTGCTAATATGTAACTAAACCTGTCCCTCTGTTCCCTGTTCGTGACTTTCATTTTCTAAATATTGATATATTCCCATAGAAACCTTCCTGCTTCTTTCCTTTACTAAAAGGCATTGCATTGAAGAAAGCCATGTCTGGACCCAATCACAAGTTGGAAGAACATTTCTGCTGGTTTTGGACCTCACCTACAATGGGGTCACCTGTAGGAAATGTCTCTCCATATCTGTCCCTCCTCACATTCCAGTTTGGTAGAACATTTTTTGTGCTTGGTTGTAAAAGAAAAAGAATAGTTTGCATGAGATTTACCAATAATATTTAATATGTCTGACTCTGGGCAATTATCTGGTATGATCTATCACTGTGATGTGAGACGAAAGAGGCACTCCTGAGCCCACTGTTATCCTTGTAATAGGTAAAATCACCTGCTGTGAAACGATACCAATGCTATGGTAGAGACAGAGGTTTTCTGGTTTTAGTAGGAGCAGAGACTAGAATACCATTAGTCCTTCTCAGCTCATTCTTTCTTTGCAGACTAAGCATTATTTCCTCAAAGGGCATGCCATTTAAGAGAGAGGAAGGGAAGAAAATAAGGAAGAAATCAACTCTGAAAAGAATTATTACAGTACCACTGTGATCTGCCCCATCTGTGTCCTCCTCTGTTCTGCATCCCCAGTAGTAGAAGACAAACAGCCATCTTCACCCATTTGTTGCTGAATTAAATTACATTTCATTTTGCTTGTACTGAGGATAATTAATCTGAAGATCTCATTTATTACTTAAGCTGCACATTTTGTGTTGTCGGAAGAAGAAACAGCCTTGGTGTTGGCATTTTTGCTTAGAATAACATGGCATATGCAACTGAATCGATTCCTGGCTAAATTCTGCAGGAGCAAACTGATTGATGCAGCTCGCGGTCGTGGTCACTGGCTTCTCTGACAGCAGCAAAAACATTGATTGTTAAAGTGTGGCTGTGGGGTCATCGTGTACCAGTGGACAACGTGACTGCTCGTAAGGGAGGTGCTCACGTCTTCCTTGGAAAGTCACCTGTCCTTCACGTGCCCTTGAGCACTTTGTCTCTTTCACTTCTTGCTCTGGCTGGAGTCTGCTAACACCTCCAGTGATCTGTGATGATTAGAAAGGAGCAAGGGTGTCAGGGACTGAGATTTGGGAGAAGAATCGTGTCTGTAGTTTGTCCTTTTGGGGCCATAGTTTGTCACCAAAAATAATTTCTGCCTTGGCAAAGCTGGCGGTTACTTGATATGCATTAATGATTCTCAGAAAGGAGAATCCTGTACTCAATGACACTGTCTATCCTTGTTTGAGTGTATATAATAAAATTGATCTTGTCAGCCTAACCTACTGCATTTCTAAAACATCCTTCTCCACAGGCTCTAGCAGGATGCAGGTTTTAAACTTGTGGGGCTACTGGTACAGTGGGAAGACTATAGCTTGTGCAGGTGGTTCAGTTATTTTTAACAGGATACTTGCTTGAAAATAGTTTTACTCTGTCTTCTCCATTAGCCAAAGTTGTTGGGGTTTTGACCTGGCTTGCCAAAAAGTCTTTCCAAATATTATAGCGACTTCTGAGTGTAGTGTTTTCTTTTCACTTCTCTTCTTTTTAGGGATCTAATCCCACAGACTTTCTGTACACATATTTTACTGTCTTTCAGTTTCCTATGTGGTAACATGAGATGCAGTAATGACAGTGTCAAACCAGGCTGAGGTGCCATTTTATTTTGGGTTAGGGGCCTCGGCTGATACACCGTCTCTTTTCCTCCTGATTCTTCTTTTCCCACTGGCTCAAGTGATAAGTCACAAGGCCCTCAAGTCTTTGCAGGCATGGAAAAGAAAGAGGCTTTTGCTGAGCTAGGAGAGCGTCTTTATTTTTCCTACCAAGACAGTCTCAACATCGTGACTGTAAAGGTGTGTTTAGCTGTACAACGGGACAGCAGAGTCCCACAGACTCCACGGACCAGATAAGCCTCAAAAAAACGATGGGCACATAGTGCTTTATCTCATCCTGCTACCTCGACGGAAGGGGTTATGTCTGGGACTCTGCCCCGCCGTGAGCACACTTATACGACCCTGCAGCACAAACTGACCCCCTCAGGGTTACGACGAGCCCCGCGGGGAGGTTTTAGGGACCACCCTGCCTAATTACTGACCAAAGTCCCCCGGGACGAGGCGAGCTCCCCCGGGGGGCCGAGCGGTGCAGCAGGGCCCCCCGCGGGACTCCCCTCAGGGCAGCGCCGCCATTTCGGCGGCCGCGCGGCCGCCCCGCGCCCGACAGGGGGCGGCCGTGCCGAGCCGAGCCGAGCCGAGCCGTGCCGGGGCCGAGCCGTGCCAGGCTTGTGGGGCCGGGGCGGGGGAGCTGCGTCCTGCCTCCGCCTCGGCGTGCGGCGGGGCAGGCACCTGGTCGGGCGGCGGAGAGGTGGAGGTAAGGCGGGGGCGGCGGCGAGTCGGTACCGGGCTGAGGGACGAACTTCCCCGGCGGCAGCGGGCGGCCGGGACGGTGGCGCCCCCCGCGCACCGCCCGCCCTATTTCCACTGTTCTTAGCCCAAGTGGCGGTACCCCCCCATTCCCTCCGCTGGACCCCGGCTCCCCCCCCTCCTCCGGGCCGGGCTTGGCTCCGAGCTCCGTGCGTGCCCCGCTGCCCCCGCCTCAGTTTTGCGGGGTGTCGGGCCAGAAGGGCACGCCGGGCTCCGGAGCCCCTGGAGGGGCTCTGCCCCTCCACCCCACAGGTAGGTGCTGCGCGCATCCCCGCAGGGCTTTGGGGTTCACTCGGCGAGGTGCTGGCCCCGCAGACCTGCCGCTGAGGCTCTGTGGGGTGTTTGGGCACCTTGGGCACCCTGCTTGAAATCCAGGCGGGTTTGGAAAATCCCAGCCTGGCGTCGCCCGCCCAACCCTCTCACCCTCACCGTCAAAGGAGAGGTGAGAGCAGAGCCATGGAGGCATGTGGACGGGGTACCGCAGGCTGGGAGTTCCCTGCTCACCTCTTTTTGTCTTTTTTTTTGGTGGCATGGCTAACGTCATCGTGGCTGCGCTTCGCTTCACGCTAGGGGTGAAGTTGGTGACTTGAGCAGCCATGCCGCGGACCTGTGTGGTTTAGGGACAGGCTCAGCGTGCCGGGTCTTGTGTTTGGTTTGCGGGGATGTCTGCTCCTTGAAAAGTGGTTTGCGATAAACTTCCTCGTTCACTGGAGGAACGTGGATTTGATATCTCCGTGCACATCTTTGCATCGTCATGGTGTGACAGCCTGACAGCTGGTCTCCCAGAGGCTTACCCAGGGCTTGTTACGGAGAAGTGAGGAACTGCTGGTGCGAGAACCAGCAAGCCCTAGAGGTACCCACTGTTGGCTTAAGAGCTGCAACTCAAGCGTGGAGCGGTCCTGGTTGGCGGGGATCCTGGGGAGTCCTGCTTGCAGCTGATCCTGCAAACCATCTGCCTGTCTTCTGGCATCCAGATGGCATCCGAAGATGTAGAAGCCTTCTTGCTCCAACCTGGTGGTCAGATCAGCCTGTTCTGAGGCTGGCTGTGGGCAGCGCTCATAAACAAAATGTTCCAAATGATGCTGGGGTGTGTCCTGAACCAAGTCAGAGCAAGAACTGGTTGCCTCTTTGATTATCGGAGGGATAAAGGGTGGCGGAGGATCCTTCCCACCTCTGCTCATATTGCTGTAATTTCTCATACAGACAACAGGGTTGTTTTTGTTCCTCAAGCTATTTAATTGCATTTTTAGTGTCCTGGTTTCAGCTAGGATAGAGGTATAATTTGCACAGGTATAATTCATCTATAACGAGGGGTACTGTCACTGCTTGTAAAGAGTGGAACAGAAGGAGAAAATTTTATGGATGTTTTTGAACTGGGGAGTTCACAGTCTGGGTGCTCTCCAGTATGTAGTTAGAGAACCTGTTGCCCTCTCTCCCACCATAGTGAAGCAACTTATCCTAAGTTTCCTATTCATCTGCATACTCTTCTGAGTCAACCAACATTTGTGACAGATTTCCTTCTCCTCTTGGCAGGGGGGAGAGGGGGGGAGAGAAAAGAGTGTTCCTGGCATGAAAGAGGAAGAGACTGTTCTTTTGTAGCAGAGACAGTGTGCAAATCTCAGAGCAGGCAGGACAGAAGGAAGAGGAACACAAGGTATGCAGGGTGCAGTCAAGCAATACTGGCTTTCAGAAAGTGCTGAAGAGTAGGTGGATGCAGAAGAGTATGGTGTTGTTTGGCATCAAGCAGCTAGGAATTAGGATTTAATACTGTTTGCTACAGTGTTGGTGTAGTAGCCGGTGCTGCTTAGAACACATTACTGAGCGATGTGAAACTTGGGACTGGACCAAATCACTTCAGCTCCTTTGCTGATACTTCTGTCACAATAAATGTTTCTTTATCAGCTGCCAGCAAACTACTCAGCATCATTCAAGATCCCAGAGGAAGGTACTTGTGTTCTGGAACAGAAACTAAGAGAAGCAGAGAGGGTTGAGTACCCTGGAAACGTGGATCTCAGGGTAATTTGGAGTACTTATTGTTTATGTTACAGAAATGTTACAGGAAAACCATGTGATATAATTCTTTCTTAAATATTTAATCTTTACCATGAGTCAGGTGAGTTCTCAGAATACAGAAAAAACAACATTATTTTCATTTTTCTGCTTTAGGAAATTATTGATGTTTCAGAGGTGCCTTGGACAGACATCAGTTTGTGAGCCTCCTCTGAGCCGTGGACTTAGGCCTGTGCAGGTAAGATGGGTACAGGAAGCTGAGAGGAATAGGATGTAACTGGAATCTTAATGCTAGCTCGTGTACATTTAAACTTACTTCTGGGGAAATTTGCAGCTTACTACTGCAGTAAGCTTATTTGGTGATGGGTAATTAGCATATTAGTAGGAAAGAAAAGGACAAATGCTCACAAAGAAAGGACAGGAATGCCTGAAGGTCTAAGAGTAAATATTTCAGAGAGAGACTGAGAGGCTGTCATTTAAGGGATTTTGGATCAGACAGTAACAGAGCAGGAGGTTTTGCTCTCTTTCCCTGTGGTCGTTAAGAAGTCTTGCTGCCACATTTCACTTTCTCTTTTCTGCTGAGCTGAGGAAAAGATTCAATAAATGATAGAGCAGGACCAGAGTGTGGGATTGAAAAAGTTGGGGTTGGGAGAAGGATATTAAATAGGGTCATCCTGACTTGTAAACCATAACTTTAGTCCAATATTCCTCACAAAAGATAAAGAGTGACTTAGCCTAATCGGACATCTTCATGGGAACATGCTTCTTAAGAGCAAGGGGCTCTTCAGTCTAACCTTTCAGTCTAACCATTGAAGACCTTCCAAGATCTCTTTGCTCTAAGAAATGTGTTCAGATTTAATTTAAAATATTTGCCTCTTTTGCTGCTGAGGGCATTTTCTTTCTGCACCACTACAGTCAGAAAAAATGCATTTTCTGTTTTTGTTTCAAGGTTGATCCATATACTCGTGCTACTACAAGAGACAGGTGTTTAATGCAGAAGGGCTGTGGCAAATTCCTTGGCTAGTAATGTGTAGCGTATCCAGGTACTTGGTAGTAGATTGCCCCTTTGGGCTTAAAAACGAGCCTTTCCCCAGTGTACTGAGGTTGGTTGGTTTTTGATTTTTCTTTTTGTAACTTTGCATTTATTACCATTTGGGAGTACAAAACCAAAAAAAAAAAAAAGAAAAAAAGAAAACATATCTATCTTAATTAAGCAGCTTTGATGTTTTAAAACAAATGCAAGCAGACAAATGAATGCAGTCTGTAAATCAGGGATTGGAGTGAGTACTCAACAGACATTTAAAAGAGCTGGGGGAGGTTTGACACAGCCCACGACCAAGTATCACTCCATGTGTTAAACCAAAGAAACATGGCTGAGGGCTGTAAGAAATGAAGTCCTGTTTTATTTCTCACTCTTTGGTCTTAAAAAACTTAATCCACCTATAAATCTTGAGAGAACTGCAATTTATCTTCTCCATCAGACAGCTGTCTATATTTCAAAGTGACCCAACCATTCACTGACCAGTACTGCATGGTACAAAAGCTAGCAGTCAACATTTCAGATAGTGCTTCTCTGCAAAATACAGAATCGCCCTTTTTCTTCTTTTATTGAATATTCAAGAAACTATCCAGTTCCTGGATCTGGAAACAGAGTTAGGTTTTTCCTTAAAAGAAATTTTCAGTGGCTTTGGATCTCTCTATTGATTCTGAGAGTCTTACAGAATACTAGAATGGTTTGGGTTGGAAGGGACCTTAAAGATCATCTAATTCCAACCCCTCAGTGGTTATAACACCATTTTTGCTTTCACAATTAAATGCCTTTGTTCATCCCGTTCTGAAGTGGAAATACCCACTGACATGATAATAGAGTGCATGTTAAAGGTAGGTATTGAAGTGGTGTGTATCCACAGTGGTATCAAAAACCACAACTTAAGAAAATTTGAACAGACGTATTTTTGATTCTTCGAGTCTTCAGTTACAGTAATCATAAAAGTTACATGTAACAACAGAACTCTAGGGTTTCTCTTAGCAAAGTGTGGTACTTCATTTCGAAATGTTCCTTTAAAGGAAAAGATAAAGATTCAAAGCTATTTGACTTGAAATAATCGTTACATGGCCTGAGATTAACTGTGGTCTTCTCTTTCCGCAAGAATGAAATGCTGCATATGTGTCCTCATTGAGGATTAGCATGGAATTACTAACAGGAAATGTGAAAATGGTGTTGTCTATAAGCTATAATAGCTTCTTTTTTCTTCTGTAAGATAGAATTGACTTTAAGCAAAGGTGTTTGCAGAAAGCTGGCATGGACACTTGTTTGTCTGTTCCCTACAATTAACAGGCACTAGTGAGTTAAGGTTACCTGGATACTGCGAATTATCACCTAATGAATATGTGGCTTTACAATCTCCCTGTTCATCCTTTTCAAAATAAAACTGCATCTTGAAATGTCGGTCACAACTGATAGTAAAGCACATGAGTTAATAGGCATATCTGGTTAAAATTAATGAAAGTTCTTCTCCAGAAGGGCAGATAAAGGAGGCTAATGTTTCCACACTGGCCGGGGATGGGCTTTTGTTCATGGGCTCTCGTTACCTGCACAAAATATTCTTTAATCTGTTAAAGAATTAAAGAAATCTAATAGGACGTGTGAGGTTGTGTCAAGTCATATCTGCTGTACCCTGTGCTGACTGTTGGCTTTTCTGAGGCTGAAATCCAAGTGCAGATTTGAGTAGCATCATCTTGCGTGATGCGTAGGGAAAACTCAAGTTCATGGGCTGCAATTCATCAAGTTACTTAGTTGGTTATCCAAAATTGGGCTATATGAACTGCTTACAGTAACCATATATTAAATGCAAAAATTAATAAAAATTCAGAATGGAATGCTTGATAGCAGCAAAAAAACTTCAAGCATCTGTGGTCCCGATTTAGTTGCAGAGTACTTGAATTAGCAAAAGAGAGATTCCACTTTAGAGACTGATTAATGAGCTCGTTGTGAATGTTCCTAATTGATTTTATGCTCCCTATACAACTGGTGAAAGAACTGACCTTTTACATTGGTGATTGAGAGCAGACACATGCAGGAGACTGAAATCCATTCCCTTTTTCCCATTTCTCTCAAATAGGAGTGCATGAGAGTGATGGGTGTGGGCCTGACCACCTTAGTTCTATGTTTAATTTACACGTATAAAATTAGGCAGTTGTACCTACTCTGTTAGTTTTCCTTTTTTTTTTTTTTTTCGAAGTGAGAATGGATTTCGATATATGTGTTCCTTTTAAACAAGGGAAAGATACTGATTGACAGTTGCTGTCCAGCCCGTCACTTCTCAGGCAAAATGTTGAGATTCAGGTAATAGTAGCAGCATATTGAACTTTTTGTCTTTAGAATTTTCCCTCTTTTTCATTCCCATATAGCCGCAGATGTATTTTTTAGCTCTTGCATTCTGATTGAACATGTTCCATTATGGTGAACGTACTTTGGGAATCAGATATTCTTAGAAATCTGAAGTGGGAAAAATCCATGTCGAGAAGTGTTGTCATACGTAGGGAATGGCATGGAGGCCCAAGGCTTTCAAGGTCTTTTGGGAAGCAGTTAAACCGATGAAGACAGGTGGTGATTTAAAGCACGGCCTGGCTCTGCCTGTACAGAGGAAGCAAAGATGGTAGGGGAGGAGTGGAATAAATTTGTTTAGATCTATGTCCATATTGTAAATGTTTTCAGATTAATCTTGTCTGGTTATGAACTGAAAGCAGATAGAACAGATAGATGTTTTCTGTAATAATGTGAACCAACTTATTCTAAAAAGCCATGCTGTAGTTATTAAATATTCTGTATAGCAAGATGGTTTCTGTATCTCATAGGGATGTGTCTATTTGCAAGATAAGGATCAAGGCTGGAAATAGACTTTTTGAGCTTGGAAGTTCTACGCACCATTATTTTTGACTTTTGAGTTTAAGGAGTTTTGTTGTTATTATATTCTGTTGTTAATATGTCAGACAGATGAGTCATGCTATATTCTCATCTGTTTTGTAAATTAAGATCTGCGCGGCATACAGGACTCTAGGAAGGTCTGTCTATCTTACGGATCTCTGCACCTTGGACCTCTTTCTGCATAGGAGAAGTAATATAGAAGTAAAATCAATGCAGCGTCTAAATGCAAGAGTTTCAGATTGTAAAACAACTGGCATATTCCGTGGGAAGACCACAAAATATTTTGCAGCGCAGAGAGAGAATATGTAGAGACACTATCCACACCTTTTTAGAAAAGGTCATCTTCAACAGAAGGTGGTGATACCAGCTGCCCCAACATTCATACCAACATTCACTGAAGTACTCTACTTGCTTAACCTAGAGCACTGAATGCTTTTTGTAAGCAAGTACCAATTTGAAATTGTTTGAAATGCAGAAGTTTAAAACCTACCAGAAAGGGGAAAATTACCAGATTCTCACAAAGAAGCCAAATACAAAAGATTTTACCTCTTTATAATGTGTGGTTTTCATAAGGCTGTCAAAAATTATAAGGCATGATATCAGTTCCATTTGCACGGCTTCCCAGGAACAGTGGCTGTATTGCTTATCTTTTAGGAAGTTGAAGATTCTTTGGAAGTACTTCTTCACACCGAGACCTGTGCTTTTTAGGATCCATGCCTGAAAGCTGTTCCTTGCTTTTGGTAGCTCTTCTAGCACGCACGTCTCCAATTCTTCAATTTGATGATGAATTCCATTTTGGAATTTCTCGATATTGCTTGTACTCCAGGTGCCTTCGGGAAGATTTCTGCTGAATAGCTGGAAGGTCTGTTGGAGGAACTCATAGATAACCACTGTGACATTCTTCTTTGTGACCTTCGTAATCAACATGGGAAATCTGAAATCAGTTGTTTCGTTGAGACACTCCTGAGAAAAATATCCACCCATTTTGCGCAGAAAGTTCATGTTCTGGTAGTTTGCTTTGATTCCTTGGAAAAGGCAAACTGTGTGTGAGATTTTGGTATACAAGGCCAAGGCAATGCAAACTTGCAGCAAACTCCTCTGAACCAAGATGGTCATGCTGATGAAGTGGTCAGCATTACTTGCCGTTGTGCAGATCTGTAAGCCTGCAGTTTCTTGGTTGTCTTTTCTGTGTTCACATGCTGCTTTTTCATGACTCTGAATTTATTTCCCCTGTGTGACATGTTGGGTATTACTCATTTTGTAGGAATTGTGTTTCTGTCAACTGTGATTCTGGCCAAAGTTTGCTGTTGCTTTCAGTTGCAAAGGCTTGCTCATTTCTACTGTAACTTCATTTCATTAAAAGAAGAGTAAGTGAATCAATATGGTTAGTCAGTGGACATGGGCAGATCAGCATCTGATAATGACGTTTAATCTTCTTATTCTTACTAGAATTGCTTTATGCTGAGAAATTTTATTTTTATGTTTAAGTTGGAAAACAGCGTGAAAAAAGAATCACAACCCTAGCTAACAGTTATGTGCCCTAAGCAAGATGTAATTTCATTGATTTAAAAACAGATGTCTTTTTCTTGTAGGACAAATTGTTGTGTTTGGGGAGTGGCTTAAATTTTATTAGCAGAAGAACCCTGTTGTTGACACAACAGCATTGACTCACTAGGGCATTTGTTGCTATCACAATGTTGGCAAAAAGAAGTGTGTACAACTCCTAGGACAGATGCCTTTTTCCCCCAGTATCTGTGATCATCTGCAGCTCAGAAGAGCTTTCTTCTACTTTATCACCAGGAGAACGAGCCTAGATTTTGACTAAACCCATAATTGAGTCAAAATTTTTGACACCGTAAACTAAATTTTTGACACCATCAAGTGTTCTTTTAGGTAAAGAAGAGGACTTCCTTATGGTGCAGAGAAGGCAGCTGCTGTTCTGAAGCCTACTCCTGTAAAGATAAGCTCTCAGGGAGACTGAATTTACCTGTGCTGGTAGCAAAATGCCCTGTCTTCAGGACCATGCTAGCCAGAATAACGCTGGAATGGGTCTCCCAGCATCAGGCCAGTGCAGTTCCGTGGGTATTGAGGTTGCGGGCCAGCTGGTAGCAGGACTGCCTGAGGCTGTGCTGACCGAAGTGCCCCAGCAGCCTTGTCCTGCTGTGATGGCAGCTCTGAGACCAACCTACGTAAGCGGAGCACTGCGGGTTGGCAGGAGAAGGCTCGCTTGATGTGTCAACTCCTGATCGTGCACCAGGGAGGTGCCGCGAAGGCAGCGGTCAGCCCACTTAGCTGGCTCCTGTGATTGTAGTATGGGAACTCAGTGTAGATTGAGTGGGAAGACTGTGCTGGGGATTCAGATGAGCAGACGTTACAAGGCATTTAGAGGGTAGATTTTCCTCTCTTGTGGAATCTCTAAGGTTTGCTAAATCTGTATGTGAACTGACCTGATCTGGTTGCTGAAGCGTACAGAGTTCACAAAGCCAGGGGATGTGCCATCATCTAATTCAGCCTGCATAATTGCAGGGATATTTTGAAGAGGATATGGAAAATGTCGAAATTCAAGAATGTTTGATGTGAGCAGCAAAGGAACTCCTGGATGCTCTTGAGATTAGAAAACATTTTGCTAAAATTATCCTATTAATGCTTGGGAGGATCTGTTAGAGTGTGACAGACTGAAAAATTGCTATGGATGAGCAGTTTCTTTAGCAAGCTTCATGATGACTTCATCAGGTATACAGTAGGACCCTACTGACGTGGTAGTGCTCCTGTGGTTATTTTCCTTGTTTTGCTACTGCTGATGGTGATGCTGTACTAATAATTGTGGTGTTGTCATAAATTATTAACAGCGAGAGATCTTCAGAGAAGTTAAGTTTTGAATGAAGTTGTGGGAAGTATGGTTTTGTGATTGAAAGACTGGACACAGAATGAGGAAGGGTATGGCAGATTTAATGCATGACTATACCACAGAATGCCGCAGAAACCCATCGGTGAGACATTCAATTACTTTATCTTTCCATTCTTTTTTTTTTTTTTAAGAACGAAAGGATTATTACATTTCTCTAGCTCTTTGCTGTATCTGTACTGTTGAGCACTGACACATACGACTTCTAGTATGCAAGGGATCTAAACTTAATTGGAGGCATTGCCTTTGTTGTATATCTTTACATTTTCTTGAAGTCTGTGCACGTATCAAAATGATTTAAGCTAAACTGTAGTTAGCATGTAGTGTTTTGAAGATCAAAACATCTAACTGAAGTTTATTGTCATAAAAGATTACGGAAGCTTATACTGGAGGAATAACTGTAAGTTCTGAAACAGCATCTGTCACAAAAGACTGCAGGACACAGTGCATTTACTAGTCACTACACAGTCTAAATCAGTAGCAAATATTACTCTGCTTTGACCTTTTTTTTATGTTGACACAAAGTGAGGGCTAAAAAAAGGCAGTAGAGCATGTCCTTTTCAATTGAAGTTAAAGTGTCGGAGGATTCTGGCTTGATTGACTTGACAGAGCAGAACAAAAGTAAGTAGCAGACTGAAACAGACCTTGATGCATGGCTGGAAGTGTGTATTGAGAGATTAGTTAAGTATGTTGAAGTGCGTCCGTTCAAGGTATCATGTGGGAATAAAACAAGTTGGATCCGGGTCTAGGTACAGCTGGACTAATTGTACTTAGGATGTCTGTAGAGTAACTCAGGAGGAACCAGGGCCTGGTCCAAACGCTTTACCAGCAGGAACGCAGTTTTAATGTCTGGCCATGATTTTGGTAGTTCATTTCAGAATTACGTGCCAATTCATTTCACCTTCACATTGGCTCGAGCTTTGTAGAGAAAATCTCAGACCTCCACAAAACTTCAATTTGGCATATATATATGCATAGCTCTCTTGCATTAAGTGGAACAACATTGGCTTAAATCAGAAGCAACACAGAAAAACAGCTTAGTGTTGTGAGGCAGAAATGGATCTGATCCATTGTTAAACGGAGGGTTTTTTTTGTTAATTTGTTTTTGAATTCTGTTTACACACTGGAGTGATTAATCACATCCCCAGTCATCCTTTGTCTTCCTTCCATTGTGACTTCTTAGATGATCCATGACCTATTTGGATGTTGTGAAAAACATTACATTTTCAATGGGAGATTGAGCAATAATTAAGTCTTTTAGGTGTTATTGGAGTAACCGAAGAAACTTTCTTTTCTCCCAGAAGAAGAAACAAGGGAAAAACCATTCACAGTCATTTCCAGATGAGTTGATTGTAGGTGGTGAAGGAGTGAGATGTGTTCATTGTGGATGAATGTTTTGGCCTTGGTTAGAGATCACAGTCATGTTGGCTTGGCGCTTCTTATCTAGGCACAAGTGAAGATGATTGCTCTCTGGGGAAGTTACATTGTCTCTACACAATGTTTTGTGCAACTCCCTTTCTTGGAGGACATCTGTTTACCCACATGAAGATTGTCATCTGAATTGAAACTCTCCTTTCCTCAAAAATCAGAGAGGAAGAGAAACACTGCAAACCGTACACTCTGAGACCAGTCTCGTCACACAGACCGTTTCTGAATGTGTTGTTGGCTGTTACTGCCGACATGCAAATACTTTCTCCATGGAAATGAGAAGAATGATTTGAATGAACAAAGCAGGAGCTATGAATCTGTGTTTTTGTTTCAGTGCTCCAGGTTTTCTGAAACTTCACATTACGTTCTTTCTTCTCAAGCACTCATCTGGAGTTTGGTCAAAGGGACTGGAGTCCCTGGAAGAACTGTAGTTTCTCTAACAAGAAAAAATGTTTTTGTTGTTTTAAAAAAAGAAGTTCTTACAAACATACAAAATCTATAGTGGAATTGAAGTGTGAGCAGAGTGTCTGGTGGCTGTACTCACACAAGCTCAGCTGTCCTTCAGCAATGGCTAAAGAACTTTGTTTGGACTGTAGATCCTATTTTGTGTCCTAGGAGCTGAGGATGTGAAAGTTTCATGGATCAGGTGGGAGCTGAAAACAAAATTCAGAAGTTAAATCTGAAGCAACAGATCCAGTGCAAATGTCTAGGAGTCAAGTGAATCAAACTGAGTTCCCAATCTGAATTCACCTAGATGATGCCTGCATTCAAATTGCCGTTTAGTTTTCCTGTATTTTAACTGCATCTTTACAAGGTAGATATATGTAGCTACTACATGCCTTGGGATTTTATCAGGCTTTATCCAGGCTTTGTGTCAAGGTTGTCTGGTGGGAGTGTCATGTCTAATGCTGGGAAAAAAAAGGGGGGGAAATAAGTGGTCAAGGCCAGATAAGTGCAAGCCTGTTTTGAATCCAGATGACACTGTAAGTCCTTAGAGAGAGGCTACATGAATTTCTGGATTATCATTGTTTCATTCAACACTGGCCTGTATGCCTGTGTGTGTGTGTTCCTTGCAGCAGGTTGGACCTGGAGGCATGCAGCTCTGGCAGCCTTGCCTCTGTGGGGCTGCCAGATTCTGCCCACCTAACAAATTAAGGTCATTTTCTCTCAGCTGGTGACCAGCAATTCCAACAGGAAATCCATAGTCTCATCCAAGTGCTTATGAAATACCCAACTCACCCTGTATTTACGTTACTGAAGGCTGTACAAGTGAAGGAACACTTGCAGGGATTGGTCTTCACTGGAGCATCTGCCATGGAGAAGGTAAAGGGGCCACGTATACCCTGCTGGGAAAACAGAGGTGGAATACCTTACAGAGATTGGTTTTCCAAGGGAATTTCCATCTGGCTGCTCTGTCAAATTCTTCATGTTAGATTTCTGTGACTCAACTGTTCTCATCTGCTTGCAATCAGTTGTAATAAACAGTTAGTATAACATTATTATTCATCTGTCTTGGCAGCCAGTAAAATAACATGAGAAAATCATCTCCGCAAGGATGGCAGATACAACATTCCTAATGCTTTCTCACTTGCAATAATCACCACTAGTCTTTAAAGTTGTTCGGTCATGTTAGAATGTTCCTGTAGCAGATGAGCAACCAAGAGGCCAGACAGTTTTCCAGGAGACAGCCTCACTTCTTTTTCCCATTTCTTTCTTTCTGGGAAGACTGCAAACGTTTTGATGTATCTTGTCTCAGATGTGAAAAACCCTCAGATCTGAATCACCAAATCCAATAAATGTGATAAGGAAAGCTCCACCCAGCCAACTTATTTACCCCCAGCTGCAGCGGAAATGTTTCATGCTTCATATGTTTTTAGAGATCTTTGTCAGTCAAATTACTTTTGGGAATAAGCATCTAACAGGGCACAGATGATGTAGAGCTGAGGGTGAAGTTTTACGACACACAGCCAAACTGATCTGATAGTTAGCGTGTACCTAGAGATGTAATCAGGTCTCTCTCTATCTCCTGTTTGGCCTTAGGACTGTTTTACCCCAGGAAATTATTTTGACTGAAAAGTCAATCCTCTTCCCTCTCCCTGAGGAAAAAAATAATGGAAAAAAAAAGCCTTTGTATCTTCAAGAGGCAAAGTAGAGTAGAGCTGGTGCTGGCACATAGGGAAGACTGGAAGAGCATGGCTGTTAGCATGGGAGCAGGACCTACATTGATCAGGTCACCGAGATGGTAAGTTTAGGTTTATTTATTTTAGGTTATTTATTTCCTGTGGTAGGGCCTCTAAGGGAAAATGCTTTGTTTTCTTAGTGTCTGTCCTGTCTGCCATGTATGTAGGAGTGTTTGGGGTCCATCCATTCTCACAACATGTGCTACATCAGAAGTAGTACAGACCTCCTGTTTGAAATCCCACAATAAGTCCAGTGGCATTCAGTCAATTTGCTGTGTAGTTTTTGTTTTTTTTTCACTGCAGAATGAAGGACTATTGGTAGTTCATGTTTTACTACTTGGGGTTTTGTCAAAGTCCATCTGTGAAAGAGCTATGTGGGTTTCCTAAGTCTTTTATCAGTCTTTGCTTATTAGGAGGTTGTTTGGAGAATACGAGGGGATATTGCTGCTGGAACTAGTGACTGGGGAGTGTGCTTTTTCATGCAGTGCAGTTAGTAAGTGGTCTAGGCTTTTGGCACCAATGCATGTTTTGAAATTGCTCAGCACACGACAGGCAACCAAGACAGATGACAGATCAATGTTTTGGATGGCATCCGAGCACAGGAATTGTTGATGTGCCAAAACTGTACACCAGTTCACTGTAACACTTGTTTTGAGGGATATAGGAGTGACAGCTCTAAAACCCGTGACAGAATAAAGAGTAATAGTTGGCCAGGTTTCTGTCTGGACACCTGCATGTTAGACAAGCAGAGGTACTGTGGCAAACGTCCACGACAGGCGTTGACCAAACAGCTACCGCATCACTCCAGAGGCCTTGCTTTCATTGTAATCTTTTCGCTGTCTTAAAGAAGGATCAGGTCCACAAAAATAGTACTCAATAATATAATATGTCTTTGCACAGAACCTGTTGGAAAAGAGTGTGAAGTCCTTTTACAACAACGATTCATTAGAGAACTGTTGCAGCCATTCATGAAGATACTTGTGTGAGCAACAGCTTGAAATACTGATACTCTGTGAGGATTATTGGCTAAGAAGAAGAAAGAAGACCCTTTCTAGAAGGCCTGAAAATAAACCCTTATGACACATATAAGAGTAAATTATGGAAGATAAATGCGTTATACTAGTAACTTAGCAGTCACCTTTTGTGAACCATGATTCAGATCTGGATTAGCTGTCTGGATGCATGGCAGCACTGCTGTTGGGATGAATGGTGAGCGTTGCAAGCAGGACACAGCTCTGGGCACAGAACCTGCAACTATTTCTAACAATGATGTTAGCAAGTTCATGGACAGGTTCATCATTTCTTGGAAAAAATAAAACTGGGCTCAGTGAACGAGATCCCTTGTAGTCCAGTACTCCTGTTGACTAAAACTAATGTAGCCTGGAGACTCTGAGAGTTGCACATCTTCCTAAAGCTCTGGTTTGTTAGGAAGCACCACTGGTGCTTTTGTAGAGATCTACAGTAGAATCTTAGCGTGACGAGGGGAGAATTCAAGCTGATAACAGTATTTTATTGTCAGATTTAAAACACACACCTATTGTGTACTACATATTTAGGAGGGTAAAAGTTTTTTATTTAGAGAATCACCTTGTGCTGCTGTGAATGCAGCAGGTTTTATCTGCCATGCAACATCCCTGTATCAAGTGGGTGAAGCAACTGAAGTTCCTCCTGCAGGTCCCAATCCACGAGGTGGTACCAGGAGAACCCCTGAGATGCACCACTGCTTTTGGCAGCTTTATGTCAGTTTTGATTACCTCTGATGCTATGACACATTAACATAAAAAAGTAGAAATGTTCTATATGAAAAACTTGTTCAGCAGTAGGACCTTTTTTATACTGTGTTAGTTTAAAGATATGGAAAGAGAATTACTTTTATCCAGCAGATAAAGTTGAGAAAGCAGCATACAGGCTTTCTGATGCAGAAAAGGAGGAGTCTACACATGCTCCTTGGTTGCGGTGCCATTACTTAAAATGTAAAAACAATTCTGATTGTCCTGCATTTTTGAACTCAGACAGGAACTTCTGGGTCTGGAGACCTCTATTTGACATTCAGTTCTTGTCTGCATCTGTGCAGTTAGTGTGGCACCATCTTTCTGTTCATAATCCAGACAGTGGAAGAAGAGGTGAAATGGGATATGATTAAGTCTGTGAAATTTTGACCTTTTTAATTTTTGGCATTTGACGTTTTGACCTTTTTAATACCTGTTTGAGCTCAGAGCAGTCTTCAGTTTAAACTAGTACTGTATGCAGCACTTTTCAAGATTGTTGAAATGTTTTCCTAACAGGAATGCAGTAGGATCTTATTTCAGGCTGAGCTGACCCTGGACAGCACAACAGAGCTACGGTTTGCACTGCAGGTGGGTCATTTGCTTGCATAGCATTTGTGTGGGTCTGGATTTCCCCTGAGGTCTTCTTCAGTAACTCTTTGGAGCAAAATCGCATTTGGAAGACCAATTTTTAAAAGACAATTCCCACTTAGATGGTTCCTTTCTGTTAGTGATGATAGGCAAGAAGGGACAGCTCAGTGCCTATGTTGTTTGAGAGAGATGAGGGGAGAGAGCAGAGTTTGTATTTACCTCTCCTTTCCTTTAGTCACTGCTTCCTCCTCTTTACTGTCAGAAAGATGCCTTTCTTCTTCACCAGCATTTTGGTTCCAGGCAACCAGGACAGCAGTAGGCTGGACTGACCAGTTTGGTCACTGCACCTGGTTAAAAGTCCTTCACTTGTAAGCAGAGCTGTCCACTCCCTGTCTCAGAGGAAAGCAAGGTCTTGCAGGACCTCTGGTTGCAATACGTTTTATGTCTACAACCTTCTGTGTCTTGGTGAGGTTGTGAAGAGAAGTAACTGTGGGTAACCTGCATCAAATCCCTGTGGTACTAAAAGGGGTAAGATTTTCTTCCCATTCTTTCCTATTTTTAAAAAATTAGAATATTTTACTAAGTGGAGGGAAAGTGCTATCCTGGTTTTATGGTTTTTTTGTTTGTTTGTTTCTACCCAACTTATCGCCTTGTGTAGGGCTACCTGTACTTTGTAGAGATGTTATTTCAGTGGCAAAGAGTTTCATTAACTTGCTGAGGGCTTTTGTTGTCCTTCCGTAGCTTATGCATCAGGTTAATTTAAAGTGCTCCACAGGAAGGGTGTTGACAGCAGTGGTTGCCTGGCAAGCAAATAGTAATTATATGATGTACCTATCCTCTCCCAGCATTGGGTAAGAAGGGAGGGGAACTCCCAGCTCTGAGTGCTCAGCGCTGAGCTTTTTCACTCTGGATAGAATTTGGGTGGAAGAATTAATTGAGGTTTTGCATCTTTGTAAAGAGACTTGGGATGGGATATACACATAGGCCTTTGGATATTGAACAGAGGAGATCAATGGTAAGCAGTTTCTAAGGAATTTAGTTTCTTGTAATGAATATCTTTATAAGTAATACGTATCCTTGTAAGTTACATCTTTATAAGTAACAACTTGTGATATTTATAATGGAGTCTTGGACAAGATAATTTCCTGAACTAAAATATTTTTCCCTTAATTTTGTTGTGGTTGTCAGCCCCAGATGTGTTTATTAGCAATTGGAGGCCTGGTTTCTTCCTTCAATGGGATAATGATAATTCAACTTGGAGGAGATGCATTTTGTTAAGCTGATCCAAAAAAATTTTGGTTCCAGAAAACTGTTCACAGTGTCAGACTCCAAATGTACACACAAATTGGAGAATCCCCTACATAAGTTCAAACATAGAGACCTTTACTCTGTGTGCCCCAAGGTGAATGAGTAACTGCTGTGTCCTCTGTTAGTCACAGGTCGATGGAGAGAGGTGCTGTGTTGGAAGGAGGCACAGGTAACGGAGGGAAGATACTGTGCCTTGGAACCTTGTAGGCAGCCTTTTGCATTTTCTCTCATCTCCAAGGTTTCCCCCTTTATACCATTTGTCTTTATGATCCTCAGAACTCTGTATTTTCAGACAATGATTTAGAGGATGCCTTAAGTCCCCTCAGTACAAAATCCTACTATTTCTTTGAAAAGCGGTACAGTTTCCAGGGCTAATGAACAAGACAGTGAAAGAGAGGTGGCTATAAACCAATTAAACGAAGGAGTGAAGTACACACAGGAGACAAAGGTGAACCCATGAAGTAAATCAAATTCATTCTCTAATCTTTGATCTGTCCCAGAAGACCTTATGAGTTGTGTCCGTACTTTTCCCAAAAACTTGAGATGGCATATTCTCTCACTTCTACTGTTTCCTGCTCTGCTTGCAGGTTGAAAATGCTGCTTAATAACTATGACCCATGCTGATTCTAGTTTAAAAACGTTGAGACTTTAAACAAAGTGCAATATCCTAGCAGGTCAGAGGCAAAACTTCCTGAGGGATAAGAAGATGACAACTTTGTACTACCTCTTCTAGCATCTTAAGAGTCCAGACTTATTTCATTTCCAGTGTGAATCCATTAGATCGAAAGGACTCCATTGTCCAGTGGAAATTGTTTTTTCTTTAAGCAGATTCAAACTGAGTTAAGTAGAGGTGCCAAAGTTCTGCTTCAAGAACGCGTCTGGAGTCTACCTTATGAACAGATGGCAGCCCTCTGAATGAGGCGACTGTGGTTTTGTGCTTTGGTCTGCTGTTGGCCTGCAGTGTTACCTTGGGCAGATGACTACTCGCATGGTTCTTGCTTTCATCTGTTGCTCTCTAAATGCTTGAGGAAATACACTTTACACAAGGGGCAGTGGGATTGGTTTTGATAAGAAGTTTGTGGTTACATCTTACAGCAGAGCTTACCTTAAACAAATAACTGATTACTACTTGTTAATTGATGTTCTTTGAGACAGAGGGTTTGAGATGCCGTGTTAAATGACGTGTGTACAAAAGTCTGTGTTTATGCATTGATGGCAACGTAACAGGCCTTGGAGCAGGATTGATCAGTGTGCATTCATGAGTATCCAAATGAGAGATGGTTGCAGGTGCAGTTACTACAGGTGGACTGTTAGAGGCCATTTGAAAACCAGGTCTTATATTAATGTAGCTTTTATAATATAATTTCTTCTTGGTTTATTGTACTGATTATAGACATCAAACATAACTTGACTACATTAATAGCTTTACTAAAATTATAGAAAGGAAAATACGTCTTGGATCATACAATTCGTTCTACTTGCAGGTGTGGGCTTCTTCTCCCCATGCCTTTTCTAGTGCTCTGTGCTTGCAGTTTACTGGTTTCTGCAGTGTCAGTAAATGCAGCTGATTGCAGGTGCAGTGTGCTTCCGTGGGGTATGTAGGGGACAAGAGGATCCTAAAATGTAATGTGATGTGTGGAATAGTGATAGCATTCCACTCTAAGCCCTGAACAAAATCTTGATTTGACACTACCTTTAAGAGACCTTGTCTTGGAATGTAAGAAAAATGCTTAGGCTGGAAAGACTTCTGCTGATGCATCTTCTCCCTAGTGAGAAGAACTAATAGAGTGAGCTGCTAAAAAATATGGTTGATCTCCACAGTGAACAGCACAGGTGAAACAATTTGATTTCCTTTGTGTCCTGATACCAAAGGAATTTGCAAAAATAAATCTTTACGTACAAAATCCTTGGGAATTCTGCATTCCTCCCTGACTACAAATCTAGGCAGCTCCCCTCGCTTTTTGAGGGATTTAGAAGAAGCACGACTTTGCTTCTGCTTTTACCACTAGACAGCCCTGAGTCCTGCTGTGCAGTGCTTTATAAAATACATTCACCCAAACACAAGTGCCAGCACATTTTTTAGAGGCAGAATTGCAAATATTATTATTAATGATCCAGCTGTGTCTGGTAAAACTAGAGCATGAACAGGGAGACACTTGTGTAAGCTGGTCCTTCCACTCAGACACTTAGGTTTGCTGCGAGCCAGTTTCCAAAATTCTCAAGGCTACCTTCCATTGATGCAGGCAGCAAAATGCAGATGCAATGATGGATGAGAGTACGTGGAAAAGAGGGTGTCTGTTAATGAGGCACCAGAACTATCTTCTTCCTCATTTTGTAAACTGACTGGCTGTAAAACTAACCTTATCATATACATAAAGGCCTGTGGAAGGAGTGGTACCAGTCACCACCAATACAACTTCTGTTTTTCTGAGTCAGGCATAATGCCATTCTCTTCTAGGATTAAAAGGCAATCTTAGCTTGTGGTCTTCTAAGAGAGAGTAAGGTAAGTACAATGGGTTCATTTATGTTATAGTAGAAGACTTCAGACAGTAACAGGGAGTGCTTATGATACATTGGATAAAGGATTTAGCCCTGGGAGTCTGAATTCAACTGGTTGCAGCCTTTTAATTTCATGCTCTAGTCCTCATGGAAACATGTTCAATGTAGTTAAAATCAGGTGTCTGGAAGTAAACTGAATTTATAAGGGCATTGGTGGAGGCCATGTGAATTTAACAGTCAGTTCTGTCAGGTAGGTAAGATCAAAAATAGCTACCTGCGAGCAAGCAAGGACGAACAAGAGAGAGATATTAGTTTCTGACACTGTCCTCTGGGGAGGGCAAATTGTTCAGTAGATTTCTAAAAATGTTGCTTCATAATTGCTACTGAGTTCTCACCAGCATGTTCACTCAGTGAAATTTCAGGTGTTGCACACTTCTGCAGGTAAAGTTACTTCAGTGAATGCCAGAAGGGTATTTTCTCTGTAACATTAGTGGCTAACCTGTTTGAATTTCCATACTCTTTTGTTTTATTTTATTTCTCTCTGTGTATCAAACCAGGGGGATTGCCATCTGTTGAATAGCAGTAAGTCTGGAAAGAGTGACTTTAAAGTTTCAGTGTGGTATGTGTGAGGATACCACTGCCTGTGTTAAAGCCTTAAGCCCCCCAGTGGGATTTGAAAATGTAAGAGATTTTTTTTAATTGTCCTCTACATTTTAAGTCATATGTATGTGTGGTGACTTCACACCAGTAGGCAGTTCAGCAGCACCACACTGTGCTCTCACTTGTCCTCTTCAGAAGAACTGAGGGAGAAAATATGATAAAAACAGCTTGTGGGTTGACATGAGGACAGGGAGATCATTCACCAATTACTGTCACAAGCAAAACAGACACAGTGTAGGGAGATTAATATAATACATTGCCTATCACTAGCAGACTAGAGCAGTGAGAAACTAAAAGCAAACTACAAGCACCTTGCCCCCATCCACCCTCTTCTACCTCCTCCCCCCAAGTGTCAACAGGCAGCAGAGAATGGGGCTGCGGTCAGTCCCTGACGTTTCCTCTCCGCCGCTCCTTCATGGTCACTCTCTGCCCCTGCTCCACGTGGGGTCCCCCCCACGGGATGCCGTCCTTCCCGAACTGAGCCTGCGGGGGCTGCCCACAGGCAGCAGCTCTCTAAGAACTGCTCCCACATGGCTCCGTACCACGGGGTCCATCCATCCCCCAGGAGCAAACAGCCCCAGCATGGGTGGCAGCTCCCCCCAGACCCCCTGCTCCTGCGTGGGCTCCTCTCCACGGGCTGCAGCTTCGGCCCGGGGCCTGCTCCTGCGGGGGCTCTCCATGGGCCGCAGCCTCCTCCAGGCCACATCCACCTGCTCCACCGGGGGCTCCTCCACGGGCTGCAGCGTGGAGATCTGCTCCGTGTGGGACCCGTGGGCTGCAGGGGGACAGCCTGCTCCACCAGGGGCCTCTCCACAGGCCGCAGGGGAACTGCTGCTGTGTGCCTGGAGCACCTCCTGCCCTCCTGCTGTACTCACCTGGGGGGCTGCAGGGCTGGCTCTCACCCTTCTCTCCCAGCTGCTGTTGCCCAGCACTTCCTTCCCTTCCTTAACTCTGCTCTCCCAGAGGCACAAACGACATCCATCACTTGTTGGCTTGGCTCTGGCCAGCAGTGGGTCCCTTTTGGAGCAGCTGGAGCTGGCTCTGACATGGGGCAGCTGCTGGGCTGTGCTCACAGAGGCCACAACTGCAGCCTCTGGTACCAAAACCTTGCCATGTAAACCCAATACCCAATCTTTTGTCTCGTGGTCTGTTGTAGCAGTATCATCAGTTTTGGGAAGCACTTCTATACTGCTTGTATTAAAAATCAGTAAAGAAATATTACTCATTCATTTTCATAAAGACCTAATACAGTATTTACATAATATTTATTTTGTAAAAATGCATTGCATCAGAGAATCACACAATGTGTAGATACATTAATGTGACCTTGTCTTATATGTATGCATCTTTGCCCAACTTTCTTCTTAACTCAAGCACAAAAGAGCATGCCCATAATCTATGTGCTAGAGACGAGCACATGAAGGGATGTTAAAGATGAGATCTGCAGCTTCCAGCTTAAAGACTTGCATATCTGAGCTGATTGCCCTAGGGTACCTTTATTGTCAGGGGAGGCTGGTGATCACTTTTAAGTCTGATGTATCTGATGGAATTTGGATGTCTAGGATGAGATGAGTCATGTTGTAGAAATGAGTTTACTCCATTAACTATAATGGAAGTCTAGGCAAGAACCAACTTGTCGAAGTCTATGCCAGAAATACCTCCATTTGGACATCTGAATTCCATCCCGAATTCCATTCCATCTTACTGCTGCCCTGCACTCCTCCCAGGAGGAACGAATTCACTGGCTTTATGCACTTGGTTATGGCAGTGACCCACACGTGATCTGAAAGCTGAAACTTCTGCCATGTTGTCAGTCACAGCGGTGGCAGCTTTCCCCTACCAGACTACTCCATGTATCCATGCTAGTGTCACCAATGTTCTTGGACAGGGCATCGATCAGCTGGACCAACCATGCAGGAGGGCCATAAGAGCTCCCCAGCCCAAGCACTCTGATGAGCATGGTGCAGCTGCACCACATGTCCTGGTACCAACCAGGACGTGCAGCAAGGAAGCATCGGTGCTAAGCTGGGCATAGCTGATCAGGATGTGCTTGTCTGCCCTGGAGGAGCTGTGTTGTCCCAGTAAGTCGTACAGTCCAAACTTACTCAGTCCTAAGCCCTGTCAGAGTTTAGCCTGGTTTAGGCAATGTCAGTTGAGGGGCATAGGTGTTCACTCCCTACAACCCCATCAGCTGTGATAGGTAGCTGGGAGTTGCTCGAATTGCTCATCAGGATTTTTTTTTCATGCGCTTATTTAATGTGTGATTGTTTATTATGCCATATAATCTGATGTTCAGTCCAGAAGGGTGGAATTGGTGAGTTATTATTTGTAATTATTAGATTTCTAAGGCAAGGCCATTAGTTGCCCGTAATATAGGCTTGTGCTCAGTAATGCAGTGAATTAAGCTGATAGATAGTATATTATCGTGTTGTTCATGTCACCCCGCCACTTGTAAATTCCAGGGTTTAATTATGTCCTGATCACCATTCATATTGCTGCAGTAATACTGTGAGGCGTTAGTATGAAATTCAACACAGTTTATGCTGTTCTTAATGATAGAAGCTAAGTGTCTCTTTAGACAGGTTAGTCCTGTTTTATTAGTTAAACTAAAGGAAGGAATGTACGATGGTCCAGTATATTTTACCTGATGTAAAAGCTGTTTTTCAAGCGTTTTTAGGACTCAAGTTCACAAGATTTAAAGTAGCGAATTGCAATGCTGGCAGGTGTTTGTTTCCAATCTGTAAACACGAGTGAAGGCATGTGGGTATGATAGCAAGGTATGACTGATAATCTGCAAAAACTGGTGTAGAGACTGGATTTGAAATCCGAATCACAGAACTTAAATGGAAACATGTTTACCTACAAAAAGGTTGCTGCTTTACTTTAGGAAAGGTGTTAATTTGATTGTGGGGTAAATTTATGCATTTCTAGGACAGTTTTGTGCTATTCCGTGCTCCTTATTACACCTGTCTTGGCAAGGCACGCCTCAGTTCTTATGCTCTGCTTAGAACAAGTATAGCTTAAGTGAAAATGTGTTTTTACTGCAGGTTTATTCCTGAAGATCTTCTGTGTGCGTGCCGGTGTTTCAGCTCAAAGCAGAGAGTAGGTAACAGCGGGGGTTGTTTCAGTTTTTGGAGATGCTGAGGCCTGAAAGAAGGAATTGAGACGTAGTATTCCCCACAGAGGTCCCCTTTTCTCAGCCATCCCAGTACCTGTGCACACAGACACAACTCTTGGCTGAGCCATTGAGTCCCCAGGACCTCTTCCAGCTGAGGCTGCTTGCTGGTCCTTGGGTACCCACATGGACCTGTCTGCCTGGAGGTGCTCCAGAAACAGAAACATGACCAAGTCCGAAGAGACAAGAAGTATAGCTCTTGATGTAATGTTTCCTGCTTTTTTTTCAGTGGAACTGTTCCTTAACATCTGCCTGATACTGGAATAAATGGTAATAAACAGTTAATCCTACAGTCCCAAAGACAAAGTGATACGAGAAAAAAGTGTATAGGGTTACCCCTTATCTTCTAGTAACTGTATGCTGAAATCTCTTTTGTGCGAGGAGCTGTCGGGTATGGAGTATGCTGTTTCACACTCTGGATACAGGATCTCTGCCAGGATCTCTGCCGCACTGATGAAATGTGCTGTCAATAAGCAAGAGTTTTGTGTGTCCGGCCTACCACAGGTGACACCTCTTCTGTGGGGTTCTGGGGGGTATTATTTCATTTGGCTTAAAGTGTGTTGGGCAGGTATTGTGCCTCTGTGGTGGCGTCTCTTCAAGCTTTAATGAAAATCTACAGAGTATAAAAGGAACCTGTTACATCTCTGTAGCTCAGTGCAGCTGCGTGTTACATCTGTATCTCTCTGTAGATGTTACCTGCTTCACTAAATTATGTTGGACTTTTCATATTACAGTTTGCTTGGGGTCTTCGCAATCTGAGAAGCACTCTTGCATGTTTATTGCATTCTCAAAGTTTATCAATATATTCATAATAGGGTAATTCTTAGGCCTTTAGAGAGGTCTGGATGGACATCTGAGTTACCTGTCATCTTGTGTTTAAATTTACCAGCATGATCGTTGTACTGCTATAAGCTTGATTTTAATTCCTATGTGCAATCAAATGATCAAAAATGTAGCTGAATTTGAATGTATGTTTGTATTGCAAGTTAACTTCTTTTTTAATTTTCAGAACATCTCAGTTCTGCCTGTTGTTTTCACTAGTTCTCTTTCTTTCAGTAAGCAGTGGAAAATACAGTACTGTTGTTTGTATTTGTTCTAAAAAAAGAAAAAAAAAGAATTTGGAGCTGAAAGAAACTGAAAAGTGGTGATGCTTACCAGAGTTTGGAAAATCCTATTTTCCCAGCGGTAGTAGATATTCCATCTTAATTGTAACTAATATAGTCGGTACTTGAAGATTTTCTCCTTTTATTTATCATGTTCCTTTATAGTGATCATGTTCACTAAATTTATCTATTATTTACACCACATTTTTCACATTACCTTCAGTGGGTATGTTAAAGAACAAATCTCAGAGTGGTGGTTTTTGTCCTGAATTCCCAGGAGTGCCACGTCAGTCTGGCTCTGACATAAACGGAGCTAATCTTGCTTTATTTTAGAACAAGCAAGTGAAGGATTGGGTGATAGGTTTTGGTCTTACAGGCTGTATAATTTGTGATAGGTTGTCCTGTTCTTAAAACAGGAAGTGTGCAAGAAGAATACTTCCCTAATTGTATGTACTCCCACACATGTGCAATAATTTAATAATTGAACCTGCCTGAACATGATGATATCACAAGCAGCAATTGTGGGTGGTTTACACTTTTTTTTGTATATTTGCCTAGTTATTTTCTTTAGTTGAACCCTGGGCTAGAAACTCAGAGATAAAACAGGGTGTAGCCAGCAGCGTTAGCTTTGGTGCCTCCTGTCAGCCTTCTAAATTGCTGTTTAGCTGGCATTTGAGCCAATGCGTGTTGCAGTGCTGAACACGAATGCCGGAAGCACTTGGGAGAAGGGGAGAAGAAGAAAAAAAAAGCACAAGGAAACTTGGGCTTCTGTCCCAGCTGTGGTAGGACAGGGGTTCAGTCTTCTCTGTTAATCACCTGGGTGGCATGCTTCTCAGAGAGTAGATGTGCTATTATTTGGGATTACTCTTGGGATCTGCGGTGATTGCTGCCTCAAAAATGATGATGGCTTCTTCCTACCTGATGGCAGATACTGCGTGCGATACAGCTGGGTTTAATCAAATGATTTGGGATTGGATCAAAACCATAATATATGGGATGTGTGGATGGCAGAAGATGTGATTGAAATGGGATAAAGAATAGCAATTGCAAGGTAGCAATCCTGTTTCCTAACCGTTTATTTATGTAGCAACCAGAATGATGACAGCATCCTAAAGGGCAGTTGGACTAAGCTTGTCCTGGCTTGCTGCCAGTTTAGAAATAAATTACTGGTGCTAACCTGCCTGTGACCATAAGCAGCGTTCTCAGAAATGCTAAAGACTCTGCAAAATTCTAACCGATAAATTAAAATGTTAAATATAATAAAGACACAGTAGAATTGCTAACTATTATAGTGAAAAAAAACAAACAACTCCATTGTGAAAAAATCTCCATAGTGGAAAAAGAAAAAGGCACCATTTTCTGGATGTTGCAGGATGTGTGGGTCTGACAGGAAGTAAGAGGGAGAGGAAAAGGGGTGCAGAACCTGGGCATGGACACATTCAGCAGTGTAACAGGTACTCTTGTTCATATTGTGGTGTGAGGCAGGTCCTGTTAACTAGGCCATGGTCTAGATGAACAGATGAAAAGCGTGTTTCTGATTCAAGTGCTTCCCACCTGGAAGACTTTACTAAAGTGAGGAGTGGGCTTGGGTAGGGTAGAAACCTCAGTTGCTAATCACCTTTTAACATCAAGCAATGAATGATCTTTTTAGGAGGATGTTCTCTAGTAGATGTTCTTTAGTTAAATACAATTAACTTGAATGTACAACTTAAGTTTTATGTATGGTTCTCCAAATTATCTGCAAAAATTTTATCTTGCAGCCTTCCTGGGATGTTGGCAGTGAGTATTTCTAAATTAGTTTTTCAGCTGCAGAATATCAGTGGATAAACAAGTGCCGTGTATTCAGATTCCCAAATTGTATGGGAGCTGCTAAAAGAATGAAGATAGAAGACGCAATGTCAGAGCATCTGTACAGGTCGTGAGTGCATGGCTTTGTACCATGTATTTTGGTGGCTTTCCTGCTCTAAACTCACAAAGCCCGTTTTCTCTCTTCAGAGGTCTTCTGAGTTGTTTAGTATAATTGCTCTGCACCAGCCTCTGACATCTTAAGGGTTATACAAGTGTGTGAGTCTTATGAAATCTTATTTTGAGAGAATTAGACTATTCAGGTGTGCAGGTTGTGTCTGTATGTTTTCAATGATTTGTTAGAGGTGATGTGAACTCCTCTGCTGCTACAACCACTGTAACTATCCATTGGTTTGGATGTGTGTTTGATAGTACAACCTCTCCTGTGATATAGGATCCCCAGCATCTACCATCCCTTAGGGAAAAGTGCCAGGACTTAAATACCTTGTAGCAGTTCTCTCTGAACTCTCCTGTCTGGCAGAGAGCTCTGCTTTATGAGATTTGAGGTCATGGCATGAGGTATGACAGAAAACCACCTTAAAGTTTTGTGGGTTTATTATGAAACTGACCACAGAACCTCCCTACTAAAATTTTGGAGTTATATCAGCAAATAAATATCTGTAATGGTGTTGCTGTGACTGGGTCGCAAGACAGATGGAGACCTTGCTTCTGAATCACCGTATGTACTACATGCAAGCCTACAAGTAGAAATGGGAAGCTATGATGTTTTCTTTTTTCTTGGTCAGATTTTGTGTGGGAGGTACTGAAATTATGGTGTGCGAAACACGCTGCATAAACTAGTTCTGTAGGAGGAAGCTCAGCCACCTTGACACCTCCCACTTTAAAGCTGTGCCAGCTTTACAGACAATTTTTAATTAAATCAGCAATCGGTTCCTAGTTAGAGGTGAATTGAGCTGTGCCAGGCAGAGAAAGACTGTAGCTCAGACTGGAGTCCTTCAAATGTTGCCCTTCGATGACCGTCAGCTGTGCTTTCGCTGTTAGCTGTCTGCTGCGGCCACACAGACCCCAACGAGTAATCAGTTATTCTGCTTCAGAGTAAACTGCTTGTTATCATGGTCGGGAAAGGACCCATCTTAACCATCCCTCACTGATCATTTTTACATGTTGTGTAAGTAATGATTTTTGTTCCCTTCTTTCTGTAGCATTGAGTATTTACTGGCAACAGCTGTGGGCACCTTGGTTCGAGAAGCCAGATGCTTATTTTGCAGGGAAGGAAGTTTTCCTCTTTTTGTACCTGTTGAGAGACTGGTCCTGTGGGTCTCACAGTAAAGTTGTTTGTATATGGCTGGAAGCAGCGTACTACAGCGTACAAAACTGTTTAGGGAAACATGAAAACCAGTCTGAGAGCTAGTGCCGGATGATGGTTGATCTGACCACAAAACCAGACTGTAAAGAATAATTAAATGCTGTGCTTCTGCATATAAACTGCTTACCATGGGGGCTAATTAAGAAACCACTGAAACTCTCCTTCCAGATCAGCTAGTGAGTATAAGTTTTGTTTGCCATGTTAAGTGGCTTCTGGAGCACAATATGGATTAAGCAGCACGTAGTGGCAGAGAAAAGGCTTTGAAATCTTCAGTAGTTTAGTTTGCTGGAGAGATAAAGCCGTACCATAAACTAGAAGCTTCTTGGGAGTGTAGGGGGAAGAGGGCTGTTCCTTAGCTGTCTGCTACAACTTAATGCTAGTGCATGGCTCCTCTGGTGTTAGTGCTTTATCTTCCTGTCTGGTGATTCTTGCAGAGGTATGCAGTTAGTATGGTCCTGGCTACTTAGGCTTTGATAAACTGCACTGAAGGATGTTTTCAGCTCACATTTTCTCTGTTGCAATGAACAATCCTTGTTACAGCAACAGCTGTGTCATCGTGAATTGGAGAGGAGTCAGGCTGTCCTCAGAGGAGGTAGTTATTATATTCAGTTTTCTTTCCAATAGTAAGTGTTCGATAGATCATGTCTCTGACTTCATTTACTCACATTATCTCTCTGGTCTCCCAGATGGCAAAGAAAGCACTGTTTTTGTTTGTTTTTAAACAAGTGAATCCTGCAAATTACAGGCTGCTGATTTAGAGCACTGGAGTGTGGATGACTACCTCATCCCAGGTATTCTGTTTCTAGTCTGGTTTATGGGGATGCGTATATTTAGCTGATTCTGTGTTTTTCCCTCAGTGCATAATAGTAGGTCATTTTGACCAAATGATAAGGTTGAACACGGTAAAATTGCAGGGTGGTGATCAGAACAGTCCTCTGCAGAAAAAATTTCTTCAGCCTTCAAGTCAGTTTAGTCCTGCAAGTTAAGACCAAGAAACAAATGAACACTGTGGATGATGCATTTTTCTGAATTTCGAAAGCACGGATCACACAACCAGACATCTGTGACCCTACTTCTGACTGCAAAGGCCATGCCTTGTGATTACATGCTTTTGTAGCGCAGTAGGACTTGCCATGTTGCAAAGTACTGGACCACCAGACCTTTGGCTTACAAAATCGTCTCTCTTAGATCTGTGAAATCTTTCGTATTCTTCAAAAGACACAAGTAGGAATGCCTTGACACTAAGTCTCTTTGGTCTGAGTTTGAAAATGTCCATAATTAACTGTAGTTGCTGCCACTTTCACTACCCCACTATACATTGGGTACTTTGATCCAAACCATGGGAAACAAAGATTTCTGATCTTTCTTACTTAGCTCTTCTGATAGTTATGCAGAGCTGTGCATTAAAGTCAGTGGATTGGTCCCTACAGCTGCTGAATGTGCACTTCAGGACAGGATTTTAGACTTCTGGCATAAATAATTTAAATATTTACAATTAAGGTATCATTTTTATATTTCTCTGTTTGTGAAGAACTGTGTAGTTTGCCTGGGCTCACGCTGCTTTATAAAGACAAATAAATACCCCCTGCCCATGGTTAACAGTGAAGCTACTTTTGCTGTCTTCTTACTGCAGTTCTTAGTGCCCATAGCAGCCCCACTCAGTTTTGGGTTCATGGAGGTCCAGCTGAGGGGCTGCATGGGGTCAGGCTTCACCTCAGTCACTAACTCCCACGTGATTTTAGGCAAATTTTGTCTCAGCATCATGGAGTTAAGGGTAATTGTTTTTAATGCAAGATCGCTATGCTGTCTTGAGCGTTATCAGTGTCTTTAATAAAGTGTGCAGCACACTGGCTGATGCTGCTGGCAGATGTGTGCTGTGGAAGACATCTCTGAAATCCTGAGCTGCTCTGGACTGCTGCTGAGGCTCTCTGTCAGCAACCTGCCTCTCCCGTGTCCACCTTGAGCCAGTCAACTTGAACTTTGCTGGAAGAAGCCAGGCTAAGGCTAAAGAGTCTGAATGGATGTCAAACAGATGCTGCATCTGTTTTTCAGCACGTAAGGTTACGGGAAGCCCTGTTTTGTCAGCAGAGCCTTAGTTATTTGTGTTGGCCGGTGTAGTGTACATAACATGACTTTGCATTTGTATCTCTGTTTCTCTGCATGAAAATGAGTGGTTTCAATTGAAATGACACCGTGAGATGGAATGTATGATTTAGACTTTTTTTCTTGAACACATATGTGGTTTCCTGAAACTAAGTCTTGGCCCAAAAATAACGAGCTTGGCCAGTGGAGGCAGAGTAGGGAGCTTGAAGTCCCAGGGGATAAACTGCTGACTTCTAGCAGATAAGCTGCTGTCTCGCCGCGTACAGAAGGACCTCTGCTTAGCCTGTACACAAAGGAGAAGAGTGAGGCCGTGAGTTCAGATCTCAGACCGCTGGAACGTTTTTGTATGTGCATGTTTTGCTGTTCCCTATCACTCGCGTGACCTGACATGGGCATTTTTTCAGCAGACTTCAGTGGATTCACATGAAAGCTCAGGTTTTAGGCTTTTGTGTTTGGGAATTGTGTGGATGGCCTTAGAGAGTAGGGGTGAGCAGGAAGTCGTATTTTAACTCTGTATACTTGGTTGTGCCGGTGCTTTTAAAAGCCAGAGTGTAGATTAAGGAGCAAGTTAAGCTGAACACGACAAAGAGATTTATGAAGTTAAACCATACTTTAATGAGTTCTTATTCTCCTCTCAAGGGAGAGTGTTCAGAGAGTAAATGTAAAATTTTACCTCTATTAAGTCGGTGTCAGAGCTCCTACTGACTGCAGCATAGTTGAAACTAGTTGGAGTCAGAAATAAAGCAAACTGGAGGAGACAGACGTGTATTATCACAGAGAATCACCAAATAGTTCAATTTGTATCTCTTCTCTCAAAGCTGTTATATTTTTCTTACACCTTTCACCAGTCCTGTCAATATTTCTAAAGGAATGAAAGATTATAACAGTTCTCTGTCACAGCAAATTCTGCAACAACATGCTATAAAAGTGTAAGAACCGTAGCCTGTTGTGGTAGGGACTCCCATCTACAGAAACCGAAAGATTTTGGCATAAGCAGGGTTAGTGAGCTGGTTCTGTTGCTGCTCCTACCACAGTAAGTCAGCCCAACCACGCAATCCACTGGTATGGTAAGCGTTTGCAAGAGCAGTGGTTATAGGACCAGCTGGTCAAACCACGCACTTGCATTTGTAAAGGCTTTGTTTTGTTAGTGGTGGAAGGAGGTAGCAGGTCACAAGCACTTGATCACTGAAAGCAGAGGCTGTTTGTGTACTTATCGAGCATGTGGTTTCGTGGCAGTGCTTGTAAGCATGCTAGCCACAGCTCAGACCAGTTGAAGCCTGTGAACCAAGAAGAGAACTGGAAGAACCTGGGTGCGTAGCCAAAAAACAGCATTCAGTGGGACTGTCAGAACTTAATTCTTCCCTGCGTGATCTGTCAGCCTGTCAAAATTCAACCTCAATAGTTGCCTGAGCTAAAGGGAGTTCCCTACCTGCTTTAAGGGCTGGGGAGGTCTGAGATGGCAATGGTAAACGCTGTGATTCACTGAAGTGGCTGTGGCTAAAAAGGAACTCCTCTTGTCCCACTTGTCCCAGCCTCTGCCCTCCACAGACCTTGATTCATGCTGTCCTCTTCCCTGTGCTGTGTAGCCAAGCAGAGGATCAAATAAATTGACTGGGATGAAAAATGAGTGGTCTCTTCAATTAGTGTGGTTTAGTTCTCAGTCTCATGTAGCTCCTGCAAGGGAATGTAAGCACCTGGACCAGATATCATAGAAGGCATGGTAAGAAGGAGGAACGTGAAAGAGAGAGTTGAGGCAGGACAGAACTTTTCAGAAAGAAATTACAGTAACACCCATGCATGAATATCAATCTGTAGAAGCTCAAGACCTTGAGTTCCTGAATTACAGAAACAGGGTAGTCTTCAGTGTAATCTAAACCATGAATATTTTAAAGTTTCTGTATTGTAATTATGGGAGAGCGAACTTTTTCAGTTCACCTTAAATTGTACCTCTCTAGAACTTCAGATGGGATGTAATTCCTTTTATACTCGTAAAAGACTGATACTGGTTGAGAAGTGAGTGCCCTGTTAAAAAGAGAAGCATTTATCCTTGTAGTGAAAAGCATGCTTCATTTGTGTAATGAAGTTCACACCTAAGATGTATGTCCGCTCACCCCTGTGTAAGCCATTGCTACTCAGCCACAACAGAGGGACTGACCCTGTTCTGTATCGTTTTTAAATTTAATCCCTGTGAAAATCTCTATAGTTTCTCAGAAGCATAAAGCACGATTCTGTTCCCTTTATCAAATGTCGCCGCAATACTAGTTTAGGTTAGATTTTCAGGCAGAAGCTGATCCAATGAAATTCGTGTTTGTCAAATGTTACAGGAGTATGTTCATTTTTGAAGGACACAGCTTTTATAGACAGGTATCCATTGTATTCTGCTCTCCCTTTCCAATATTATAGCTTAGAAATGGGGTAGAGGAGGGACAGAAAAGAAGTTCCTGCACTACACAAGGTAAGAATCAAGTCAAAACTCATTTATATTTATTTCATTGAACCTGGACACCTCAATTATTAAAATCCTCTTTATATTGTTTTCTCTGATCTTTTACAGTTGTGGTTTTTAGTAGTCCCAGGAAAGTACTTGCTCCTTGTGTCTCCCCATGCACAAAGGCTAGCTATTGCTAGCTATTGATAGCTATAGCTATGTTGCTATATATGGGAAATGTTTCTGACTTTGGGAAGACTTATCACAGAAGGTTTTTCATAGAGTGGTTTGGGTTGGAAGGGACCTTAAAGACCATTTTGTTCCAACCCTCTGCCATGGGCAGGGACACCTCCCACCAGACCAGGTTGCTCAAAGCCCCATCCAGCCTGGTCTTGAACACCTCCAGGGATGGGGCATCCACAGCTTCTCTGGACAACCTGTGCCAGTGCCTCACCGCCCTCACAGTAAAGAATTTCTTCCTTACATATAATCTAAATCTCCCAGCTTTCAGTACAAAGCCATCACTCCTTGTCTTATCACTACTTGCCCTTGTAAAAAGTCTCTCCCCATCTTTCCTGTAGGCCCCCTTTAGGTACTGGAAGGCTGCAATGAGGTCTCCCTGGAGCCTTCTCTTCTCTAGATTAAACAACCCCAACTCCCTCAGCCTGTCTTCATAGCAGAGGTGTTTCAGCCCTTTGATTTCTTTGACTTTACAGTCAGCATTTTCCACCTGAGAACCCTGAAGCCTCAGTGTTGTTCTTACAGTTATTATATAAGGATTAATGTAAGGTAGTCCTGGTACCTTTAGAGAGAAGTGAAGAAACCACAGGAATCCTTTTGTGAGAAGGACTTTAAGCCAAACTGCAACTTCATCTAAAGCTGCTGGAACTTCTGTTATCATAAGCAAATTCTTGTCCTCAAGCATCAGTTAACTTCCTTTCATTGGATGCTACCAGTTTCTGTTGTTATTTTGCGTATTAATTAAAATGCTCTATGTCTCCAGGTAAATAACACAAAATATGGACAAAAGCTGCAGCAGGACATATTTTTCTTTAATAATGTTGGCTCTTCGTGAAAGCTTTTGCTGTAGAAACCATGGAGAAACCAAGCACGTCAGCACCTGGGAAACAAAGTCATTGTTTATGCTTTTCTGTGTACTTCTGAGACTTGCAGAAGTACACAGAAGTACTTGCAGAAGACTGGGAGCCCACTCTTTATGGAGTTTGCAAGACTCTTGAGAATAGGATAACATGTAGAAAAAAGATATAATAACCTTCAAAATCTGGTTCCCATGTATGTGCTTTTTAAGAACCATTTTCTCAGTAACCTAAATTTGCCTTGATCCTTTTTCCTTTCTGTTTTGACTCTGCCAAAACCCTAATGCAAATCTATGTTACAGGTTGGTAAGGTGTTTTGTGTGTGTGTGTTTCTTTTTGTTCATGAGGAAACTTTGCATTTCATGAAGTTGCACAGCATGATTGCGCAACATTTTTTTCTTGTGATTACAGATAAAACTTATCTGAATTGCACAAATTTAAGTATGTAAATAAGATACAAGGGATATTATTGTTTCTACTCACTTGGATGGTTTTTGATGTGTAAATAGGAAAGGTGTTTTCAGACTTCAAGACAGGCCTTTGCTCACTCAATTCTTCATACTTAAGTGTGTTAGAGAACCTGTTCATTATATGTTATAATACTGGCTCTCAAACAGGAGCCTGGATGTAGAGAAAGTGTACATTCAAAAAGGAGCATTGGTATGTATTTGCGCCTCCATTTAAAATATTTGTTGCCCGTGATGTCTAATGTAGCTGTAGTAAAATGCATAGTGAAATATGAAGTCAAACATAAGAAGTCTACAAAATGTTGGTGCTCAATGGGATTTTGATTTAATATGTGCTTTTCTACAGGCTTCAGCTGTCTTTGAATCAGACAGTGCAAGTGCTCAGAATGAAGGCTTACATTTTGGAAAGAAAAAATGTAAAAATAAGTGGATGAAAAGTTGATTTTCAGACTGTCTTGCTGGACAGACAGCTTACCGTGTCATTGTTGCTGGAGAGATCATATCTTTTCACTTCCTTGATGAATAAAATGTGAATTGTACCAGCTACATTCCCAGCAGCCCTCTAAGTGTAGTGCTCACTAGAGTGCTGTGATGAACGGCGTGTTTGTAAACAGTGTGTCACTTAATGTTAGTATTACCTATGATTTAATAGAAAGTGTATGAAGAAATGATGTAGTAGGTTTTTAACTCGTTAGTGACTCAGATAGGACGGTGATCAAGCTTTACTTTTTTTCTGTGTGTGTGGTATTTGTGTGGGTAGGACTGGTTTATTATTTCCGTGTGCTGACTTAGTATACCTGCTGTTTATGCTGAGTTGCTGTGAGCTTGGCCTAAATTTCTATATGTGCATGTTTCTACACAAAGCTGGGGACGGCGTTGATTACTGTGGTGCTAATGTCACACATGAAGATTCTGTGGGTCTAATTCTTCATTCTGAGACCATCTCCAAATCTGGGGCAACCATTCCCAGTCATGACTTTGCCAACAAAGGAATCCACCAAACTACATCATTTGTGACATGGAATAGTCACTCAAGAAAAGCTGCAGGTGACTATCACACCTCTTCAGAAATGCACTACTCCGAGAGGAAAGAGGAGAAGCTGAAATGTTAGAAGGAGTTATCTACTTGCAATGCCCATACCAGGACAGCCACAAATGAAGGGTATAGTTCAGAAGTGCATCCAGAACATGGTCTCTATGTGTATAGTTAGAATCCGTCATAAAGTATCAGAAGCCATTTTCTTCGGCCTTTGACACTAGTATAGATCAGAAGTTCTGCGGTCATTACTGGGCTATGAGAGGAGACTTGAACACAAAACAGTGCCAAATGCATTAGGAATAGTCACAATTTTATGTGGAAGGAGGGTGCTACTCTACTATAGACTTCAAGGAGCTTTTAGTCAAGACCAGATAATGAAAGTGGGAGCATTTCTCATTCTCTGCAGATTAAAATTGTCATGGAAGTGAAAATGATGACAGGCAAGCCAAGTTAGATTCTTGGTACTTTAAAAATCATGAAATTTTCCTCATTGCTTGTTGTTAAGGTTATCTGATGAGTTTCTTTTGATAATGCTGTATGATTTTGAAGCAATAGCTTTGCTTTATAAGTCTAACACTACAAAGTTTTAATTGACAGTATGTGATCCATGATGG
Source organism: Anser cygnoides (assembly GCF_040182565.1). Taxonomy (NCBI): domain Eukaryota; kingdom Metazoa; phylum Chordata; class Aves; order Anseriformes; family Anatidae; genus Anser; species Anser cygnoides. The sequence continues at coordinate 13,944,562 of NC_089912.1, read as the reverse complement.
AATGACAAACCTCTCATCACGTGTTGTTGATCCACAGTGCTACAAGGTGTTGGAAGTCTAATGGTGCATGAGTTTCTGCAAAGGTTTAGTGATTCAGTCCAAAGCAGAGGAGTGGCCGTCCTGTTATTAAGTACCAGCACTTTATTGCCTAAGCAATAACGATACTTTTAGAGCCTTGACTGTGGCTAGAGCTTTCCTATTAGTTTAAGTCTTTGAAGAGTCTAAACCTAAAGTGCCTGCGTGAATCTCAGCTGAAAATCAGGTACTCTGCTGAGCCACAAGCTGATGCTTAGACTGTTCTTTTGTCCCTTGTAAGTAAAATGAAAGCTTCTTTCTTCCAGTAAAGTATTGGCAATGCTGTTCGTAACTGTTTAGAAATGCCTGACTGAGCTGGTTGCTTTAGTGGGGGCAGTAAGGGCATTGTATAACCTGCAAGATCGAGGTCTGTTTAAGCAGTAGGGGGGTGTCTCAAAATTCTTCTTTATTTCTTCATTCATTTCTGCTAGCTTTTGAGTGAAGAACAGGGTTAAATAGACAGCAAATACCCTCAGGAAGCAATGTATACAAAATAATTTCAGAGGGCTGATTCACTGTAGTATTTCTGTCAAATTCAGACCATACACTTTTCTGTCTTGTATGTGAAAGTATTTGAGAAAGCAAGTAACCTGTCCCTAGTTTTGCACAGCCTTCTGTGACGTTTTAAGAGACAGAGGAAAAAAATCAAGTTTTGGTACACAGAAGAGTCAAGATAATGAGTTGTTTGGTGAATGTTTTGGTTGCTTTACCTCTTAATTGGTTTGTCTGTTAATTGTTTTTCTGCAAACTTACTGAATGCATGCTGAGTGAACATATTAAATATGATAACGTTTGTATATTCAGTAGAAAATAGCTTATAAAATATGGTGCCTTCTGTTTTTCTTGGAAAAGGTTTAACAGCAGTAAGTACTGTGCTTCAAAATATATCTTTTGAAGATGAGTTTTATTTGGTGCTCAGCTTGCTGTTTTAAATAAAAACTCCTGTCACGTTATGGTGAATGGTAAATGTTTACAGGTGAGGAAGGGAATCCGAGTGGCCACGTTAGAGTGCCAGACTAGAAAAATTAGTTACCTGAGCTGTAAAGCTCCACTGCTAGCATCCTTGTTATTGCAGACTGGGACTTTGGCTCGATGCCATCTCAAAGTGTGCCACTCACCAGCTCGGTCTGAGCAGCAGTACTCGCCAGTCCTTTGTAAGGGCGTTAAACAGCCGCAGAGCTTCTAAGCATCTGAGAGATGGAAGTTTCGGGTCGTAGCAACAAACAACAAACTGTAGGGCAAAAGTTGTCTCTTTAAAGTGCCCTCATTTCCTGCCAATGACACAACTAAATTGTTACAAGGCTAGCTTTATTTCAAGTCTTTCCCTGACCTTCATCAGGTTGCAGCACTTCTGCACTGTGCTTGAACACTATGTCAGGGGCCATGTCAGATCTGACAGTGGTCTGCATGGAGTTCATCCCTGAACGTCTAACATTTTGCTGGCACAGAAAGTATGTCTGTTTATGAATTCATGATTGGAGTATCTCTGCGTGGTAGTGTAAAGCTGTGCTATCAGCAAAAGGAGAAGCAAACATGTCTCTGGATTTATTTAGCTGCGTTTTGCTGGTAAATTGAGTGGATGCTAATCTTCCAGCCATTTGGGAGAGTATTTTTCATGGTGCTTTTGTTCTACTGCATGGAGATGGGCTCTAGCACATTAGATTTCTCTTTGCTTAGGTATGTGCAACTTTCTTGTGGTGCTTAAGAAAAAATAACTACCTTTTTCTAGTCCTTTCTGCCCCTCAGCAAAGCTTTGGGCAACTGTCTTCAGAATAATGCAGTGCTTTCAACACACAACCTAGCAGAATTTTCACGGATGTGATTTCTTTCAGGGAAAACAGTGGAGCACGCATAATCCCTTGGAGAGTATTCATTATGCACCGATAGGGTATGATTTTTGTAGAACTGTGCAAATGTAAAACATTGTGTTATTTAATTTAAATAATGCACAGCATGAAATGTTTGCTCTCTGAGTCTTTAATTGTAAATCCTTTGATACTAAAACAAAATTCTTGTTGAGCTAGCCCCTATCTATCCTATCACCTACTAATTGCTTGCATTTACTGATGCTAATACTCTTTCACGCATCTGAATATGTAACAAGAAACAAGGCTCTAAAGCAGTAATTTACTTTTTTTCAGTCAGGCTGGCTGTTAAAACTACTTTTGCTAAAATCATTCTGTTGCGAGTCAGAGTAGGTACATAGAGTATTCTGAGTTGGAAGGGACCCACAAGGACCATGAGTCCAACTCCTGGCTCCACACAGGACTACCCAAAAACCAGACCATATGTCTGACAGGACTGTCCAAATGCTTCTTGCAGTCCGGCAGCTCAGTGCCTCGGCCCCTGCCCTGGGGAGCCTGTCCCAGTGCCCGACCGCCCTCTGGGTGCAGAACCTTTCCCTAACACCCAGCCTGACCCTCCCCTGTCCCAGCTCCATGCCGTTCCCTCGGGTCCTGTCGCTGTCCCCAGAGAGCAGAGCTCAGCGCCTGCCCCTCCGCTCCCCTCGTGAGGGAGCTGCAGGCCGCCATGAGGCCTCCCCTCAGCCTGCTCTGCTCTGGGCTGAACAAACCCAGGGACCTCAGCCACTCCTCGTACATCTTGACCTGTAGACCCTTAACCATCTTCATAGCCCTTCTTTGGTTGCTCTCTAACACTTTTATGTCCTTCCTATATTTTATTGCCCAAAACCACACACGGTGCTTGAAGTGATGCCGCATCAGCGCAGAGCAGGACAATCCCTTCCATTGACCAGCTGGCAGTGCTGTGCATCGAGTCATAGATCCACTATGCCAAGTATTCCCCTGTGGAGAAGATGAATAGAGCTATAAAGAAAGTGACAGCTTCACCATTGCTTTTTAATCATTTTACGCAGTTCAGTGGAAAATTAACACCGCTGCTGAATTCCGGAGGGTGGGTCAAAAATGATAACAACCTCTGTACAGGTCTGTGGAATGCAGTAATTATTCCTGTGCTGTACTGTAGGTAGGTTCCACTCTAACTAGATTCTGTGAGGTCTGCAGAACAAATAGCCCATTAATTAAAAATACAGAACAAATATGGAGAAATCTTGCTCATGGATTTTTTTTTTCCTATGGAGAAGAGGACTGAATGCTAAGAGATACCATCTGTCACTTTAGGAACAGTTGGATAAGACTTCTAAATAGTCACGTGGTATTTTGTCTGCTAATTTTGTACATATATTAGGTATGGTGCTCAATCACTGTAAAATACAGCAAAATGGAAGGGTTGGTTTAAAAATGGTACAAAGATGGTAAGATTGTACAAGATATATTTAATTCCCATCTTTATGATAACTTAAGAGCGTTTGTGTGTGTAGATATTTTAAAAAGACAGAGGTGTTAATTCCTTATTACTTTAAATAAAATGAAGCTTTTCATTTAACTCAGGTTAGGGACTGGCCAGTTTTTAAGGCTGGCTTGTTTTGGATTCTAAGTTTACTTTTCAGCTCATAATTACTAGAAGTTGATGGTAAAACAGTAACAAACAGATGGGTCTAGACTTGAGCTTACCATTAACATATATTGTTTCCATATCCTTAGGGACATGAAGCCTTTCGGGAAGGCTTTCAAGTGGAAGAGCTAGTAGACTGCTTTGAAGTTGGTACAAACTTCTGTGACGAAAAGAACCTGGAAGACCTGTGACAGGGAGCAACTGTTTTCAGATACTTGCATTAAATCTCAACAGTGCTTTTCTGCCATCTGCTGCAGAGCAGGAGATTACAAGACATGTCCATAGCACTCAAACAAGTCTTTAATAAGGATAAGACTTTCCGTCCAAAACGCAAGTTTGAACCTGGAACCCAGAGGTTTGAGCTTCACAAACGAGCACAAGCCTCTCTGAACTCAGGTGTGGACTTGAAAGCAGCTGTGCAGTTGCCCAGCGGAGAAGATCAAAATGACTGGGTAGCTGTCCACGTTGTTGACTTCTTCAACAGGATCAACCTCATTTATGGAACTATCTGTGAGTTCTGCACAGAGAGGACCTGCCCCGTGATGTCTGGAGGCCCTAAGTATGAGTACCGGTGGCAGGATGACATGAAGTACAAGAAGCCTACAGCATTGCCAGCACCCCAGTACATGAATCTTCTCATGGACTGGATTGAGGTGCAAATTAACAATGAGGATATATTTCCTACAAGTGTAGGTAAGTGCAAGGAAGAACCGTAAACTGCGTTTCATTCTGTGTACTTAGCATGTTCCCTTGCTGACGTCACTTCTAGGGACTGTGGAAATCAAGCCTTTAAAAGAGCGAGTATGAGTGGGAGGGTTTTGCAGGAATAGGCTGAAATGTATGAAGTGTTAATTGTGGCTGCTAAATATGGGGAGCAGGGGGGTTTGTAGCCTAAAAGGTTTTCATTTGAGCCAGTTGTCCCTGGTAAGCTTCTGCTTCTCAGGTTAATTGTTAAAGGTGGTCTACATTTCATTATTATCTTACTGAAAGCTAATTAAATTTGAATTGCTTTGTGCTTTGTCTGTCCACTTAAGCAGATGCAGCATGGATGGAAAGCAAAGCCTAAGCAGAGTGGTGTCTTCCCTTGGAAGCGTGTACAGCGCTGTTCAATACAGGGCAGTGGAGAGTCAGGAATAGAGAGAACTCTGCTCTCCCACCCTCTTGTGACTTCACACCCAAAAAAGATGATCTAGGAAGTGAGTTAGTCTCCAAATTACTGTTTCTAAGAAGAGTAATTTTCTAGAAACCACAGCAAAGCCTGCTAACTATATAAGCAGACAGCCTGGAGAAGGGAGCTGTTAAGATCAGCACAGTTTTCCTTTTAATACTATAGTTAGTTTTTCTGAAGAGTAGGCAAGTAGGTGAAAGTCTCTTTGCTTGAATAGGTTGCTCTGGAGGAGGAGGACTTTGCAGAAGAGTGCACTGTGTAGTGTAGAGATCCTAAATCTTTACCGTTGCTGCAGGTAATGAGAAAGGATGCTGTACCTTAGCAATGTCACTGTAATTATGTAAACTTTAGCAGTTTTATTTTATGAGCCCTGATATACTTCTTGCAAGTGCAAAAACTGGGAGCTATTTATCAGAATTGTGAGATGATATGTAAATACCTGGATTAGTAACAAACAAGAATGCTTATATGTTAAACTTAGTTCAGCAGAATATTTTGCAGTTTATGTGGTTACAGCCTGTGGCTAAGTGTTGGGAGATGATACATCAAGAGGTTGCGTGTATTGGTAATCATTCTTAACCTTTGAAATGCCTTATTCTTGGCCTTGACTGCTGCTTGCTTGGCCAGACTTCTGGTTTGCTTCCCATACCTTATCCCTTCTCTTTTCTAAACTAGTAGGTAGAAGGAAGGATATAGCTATGCCTTATTAGCTATACTTTGCCAATTTAGCTAGAAGCAAGATTTCACAGGAAGCAGCACCATATTTTTTGTATAGTGAAAAATAAGTTTGATTTCTTAAAACATTTGTTATTTTTGTGTCTTTGGTATGAATGAATTTTGGAATTGAAGGTTGGGCTGCAGGTTGGGGTGCAGTGAAAGATGTTTTTGCTTCCATTGGTGTTTTTGCATGCTTTTGTCATACCAAGTTTTGGTCTTGGAGTATTCCATGGTCATGCTATGCTATTGTAGTTTGTATATGCAGAAAATATCTGTGGCTTGAACATGGGCATGGTAAGCAAGTAACACACAGGCATACAGAAGCAACAACAAAAAAAAAAACAGCACGCAAGCTTTCAGGTCTAGTGTCTTCGCCTGTATGTTTTCAGTAAGATACATCTAGAGGAACGTTTATCCTGAAGGCTTATCTCTTGCAAGCGTAAGAAGGAATCAGTAAATATCCGCTACTGCTGCTGTGGATTGAATCAAACGTGGTGAAACTGAGGAAGGGAACAGAGTTGTGGTCTCTGCAATGGGGCTGGGCCCCGATACAAGCAGGAATGCTCGATGTCTGTTACAAGTCTTTGTCCCCCCCCGAGTTGACATCAGGGAAGAGAAAGAGACTGCTTGAGCCTACGTGGAGTGTTGGACTGTGCCATGGTTGTGTTAGAAGTGAAGGTGAATGGAAAAAAAAATAAAGATGTTTTATATAAAAACTTTGAAGAAGTATTCCATGAGGCAGCATTTGCATCTGTATTCCACTTTCCACTCCTCCTGAGCTTTTATTGCAGATACCGTGGTGACCACCTGCCCATTCGTTTCTCACTATCTTCTGGATTCACCCATTTGTGGTGTGAAACTGTTGGCATGATTGCTTGGGAGACCTTAGATCTTAGGAAAAAGAGATGCACACTGTGTTGAATCTGGAGTTCTGTGTACCTCTGCTCTCAGCAAGTCCCTGAGTAGGCACACAAAAAGCCAAAGGGATATTTGGGTCAGGATATCTCCAACAAAGACAATATTCAGGTAGCAGAAGTCATCGGGGACCCTGGGACCCATTCCAGGGTAAGGTGCTTTTCTTTCAAAGGAATCTTTCTGATTTCCTACTGGTAAAATGGAGATGGTACTACCAGCCTGTACAAGTCCCGTGAGTAAAGCAGCTGAATGAAATGTAATAGCTCAGCACGTGTATTGTTACATGCTCTGCTTTTCACAATTGATCAGGGAGATAAGCTTTGTTATGGTGCTGGGCACCATTTGTTCCTGCCTGTTCCGCAGCAGACTTGGGTTAAATGCACGATAGGGTCGCTGTTACGTTTAGCATTAATGCAGACCTCTGCTTTCATTCAGAGAGATTAATGGCGGTGAAAATTAAGATTGTTCCTTCTTCAAAGTAGTTGGAATAGAGCTTGAAACACGATATACTCAAATGTCAAAACAAAACAGGCGTAGGTATGCCATTACTAACAGTACATCAGTATTAAAACATAGTATCTGGCTATAACTTAAGGAGATTGATTTATTGCATTGAATCTTTGCAGCATATGGTCTGCAGAGAATTCCTCTGGAAAAGGCATATGTCCAGTGGATGGGATTTCAGTTGGCCTTTCCATTAGCAGATAAGTTTGGGATCTAGAGTGAGATTTATAGGAGCTGTCCATAGGAACTAGTACACATTTTTCTCAGCTTAATCCTATTAAAATTGCCCTCTTTTATTTGACATACCTCAGGCAAACTGCTTGAAGAGGGACGGGGGTAGCCCAGCTTGGTGTGCTTTTGCTTTGTTTCTTTCCTTTGTTTCTTGTTGTGCTTTTTTTCTTTTAACCACATGCAGTCAAGTTATAAATAGTTATGAATACCGTATTTAACACAAGTGCCTCTCGGTGTTTACAACAGCACCATAACCTCTGGCCTGTGGCCGCTCACTAGCCCGCCTGCTTCCTGCGCTCTGGCTCCTCTCTGCTTTCTCCAGTCATGCTGGTGAAGGGCCTCTTCCTCCAGCTGCTCTCCTGCCAATACTGAACTGGTGGCAGGAGAAAAGGGGGCTGGTACGGGAGCCGAGGAGCTGTTCAGAGTTGTGTGAACGTGACGAAAACAGGTGCTGAACATGAGGAGCACTTCTGCTTGAAGCAAAGTTTTAAGGACTGTCTTTGGGAAACAGACTCACAGCCTGTGGGGTATTTTACTGATGATGACCTTGTTCTTATTCCCATTATTCCCCATTTCCTTTGTCCATTTTTAAGTGGATTTAAAGCAGCTGACAGCTCTGGAAACGAGTTCTGTGTGAAGCCAGCCACACACCCTGACCTGTGCCGCCCCTCATTGAACGGGAATGCAGGAGCAGGATGGAGGAGATTTCACTCTGCTCAGGTCACTCTGGTGAAGCTCTCAGTGGTAGGCCCAAGCATGGATTTTTATAGCATGTTGGGGTTTTGTTTAGCTTTGCGATAAACTTTTGTCCTTCCATAATACTAATTGTTTTTCTAGACACCTAGGAGCCTCACTATTTAAACACCTTTAAAGGGGTTTATTTCCATGGGTCGCAAGGACAACTTCTGTAGTCCGTTGCCTCAAGCCGTGTTTTTCTACTTTATCTCTGTGCACTTTGGTAAGCAGGCTGAAGAAGTCACTTGGAGCAGCAAGTCCTTGAGGCAGCTGCAGCTTTTATTGAACTGTAATTGTCTGCCTACACCATGTGGGCTTGGGCAGTGTCGGAGGAAGGAGCTAACAAATAAAGCAGTGCTCTTCTGTTGTGCTCCCTTCAGGCCCTGCTTCCTAAACACGACAAAGTCAGTTGTCTTTTTTCCTTCTCCCCTTTGCAGGCTTAAATTGGGAGTAATTCTGTCTTGTTTAGATTCTTGAGTGACTGGAATGTTTTCTTCCTGTTTAAGAGTCTCTGGGGAAGATGCCCAGATACAGAGTCCGCGAGGGATTACTATCTTCATCTACTCTGATGTGACCTCCAGCATAACACAGGCTGGAGAATGTCACCACATGACTTCTTCATCAGGTCCATAGCTTCAAGTACAAAGACGGTACAGAAGACAGAGAGTTCTGCTGAAATAAACAAGAACATGAACTTTTCTGACTTGACATAGTGAAAAACTTCACCCCATGAAGACACTCGGATGGTGGAGAGGGGGCCCCAGAGGTTGTACTGTCTCCATCCTTGAGGGTTTTCAGGACCAAATTGGATAAAACCCTGAGCAACCTGCTCTGACCTTGTGGCTATATCGAGCAGGAAGCTGGGCTGCAAACCTCCCAGAGTCCCTGCCAGCCTGAATTGTCCTATTATTCTTAATTCTGATTGCAGCACTGACAGGATGCTTAAGGAACAGGAGCTAAATTGATTATAAGCTGATTAAGCAGTTTAAAAAGGTGCAATTTGGCATTTAGTGGAAATACAAAATCACTTCTAAGCTAGGAAAGTTTGCATGGAGTAGGATTTCAAAGGTATTAAATTACTGTAATCAAATAGCCTGGTTATGGCTTCTCAAAATGGCAGCACACTCTTAAAATGCCCAAGATTTCAGCTGAAAACATATCTCAGACAAAGCTTTGCTGGGGCTGAAGGGAGTGGGTCGGATTGTTGGCTGTTAGCTGGTCATTCAGTCTTCCAGCGGTGGATGGATATAGCTGTCGGCTACCAGTTGAAGGCAGTTGTGAACTCCACGCACTCCTTTCTTTCTTCTACACCTATTAGGTCAATGCTGGATTTGGCTAAAAGAAGAATTTTGTTTTGCAAAGCTTTTCTTCTTTCCGCTGTTGCTGCCTGTCCTTGGTCCCTTCTTCAGCACATGTATGTACTTAGAAGAGCTTTGAGTAATCTTTTTTGCAAATGAAGTAAAGAGAGAGTTCAGCAAGACGTAGGTTATTGCATGCTGTGGCTTTTCTGTAATCATGAAACAGTGTGAGCTCCATGCTTATGTGTACGTTAGGGTAAAGTTACAGCAGCAGCACAATTATCCTTTCAGAAAGTTTGGAGTCTTGAAGTATATGGGCCTGGAAAATAACACACGGATATTTTAAAATGAGTTGATATGCCAGAACCTCCTCCTTCTCTCCCCTTTTTTCCATTCCCATGGTTCAGGATCTAACAGATACTGTTCTGTAAACTAAACAGGAAGATGGATGTGCCATTTCAAGAGTACCATCAAAGAAGGTTGATAAGCATTGTGTTGTCTCCATCTGGGTGGTGAATCATGTCATTTACTAGATAGATAAGTATCTTGCCTTTTAAGCATTGCATTATTTTGTCGCTGACTGATTATACTTTGGAGCAATTTGATTCCCTGTTTTTGTCCGGAATCTAAAATGCCTTGATTGGTCTGCTCTTTCTGCTTATCCAAGAATAGGGACTGAATCTTAGGAGTACTCTAGACAGTCCTCAACCCCAATCACTGCTAATTACTTGGGGTAATAGTAAGGAGTGATGTACATCATGCAGCAGTCTGCTGTGCAGTTTTAATCAAGTTTTGAACTTTTTTTTTTTCATTCGGCTAAAATTGCCGAGGATTAAAGGCATAGGCGGTTTGGATTTTCCACTATTTGTCTGGTAAGGAAGTGCTTTATGTGGGAATATTATGCTGTTTTAAGTGATGAGTGGATTTCAAAGTGTTCCAGAGGTGTTCCTTCCAAGTGATTTTTCACTACCTCCTCCATTTTCCAGAAGTGGTTTTTGAATGGCTACCTCAACCTGAAATTTTGAAATTAGGCTCTTTGCCCCATCTCTTACATTACAATCACTAGTATTATGTTCTTCCCCACTCTATGCTACAGACCTAGCTTAGCTGGCAGGGCATGCATTTAGCAGTCTGTTGCGAGTAACAGCTAATAGCACATTACTTTATCTTGGAGAAAGGCAGGATGGGGAAGTTTTCTGGGATGATACCAGATTCATGCTACCCATCATCACTCAAAGCAGACTAGAAAATCGCTAGCTAGTCTTCATGCATGAGCTGAAGAAATGCAAATTTGTCTCACCACGTGAATGAATGTTGTAAATCCCAAACAAGCATGTTGCCTGGATCAGTGTAAAAATTCAGTGATGCAGCAGCAAATACCATTTTCAGAGTGCAGGTGCCTGACTGGTAGGTGAGTGTGCTCCCAAAGCTGTATCATCTCCCTCGTGTACCCTCTTGATCTGATGCTAGATGTGCCATTTCAGGAATGTTCTGGTTTACTTCTATCTAAAGCACATAAATTAACCCATTTTTCAGTCTAGTTCTGATAATAATAGAAGATAAGTGCAAGGGAAAGTAAGTGCAAATTCCATGGGAAGGATTTGGCACTGCTGGTATGAAGAAATCCTTCTTCACCTGGAGTATGGGCATTAGAAGGCTGATGCCTCACATGCCAGGTTTTCTGTATTACAGCCATCCATAAGGGCTAAAAAGCATCTTTGTTAACATGCAGAAAAGCAGATCTCTTCTTCTATTATCCATGCTACAGAAACTGAAAAAGTGAAATAGAATAAAGACTTAAGTGGTAGCGTGAATGGTAGAGCGAAAGCTCCTGGGCAGAGGGATGTGTCGGCTGGCTCTGTAAAGACTAAAAGATTTCAGAATCTGTGCTCACTCTGATTTTACTGCTGGGAAGGCAAGAAACAAGACGTACAGTGCACCAGCAGGTGTGGTGACCCTGGTGGGACCTGGAGGCGTCTGTCCTTTAGCTGCCAGACCACTCGCTCTTCAGGAATGGAGCTTTCCAGCACACTGTGATTGCACATCACTTGAATTAGTCTCTTGGAGGATCTGCAGCTTCACCACCACAGCTTCTCCTCTCTCTGAATGTGTGACCTGATCTCTTCAGCAACCTTTGCTGCGTGGCTGAAGTCTGCTGTGTGTCCTGTCAGGGATGCTGGGGTTAGGCTTGTGCTGAGCTCCTAGCGTGGGAAATTCAGTGTCTTTGAACATGCTTTGTCTTGGAAAGTGGGTTTTCTAGAAGTGAGATCCATCGGCATTCCACAGCCTTGTGTGCATTCCTCTCCCTGGTGAACAAGGAGAATAGCTCCTTATATGAAACCGTATAAAACAGACTTTGTCTGATATGCTGCAAAGCAGAGCACACGTGGGAGTGGCATTTACAGTTCATAATTGCTTTGCTGAATGATTTTCTGGAATCCAAACAAAATAAGATTCACAAATACCACCTTTTTTAGTTTCTACTTTTTATCCACGTTTATTTTGCCAAATCTGAGTTGTTATTTAAGCTCAGAAAGATTGTAGAAAATTCACTTTACTCCCACAAAGTATTTTCATCCACAAGGTCAATCTTTTGGGCACAACAGCAGTACTTCTGGGCATATTTTAGGCAGAATCTGGCCAAGGAGGGAGATAAGCCAGTGTGGTCTTCAGCTCCCCCAGCCACATGATAAGAACGGTCAGAATCGCGTGTGGTCAGAGGGGTCTGAAAATGATTTAGTCCTGTTTAAAGCACAGTGGAGAATTAACTGTGGAACTGGTTGAGTGCTGTGGTAGGGTGGTTCTTGGGGCACTTCTGGAAAGCCTGAAGCGAGGGCATGACCAGCCAGAGATAGATCCACCGACCAACACTGCCTTTAAGTTTGACCTTCCTCTTTCGAATAGAAGTTTGGCCTTCTTGTTTCAGTTGGTGTCTGGTAGAGCAAAATTAGAAATCTTAACAGGAGGAAACTCATTAGTTTCTTTTAAATGAGGCCCTCCTGTCTTTTATAGATAATTTTTGGAGGAAAGTCAAATATGTACTTAAAAAATTACGCGGTTAGAAACTCCTTTTGTTGATAAAAGCCATGTGTGAGCCTGTGTTCTTTAAAAAACAAAAACAAGAATGACATTCAGATAATTTGAAACACTTGTAAGCACCGTGTTTCATCCTCAGAATGCTTCAGAGAAAACCATCAGAGTTTCTTTATCAGTATTAAGTGTGGTTGTCACCTGTGCGCTTGCCATGGCAGACAAATGTAGTGATACTTTTCTGTGCCTGGTTATGCAGCAGTCCCCTGCACAGAGGAGAATACGTGCTCGGCTAAATGAAAGTCAGTAAGGAGTTACGGGAAGAAGAACTTCCTGAAAAAAAAGCTGTTCAGCGTGGCTCCTGCTAAGGCTGGTTGGGCTGCTCCAGGTTATGTGGACCACTGCAGCCATCTCACCCTCACTCACTGGTGGTGCTGCACGAGACGTGAGTAGCCCCAATCTACATGGCTGCATGTTTCATTTACTCTTCAAGTAGTGAACTGTATGTGCATTGCAGTTCTGTGGTTCGCTGCACCATGCTTTATCTTTTGTTCTTGAGGGTGTTTGCATGTGTTCACATTGGAAAAGGCCAGACCAAAAGTGAAGTTGGGGGCGGGAGGCAATGGCAATGGCTCTGCAGGGAACTTATTTCTGAGCCTGAGAGTGGCTCCTCTGCATCTCTGTGGTGGTTAGTTTCACCATTTCTGTGTTTTGTGGGCCACTGTATTCCTTCACACAGGGGACTGCAAATGCTCACTGCCTTAGCTACTGAATACCTTAAAGAAACAACTTGAAATCTGGATGTGATCTGGAATAAGGTAGCTGTGTTCCTTCCACAGCATTCATTCTCAAGGATGATGATACATAGAGGAAATGTGTTTGTGCCTGTATCGATCCACAACAAGTGGCAGAAAATAACTGAAAACACTGGAAGAACAGAACAAAAATGGATGCTTGTCGGCTTATCCTCTGTGCTTCAGTGGAGTGTGTGTGTGCTCTGATTCTCATGCTGCCAACTGTTATGTGTAGTTGGTCAGGAGACCACCTGACTTCAGGAAAATTAAAAGAAAAATTGAAAGCTTCACTGGCACGTGCCTCAGAGCTTTAATAGGCCTGCCAAAGCAGAGAAGAAAAGACTTTCATCTACCTTTGTTAATGTCCTGCAGCAATGCAAACAGAAATCATATTGGCTGCTGGCCTGCCATAGCTGTAATGCAAATACTTCTGTAAGTGTGTCCAACAGGAGATATGTCCCTAAATGCATTCTGGAGCTGGTGAGTGGAAGGGTTTCATGGTACTTGCGAACTGTACTTTTCAGCCTGCTAGTGTATGCAAGCTTCTCTTTCCATGTGACTTGAGTCTTGCTCCTAAACCAGCTGTCCTGTGGCTGTACGTGACATATAAATCATATACCTTTCATGAATTTCAGAGCACTGTAGAGCTCCACCAGATGCCTCTGTCTGATCCCAAGGAACTTCTGTGCTCCTCTGTTACCCCACAAAAGGCTGCTTGCTGTTTGGCTGTCAGCAGTGCGCAGGCACACAGCAAAGGCTGGGATTTCATTGACATTCTCATGCATCCTGGATGTCCTCCTAATATATGTAGCTGCTGGCATAATTATTTGTTTTTTATGTCTGTTTTTTTTTCCCTAAGCTGGGTGGTTTTGACTGGAGCCTGTCAGCCAACACAGTCAAAAAGCAGCCAGCACTTAACGAGGAGACAAACCTTGCATCCTGCATATTGCCTTTTGACATTTGAAGCCAAAAGATGAAGGCCAGTCTTAACAATGTAGCTGTGAAAGGACAAGATCTTGTCCTTTCAAACTGCAAAGAAAAGATCTAATGAGTCACAGTGAGGTAATTAACTTCACTTTTGCCATCTACCAACCATGCTGACAGAACTGTCTTAATTTCCCTTCTCCTTGGCTGCTGGTCCATGCTGCTTCCATCTGCCCGAGCAGTGCTCTGAGAGAAACTGAGCTGCTGTTCGTGCCATGACTCACGCTAACGCAGGGTCTCCAGAGGAAGGCTCTGCAGCCTGACACCCATTCTTGGGCTGGGATGTAACCTCTGTGTCGTGGAGAAGAAAATTTACAGAAAAAAAATCTTTGGTTAGAGTAGGCAGTGCGCTACAAAACTTTATGTGCAGCAGGACTGGAAATAACAAGTCATTTTCAGCATTTGACACTGTTTCTATGAGACCCAAAGTCTTGTGCTAACACATTTAACTTTAAATAGTTCTTTTCATGTAGAGAAAACCATGAAGCCAAGGTCTAAGTGGTTTTCTTTTCCCTGAAGACTTGGTATAGAATACTATTCAGCAGAAGATGCACCATATGTTTCATGTGTCTCCCTTTTCAAAAGTTTTGCTTTAATTGGAAAATCCTCTGGGCTGTAGAGTCCTTGGGATGGTTGATAAATGGAGGCCTTGGTACTTGATGGATGACTGTTTTGTATGACTTAGAAGAAAAACCCAGCTTCAGAAAAGTCGAAGATTAAGACCTGACAAATGTTCAGAGCATCTGAGCAACTCAGCGTGGAGTGGAACAGGCTTTACCACCGGTGCTGACACAGAGGATTTTTGATTCTTTCCATCTCACAGTGAGTCACATGTCTGAGGAACACCAGGGGGGATGTGCCCTTTCATAAGCCTAAAAATATATGGTGGAAACTTTTATTTTCTTCTCATAATGTGAATCAGTGGCACTTTGACTCATGAGAAATAAAAGGAAGGTTGCCGAGCCATCTGGAATCAGAGATGCTCAAGAAGGGAATAATCAAAAGTCTGTTAATAGTTGGAAGGGAAAAAGGAAGACAATGAACAGATTGTCTTTGAAAGACAAAACTCCGTCTGGATATGGAAAAAAATACCTTTACTTTTAAGAGGCAGATGTTCAGCTGAACAGAGAAACGTTACAGCTTACCAATAAATGTGTACTATCAACATTAGCATAGTGAAATGGTGGTAATGGTTGTTCGTACAGTGTCAGCTCTAATCAGCCATAATAGAAAGAAGTCAGCCCTGTGATAGATAAATCCCTAAAGCTTGACGCTAAAATACTCAACAACAGAGACCCTTCCAAACCACATGCTGGATGAGATCAGACCTTTTAGAAAAGTGCCAATGAATACTTGGGCATTAAAACAATACATCTGTTTAGAATTTAAGTGCTTTAAAATTAGTAGCATACCATGGCTGCCTTTATGTTGGAGTTTCAGGGCTTGCTTCTGGATTATTATTTTTTAAAGATACAATTTCTGAAGAGCCCTGTTGAACAAGGTGATTGTAACTATTTCATCTGTCAGGTAAGAGACCAAAACTCAGGTAACCAAAGTAGTCTATGTAAGTGATTTTTCTTGTATTATGTAGTTGTTCATTGGTGTGTCCAGAGACAGGTAGTATCAGAGATTCCAGATACTGTCTGTCTGTTCCTAAAACATTAGCTTTTTATGTATGAATTTGGAGTAAACAAAATTCAAACTAATGGCTTCAGAAGGATTCCAACCCTATGCATTTTTAGCCCTCAAATTAAAGGAAAAACCATGTCAAAGTTTCTGGAGGAGTTAAAATTGCAGAGCAAACAGAGGAAGGTTTTGCCTGGTTGGTTTTTTACTCAGGACTTACAAGATGACAGTGTTTTGAATATTTTGTTCCAGAACCATGGATTTTGAGCACATGGTTTGCAGAAAAGTGGCTGTACAAGTTCAGAGCAGGAGTCTGCGCAGCCCAGTAGATGATGTCCTTGGAAGCTGAATGCAGGAAAAAGGCAAGGTACTATTTTCCCAGCACTCAACAACTCACTTTTAGAGGTTCTCTCAGAGGTTTCAGAACACCCTTTGATCTGGGAGATTGTGGCAGGAATGAGCATCTCACAAATGGCAGTACCACTCTTTTATCTTCCTGCTGATTCTCCGCTCTGCTCATTTCAGTTTTCTAATGGTTTGGGCTTTCTGCAGTTGAGAATTTCTGTCCATAAATTCTCCAGGTGAAGAAAAAAGTAGTTGGTAAGTTTGGCTTATAGCCAAAGATACATCCTTCCGTTCTCCTTTGAAGTGAAAATCAGGGGTGTAAAACTTTATGCCTGTTTTGTCTTTCATTTACACCTGCAGTTCCTTGAAATACTTCATAGGTTGTCTTGGAATAGGCATATTTTAAAAACTCCTTATGCCACAGTAGCTGTCATATCCAAAGACAAAAATTTTGGAATTAAAACCAGTGCTTGTTTTAGTCTTCATGTTACATACCTTGAGCTGATCGATTACCATTTAAATAATAGTTTGTATTTTTGCTGCAGAGACCACAAAAGTGTTACTTTCCAAAGGCACAGCAACATGAGTTAATAAACTCAGAAAGAATGGTGCCATTATTTAATTGCTTTATGAGAAAACAGTGTGAAAATAAAAAGGGGGGGGGGGGGGGAACAACCATGGAGCTTGTTGACCCAGAAGGATCAGTTATTATACATTTGCAGACATTTGCCACCAGAATTGTGATGAAGTTTTGGTTTTGCATGTTCCATGCCACCTACAGACATTTGGGTTGCAGGGCACTGAGGACTTCCCTTTGAAGCTGCAGCTGCTTACACATGAGCTGAGAAGCTTTACAGTAAAGCAAGTGATGATGTAAATATTCAAGATGAAAAAATTGTCTTGTGGAATGTAGCCTTCAGCTGAAATGAAGGATTTGTTTGTTATCTCTCCTGTCATCTGCCCGAGCTTATCCTAGCATGTCTCTGATTACGAGGGCTCGGCTGCTAACACACATAAAACTTCTTTTCACTCCATTTAAAAATATTTCTTAACAGTTCCTTTTTAAATAGCATTAAAATACCTTGCTGTTCTCATAGTAAGTGCTGGTTGACCATGACACCTTCTTTGATCTTTTGAGTAGTCTTTTACTTCAGATGAGAAATTTTTATAAGGATAATTTAGAAAAGATATCTTTGTTTTATTAGGATCTCATTGTTTTGTTGGTACTGTGATTTCTTCTGATATTTTTTCTTTTAATCATCAGGGTGGGTTTTGTAATGGATGCACAAAAAATACGGAGGGAACAGAGTCGGGCTCTGACAAATGTCTTTGACTTCCAGTGAGATTTCTGAATCTAAAATCTGAATCTTCTATAAAACTTTTTGAAGGAAAAATGATACTATATTGCGTAACTGGGAGCATTAAGCTAAGGATTTCTGTCACTGGAAATAATTCAGATTGTGAAGGCCAAAATTCACAGAAGAAAAAAAAAAAGCCCAGTTCTTTTTCCCAGCTGCAGTCTGAATTCTCTGCTTAACCAAAGCTGTGCTGAAATTTTGGGAAAATTTGTCCTACACATGAATATCCTCAGACATACACAAGTATCACCATAGTGTACCAAACCTAGTTTAGGGTGAAATTGTGTGGGACAACAAAACTGGACCTTTCGGTTTCGTCAGGTGTTCTGTGTTTGGCAGCCACGGAGATCCTGCAAAAAATTAGGGCTGCCTATTTAAACTCTTGCTTTATCCTGCAATCAAACCTGCAAAAGGTAACCTGAAATGGAAACAGCTAATGAACTGTGCCTACCTTACAACCTAGTATAGCTGGAGATGTGCAGCTGTGGAGGTCACACGTACAGTTAGAGGTCTAATTAAGGCATCATTCCTTCAGAGGATTCAGAGTCTATACACAGATGAGATCCTCTTGAGCCTTCTCTTCGTCAGGCTGAAGAGTTCTACCTCTCAGCCTCTCCTCGTATGAGAGGTGCTGCAGTCCTTTTGTCATCTTTGTGGCCCTGCGCTGGACTCAGTCCAGGTAAGTCCATGTCTTGTAGTGGGGAGTGCAGGACTAAGCACAGCACCCAAGGTGTTGCCTCAGTTTAACGTGCTGCCCGTGCTTTTCCTGTTGCAGCCCAGGATACTGCTGGCCTTTTTCGCCAGTGTAAGTGTCGAAGTGTCAAAGACTTCACTCAAGTCAAGGTTAACTACGTCCATTGCTCTCTCCTTATCTACCAAGCTAGTCATCTCATTGTAAAGACTACCAGTGATTTCCCCTTGTATACCCTTGATAACTACTCCTGATCAGCTTCCTGTCCTTCACGTGGTTGGAAATGCCTGCAATGAGGATTTTCCCCGTCACCTTCCCAGGGAGTGAGGGAGGCTGCCTAGCATGTAGCTCCCCACATCGTCCTTGTTGCCCTTTTTGAGAACAGGACTGATGATCACCAGCCATCAAGAACCTTCAAGAGTCTCCATGACCTCTAAAAGGCTATCAACGATGGCCTTGCAGTGCCATCAGCCGTCTCTCCCAGCACTTGCGGGTGTAACCTTTCAGGCGCTGTGGACTTACGTATGTCCAATATATTGAAGTGCCTCTGATCTGGTCGCTGCCAAAATGCTCCTTGCTTTTAACAATGGATGGCTGTCCCTCTCTTTGAAAACACCTTGGGATATCATGTCTGATAGCGATTCGGAAACACCGGCAGCTGTGTTGGGAGACAAAAGGTGACTCTCTTGTAAGTGATAACACAAGGTGTAGTAATGAAAATCAGCATCTGTAAAACCTCCCAGAAAATATCTAGTTGTATATGCCCTTTGACTCTTGTTCAGAAAGTATTTCTTGTATGATAGACCCATCTCTTGTGGACAATAGAAAAAGACAGGATGGAAACATAGGCTGTGAATCAAATCACAAATCAAGGCAGAATGACTTAAAACTGAACAATGCCTTCCAGTAGTATAGGTGATTACAGAAAGTATTGAATATTAAAGATGAGGCATATAGAGATTAATTAGATTAATTAGGCTTTTTTTTTTTTAATTTCAGTGAGTATAATGAAAATTCATATAAAACCATACTTTCATTTTCATAATATTTTCTCCTTGAATAAAATGGCAGGAGCCATATCTTGTATTTCTGTTTTGGCTCTGCTGGCTGCTGTGTGTCCCCCAGCATTTTCCTTTATAACATATAATTCCATGTGATCTATATCTAAATCACCCACATATGAGGTAAAAGCTGTGCACTTCTACCACCAGCTCAGTTCCCCTAGGACTGAAGTTTTAACTTGCAACCTGTTTCTCACAATGTGAACCCAAACGGTAAGGAGTGCGTCTTCCATGTGAACTTCCACTACACGCTGCTGAGCAAAAGGGACGCTCCTTTCTTTTAAAACTTTCTAATGTTAATTCCTGGTGACTGGTGACAAAGAAAGGAGTATAAGGACTCTCAGCTGTGGACTCCAGCTGCTAATGCACCCAAACAGCCTCTGCTGGCTTTGGCAGATGGTTCCTCTTTAGTACTGCATCTTTAATGGCCCACTTCCCCTTGTTGGCCAGAGACAAGCGACAGCTGTAAAATCATCTAATGGTACTTAGACATACCTATTAAACTTTCCATCTGCGTACCACATTTGAACTCTGCATGCTGCCTTGTTGCTAACATGCTTATCCTAAGAGAGACAGCCACAAAGAGCCTGATTTATATTTTATTTATTTTTGAACATCAGATGATGTTCACAATCAGGTTTTGAATTGTCTTTTTACTTTAAAAATGTTCAATGTAATGCAGAAGCACAAAACATTATGAACACTGACTTTTAGCTTTGATGGTCTCAAAGGAAAAAAAAGAGCTTGGAGTAGCTTTTAAAATATCACTGCAGTATTTACTTCTGCCATAATTATCAGAAATTATTACTAATTAGAGCATGTCATTTTGTGAATGCCAGACTTTACAGACCTTTGAAGAAACCTTGCTTTCTGGATGCTTGAAGTGCACTGGAGGCAGCACATGGTACAGGGCAATGAACAGTCTCTGAATCCTAAGCCCGTACTTCTGGCAGCAAGAAAATTGTAGGGGTGTAGTAAAAAAGGAGAGTCTTGAACACCTCCAAGGGTGGGGCATCCACGGCTTCTCTGGGCAACCTGCTCCAGCGCCTCACCACCCTCTGTGTGAAGAATTTCCTTCTAACCTCTAATCTAAATCACCCCTCTTTTAGTTTAAAACCATTCCCCCTTGTCCTGTCATTATCTAATTGAGCAAAGAGTTGCTCTCCATCTTTTTTTGTAAGCCCCCTTCAAGTACTGAAAGGTTGCAATGAGGTCTCCCTGGAGGCTTCTCTTCTGTAGGCTGAACACCCCCAGCCCTCAGCCTTTCTGCATAGGAGAGGTGCTCCAGCCCTCAGATTGCCTTTGTGGCCCTTCTCTGGACCTGCTCGAACAGCCCCACATCCTTCTTGTGCTGGGGGCGCCAGCCCTGGACGCAGCGCTCCAGGTGGGGTCTCGTGAGGGCAGAGCAGAGGGGGACAGTCACCTCCCTCTACCTGCTGGCCACCCCTCTGTTGCTGCAGCCCAGGACGCAGTTGGCCTTCTGGGCTGCAGGCACCCACCGCTGGCTCATGTCGAGCTTTTCGTCCACCAGAACCCCCAAGTCCTTCTCTGCAGGGCTGCTCTCATTGAGTTCTCCTCCCAGTCTGTGCTCCTCTCTGGGATTGCCCCAGCCCAGGTGCAGCACCTTGCACTTGGTATTGTTGAGTTTCATTAGATTCATGTGGGCACACTTCTCCAGCCTGTCCAGGTCCCTCTGGATGGCATCCCTTCCTTCTGTTGTGTGGCTGCACCGCTCAGCTTGGTGTCATCTGCAAACTTTCTGAGGGTGCACTCGATCCCACTGTCTATGTCATTGTTAAAGATCTTAAACTGCACTGGTCCCAGGACAGGCCCCTGAGGGACACTGCTCACCACCGGCCTCCACCTGGACATAGATCCATTGGCCACCGCTCTCTGGGTGCGACCTTCAAAGCCAGCTCCTCATCCACTGAATGGTCCAGCCTTCAAATCCATCTCTCTCCAATTTGGAGACCAGGATGTCATGTGGGACCGTGTCAAAGGCCTTACAGAAGTCCAGGCAGATGACATCAGTTGGTCTTCCTTTGTCAACTGGTGCAGTCAAACTACCTCACTTCACCTCCTGATACATAGAGAGGTTTTTTGGTTCACAACTCAAGTTCTGATCGAGCTGTATAACAATATACGCAGGGTTTTCCTCATCTCGTCATTGTTCTTTATCCATTTTTGATGAATCACCATGAAGAAAGTGGTCTCTTGATTGTGATACAATTATGCAGTTTACATACTAAAAGCTACTTTTGCAATGCCGAGAGCGCAGATGATAAATGCATGAATTATTGGCTGGAAAGGGAAGCAAGGGGGAGGAGTAAATGGTTGAAATCTCGCACTGTAGGACTGCTGACAGTCAGCAGTGGAGTTTTGCAGCCTTACATAGGGCACAGAACAAAAACTGTAATTCTGCCACTGTGCAAAACCCTGCTTCTCCCACAGCTGTTTGCACATCTCTTTGCACAGAAGAGAGGCGTGCAGGCCAGCGGGGTTTGCTGCAGGCACATCGGGCAGTGTCTGGCAGCTTACTGCTGTTTGGTGGTGATGCCAGGCAGACGGACACACTTCCTAGCTCGGCACGGTGTGCCAGCTCTGGCTTCACTTCGTAAAGAAACAGGTTGGGCATATGTACCCTAACAGTAGCAGAGTATGTGAGAGAAGTGGAGAGGTAGGTGGCAGTAAGTGCAATTTATTTGCTGTCCCCATGGGGTGTCTGCCTGGGCTGTAAGTTTTAGGGAAGACAGACAGACTGATGGGTGTTAAGCTGAAATTCCTGTTAGATGTGGCAGCGTAATGGATCTTTTGAGTTATTAAGGTAGTGGTACACTGAGTGCAACAGCTTTTTTGTTGTACTATCAGCGTTATCTGTGTTTCTGATACTCATGTTAGACTTTCAAAGGAGGTAATAGATAAGAAATATTATAACACTACACAGAGAGATGTTTGCAATAGTAGGGCATCCCATGTAACTTGTACTTGTCACCTCATGCTGTGCATTAAGATTACTTTAAGAAGCTTTGCGATTTTACAAAGGTAAGTCTTCAGCTGCCATCACACAGCACAGCAGTTCCTCCAGTTTTACAGGGACAAAGCAACCATCTTGTTAAAGAATTTTTTGGACTTCTTGAAGGACACCTGCCCCTTTTGTATTCAGTCAGGCAATCTGTTTTGCCACTGTAAAGGACAGGTGATAAGAACACTGGTTCGATTGTTTTATTGTTTTGGGGGAGGTAGTGTTCTTTTTTGATGCTTGGACATGTCCCAAGAATCATAGGGAATTTTGTCCAAAATAAATCATGGGCTTCTGTGCTGACTAATTTTGTCACTTCTGGAGGAAGAACTGTCCTTTGGCATTTTATGTGGTATCAAAATGGGAGCTCCGGAGAGTCTTTGCAAAACCTTTACGTGGAAAGTCTCAGTGCAGAATAATTATTCTTTTTCTTCCTGGGGCTTGTATTTTTTGTGTAGAATTACAATTCTCCTTTTTCCAAATCCTGTGATGGAACAACCTCATTTTTTTCCTTCCATTTCTGAGTGAGGTGCATTTATCTACATGGATCACCCAGAAATCATAAACTTTTTATTTTCAGTGGATTGTAGAAGCAGTTAAATTTCATGGCAATTTCAGTATGCACAATAAGAATAAACTCATGGAATCGTTTGCAGTCTTGCCAATCCTCACATTCAAAGTATGTAAACCAGACCCAAAAGCACTTAAGAAAAATTACTGTTGGTTAGTTTTTTATGTCTTTTGTCAGACTGAGATGTTCACAGTTTCTAAACACATTTCTGGAATTGGCAAGGTGCCCACAAACATCTCAGCTTCATGGACTGATGCAGCTTTTATTCTAAACCAAAGCTTCCTGCTAGGAAGGAAGAGAAAATGTTACAGACTGTGCTGCTTCGTGATCTATGCGCAGGGAGAGCTTCCTTTTATTTATATTTAATATGCTCTTCCCTTAGCCTGGTTGTGAAGCAGTACTCTCCATAGTAGTGTCAAAACTTTTGTTGGGACTTAATGTGACTCACTGAGGGTCTGAAGGAGCTCCAAGTGATGCCATCGCAGAGTTTCTGGTAAAGGACGATCCTTAGCAAATTCCAAATGGATGAACACACAGTGGGGGTCAGCGTGATGCCTCTGCTCGTCAGTCATCTTGCATGAGAACTCATTCATAAGTTAAAAGGCAACCTTCAGTCTGTCTTAATAACAGCAAAAGAACACATTTTTTTAACAAATCTATTTTGTTTGGTATTCTGGATACCATCCTTAGTGTTCCATGTTTCAGACTTCTCAGCAGAATCAAGAAGACTCACACGTTGCAGTTAACTTTGTGATGCGTATATTTGTGTATATGTGTGTATAAAATCAGCCCAATTTTTCATATAACCAAATGATTCCCAGGGCTTAAGTGCTACAACAGAAAATATGCCAGTGTAGGAACAGTTGTGATGGCACCGTAAGAGTTTCCCATGCTCACTAAAGGCAGCACGATCTCCTAAGCTGCTGAAGAGGTTTAGGGATGAAGTCAGTTGTTTCTGAATGTCTTGCAGCCTTTGCAGTGTTTGGACGCTCACCAAGCAACTAGCTCGGTCAGCACTTGTCCAGGGAGCAGTCCCACTGAAAAAGTTCCCTGAATCAGGAGCAGGAGTGGAAGACTCTGTATGGTGATGCTTTCAAGGAAAAAATAAACAGGCTAACTCTAACCTCATGTCCATGGCGAGCAGTGCAGTTGTATCCATGGGGTTCAGAGTAAACTTAGCTCAGTTTCCTTAACCAGAAATTTGGAATTTCTAAAGTCAGTCAGAATGTATAACAACATGCCGCCCATACTGACACAATGCTGCTTTTGAAGATTTTTTTAATATTTTATCATTTTTCAGTAACACAAAAGGTGTTATTTCTGAGAAATGAGTGAATTCCTAACCATAGTGAAGCCAGAAAGTATGACTTGATACAGAAATTAGTGAGTGAATTTCTGTGCAGCACATATTGAAGAGCAGTACACTGAAGCATCAATCTATTAGGGGCAAATGGAGTCCCCTTTCTCTTCCATACCATTTGTATTCCGCCCAGGCTTTTACCCTCAGTGTAGCAGTTTTTTTGAACACAGTCTGTAATAATTATTTTTTGAGTGTCAGTGTATTTCCCAGCACAGATCCATGCTGAATCCCAGTGGTGGACCACAGACACTCCTCGGTAAGTTTCTCTTTTCCATACAGTTAGGTGTTAATTCTTAAATACTATAGATTAATTCCATGCTAGATCCCTGCTAGCAGTTAGGTCTATGGGAATGCACACGCCTAAAGAATACGTTGTCTAAATGAGCAGTTGCTTAGTTGGTATTTATAGAAATCTCGTTCTGAAGGTTCAGTGAGCCTATGTGTATTTGCAGGTTGAGGCACTGTATTGCAGACGTGTAGCACATCACTGGATCTCTTCCCATCCTTCTCCACTTTGCATGCAGAAGCCTCTTGCAGTGCGCTGACGAAGCACACTATGCTATTGTTAAAGATCAAATATTTTGCTCACTGCTTTTCTCTTGTCCTGACTAGGAACTATGCAATCCTAGTAGAGAAAGTCAAGTATTTGGTCCTTGCAGACCATCAGTTTTATCTCATTGCAGTTACTAGCAATGAATTCCTTGCTCTGAAAATATATGTGTATGCTGACATTTATTGTTCTCTGAACAGTCCCACTTCCATGACCACGCTAAGCTTTTGCTTTCAGCAGAGCTACATCTGCTTCTGAGTTCATCTCAAAGATAGGAGGAAAGAAAAAGGCACGGTGCCGTGAGCATGTGATCTCAGGAACCAGCTGGTATCTATCATGCGTCACAGGTGGAGTTCTCCAGTTGTAAAACACACTCTTAACAAATTGCACCCCATTAGACATTATTTCCATAACATTCAGCTTCCTGGAACATCAGTAAAGGATCAGTTGTCAGGCCGCCCCATTTGCCAGCATGAATACCTAGAGTTTTAAGAAACATTCAACTGGAAATCCTCACTGGGGCGAGAGGAGGCTTCAGGAAAATAGCATTTATGGTGTCTTCAGGTTTTCAGGAATCAAAAATTTGAACAGCTGTTTTGTGAGTAAGCATGAAGAAAATAACAAATCAGTGGGTTTTGTGATTTATTCGTGCTTTTTGTTCCAGGGAAGAGACAGGTTGAGCCCAGCACCTGCAGATACTCTTCAAAATACAAAAATGAAACCTTTTTGAAGGTCTGCTCCAGCTGCTAGACCTGTCAGACCTCTGCTAGTGAGTGCATGCCAGTGAAATGAATCTGTAGTGGCTTGGAGCTCCCTACCCAGTTCTTGGTTGTCTTTTTTTTTTCTTTTTTTTTTTTTTTCAGAAATACAAAGCAGACATCACTCCAGGTGCTAATGTAGTTATATCTTCAGCAGCACTGTCAGATGCAAGTGCTCTGTATCTTACCTAGCTCATTGGTACTCGTATCCTGAACAAGGAGACTCAAAGCCTGTGAATGCTGCAGAGGTGGCAACTGGAACTTGTGCTATTGTCTGCCTTGAAGATGTCTCAGGATAATTGCTGAGCCAAGACCACACTCTCATCATCCTGCCTTGCAGACAGGAAATTTTAGGTGTCCAGATACATAAAGCTGCCAACTCTTTGTCAGGTTTTACACACAAGTTTTATCTGTACTTCCACATCTTAGTCTGCTTTCCAGCTATGTTAGTTACAGCGTGACCATATAAATCTCCATAAACCTAAAAGGTGATTGATGTTGAATACCATATGAACAGTGGCAGAGATCATGTACACTTACATTAAACATATAGATAAAAACATATACACTTTAAAAGAGTAGACATAAGATGAATGAATGTTTCCTCCTCAGATGATTAATGTTAAACAGATAAATCAGTCTCTTCAGCAATAAAGTGAAAAATGTTTAGTTCTGTTGCTGAACTGCAGTAATTACCCTTGCTAGACTAAGTGCACTTAGTCTTACTGTAGGTTTCTAAAGCTGTGCTAAAAAGAACAACAAAAAAAACCCACTATATACATCACTTTCAGTTAAATTATCCTTGCCTAATAAAATCAACATGGGGATCTGAACAGCTTAAGATCTGACCAGTTTAAAATACAAGGTAAAAGGAAATGCAGAAGTGTAAGTGGTATCTATTGTGTGTCTGTGAAATGGAATGGAAATAAATGGTCTTGTGTACACAAAAAAAGGATTTTATTAATTTGTGTGGAAAGCAGATACCGTAAAGAGACATACTTTATGATTTTGTTTTTGCCCTTCTTTAAGCTTTTCAATTATGAATCTTAAGGTATAATGACTGTTTTCTTCTACATGAAATAAAAGTAATGGAAGTTGGAAAGAGAGCTTCAAGGGAAGGAAACAAAAGTAACCTTTGCCTTATTTTCCTTTCAGTTCTGTGGCATTCACTAGGAATTAAATGGAATAGCAGAAAATGTTTATAGGCAGTTTTCAAGACCCCAAGAAGAGTTCATGCAGCTGTAGCTGTTGCAAAGTAGAAATGTTCTTTATATATTAGTTAAAAGGTCTGTCAGTGGCTCCCATTCTGATGTTGCCCATGATTAATGGGGTCTGAGGTGTTTCTGCTAAAGGTGGTGTTCAAAGCTGTCAAAATTTTTCATATTTCAGGCAGTGGTGAGCAGGAATTGAACGCTGGGGGATGAGTTAGGGAAGGATGGAGAGCGCATTAAACCTGTAAAAGATCTTTTAAAGAGAAACTTTTACTCTGCTGAAATCGGGGTGCATCCCATTCACAGTTGAATTTGGTTATACAGCAAATCAACTTATTTTTGGCCAGATATGTTTTAAATTACTACTTTTATTTGTTATGTTTGAAAAGTTTTTGTCCTGTGTGACCCTTTTTGATTGTTATTGATGTATGTTCATTAAAAGCTTTGACTAGCGCATTAATCTTGCAAAAGTATTTGGTTAAGGTCAAATTAATGCAACTTTTCAAATTAATTCTGTAATTGTCCTTTGCTAGTGACATTAGAGTAATATTATGCTGCTTAGCTTCGTAATGCTTTAAAGGAAGGAGGATACTCTTATTCGCTGATTCTCCAGACCCATTTTCAATGACGTTAGTAGTAAAGTTTCATTCAATTTCCAGGTACCAGCCAGAGCCCCAGGCATTTCAAGAGACAGATCTCACCTATTTATGACCTATTGGAAAAATCTATTTAAATCATAGTTGCTTCTTTGCATGAGCAATAGTAGGTTTTGCATACCTCATAAACCCAAGGGTTGTTGGCCCATGCATTAAGGGTAAATGTAGTCTTATTGGGGTATATGCAATCAAAATACTCAGGTTCTGTTTGCATGACTTAGTTCCTATTGTGGAATTACACTGGATCCAAAGCCTGTTAGCAGCTTTTTCACAGGCTTCACAGGGTGAGCATGCATGGCTGTGTTTGTGTGTGGATTTGTGCTTGTAGACATAACCTGAAACCTTGTGCGTGCAGGCAGAGCTTCGGAAAGCGCGGTCATCTCTGAGAGTGGAGTCCAGTGTGCTCTGGTTCCTATTCCAGCGTGATGGAAAATGGGCTTCCTTTTATCTGACAAACATGTTACTGCAGAGAGCAGGAGTATTCCTAAGAGCAGGACTTTACCCACATCGGTGTGTGTTTACAGGGGAGGAGGGAGGCAGGGAGGAGGAGGCTGACCTCTTCTGCGGAGGCAGTTCTGAGAAAACAAGGGAAGGAAAATTTGGGAGCACGGAGACATCCCAGTAGAGCTGGGGAAGGGGCTGGGGGCAGCGGGGGCAGCGTTGCTCAGGCTGAAGCCTCAGACCTGTGTGCAGTGAGAGTCACACTCGGGCAGGTGGGTAGGGTTGGGTTGGTTCCTGTCTCTTCAGCTGGTGGGTCCATTCGATTTTACAACACTTTCAACAGCTGTAAAAACAGAGTAGTACAAACCATCTGTTATGTTAGCCCCGGATGTGGTGTTATAAAAGAATGAGTAGTTAAAAGCAGTTTGGGAAGCCCTGACTGACTCTTGCTTGCCAGCCTGTGGATTTCTCTCCCAGGACACCGGGCTTCACTCGAAGCTGCTCTGTTGTAAGTCAGGGTTAACTCGAGCAGAGTCAGGACATGGATTTTGTTCTGCTTTCACTTAGTTTTCTGGACCAGGACTCCCAGTCTCCCATTGAATTTCCCTTGCATGCTGCTGTTTAATTCTCTTTCCCTGTCTCATGGGAGAGAGCTGCGTTTTACTGCAGAGAAAAATTACTTCTTTAAAACTTACAGATCTTTTTTTCCAAAGAACTGTCAATATACACTGAAAATACCTTTGTGCAGGTAATGGATTCCTAGCTCAGCTCAGGTGTCAGAGGATCAGAAAATGGCTTGCCCTGGGAGAGACACAAGGGCTGGGATCTGAGTTGTTTGTGCTCTCTCAATGTTTCTCTTAGTGGCCCCCTGGAAAGGAGTTGAGCACAACAGTCATTCAGAGAGCAAACATTGCTTTAGTGATATTAACCATGTTGACCTTTCAAATCCAGTGACTTGTTAATGTCACGTCCTAGGTTTGGGCAGGTGTAAGGCCTCTGCTTTTAGTTAGATGCTGGAACACAACGTGTGCTGGGGACAGCAGGCGGTTCTGTCTTAGTGCTTCTCCAAGACCACGCTGCTTGCTGCTTGCAGTAATGCTTCACATTGCCTCTTCTTACTGCAGCAGCAAGCCCAAGAGGGGCCCTCGGAACAGCGTGTCCTCCTGAAATGAATGGGAGACCAGAATGTTTGTTTCCTGAAAATATCAGAAGTTAGTAACAAAAATGAAAACCATGCTGGGCAGTGGTGTACTCAGCATGGGATGCTGAAACCACGTCATTACCCAGAAATTGTCAGGCTGTGGTAGGTGCTGTAGGGACGAACCTGTTAACAGACCCGTGCCACGTGGGAAGGAGAGTTTTTCCACTGATGCTTTAGTCAGGCTCCATTGTTTGTACCTTTTTTTTTTTTTTAACATTGACTCAGCACGTTGCTAAACTCTCTTTTCCCACCCTAAGCTGTCATGTGTTACACTGCCAAATGACTGCAATTTCTGCCCCAGAAGTGGCTGCCTTTTGCTGATCTGTAATATAGCCCCTGCTAAGGCAGGGAGAGCCATAAATTACTCTAATGCATCTCCAAGCCTGTTTTAAACTCTGTATCTATTAATGCCATACACAGTTGTCCAAATGCAGAGCTCCAGCAAATCTCATTTTGTTTCTATGGTGAAGGTGGCTCTTCCAGGGCAGACAGATGTGTTTGATGAGTTGCTCTGTCACAGAAACATGATTCGGCTGCTTTTTATGGCCCTTGGTTTCCTTATCGCCTTGTGGGCCTGCAGGTCTGTCCTAATGGGTTTCTTGGCCTGATTGTCGGCTGGGGCAGAGCTCGCCTTGCCTGGGACAGGCAGCAGGAGAGCGTCCAGTTCAGGTGGTTTGTGTACTTAGGTATTTACATGTCTCTAAGACACCTGGTGGAGTTAATTAAATGGCAAAATGTACTGCCGTCATCCACTTGTTGGTGTACAGCAGAGGAGAGAGCTGCTGGATGCTCGGGCAGTGCAGTTTCAAAAATTCTCTGATATGTACCCTTTTCCCCTTAAACAGCCCTTTTTAAAAACAGTGGCATGTTTTTAAGCAGCATTTGCAGTAGTATATTATCCATCCTTTTGCTGATGGAGAAAGGGGTCCCCCTTCTTTTCCCATATGCGTGTTTTTAAAAAAAGAATGAATTATGACTGTGGCCTGCTTAAGGACTTTAGAGCGCACCATGCTATTTCTGTGCACAATTGCCAAAGGGCTTACCATCTTCCCTTGGGTAAAGCGAGTCTTCAAACCACACAAATACAGAAGGTCAGAAGTGCTCGTGGATCTGGCAGCGCAGAAGATTTAGCTGGGGCTGCGTTTTCGTTGCAAGCTGCCGGCAGGAGCGTGAGCCAGCCCAGAGCCAACGGCAGTGTTGCAGGCAGAAGGGCCGAGCAGCACAGCCTGTTCCTCAGCGCCAGCTTCCTGAGACTGCACACGTTTTTCCTCTTTCCTAGAGAAGAAAAAAGAGGCAGCAAGGAGAAAAATGCATCATGACTTTCTTCCTGTGGTGCTCACCTGCTTCTGGGGGAGGTCATTACATGTGTTGAGGTGAGGGGAGTCATGATGGTTTTGTGTCAAAGGAGACAACCTCCGTGCCAGTTGTATTCATCTCAGACCCTCTTTTATCCCCGCCTAATTTAGTTTCTTTAACATTTGGTCTCTTATCTGTCTCTCATCCCACCGATATTCTGTGTCACACAACGAACAGGTTTTGTATTGACAGGGCTTCATCACGACATGAAAACATCTCCGTGTTTTAAACCAACAGGCCATTAACTCACTGGTGGACACTGCACAAGCCTTTCTAGCAGACAGCAATAACAATACTGCTTTTCTAGACTGAGTTTCCTGGGAGGTGGGCCTTGACAGTGTCTGTTGTTGCTATGTAAGTGGATTACTCACAGAAGTAAGACCATAGGCCAGTAGTGTCAATACTGGGCTAAATGTCCACTTGCTGGGATTAGGTCTGGAGGCTCACTCAGGCAAAGGACCAAATGTGCTGATAGAAAATTAAGAAAGGTAGGTAGGGAACAAATAAGACTGTTTTTGAAAATAAGGGAAAGTCCTTTTTTCCAGTGGAAGAGAAAGTGTTAAAACTCGATAAATCGGGTGAGTTGAGCTTTGGAATTTGCACAGAGTCCTGCTCATGTTAGGTGAAGCCTTTTCTAGCAAGTAAAGAGAATCACAAAATCGTAGAATCATTTAGGCTGGAAAAGATCCATAAGATGATCAAGTCCAACCATCACCTGACACTACCAAGTCCACCACTAAACCATGTCCCTGAGCATCCCATCCACACGTCTTTTAAATACCTCCAGGATGGAGACTCCACCACCTCCATGGGCAGCCTATTCCAATGCCTCAACACCCTCTCCATAAAGAAATTCTTCCTAATTTCCAGCCAGAACCTCCCCTGGCACAACTTCTGAGGCCATTCCCTCTAGTCCTATCACTAGTTACCTGTGAGAAGAGGCCAACCCCCAGCTCCCCACACCTTCCTTTCAGGTAGCTGTAGAGAGCAGTAAGGTCTCCCCTGAGCCTCCTCTTCCCCAGACTACACAACCCCAGTGCCCTCAGCTGCTCCTCACAGGACTTGTGCTCCAGGCCCTTCACCAGCTTCGTAGCCCTTCTCTGGACACGCTCCAGGGCCTCGATGTCCTTCTTGTAGTGAGGGGCCCAAAGCTGAACACAGTGCTTGAGGTGCGGCCTCACCAGAGCAGAGTACAGGGGGACGATCACCTCCCTGCTCCTGCTGGCTGCACTATTCCTGATACAAGCCAGGATGCTGTTGGCCTTCTTGGCCACCTGAGCACACTGCTGGCTCATGTTCAGGTGACCATCAGTCAGCACCCCCAGATCCTTTTCCTCTGCACAGCTTTCCAGCCACCCTGCTCCAAGCCTGTAGTGCTGCATGGGGTTGTTGTGGGCAAAGTGCAGGACCAGGCACTAAGCCATGTTGAATTAGCAGAAAGGCCAAGGAAGAATGGGGAGGTGGGAGCAAGGAGGAGGAGGTGGCTGTCCTGTGGTGTTCTGGTGCACCTCCTTTTCTGCAAGAGGAAGCTGTTGTTAGCCCTGGCAAGCCCAGCACATACGTGGTTATCACCACGCTGGCCACGTTTGCTGCTAGCTATGCTATACCTGTCTATCCTCCACTGCATTGTTTTCCATTTGCATGTATAACCCTGAAGTAAAGGAGCTTACATGGTGTGACTGGGATGTTTAAGAGTGTTTGCATAACTTGGCACCTTCCTGGGACATTATCAGGAGCTCTGGGGTTTTGAGCTCCAGGTCAACAAAGAGGATCCTCCTGTTACATTCTTCTCATACAGCAGCGCTGGGTCTTAGCCTGCAGAAGAATCAAAGCTGACAGTTCATACATCCAGAAATATGTTTTTTTTTTGTTGTTTTGTTTTTGTTTTTTGTTTTTTTTCCAGCAAATAGCAGCTAGCTTAAAAAAATTCACTGTCATCTCTGTATTCCTTTGCCTTTTAATAACATGGTTTAGCAATCTATTTTGATGATTTTACATTCTGTCTGTATCACCTTGCAGATACCGAGACAGTCATCTTTCTTGGAAGCACTCAGACTTAAATACTTGGACCCTGTTTTTTTAATTCTTTTCAAATTTCCAAGAAACAAATTATGAAACACGGACTGCATGCTGAAAAGGGTTTGGAGGGGGTGAAGACAAAGGCTACTGTTGCTCAGCTGAAGGACTGCAGGCTCCTCAGCAAGTCAAGGATCTAAATCTAAGCTAGTCATTTCCCAAGGGTCACTGGTAATGATTGCACTCGGTACTTGACTTATTTATAACAGTTGCAGTGGGAAGAAAACATTAGGCCAAATTCTGACCTCAGAATATAAATCTGGAACCAGCTCACTGTGATTTTTCAAGTCTTGATGGCATTCCTTTGGATTCATTGTGCTGTAACTCAGTTCAGGATCTGTTCTGTTGTATTAGGTATGTTTTTTCCTTCGAGATGGCATTTCTGCCACCCTTCTTGTCTAATTTCATGGACTGCAAGGATCCTCCTATTGCCAGTCTGATGTCTTGGGCTCGCTTTTGGCAGCTGTGGCAGCAGTGGGACCTTCTTCATTACAGCGTTGTTCTTGCAGTCCCGGGGATGGACCTGCTTGTTCTGCACTTGGGGTGTGCATGTTCTGGCCTAGGAAACTCTGCTCTCCTTGCTCAGGTCAGCTTGCAGTGACAACAGGAACTCCCCCTGCCCCCTTTTTTTAAGTTTTACGTATTTTTTAGAGGACGTCTTTAAAATTCTGGTTTGGGTAGATGAACAAAACTGTAAATCAGACTGCTGCTCTAGCTGTTCCTGAAGAAATGTGATCCACCTGGTTAACTAACTGGTGTTTCTGTTACATCTTTTGGATATATTTATTTTGCCTTTGGAAATGACAACTCACTTTTAATAAATCCAGGTGTTTGGCTAATTGCGTGGGGTTTTGATTCAAATATTGCCAAGACAGCTGTACCTATTGTGATTTCTGTAGCTTAGAGACGTCTCAGGTCATGGCTTGAGCATTTAGGCCTCCTCCTCCATGGCCTGAGATACTAGTTGTGGCTTTGAGATGAATTAATTCCTATGAATGGATGTGACAGCCAATAGCAAATGTTTCTGAAGGAGGTAAAGTAGCTGTGCTCCAACAGATGCAGTTATTTCTCTGGGCCCTAGTTTGCGCATCAGGAGCAAGAAGGGCTGTATTGAGTCTTTGAAGCTGCCCAAAATTATTGCAAAAGGATTTGCCTACAATGGGCCAGAACAAGCCAAAGAAACCAAGGCACTTTGGCACACATTTGTACCTTGCTGATGGCAAACGTGGATGTAGTTCAGGGATATCCTGAGCATTTCTGTTAAATGAATAGTGGGAGTGAACTCTGCCCTCCAGTCTTGTCCTTCCCACTTTCCATACCTTGTCCCTCAGTGTGGTAAACTGAATTTCATGCATGGCCTGTACATTAGTTCTGCTTTGCTGGCCTTTGTTACTGCTCAGGAAACGTGTGAGAGAAAGAGCACCAGAGCTTCCTTGACGGCTCTCTTGATTTCACACGCTCAGACCTTTAATCCTGCGTTTGCTGCAGATTGGGGTCTGCAGTCTTGCTGTACTTATTCGTGTTGTGCTGTGTGTAGGCTGCTATGTGCATAATATAAAAGGCTGTTTTGTTTTAGTTTGACGGAATGTTAGGTTCTTCCAGATGACTAAGAAATTATTAGTATTAGTTGGGCCTAAACATAGTTTGTGCTCAGACCTACTCCTAGTCAGCATGGAGCGTACCTTTAGGGCCTGCCCACTGGGCTGATGCTGGGACACATCTGAGTGCCGATACTTCCCCACTTGTCTGTTTACAGGCATAGTGCTGCTCACATCAGCCGTGGATACGCCCTGGGATACCGACATGTATGGGACCAGGGAGTCCAGAGTAAGGTGTGTTTTCCTGTTGTTGGGACCCAGAGCGACACAGCCACAGCTGATATTTTATTTAAAATTCTCTTTTAAGCATGGAAATTCTCACTGTATGTCCTCAGTTTCCCTGGGCCATTTGTGCATTCATTCACTAGTCTCTTAGGAGTATTGAGCAATATGTAAGAGGATACTAAAATTTTAAAACCATAAAGTTTGGTATAATGTTAATTTAATATCTCCATCTTCTTTCTGCAAATAATAAACATTTTCCTTGTTGAGAGCATGAGCCAGATTTCCAGTGGTTATGGAGCTGGTAAGCTGTGAGATTTTTACTTTTTTTTTAAAGAAATATTAACTACGGTTATGTAGTTCAGATCTGACTAAAACGTGGAATGTAACATAAAATCAGGAGGATACGCAAAAAAACAAAGTAGTAGTGGAGTTTTGAGGATGCCACTGAAGTCATCATGTCCAGGGCACAGCCATAGAAGGAGATGAATCCTTCAGGGTTTTGTGGCAGCTCCATGATACACGATGCCATGTGAGATAAGTCTCTAATGAAGGGGAGTGTTGAAGGCACTGTTTGTGCTACATTGTGGATGCCTGGCAATTTACTTGCAAATCTTACTTTTGCTGCTGCTTTGGAGTCTCCAGCTGCAGACTGGTCTAATTTACAAGCTATTTTGGGATGGTTGTTTTTGTGTATCTGCAAAAACATGCAGATCTATGAGGTTTTCTATAAAACAGCAGTCATAGCGGTACAAATAGCTGAGAGGAATGTGAAAGCGAAGGGAATGGTCCTTTAATCTCTCTTGATTATTAAATCTGACATGGTCAACATGCCAGTGTTGAGTAAGATGGGCAGAAGAGAGTCTATCACTTCTAGGACAAGCTCTGTCTATAAAAGTATGTGAGAACCACCTCAGGATGTAAAGCCATTGGTGTTAATGAGGCAGTGTGCAGTCCAGTGAAAATCACTGAATGTTACAACACGGGCTGTTCCTCCATTAAACTGCTAAGGGAAAAAAGATCCAGTACCTATTGGTCTTGAGCCATTAAAATGCTTATGTATCTGGTTACCTTTGGTGCTAGCAGTAAGCTAAACAGATGCATGAAGTGATCTCATGGGTTGGAAAGGAGGCCGAAGAAGTCATAGCCTCTTTTGTAGTTACAAACTTCTGCTTTGCTCCAAAGCCATTGTCGTGGGAGGATGACAGGATGGTTGTGACAACCCTGCCTTCTCTATTCACAGGTGTTCCCTTTCCAAAGAACTTCCTTCAGATCTGCAAGAAGATACTCTGCCGGCTTTTTCGGGTGTTTGTTCACGTCTACATTCATCACTTTGACCGTATCATCCTTATGGGGGCCGAGGCCCACGTCAATACCTGTTACAAGCATTTTTATTACTTTGTGACAGAGCTCAACCTGATAGACCGCAAAGAACTAGAGCCTTTGGTAAGTGTGAGGTCTGGGAGAAAGCTCTAGGAAATTTTACAGCTGCCCTTCACTGAGCCTTTCCCACACTTGTTGCAGTGGGTTTCCTCTGGGAATAAAGTCCATGGTTGAACACAGGCAATTTAAAAGGAAGAACTTTGCCTCTGACCACAGATCTGTTCCATCTGCTGCAGCCTTTGTGGTGTGCTCAGTAGGCTCAGTCAAAAGATAAAAATGCAATGTGTTTTGTATGGAAAAATGCAAGGTGGGGAATGCTGTCATTTGAAATTAGAAATTCATTTTTATTCTGCTCCTTGCTGTACTATATGTTTTATAGAGAGGGTTTTTTTTGTTTTGTTTTGTTTTTTTCACTAGTTAGTAACAGCATGGTTCTCATAGCAGTCACCTGAATACATGTGAAGGGAACAGTGGTCTGTATAAAGGTGAATTTTTTTTTTTTAAATCTTTAAGTAGGTGTTTGTGAAAGTACTGAGTATGTTAGATCTGGATCTAAGTGAAACAGATGAGGTGAGACAGAGGTTCAGACAATTAACAGCCTAACAAAACCAGACACTTCCTTTTGGCCTGAGGTGGATCAAAATGAAACTCATTGTATCCAAAAGTAAGTTTTAAGAAATGGAAACACTTTTGCTGTTGCTCATAAATGCAAATAAAATAAAAATGTAGACAGAGAAGTAAAAGTATGGGACAATTCAGAAAGCAGTTAATGTACAAACCCTCACTGTGGTGGTTTAGCCAAGGGATCAGGGCAACATTTCTCCACGGGTCAGGGTTTGGAAAGTACTGTATCATACAGTTCATTTATGCAGTGCTAGAACCACTGGGATTTCTTTTCCCGCATAAGCACTGAACAGCTGAGGCTGGCTGGCACCCATGGACACCCTGTAGTCCAGCTCACTCCTCTGAAGGCAGTGTCACCTACAGCGGGTTGCCCACGACCATCTCCAGGCAGGTTTTCAGTTATAGGGGCACATAAAGGCACATTGCAAGGAGATGGTATTAAATATTCCTGGAAGCATGGCAAAGTGGTGTTTCTGTGGGATTTTGAGCTGTTGCAGGGGTGGTATGTGTACACGCTGTGTAATGACTGAAGCCTAGCAGGAGAGCAGGCTAGGAATGTGCTCCAACTGGTGTGTGCTTCCCCCTTGCCTTCCAGTATTCCCTCCCTTCACAAAACTACCCTTAGTGCTATCACAGGATGCAGCATTATGAACTTTGCTGGGCTTCATGGTCTTCCAGAAAACTGTTCCACCTGCACTGGGAGGGCACCAGCTGACAGACGAAGCCCCACCTGCTTCTTCCATCTCCCTGTCCACCACTTGGGTGGGTGTCAGCAGCGTGGAAATGCAGAAAAAAACAACAACAAATGTCTGTACTTTTGTCTTCAGCTGGTCACAGAGAAGGGGAGGAGCTGCCAAACAACAGCAGACTTTGCAAATAATCTTGAATTCTAATGTGGTAGTTGAGGACAACCTGTGCCCTGCCAGGTTCACCATGGCAGGAAATGAGCCTACATTATCTCCCTTAATTAGAAAATAGGCCAAGAGCTGATTAAATAAAAAACAGACTGCCACATGCTTTAATAAACAGGAAGGCAACTGACTTATCAACGTATCTTCAAAAAGGGAGAGTAATGAGGGAAGCAGGCAGTAGATGAATAGTAATATTAG
Organism: Anser cygnoides; assembly: GCF_040182565.1. NCBI lineage: Eukaryota > Metazoa > Chordata > Aves > Anseriformes > Anatidae > Anser > Anser cygnoides. The sequence goes on along the minus strand of NC_089912.1, from coordinate 13,907,421 downwards.
CCTGCTGGCAGGACTTACTCTGTCTGTTTAAAACAGATTTTATCAGCCTTCTGCAACCCTGTGCAGCAGCTGTAAAATCAAATGAAGCAAATGAGTCAAATAGGGTTCCCCCCTTCCGTTCAGGAGTTGCATAGCTTCAGTTAAAGTGGGGGCTGTAGTCTAAAATGCTCCTTATCTTTTTTACATCCCCAAGGCTGTGTTAATTTGACAGATCCCTGAGTCTTTCACAGAGCTGCTTTGGGAGGAAAAAAATGGAAGCTGGCACACTTTCTGACCACGCAGGTGGTCCTGAAGAAAACAAGGCATGGCCAGTTGGTTAATGTGGGAGGAGATAAGAAGTCTGAGGACATACCTGGCCTCTTGCACCGTTGACAGGCAGACAGGCAGTGTGCACCATGAGAGGTCTCAGAAGACCCTTGCGGCATGTCTCCGTGGGGAAGTTATCAGGAAATAAACAAAGGTCTGAATTTAGGATGTGGCATCTGCTTTGTACTGGCTCCAAGTGACTGATTTTATCCTCCACTGTCACAGTTCACCCTAGTTTACCTCTGAGCCTGTTTCGGTGGCTGAAAGTAGTCTAGCTGGGCGATGTCCATGCCTTCATCCCGTTCTCACCTTATGCAGATGCTTACACAGGACGCTTGAAACACTTAATCTAAATGTACTTTTTAGTGGGACTCTTAGTGCAGCTCCAGAAGCAGTAATGCTCTTCTGCTTTTTTCTCCTGCACTCTTCTTTTTAAACAACTGATTTCTTAGCATGTAGGACTTAACACCACGCCAAAGCACCTTGTAAGCACATTGCGAGCAAAACAGTCCTGAGCTGGGGAATTCTGCTTCATTTTTTGCCAATTTAAAAAAAAGCTTTTGATAACTAATATGGACATCAAGGGGGGAAAAAAAAGACTAGTAATTGAACAAAACACTCAGGAAAGAAAGTCCTTCTTCCCCAGGCTCAAATTTAACAGAAACCTTCTCTCCCCTCCTCGGAGTCTCCACTCACTCTGGTTTTGCCACGTTACACCCAGACATTCCCAGTCCCTTTGGTGAGGTGAGGGATGATGCAGGAGGCAGGGGTTGTATGCAATGCTTTATTTCTGCTGCTTTTTACTTGTTTTCCTCCACTCCAGCATGTGTTTACTGTGGGGCACAGTCCCTCAGGGTGTCTCAGCTGTGGCATGGCTGCCCATGGCCCATGGTCCCTTCAGAGGTGTGCCTGCTCTGCATGGGGCACCTCCAACCACGACCCCAACAGTGCCTCCATCCCCGTGTCCTCGCCTTCTAGCAGCTGCTGCTCTTTCTGAAGTGTTTGTGAACAGAGGAGCCACAGGCTTCTCCGGTTGAAGTTCTGGCACACGGTGGGTTATTTATGGCAGTTTTGGAGCCAGCTGGAAGTGGCTGTGAGTGGCACAGGGCAGTTGTTGGCCTCCCACCACCCCTGTAGCCCTCTGCTACCAAAACCCTGCCGGTTAAGCCCAGTACAAAGCACCCTCTGCAAAGTAAGGTGCAAGTGTTGGTTGTCATATGCAATCCGTTGGGTGAAGCCTTGCATTTTGTTTCAAATTTGGGTTTCTTACCTATCAACAGGTAAACTAATAGCTCTCTTCAAGAGTTTCCCTCTGTTGGATATAGTATTTAGTGGACATAGTATTAAGACAGTATTGTGGGCTTGAATGTATCAGTGTTTGTGAAGTGCTCTGGTATCACCAAATAAGAGCTGTAATAAGAGTAGAACTTGCTCCTGGTTCATCTTCCTCCCTTCAGGTCAATCATCAGCTTGTTTATTTTTAAGGAATACAAGCTGCTGCATGCAAGGCAACATAATCCCTTCCAAATACTTCTTGATTTCTTTAGCTCAGCCCAGTGAGCTGAGTCATAAATCTGATTTTCCTGTAAAGGGAGGTGAGTACCTTCCCTGATACGCATCTCTTTCCATTACTCTTATCTCAGAAGAGAAAGGCTAACTAGCAGGAATAAAGTGCTGCTGCAGGTGGAGCAGCCTCCCTGTAAAGGAGTTTATCTTTTGAAAGTGTCTGCTAGGTATGACACAGCCTCCGGTCACAGAAGCAGTTTCCCTGGCTCTGCTGCTTCGAAGAAGCTGAATTCCTCCTTCCATTCCTGAAGGCAGGGGGCTCTTTTTGGATGCTGGGTTTGGTGATCACAGAGACTGTTTATTGCTGTGCTCCAGGCTTAGCTGGAGAGGCAGTGATCGTGTCATGAAACCTGAGGATCAGCACAACCACAGCAGTGTGTCCTCTAGTAAAGGAAGGGGGAAAAAACAGGCTTCTGAAAAGCAATAAAATTAGTGCCAGGCAGGCATTAAACCACAGTGGTTTTTTTCCCCTGAGCCAGAAGGTGCCTGCCAGACAGACACAGAGGCAAAGAATCCTGCAGCTATATTTCTCCTCTTGTTCAGTCATTTTAGATTTGGAGGCCTTAGAGATTTGTGGCTGAACCTCAGTGCAAAGCATTTTGTCAGGTAACAGTATGACAACAGGTGAGGCAACAGTTTGCTCCCAACTTCTTAGTGTATGTTGCAGTATCTTGATTTGATTTCTAAATCTCTGCATTTTCACTGGCCTGCTATTTCAGTATGCCTTGTGCTTGTCAGAGTTAGATTAAATTAAAAAGTACACCCCAAAACATGGTGAGATTTCAGTGTTAAATTTAAAGATCTGAGCATAGTGTAAATTCATTCGAAGGAGCAAGGTTCTTAAGACACCTCTTTTTTTCCTTGTGGGAGGTGTGGACCTATCTCTCTCACTACTGAGCATTACTGGTTAGCATAACCTTAAGGTACATCTCTAAAAAAAAATTGTTATTTGGTCTTCTTGCTGTGCAAGTTTGAGGAAGGTCATAGAGGGCCTGGAAATCTGTGCAGGGCCTGTGTATTCGATACGTACTTTGAAACTTGTGTTCTAATAACAAATCTAGGTGGCAAAAACACGTACATTTCAGAACCATGGGCAGGTCAGGGGTTCATCTGGTGCCAAAGAACTGTGGGAAGTGATGAGCAAGGGGGTCAAACGCTGGCAAATATGATGGAAGGGTTCATGTGGTTTGAGTACATTTGCTTCTCTCTCAGTTACCAGGAGTTGTCAAATGCACACATCTATTGGCCAGACAGATAGAGATACCAGCATATGCCAGTTTTGTACATTTTTATGTTTAACCAACACAGCGTCCTCTTACAGAGCAGGGAGTATCTTTTATGCTCTTTCAGAAATATCCAAAAATACATAGCAAACCAGTCAGATTCCCAGCAGATTCCTACGCAACTTTGAAAACTATTGATTGCAGTGAAATTCCCCTCTGAGGACAGGGATAAAAGACAGAAGAATGTGGCCATCTGCTTTACTCATACTCTAGAAATCTTTTTTTTTATAATTCCCATCCCTTGAAAACTTTGACCTTTCTCTCAGAAGTAGTGTTTTGGTAAACATTTTGTTTTATGAGAACAGAAAGTAATAACTACGTTTGGATGGAGAAAAACAGAGAAGGGTTTTACTTAAGCATGTTGTTATGATAACTGTTAAAATACTGATTTAATTTTGATGTGGAGACAATCAGCTATGGAAGCAAATAGATAATTTGGGGGTTGGAAGTGGTGGCAGTCAGTGGAGCTGCATGCATAAAAATGGACAAACTGGTAATTGACTCCATGGGGATGGAGTTCATTTGCAGAATAAACAAAGATAATAAGGTCTTCTTTCCTTATTCTCTATAATTCTGAATGTAAAATCTTCCATTGACCTTGTGGCGTGATTGGCTTCTGATAACATTTTCATCCAGTATTAGGAGTCGCTTAAAAGTAAACACTTACATGTTTTTTGTTTGTTTGTTTGTTTATCTCTCTAGGAAACTTACTTTCTCAATGGAACTTCTAATGTTTGTCCAAGCAGTCTAGCAAGTAAAGAGATGAGTGTTTAATACATCAACCTAAGCATTAAACTGTGTTCAGGCTTTGTATTTTTTCCCCCCTGTATGTTAATTGCAAAAACCCATCATGGTCTGAGTGACAGTAGGATTTCAAAGTTAAAATTCATTCAGGAAATTTCACAGTGAGGTTTGTGTAATAGCTCTACCTTCCCACATTTTATGCTTCAGAGCCAAGTTGCTGTCCTGATTACACTGACGTAAATCTGGGGCACTTTCTTCTCAGTCAGTGGGATTATTTGATATCTTCCCACAAAATTCAGAGGAAAATTGTAGCCCTACAGTCTTGGGTGGTATTTTCATGTGCTGCTTTGTCACCAACACCAGTACTACACAATGTGCTGGTTTTTATGCTTCTGTACTCCATAGACAGGTTTGTGCACACATTTAGCAGAATGGCCAAAAGTGATGCAGGGAAAAGGAAGAGTTATTTTTGTATACAGCTGGGATGTGAAAAATGCCTGCTGTATGTGTGGCATTGTTGTGAGTAGGCAGTATTTCCACCTCCAGGTCTTTCATCCAATATTTTCTTTAATCTATTTTAAAAAAATCACTTAAGGTATGGTTTCACAGTCATCTTATGCCACAATAAGAGCAGCCTGAAACTGGAAAAGGTGGTCCTGCCCTTCCTATCACCTAAGCTACCTATTCCCTGCGTCAGAGCGAGCCTTTGCGTTACCATCATCAGACCCAAGGACTGATGAGCTGAACACCACCAGTTCAGCCAAAACTGATGTTTTTGCCAGGATGCTTTCTGGAGCAGTTGCACACAGCCTTGTATCAGCACAAGGCACATGGTGAAAACATGGAGCCAGGGGAAAACGTAATGGTATGACTGTCACCTTCATGGCAGCACAAGCACAGCCAAAAATGTAGTCCTTTCCCTGCGTGCTGGACAAGTGAACATCCCCACCTTAACGTGGCAGCTTGGGCTTGCAGCAGCTGCTTGTGCCGGTGCAGCCACTGGCTGAAGGAATCACACAGAAGTCAACCAACTTCCTTCACCCTGCTTCAGGATGAGCTATTTAGCAGTACTCGAAGCAAATGGTGTTCAGGCGAACACTGTGAATTTCTCGTTTTTACTTTTTGCTTTGCCAGGGGTAGGTACAGCAAGGCATAAGAATCAGTCCCCAAATCTGTCACTACTGTTCATGAAGCCCAAGCAGCCACAGCTAGACATCCAGTTTACTGCAAACAGTACATCTTTTCACAAAATAATTAGCAGTTTTGCTGCCTCTTTGTCTCCCACAAAAAAAAGAAAATGTTTATTCATCAGGCAGTTCATTGCCAGAAATGCCGTAGATGTTATAGAAATACTGTAAACATGGCCCATCTGGCAATAGCCACCTCCAGAGCTTACAGTGGAAAAAACAGCGGTAGCAGGCTTAACAAAACATGGCAAACTACTGGCATTTCGACAAGGGCACGTTCAGGTGAAACACGGCTGAGTTAAACAGGATGATTAAAGGAGGCTTCTACTGCAGATACATTTTTCAAGCATAGATTTTAAAACAGAATTATACCTTTCTTAATTCACCCTTTTTTATTTTTTTTTTCCAAATCATTGCTTTTTCTGCTTGGCTATTTTTTATGTTTGTGGTGAAATTGGAATTTGTACTTTTCCAGACCGTTTTCTCCATATATACATCCAGCCTTCGTGAAAGCAACGTTGGCACCCATAAATCAATGGACTGTGAAATAAGCAGTTTCAAACCCTGACATATAAATGATCTGACAGTCAGCAAAGGAGAGTTTGAGCTTGAAAGCAAAGAACTAATTTCATTAAGTCACTGTGTTTTTGTTGCCACTATCCTTCATAGCTACCCAATTCTGTTTTTATATTGCTGTTCATTACTACTGAAGTACAGCCCTTTGGATCCTTCTGAATTGTCCCGTTCTACAGCACTTAAAGGAGCAAGACAATAAGAATATTAGCACATTGTTTTAAAGGTATCTTTGTTTTTTTATCCTTCTAGACTTTCCAGTGTGTTTTGTATTCTGTCCAGATGGCTTAAGCTTTAGGCAGGGAACCCATAAGGTTTAATCTTGTTCAGAGCCATAGGTGGTGCTCCAGAAGAATAGCTGGTCACTCTCTAATTGATCTGTCATGAACAGTTTATGACTCTGAAATCTACCAGTGAAGCTTCCGTGTGAAAAACATTTCTTTCTGCTCTCCTGGCGCATTGGCATTGGGACATCCAAAGGGAAAGCAGGAAACCCTCTTACTGCATGCAGTACTGCTGCAGTAACAAGAAATTGTCCTAATGGACAAACAGGCACCCAACCTTCCCGTCCCTCCTCCGACGTCTGCCCTCCCACAAAATTGCATGCCACGCCTTCTGCTAGATGGAATTGACCATCAGCGTCCCTTCAAACAAAATTCACCTACTAAGTATCTACGATGCACCCTGTAGAAAAGTGCCTTCAACAGCCTGGTGTGCCAGCAGATGCAGAACAAATGCCTCGTATGCATGTGTGTACGGGTAACGGGGTCAGAGGCTGTGTGTGTGCTCACTGGTTCTATCTGTGTACATAATGCAGGCATACAGCTGTTCTAAAAATGTTCATAACTCAGGTACTTGTGTGTCAGTTTTATTGTATAAATTCATAGTAGTTTTCCCTGAGAGGTTCTTGCTCATGGTTGTTATAAATTCTGTCACTCATTTCAGAGCAGTAGGCTGACTTACTACTTGTCTGGATATTATCCAGAAATAAATAAATAGTAGCTAAGTCAGCTTTAAAGTAGGCATTTCTTTCTTTCTTTCTGTTTTTTCTTTTTATTTTCTCCAGCTGTTTGCTGTAGTAAGAGTCCCTATTCAGGCAAGGCATGTCACTGCTTCTAACTAGCCATCAGTATCTTTTTTTTCCTTAAAAAAAAAGAATAACAAAAGACAAAGAAACCAAGCATTCCCTGCTGCCAGTCCCTTTTTTCCATTTCAACAAGATATGGTGATAATATGCAGCAGGATTTCTTTTACCCTGTACAAATTGCCAGAATTTCTCAACAAATGAATCTGATCTTTAAATGAAAAAGACATAAGTGATATCTGAAGAAATGCCATATTTGTTCCTCATCTCCTCCACTTCCTGCAAGAAATTACTGAAACAGATGAGAACATCAGGACTTAACGTTGCTGAAAAATAGAATTCTCAACTGTGGTGCTCGAAAACAGCAAAGTCACAAGATGCCCTGCAGTGCCAGAGTTTTTGAGTAGATCCTTTCTGGCATGCGTGTTTTTAATGACTATTTTTATCACCTCAGCTGCTTTGCTTACACTGAATCCAAACGTACAGCACTAAGAACAGGAAGGCTGAAGGGCAATCCTACTGACAGTTTTCTGCGTGTCAGTGATTCACCGGAGGTTTTGGTGTGGTTCTGTTTGGTGCTTCGCATTAGCCATTGTGCCATCTCGTGCTCTGACACAGTTCTGTCTATTTTGCGGTTACATAAATATATGTTTCTTTCGCTGGTGAGACACTGCATGAATCCTGTTTTAAAGTTTAGCTAATGAACGTAAATTATAGGCTGTTGAATAAAAAGGGCTTCTCCAAATTAGCCCACAGTTCCTGTTTTGTGATAAACAACAACGCGTTTGTACTTCAAAGAGATTTATTAATACCAGATTAAAAGAGTTAGGGTTAACAGTCTAGGATAAAGTGAGAACAGGAAACTTCAAAGGAGCTTGGTCTTCCAACTGTGTTCAGTCCTACAAAACATTAGAGGAGAAAATAACAATCAGTAGCATCCATTTGGTACTTCTGCAGTTCTTCCTTCACTTTTGTGTTACCAGAAACTCCCACGATATTGCCATAGTAGAAGAGGTATGACGGTCAAAAAATCCTTTCCATAATTATTTGGCACTCCAGATCAGGTATGATATGAAAAGGAAACCTGAAACTCTGTCTTTGATAATGGATAGATAAGCATCCCCTCTACTCTGCTCACATGTGAGCTTCCTGCCCGTGGATTTAGGCCCGTGTTTAAGTTGTTGGTTGAATCAGAGCCAGGATTGCTGGGTTGGAACCGCAGCTGGGCACCTTCCTTGGCCCCTTCTGGTGCCCTGTCGCAGATGGGAGGCAGGGTTGCAGGTCACACCCCACCACAGGGAAACTGTGGGGAATAACTGCAGGTAGAACCAGACGGTGGCAAAACTGTCCAGAATTGGATCAAATAGGTTTTTCCATCTATAATTGTAAAAAGTTGAAGAAAATGGGAAAATGTGTTTATTGTGCCATTGTAATAGATCTGTTAGCGTGCAAAATGATTTATGTGAAATACCTACCATATTGTAGGTTATAGTAGAGAACTGGTGTGTTCTGAAAAATAATTCTGCAAACTTTTATACTAAAGATAGTGTTACCATTTGCTTGCTCAGCCTGCATGACCTCAGTGCCAAGGGAAAGATACACAAAAACCAGCCGCAGAAGGAGGTTTGTTCCATTGTTACAGAGGAAACAAACATGCAGGAGGTGAAGGCACATCCTGGGAACAAGAGTTATTTAAGCAAGTCAGTCACCTAAGTGCACGTTGTGTGTATTGGCTGCCTGAACCGAACCCTACTGACAGGTACATTTCTCGGTGCAGTTTCCTAGTCCTGTTGCCACTTGCAGTTGGTTGATAAAGTGCCTTTGTCACCAGTGATAAGGGATTACATTTGCAGACAGGAATATTATCTGTGTCCTGCAAACGCTGCTGTACAAATTCAGGAGTGATCCACAAGGATTATCATCAGGCCATGCTTAGCTTTGAAATAGCTACCCTGGAACCAAGCAGATTGTGGGAGGGATTAACCTAGTCCTAAACATCATCATAATTGAGACTCATTCAAGGAAAAGAAGTTCTAACAAAGGAAATACCCAAATAATCAATTTGCCTGTTGGATAGCAATTACCGGCCTGTCATTTTTTTTCTGTTGGTATGCAGAGACAGTGGCAACTAAAAAAACTGTAAAATAACTTTGGAGAAAACAATTTGTAAATGAAGATTCAAGGCATGACTCTAAAAATGCCAAGAAAAAAGGAGTTTTGTAAATAACTTGTTACAAATATGGCTTTAGCATTCCTATCCGGGTTAATTAGCTGTCTGAATATAGATCAGTTGTGCAACGCTGGATCTTAGAGCGCGTGATCTGCGTTACTCTCAGCAAACAGCCTCCTTTGTGACCAGGATACTGAGACCTTTGTCTGCACAATGGTGGTTTGTCAGTTGTTGAAATCTTTGTGGGGAAAACCACAACAGCAAAAGTGGCAGAAGTCATGATCCGTGCTCGTTTCAGTGAGGGCAATTAGCGCACCAGTGGCATCCTCACAGGGTGATGTTGTTCATGCTGTTCACGTGTGTGAATTCACCCGCTCTCCCATCAGCTTTTGCAGACTGTGGATCCCCCTTGCTTCCATTAAATGCTTGTGCTGGGGTGACGTCTGGTTTTTTACGCCTTACATTTTGGCTACTCCAATTCTGACTCTTACATGCGTAGCAACACCATTTTCTTAGAAGAACATCATTCTTTGGTGGGGAACCCATCTTCATGTAGCCCATTCAGGTTTGTTCAGTGTGTCCCCACAGGTAGGTTTGTCCCACTGAGAAGAGATTTCTTCAGCTGCTCATGAACTCTGTCAGGTGGCAGATGGATTTTTTCCATCCCCTCTTCACTTAATTTGCAGGTGAACTGGGGAGCAGAAGTTAAAATAATTGTGTATAGATCTAAATGCTGAATGCATCTTTCATACTTATTAGGGTAGTGGTGAGGGGGAAGGATCAGACATCCACCAGAGATAAAGGATGTGTGTCGTCTTTTTCCTTTCTTCTGGGAAATCTTGTTGGAAAAGATTTTTTTTTCTTGTTTTGAAACTTTCTGAAAAGTAGTAAGGGAAGCATGGGTCTGTGAAAGCACAAATAGCAAGGAGGCAGGCAGGCTTCTGGTATTTACAGTCATTTCTTAGGGTAACCCCATCAGATGAGAGTATTTTAAGGTCTTGACAACAAATAGGAAATTACTTCTCTTTCAGTTACCTAGAAGTTAGTAATTTAGTGATAAATTCTCCTTAGTGGCTGGTCTCTGGGCATAGTCATCTCACAGATTGGGTCAAAGCTTTAATATCTGCTTTGTATTTTGGCTTTGAAAACACCACTCATTTCTGCCTTTGTTTTTTGAGTTAATTGTGTGGCCCAAAACTGGGAAAAGGAACGAGCCTGAATGAAATGGTACAGAGTAATACTCTGGAATTTCTGGTGATGGATTTTGAAAGGGAATTGCATCTGTTTTCACAAGCTCAGGTGTGGAGCTTTCTGTTAGTCTTGTTCTGGGTGTTTGGTCAGTACAGGCAGACTTTGAAAGTTTTAAATACCTTTAAAAATGCCTGCGTGTGCCTGTCCGTGTCTCTGGGCCTGATTCTCCAACTTGCTGCCTAGCCTGGACGTTTCATCCTCCAGTGGGGCTGGCTGTCCCTGTAGTGTCTGCCAGGCATTCAGCACTTTCAGTCTGCAGGCAGACCACAACCAGTTGCCCTTTTCCCAGTTTGGGAAGTACTCTTAACATGCTTTTGATGGGGAATTGTTAGCCAAGAGCGTACCTCTGAGCTTTTCCCCAATTAAAACGAACTGTTAGGTGTCAGAGAAGCACAGAGCTAGAAAGACTCAAGAAGCTCTGGAGAAGACCTGGAGAAGAGCCTTGAGCTCGTGCTGAAGGCAGTGCCCATCTCTGCTGCGCACCACCAGGACAGCTGAGGAGCCACATCTCTGGTGAAGTTTGCGAGGGACATAGCTGATTTAACTGGCATGGGGCTGTGTCGGTCTCCCTGGTACCTCCAAATTCCATGGGAGATTTTGGTGCAGCCTCTGTGCCAAGGGAGAGGCTGTCTGCTACAGTCTCTGGCTGCAAGAGGCCCCAGCACCAGGTTTGCTCCGTGAAAGGCTCCGCAGCCGGGCACCACCTCGCCTCTCTTTGCACCAGAATTTTGGCTGAGGCTAATTTGCCCTTTGCTGGCTTCATAATTATATCAGTCTTTCTGAAAAACAAACAAACAAAGAAACAAACAAAAAAACCCCAGCATTTTCTTTCCCTTTTGTAAATTCCTGTAAGGAAAAAAACAGCTAGAAGTAGGTCTCTCTCACAAAGCATTGACCAACTTACTGTTCATAGGGTCACAGGTTTTCTTTCTTTTTTTATTTTTTAAAGCATTTTCAGCTCATTGTCTGAAATAAGTAGAAACGTGCACATATGTACAGGAATGCAGTGTGACCGTGTTTGTATATTTCTGTGTCCTTCATTTACCTATGACAATCTAGATCAATATAGAAGAGGTTTCTGTGCATTAGAGATAATGATACTCTGTAGGTTTCAAGGATTTTCTGACTTGTAACTTTGAAGACCCTTTAAGCAGAAGCCGGGAGAAAACTTGCAAAGCCTTCTGCAGCAGTGTTGTTGTGACAGGGGTGGGTGGGGGAAATAGTAGCTGGGGGGACAACGGTGGACGTAGGGGACCATGAGTGTGATTGTATAACCAAGCAACATCACAGAAGTGAAGGGAGGGACAGGCATGGGCAGAACTTGTGTTACTGTAAGAGATAATTTCTGTCCCAACTGCAGAGCTCAGAGTGGCATCGTAGCTTCATGGGTTACGACACCCGGGCAGTGAAACTCGGAGGGGCAATTTATTGGTGCTGAAACATTTCAGACACTCACATAGCAAGCTGGTTTAAAGCACTCTAGTTTACAGATAACCCAGGCTCCTGCTCTTCCCTTTGCCTGGATACATTTACCCACGTCTCATCTCCTACCTCCGACGCTACTTTTTTATTTAGGAGTGGAAATGCATTTTGGGTGTTGAATGAGTTGCTTACAATGTTTTATTATTCCATTGAGAGGGGGAGCCTGCCTCCCACTGTTCCCGAAGGAGCATGGCCAGGTTTTTTACAGTGACCCTGGTACTGCTTTATCGTCCTGCTGCTTTCGCAGAGATAGATGCCGCTGCCTGCCCACAAGCAGATGCTGGGCAGCAGCTGCAGCAAGGAGCGGTGGTGCTGCATCACACAGACTATCTTCAGACAGGGGAAATAAAAGATTTTCCTGCAGAAGATGCTGCGCGAGCGGCAGTCCTTCCCCGAGCCATAGCAGAAAGCCTGGCACCACCGCGTGGAGGCAGCTGGGAGCACAGAGACACACTGCGGGTCCCGGCTGGCAAATACACCCCTGGGGACACTGCCGTGCCACAAAAACTCCCGGGTGGCAGAGCACATCCAACACCTAACATGAAAAGGGGACAGCCAATTTGCCTTTGTCACCTTTAACAAATGAGAGGGAGAATCAAGTACCCGTTTGGATTACTGTGTGGATCACTGTGGGTATTACAGATTACTCTATAAATCGCTGTACTAGTTGCATTGTCTTTATAGCAGCTGCAAATGACAATATCCCATTCTGTTACCTGCATGACAGCAAAATAACAGGTGATGTAAGATAGTCCATGAAACAACCAGAAATAAAAACCAATTAAAACTCTGGAAGGGGAAAGAAATCCTACAATTCCATTTTTTAAGTAATAAATTTTCTGCTATGCCCAGAGACTGCCAAGAAGGCCTTTACATTCGATTCTGATATAAATAACAAGTTATTCAAGCAAGCTAAGATTTTTAGAAACTTCTGCCAACTTGGTAAATCTAAATAGATTTTCCATAGGAAATGCTGTACAGGTCTAGAGACACTGTGAAAGAGGAGCCAAAGGTACAATCTGCATGGCCCCGCTGACCCGTAGGTGCTTCAGACCTTCAAGCCTGACCTCAGATCTGGGGCTTCTTTCCTTATTCCTACATCTTTTGCCAAAACCCATACAAAATAACGGACTTTTGATCTTAACATGCCCCTGTTCTCACAGAAGACTTGACCTTTGTTCAGAGCAAGACACATTTTCACCTCCAAATTCTGACAGGAAGTTAGAAGAGAACAGATCCATCTGATACTTCTTTCCAGCATTTCTGCTGACCAGCGTGAAGGATTGTATAGAATAGGATAGTCAGCTAGCAGACAGTGTGCATCAAAATGCCCGTAAATAAGTCAAATCAAATAAAATCCTATCATGGATCCCAGGCCCCAGTTCCTAATGCAGTCTGAATACTTCCAGATGCCATCATAGTCAAATTCCACAGCTCTGGTCGAGTCCTGGAAGAGCCTTGCCCTGTGTGTCCATGTGCAGGCAGAAATTATTGGGTAAAAATGTATCTCCACGTTTCCTGTTGGCTGCAGGTGCAGTGACAACAGTTGGAATCCTTTTTCTGACATTAAGTTAGAAGTTTTCTACCTCGGAGTACGTTTTCAGATGATTTATTCCTTTTGTGTGGGATGCAGCACCATTTATATTGCAGGGCTAGGGAATTAGTGAGGTATTAAAGCTGTCAACAGTGACAGAATGCAGCACGCTAATTGCCAATTACATTCATTGTCCTTGAAAGTGACAGAGAGGAGCAGAAGGATGGTGGCATATAAAACTAGGTGAGTTTGCACAGATGTCGAAATGGTAATTGGGAAGAGGAATATGCATACTTTACAACAAATGCCCTTTGCTATTTAATCCCCCTTCTTGTTTTACAGAAAGAGATGACAACCAGGATGTGTCACTAAAAAACACCCACTGAAGAAAAGCAAAGTCCAATTTTCGTCTTGCTGCAGAGTTCAAGAACATGACAGCCCTCACAGAATGAACCTGCTTGTTAATCCAGGAAAGCTGAGAAGTTGGGAACCACAGTTACTTTCACAAAAGCTTCCCACTGCTGTCCGTGTGCTTAACCCTGAATATGCTGCTAGAACCTCATCTGAGCAACATGGGTTAGTGAGAAAAAGAAGAATCAACTTCATATTAGTTTTAGCTCCTGTGTTAGGGATAAGAACCTCTTCAGCTACGAATGGTGACAGGCCATCTTCCTGCTGCTAAAGCTTTACTGAAATTTGGGCCCCTGGGCTGACCTCCAGATTCATTGTTTTAAAACAAGACTATTATTAGCTGCAATGTTGTTTTCTTTTTCTTTTGTTCCTTGGTATGTGCTTTGTTTCGTAAGCACGGCAGAATATCACGGCAGCCTGGAATCGCAGAAGACTCACATCCTTTCATGTCTTCCTCCCTTCACCACCACCCAAGGCTTGGCCACCATTCCCAAATTCCAGCGAGCCGTGACTTTCCAGCCCCGTCCGTTTGCTGATCAGATGGTTTGTGCTTGAGTGTGACTCATAGTGGGGTGACAGAGGGGCAGCCTCTGATCCCAGCTACATGAGTAGGAATCCAGATACAGCACTGCAGTGTTGATGTCTTGCCTTTGAATTCTTACTGTGATGGACAGGAAATCTGATTGGTGTTGCTGCATTACATAAAAAAGCAATTCAGTAGTCAGTGTTTTCATAAAATACCCTATGAAGTACACTGATCTGTCCTGTAATTGATGTCCTCCTATCCCCTTAGAGAAAGGACCCCACCCATTCACCTTAAAGTTTTATCTTTTCAGGGAGAAATAAATTTAATTTTGGTAACCAGGAGATAAAGATACAGTAAAGATGAGTAATATAACAGTCAGGGCAGGAGGGACTGAATGAAAATCTCTGTTGCGTCTAAACAGTGTCCAACTGTGTGGCTCCTTTCCCCACTGGAGTAATTCACATTTTTTTTCTGCACTTCCCAGTCCAACTTAATAACACATTGGTGGACAGCCTGGAAGGCTACATTGCAGTAAATCCAGTCTTCTATGTAAATATGCCCAATAAAAGGCTTTTTTTTTTTTTTTTTTTTAAGCAATCCTTAACAGATCGTAGGAGAGATTTAGCTGAATAAATGGGGATCAAGTGGAACACACCTATGTATTCTGTGCCTTCTAATGCATTTTGCACATTTTTGTTATAGTGAGAGATTACTCTTCCTTGATGAGTGCTGAACCCTGTTGCTGCCTTCCCCTCAAGTGTGTTGGTTTTGTTTATTTCTTCTGAGGCATTTTCAGAAGTAGATCTTGTAAAACATCCAGTGTCTGGGACATTTGAAATAGGGGTGTAGCAGAAATTAAGCATAACAGCAACCCTTTGCTAGCTCATGTTGTGGTGTATTCTGATCCACTTGCTTGCTTAAAACAGATCTTGTAAGTGTTGGTGATCACATCCTTGCTGGGACAAAGGGCCTTTGTCTGTGAACATCCCATGTAGCTAGGTGGAGACACTTCTGCATCTTTAGGACAACACAAGGAGCATTGTCCTTTGCTTTCAAGGGAGTGGGCTGGAGTGTCCTACCTCCTTCAGTGGTCTTTGCAATCAGGTTAATTCTCTAGGGACTGCAATACACATATAATTTCTGGGGTGCTGGCGCTCTTGCGGGATAAAACTAGCTTGTGGAATTCACTGCCGTAGCTACTGCTGAGCTTATCTGCTTCATTTTAATGACGGAGGATAAATGTGACTGTGGAAGAAGGCTTCACAGGACGTGTGGATGAGGACCACCTGGAGTTACAACATCAGTTACATGTGGCAGGGTTTCTCCTACCCTGCTGCGAAGAGCACGGTCACTGCCCTACTGCGCCTGAACTTCACTGCAGTCAGTCCCATCTAGTGATCCTATGGCTGGGCAGCACTGCCATGCTCTGTGCTAAAGACTAACGAAAAGATCAGAGCCACTACATAAATTGAAAAAGATAGTATTTTATGCATAAAATAATCTGCTCTTCATTCTGTTGTGCTACCTATCATGTGCTGTCTTCAGTCTAATTGCTGTAGTGCAGTCTGAAAACACAGCAGAGTTTGCTCCTAGTTGCTTTTAATTACTTCTAATAATCTTCTTGTAAATGTATTAATCTCAGTGTGTTTGCAAAACTGCTGGAATATTTTCCTTCTTCTAACACAGTCTTTCAGTTTCCTAAACCCTTGTGTTCTCTTCTGTGGTGAAGCATGTGTTGCGAGGCAAAGGAGGGAAACGCAGAGTGGAAGGACTCCTGAGGGACTTGTGTTGGACCTGGACAAAATTCCTGTGAGTCTCACTGAAAAGCCCTTTCAGCCCAGGAGCTGAACCAGCCACAGGACATGCTCGGTTTGGTTACTCGCTCTGGTGCTTTGCTCCAGCTTGTATTTTCCCCATGAGCCTGTAGCTATTGCAGTCAGCACCCGTGGTGTGGTGACGGGCACTGGCCCAAGCCCTGGCGCAGGAGGCAGGGGAGCAGCTTCCTGGCACCCTCCTCATTTCCCATCTGTGCCAGGCTAAGTGCAGGCTCATGTCTGGGCATCTCAGACCTGCCTGCTGCTGGAGAGACCGCGGAGAACGCAGGAGGCAGGCTGGAGTTTGCCAGGTGATGAAATAAACTTCCTGCACGTGGCGGGCTTGGGCCTTTGCCCAGCTGTCTCCCAACAAGCCCTGCCTTTGCTGCAGAGGTGTTGGGCCAAGGGCTCACCATCTCATGCCATCTCTCCCTTTCCTGTGCCTAGTATTTGATGTCCTGGCAGGAATGATGTCCAGAAGGTGGCATCGCTGCATGGCAGTGCCGTGTTCCCTTGTTTCCTCCTCCCCTGGAGGAGAGGGGCCGCACCCTGTTGGATCCAGATCTGACAGATTCTGGCTTCAGCAGCAATTTGCTCAGGGCCACATCCAGAGTCTTGTTTTGGTTGTTAATCACAGGTCCCGATGTATGCAATTCCTCAGGATATGTTTTGAGAGCCGTAGCTTAAATGTGATTGTATGCAAAGGCACTCATTTCGCCTACTGAGAAAATCTTTCTGCTTGATCTTACCAATTATACGTGTTCCTAACCATTCCCCAGCCTGTGTTTTAACAGCATTTTATGTGGTTCTGGGATTATGTTTTTTGTTTTGTTTGGTTTTGTTTTATTTTGTTTCTTTTACTCACCTTTCCAGTCTTTCAATTAGGTCTTTTTTTTTTTCCCTGCCTAAAAAAAAAATCTCTTGAGTCTGGCAGTTACCTTAAGAGATGTTGTTAGTGCTGAGCTTCAAGGCAATGTAATTGGGATCACTTTAATTGATTGAGGCCACAGCCAGCTTTACTTCAGAGTGTGAAAGGCTCCTGTGATACCAAAATTGCCTTCAGTGATTATAGACTTAATAGCCTTCATTGATTTGTCTCTGTAATAAGGGATTTTGTAATGAACTGTTGCTTTGTGTGAACATAGGTTAGTGCTACACTGCAGTGACAACGTAACTTGAAAAAGATCTTAACCTCTCCTGCGCTGTAGGAAGGATGGAGTCCCAGGGACTACTGGGGGGCTTTTTTTGCTGATAGCAGTGAAATTGATGATTTCCATTGGATTTGAGAGAAGGTGGGTACCTCTGGAAATGAGTTTTTGCCAAGAACTCAAGCTCTAAGCAGCAAAGCTTGCACCATACAAGGTGTTCAACTGTCCTGACTTGTTAATAACAGGGCAGGGAGACAGGAGACAAGCAGTTAATGTAACTCGGTGGGACCTACAGACAACTACTGAAGACAAGCAGAGACCTAAGGGGTGAACGCTGAACATCCTTGCAGCAATCATGCACAGGAAAATTCCCAGGGCTGTGTGGGAAGGACATGGGGGGAAAGGTGCCCTTGGTATCTGGGGAGCAAGTAGCCAGGTCGTTGTTAGCAATATCCTCTCAGGTCTTTGCTCTTACCAATGGGGATTCCAGGGTGTTTCCAGCTAAAGGTGGCCTTCTCTCAGCCAGAGAGATCTAGATGAAGGTCCAAGGTCTCCAGTTGCTTTCTCTCATAAATATGGAACAGGGTCTTCGCACCTTTGCACTTGGGTTGAATAAATTACACGTTCTGGAGCCACCCACAAAAGGCCATTCCTTCTGCTTCTTGTCATTCCTACATGTTCTTGGGGTTTCTGAAAATATCCTGGGTGTGAGGACTTAGAGCTGACCTTCTGCCTCTTAATTTTCTCTGTACCTCTCCAAGGATGCTGTTGTGTTGAAGATGAGCTTTCTCGCCTCCCTCTGCCTCCAGAAGGGATAGCTCTCACCTACGCTCTCTGAAGAGATACCACCATGGATTGGTTTTCCATTTTCTCTTCAGAAGAGCAGAAGCGGAGGACAGGAATTGCCTTCAAGCACTGCAAAACAGGATGCACTATGTATAAAACAGGAATATGTTTGCTACTATATGACATGCTTCAAGTCCTTTAGAAAGGGGATGACACTGGAGGATCAGATGTAGACAAGTGGACAGTGATCAGACATTTTTTTCCTATATCTTGGGAGAAATTAAAGGCATTTTTAAATAATTACACAAGTAGTTCCAAGGGCAAAGTAAGCCAAATCAGTAGTAAGAACCTGGTAGCGGTACACATTTAAATCCAAAATGATTAACCTTGATTTTTCTTGTATTTCATGCTAACGAGAAAAGCAGTGTTTTTCAGGGTTTTAATCAAATAAGCCTGAGCTCTTAAAAGTAGTTGTTTCTTTTCTGTTTTAATTAGTTTTCCCGTTTTAAAGACAGATACAACATAGTAAAGAGATACAATAGTATTCTCCCAGGGGAAAAGTAAACAACACACACAAAAAAACAACAACAAAAATAAAAATAATTACTTTTCCAGTCTAATGTGTGTCTGCGTGTGTGTGCGTGTGCATGTATGTTTTGGTGAGGATGTTGATGTGGAAGTATCGGTGTGTAAATAGGTACGTGTACACTCCCCACGCATTCCCACAGAATATGTATTTTTCTTTTGCTGTTTTTAAGGGGATATTTCTAACAAATAAGTGCTTAATTCCTTTTCCTCTTCATCAGTGCTGTTTGGTGTTTGAATATTTTTTAATGATGTCAGATGTGTCTTAGCCTCTTTTTGTTCTGCTTGTTGTTAAATGGGGATTCAGCTGTGTGAGAAGAGAGACCAACGCTAACTGCTATAGTCATTAAAAGAAAAGGACACCGTGAAAGACTGCTTTTCAAATCAATCCTGGTAGATGAAGCTATAAAATCCAAATATCACAAATAAAAGAAACATAATCTCGCAGGAGTGTTGTGAAGTTGTTTGGAATCTTAATTCTCTGGGAAGGAAAATGCCAGTGTTTTCCATGCTGCAGAGTGAAATTTCTTGATAGACTCATGTGCCTGTGTGCTGTACGGGAGCATATCTGCAGGGGGAGCGGAGTTGGGGCACCTGTGGTGCTGCAGGGAGATGGGAGAGCAGGAGCTGGGCATGGGTCAGTTATGGAGCTGGAGGGGAGCAGTGAGGCGAGGGAGAAGGAACTGGGGTCAGTAGTGGCTTTGGGATAGGCAGAGACAGCCCACAAGAGAAGACCTGAAACCAGACTTGGGGTGAGGAGCTCTCTTTGGGCTCCTCTTTGGGGAGATGAGTGTTAGGATGCTAGGATGGGTGGAGTAATTGGAAAACAGGAGGCCCGTGGAGTTTAATAAAAGGAGAAGCAGAGCCCTGCAGCGGGGGACAGGATGGGGCCACCCAGCTGGGCAGCAGCCTGGCAGAGCAGGGCCTGGGGGTCCTGGTGGACACCAAGCTTACCATGACCCATCCACCATCCCCAGCGGCAAAGAAGGCCAAGGCCTCTGGGGCTGCAGTAGCAGGAGCAGGAGTGAAGCAGCAGGGGAGAGTGCAGGCTGGCTGCCTCTTACACTGGAGAAGTTGGGTCAGCTGTGTCTTCTGCTGTCACTGGGATGGCGTGGCATTGTCTGCTGCTGCACAATGCGGTGGCGAAGCAGGATTCGGCCTTCCCTGCTGTACGCACTGCTCTGTGCAGCTCCCAGGGCCAGCATAAAGCAGCAGCGAGGGAAAACAAACAGGAGATGCCATGGAAGACAGAGAGCTCTGCATGATTGAAAAGGTGGTTCTCACATGCGGCAGATGAACCTCATGATTTGAGCCCTTGCGTTGCATTTAATAGATCACAGCAATTTAGAGCAATTTGAGTTAATTGGCTGGTAATCCGAAGGTGTCACACGCCGGGTGCATGTGTTTGCATGGCACCATTATCAGCAGAGTAAAAGCCGCATGTTGCTCACGTCCCTGAAAACCATGCACCATGTAATTATCAACCATTCAGTAATAAATACGACACAAGGAGTGGCAGCGGTTAGGAGGGGAGGTGGCATCTCGTTGCAGAAGCAGTAAATCAAGCCACTCTCCTGCTGTAAGAAGAATTACATCACAGTCTAGCAGCCTTTTGCTGCAATGGCGTGCATTTCTCTCACAGTCTTTTGGTCTCTCCTGGGCTCAGGAGGTAGAAATCAGACGTTTTCACAAATTGTTCTGTTCTGATTCCTGCCGATGAGTGGTTATTGAAATAAATGAATTTGCAATTTATGCTGTGCTAATGGAAAGAGAGAATCACCTGCTTTTGACTTCACTGGATGAGAGTTTATCTTAGTGAATGATCAGAGAAACACACAAACCATGCAGTCTCGTAATTCTCACACTTCACACACTTGAGGTGGCTTCAGCAGCACACATCTGTCAGATCTGCACAATTAGGCCTAAGAAAAAGTCACCTGGTCTCCCATTTGCCAGCATAAAACTGTGTTAATGCCATGCCCAATTAACCTGCCTGCTTGCTTAATTTTTAGGTAGTCACAACATGATCAAGCACAAGGAGAGAAATGACAT
The DNA here is from genome assembly GCF_040182565.1 of Anser cygnoides. Classification (NCBI taxonomy): domain Eukaryota; kingdom Metazoa; phylum Chordata; class Aves; order Anseriformes; family Anatidae; genus Anser; species Anser cygnoides. Next base: position 13,886,919 of record NC_089912.1, on the reverse strand, counting down.
TTATTAGTTTACAAACTCTTTGGGGATTTAAATAAATAAATAAATAACCACAAAACAACAAAACCTTGAAAATGTAATGCATGGCATTTATCCTTCTCAAACTTGCTGCTGTTACAGTGAGTTTTCAAGCTGATGCATGAAGCCTTGGAAGCAGAGCTGGTATTCATAGCAGATGACAGTAACAGGTCATCTTTTGTTATCGTCTCCTGCGCTAGATTTTCCTTGCAGCCCCGGATAGATACAGCAATGGGGAGAGAAGGCTGGGCCCTCCAGGAGGGTGTCAGTGCTCAACTCCGTAGATCTTTTGGAGAAGTCGAACACCTGTCTGCTGTAAGGTGGCTGTATGGGGACACTGCATTTGGTTTAGCACAAAAAACAGAGTGTAATGTGTGGCAGAAACAAGGGGAGCTGAGATGGGGGATGAGGGAGTGGATTTCTGGCTGACCTTGGCCCTGGGGGAGTAGGGAAAATGTGCCTCTTCCCTAAGTGTTTTTTTTTTTTTTTTAATTTTCCCCTCAATTCCCAGGTCAGTAATCAAGAGCTCACATTGACTGGCAATAATATATGACATAGCTTGTCATAAAGCCGCTGTCTGCATGCTATGAGACAAGAAGTGGGTACAAGACTACTCCATGATGCCTCGTGAAGGCAGAGCCCCGGCTGTAAGAGCAGCGATAGATTCCAGGTCCCACTTCTCACTTACTATGCATGCGATGCTACAGGTTGGGTGAATCTCTTTTGTCCTCTCAAATACAGAGCCACACTGGTGCTCCTTGCTGACATTGGCTCTGGATTTAAAAAAAAAAAAAAAAAAAAGAAAGAAAAATACTTGCTGCCAAGAGCTCCGCAGTGTCTCTGCACCTCCCCTGAGGGAGGTACCCCCCCCCGTGGTGGCCCTGCCTTCCCTCCTGCCCCTGTGGCTTGAGCACTGAGCACCGGGCAGCCGCTGGCTCCACGACTGGCACAGTTTCTGCAGCTGGCACCGGCCAGGCCCCGGGCAGCCAAGGACCCAATAAGCCGGGCCAGCTGGGGAGCCGCCGTGCCACCGGCTGGCACACACTGGCCCCGAGGAGCTGGCCCTGCCAGCTCACGCTTCTTTTAGCTGTGTTTGTGTGTCAGGCTCCAGGGACACCCCCCTTTCCTCCCTTATTTTTTTGTATTCTTTCTTCCCTCACCCACTTCTGTTTCCATTTTTTTTTTTTAATTCCTGAGGTCATTCTCTAGTGTTAGATTCCCCACCTGTGGTAAAATGTTTTTTGGGGTCCTGAGACTTTCCTCATTCACTTCGTGTACTCCTTTCCCGTCCTGATGACTTTTCATTTCTTTCCGTTTGTTTTTGACTGCTTTGGCTTCCTGGCTACAGCACCATGTTGGCCTTGGGTGCCGATTTTGTGCCTTTGGACTGTGCCATGCCCCGAGGGCCACACTGACTGCTTTGTGGTGCTCAGGTCTCTGCCCTGAGTGGCAGTAATCCCCTCGGGGGTAACTGCGAGGTGCAGCCAGGTGCCCTGGTCTAGCAGCAGTCGGCACCAGGGCCGTCATACGGCCCTCACTTCTATTTGGGGCTGGAGACCTCCTCTGGAACTTGTGGCCAGCCCAAATATTCTGCCTTTCGTATACCAGGTGCTCTGCAGATGTGCACATTGTGGTGGATTAGGAGAAAGTGGTGCTCCAGGGGCATGGGGTGCTATGCCCTGGCCTGTGTACAGCAGTGGTGTCCCCGTGGGGCGATGGTTGGGCCCTGCGTTCTCCCAGATGCTCGCCCAGCTAGGCCAGCAGGCGAGAAGTGGGACTGCAGGGAGACGATGGCAGGGTTCCCACCTCAAACGACCTAAAAGATGACCAGGAGCTGTGGCAAAGCTGCTCTTCCAGCCTGACGCAGCATTACGTTGCTGTTAGCTCACATTTCACAAGCTGACTTCGTCGGATGCACCCACATGAAACATCTTTTACACCACTCTGTGAGAAAAAGATGAATTCCTAAATACAGAGTGCAGCAGCAGAGAAGAAACACAACTTAGCAAAGAAAACAAGACATAATGGGTGTACTCAACAGGCCTGGAGAACGGTATCAAAAGTCAGCTTGTTCTCCGTTTTTGGCACCCTCACTTCAGGTGCTGGGAAACTCCGTGGGTTCAGGTTGTCACTTCTGATGCACTTCTGCAAGTTGTAACAGGTCAAACTGGTCTCTGAAATGAGATTAAACCACTGGAACAAAAACATACCTGAAATTGCACGTGAATTTAACCAAATGTCTGAAAATCTCTGTAAAGCAAGTGGTATAGTAAGCCTTACTTCAGCAGTTTACTCATTAAACAGATTGGAATAACAAGTGGGACTAATTCTTACTGACATTTCCTCTTCGTAGCTTTCAGATGGCTCTGCAGGATTCGTAGTGGGCCTGCTACATTCATTCAAAACGCTCCAGTTTCCCAGCAGGTTGGCTGTTCCCCGAGGCTTGCATCAGATCCAGACAGGGTTTGTTGTGCACCACCTTCAGAAGGCTGAAAAAGCTTCTGTTTTTGTTAAAAGAAATGAGAGAGGTATAGAGCAGCACAACCAGCACCGCAAGTGAGGGAGGGAGAAAGATTTGTGCTTCATCCAATGAAAGAAAGAAGGATTATAAAGTGGGAGATTTATCTTCTCCTTGTGAAACAACCGGTAAGTGTTACCTCCTGCTCTGAGCCTACGGTGATGTGGAAAAAGATGAGGAAATGTTGAAATCATGTTGGTTTTTTTTTTCAGCAGGTTGAAGTTATCAAGCCTTTTCCTTAGTTGTCAACCCCCTGGTCATAAGAGCAAATTCCTAAAACCCTGCTCAGAGTAAACCTTTGGCAAGGTATCAGCATGCTAGAAATGGCACTGGAGCTGCCAGTGCTCAAGGCTGCTGTGCAATCACTAGTTTGCTTTTCAGTTTTGAGATGAAAAGTTATATTTCTTTCAAAGTGAAATGCAACACAATTCTATTGGCAGATTTTAACTAGAAATCTAATTATCTGATTGATGAGCAAAATGAAATAGACTTAAGAGTTTTCTAAGCAGTTAGTATGAAACTCCCCACATTATATTTCGTTCTGGGGTTTTGATTCATTTGTTTTTGTTAGAACCTCCTCTGGCACTTGTTTTGGGAAAGATCAAGTGAGGAAATAATAGAAAATGATCTAATTTGGGCCAAGAACACCCTCCAGGGGCAGGAGGTGTTCACCAGCTGTAGTGAACACTCATCTGGGCCCCTTCTGGAGCACTCAAGGAGGGTAAAGAGACAAAGAGCTGGTCCTAAATAGAACATATTTTTATGTGTAGGAAGTAATGCGTTTTCAAAGGCCGTGACATAAATTTAAGAGGCTGGAGCTCATTAACTTTGATCTTGTAGCAGTGCTTATTCATTAAAATGACAGGCAGTGTAATTATTTCCTGAAAGATGAAAATAGAAGAGAATCTGTGATCTATGGTTAAGTGAGAAAAGTACGGAATAAGACAATTAGGTTGTTGCTAACCAATTGCAGGAGAGCCAAGAACAAACATGCTGAAATTAAACATGTTTTACATTATATGTGTAATACAGATATACATGTGTCTCCTTCTCCATAAGAAAGCAAGATGCATATGTAACATCCACCTGGATTTAATTTTAATGTCCCGTGGTTAATGCTAGAAGATGGCTTAGGCTATATATATGAGCTAATGTCAGTTCTGAAAATATTTTTGGACATTTCTAAGTAAGGGGAGATCTAAATCTTCTCTGCTACCTCTAGCAGAGACCTATGCTGTGCGACTTCTGCTTTTGACACCTGTCCCTACTGCAAGAAAATGAAAGGTAGCTCAGAATGCACGGCGTGGGGCCCAGGCTGCCATTTATTGATCAGCCAGCACAGTGACTTGGCTGGCCTCAGTACTCCAGCTGTACTACTGCAGTAATTAGTACATGCTGCACGTAGAAGTACCATGGTAGGTCAGATGAACTGCAACATTGCCTATGCTTGTACTCCAGCACATCAGAAATTTAAACATCAGTGAAGATGTAAGAATTATAGTTCTGTTTTTGCAGTGGAAAATTCCACTAACCCTGAATTTTCAAAGGTGATTGCAGAGGCATAATGGTGTGGGGTGTGTTAAGCAGATAAGGGGGCAGGGGAAGGTCCCACTGTCCCGAAATGAGGAGGATGGCTAAGAAAAAAAAAACAAGCAGTGATGGAGTCAGCAAGAACAAGAAGCTATGAAATCATGGGCCCCTCCAATAAAAAAAAAAAAAAAAAAAGAGAGACAGTTGGTCGTTGGTCAAATAAAGCTTTACATACAGGGCATAGTAACAAGTGTCAGGTAGGTTGTGAACCTGTAGTACTCAGCCAGGGAGGAAACGGGAGGAATCAAGTGTCACGCAGTAGGGAATATAGGGCTACGCTGCACTTCTGTGCATTCCTGCTTGCAGGATGCCCACTACTGCAATCATGAATAAAAATGATAATTCACTGAGATCCTCACCTGAGCCTGTGCTTTTGGCTGCAGATTATTCCTCACAGGGATGCTTGTCCAGATATTTTACCATGCATTTGCAGAAGACAGTATGCTCCAGGTCCCCCTGGCAGCATCCCTGGTGTCTACATGGGACGAGAGGGAGGCTGCTGGTCCAAGTGCTAGACAAACAGCAGCAATCCCTCCACAATGTCCAAGGCCTGGCAAGGAGCAGCCTACCTCCACAGCAGGTCAGGTCACCAGGTGGGACGCTTGTCCCTGCAGCAGGAGCTCCCTACTAGAAACACTTGCTGCTTCCTCCTGGTGCTGCTGCAAGGCTCCGGCACTGTGGGCTTGATGATTTTGTTGGACACAGCTCCTAGACCCTCCACTGCTGCCAGGACATTGAACATGATCCGTAGCTGCAGCTCTACAGGTGGAGCAGGAATGAGCCTCCTGGTGCAAGAAGTCACCAGCTCCCAGCCTTCAGCACTGAAGGAGCCACCATTCCCCAGCCCGATGAGCACTAACTCCTCTGGGACAGCTGGCTGCTCAGACTTTTGTTTGGAGATGGTCCTGTCAAGCTCTTTCTCATTGGATCTGGAACTGCAGAGCCTGCTGACCTTCTCCTTCAGCTCCTTACTTGGAACAGAGGTTCTCCACCAGCACACACCTCCTGCGAGTGAAGGCAACGCTGCCCCAAACAGCAAGGCTCTGGAGCTGGATACCTGCATTTTGCCTCATTTTGTTAGCTCAGCTCTGAGCTCTGAATCACATTTGCTCATGTCTTGCAGCACAAATTTCCTGGTAGCTCTTGACGTTGACTTGTCAGTCAATCACTTGTAGGCTGCTTTGGATATGAATCCTAATTTTTTCCTGTAACTGTGCTATGCTCAATCATAGGGCTGCCATTCTGTTTAACTCAAAATTCTTGCAAACAGGTTTGTGGGCTGTCGGTAATGACTGTGCAGGGAATTATCTCATAAAAGTCTCCTCCGTGTTACTCCTCTCAGCTGTAGAGGGTGATATGTCACCTGAATACAGTCTAGCTGGGAGAACGCTTGAACTTCTCTGTGTCTCCAGAAAGCAAAGCTCTTCTCCCTGAGGTCTTTCACCAACAAGGGCTCACGTGCTCACGTCAAAATGCAAATTTTAAAAATTAGTGACTGTTTCCCTCGGAAATGAGTGTTTCTAGGAAGGGCGATGGCGCTCTAAGATCATAGTTCATTTTACTCAGCTGTGAACTGCCAAAGCTGCACGCTGGGACCTGTATGTGCCACACCACAAATGCTGTTCCTTCCAGTCTTTGAATTATTCCATCAACTTTAAAACTCTTTCTTACATGGATAACGTGGGTCAGCAGTAAACCACTTTGTGTGAGTGCTGATTAAAAAAGCATTCACTAAATACGGACGTATTTTTCTAGTGTAATCATGTTGTTTTCAGCCTTTGCTTTTTCCTCCACATTCTTCTGCAAGACTCTTTCCCCGACTCTTTCTTATTTTTTCATTTACCATTGTAAAAACCGAGTGACGTTTCTTTCTGTAGTCAGCAGAGGGAGCTTTGTCACTTATGCTTTTTAGGCCGGCTCTGTGCTCGTGTGAAGAACTACAGTTCTGCTAGCAGAGGGCAGGGACGTCGCTCACGTAAGTAAAGCACCGAAGCCAGGCAAAGATCATAGGGTTTTGTGCTTTGAATTGACTTTTTCATCTTTTTTGGGCTGTTTTGTCTTTTAGTTCACATAAGTTAGATTCTCATGCCCTAACATTTCTTTAAGATTCTGGCACAGTGACAGTCACATAAGAAGTTTGACAGATATTGGAAGATCAAGACCTTTCATAGGTTTTTAATCTGTTTATAATTAGTCACAACAAATATTCCTCGAAGGCTGCGATCTGTTCTATCTAAACAAAGAACATTGTGTTTTGAAGCAACAGAGTCTTCAATGAGTATGGACAAAAATGTTATCATTGTAAACATGCATTTGTAACAGTTATAACATGATATAATCATTAAGGTTGGAAAGGACCTCCAAGATCATCTGGTCCAACCGCTCCCCTACCACCAATATCACCCACTAAACCATGTCCCTAAGCACGACGTCCAACCTCAGCAAGGAGTTAGAGCGGAGATTTCCATCCTTGCACGCCCACAGGGCCCTCTGCGCGTGTCTGAGGGAGGAACAAGTGTGATGTCTCCAGGACGTGCCATCCTCCCCACCGTGTCCCCTGAGGATTCTCTGTCCAGCCAGGCTCTGGGGACAATGGTGACATCACAGTCCAGGAGGTGGCCGGAGACAGCAGCCACAGGGACTATAAGAACCCCTGGGAAAGCAGCACTGTTTCTGCTATAAAAGTCACGTAGCTCATCTTTGTATCCCTCCTAACCTCAGCAAGGATGACCGGCAAGGATGACAGACAATTTACTGTACCTTCTGTTGGTATGTACCAATCAAAACCCGTTTCTGGTAAAAGGGATTACCTCAGATACCATTGAAGTGATGTAGTTCTCCAAGAAATGCCAACTAACAATACGGCGTAGCAGTCTTGATGGGTTTTGGACACAGAGAACTAGGAATATGCAGAATCAATGGTTCCACAGATAACTTAAGACACCCCTCTCTCCTCATAGATGAAAAAATGAGTTTTAATGAAACTCAAAATACAAACTAGTTAGTAACTCAAAATACTACAGTTGATGCAGCTGCTAAACTTCTTTCAGAATTTCCCTTGATGGTGGATAAAAGTCATGTCTAGAAAATTTGGAAGAGGTGTACTTTGGGCCAAGTTATTGACAACTAAACATGGATCTGTATTTTTGTAGAACTAGTCATTTTACTAGGATGTGCTCACATTTATTTGCAAAATGCATATGTATAATCTGTTTCTACATATGTCCATTTGCACAGCGCATTACCTGTTCAAATACTAGTAGTGTGATGTGCTTTACTGTTGTAGTGTCAGACAACGCTGATTTGCTCCAAAGGAACACAACCGAAGAAACCAGCCAGGAAGACTTTAAAGCGCAAGTAGTGCTTATTGCATCATCTACAGCTCTTGTCACCTGCCTAATATTTATTATATTTTGTGTGATGTTTATCAAGCACAGAATTCCAAAAGGGTAAGTTTTCAAGTCATGTACTGTGTCCGATATTTAGATCCCTTTAGAGCACCTCTGAACTCTCAGCGAACCAGAGGCAGACACAGCAATAAAGTCCTACAATATTCTATCAATTACTAGGTTGTGTTTTGGTTGGTAGAACACCTCCCCCAACAAATAACAGCTATTGACAAGACTGTAGGTTTTTGGATAACAAAATTAAGTTCTACTCCAAACATAGGATTACAAATACGCAAAAATGTGATAAAAGCTGGGAAAGGCTGCACAGGCAAATGAAAAGTAAAAGTAGAAATTATAAAAAAATATAAATTATGTTACTTCCAGGAGTCTGTGTACTAAGTATTTCATTATAAGATGAAATTTGTCAGTTCAAATCTTGAAAAAACTGAAGTTCAGTCATTTGTTACCCATCTTCAGTGGTATCTGTTAAGTTTCCGCTAAATTCCCCTAGTCAGAATAACGTTATTTTTGTTCTGTGTTGTAGGAATTTTTGTCGTATGTTCAGATGCTCACGTGAACAGCAGAGACCAGCTTCGGAGGCACAGCGTGGGGTAAAAGCATTAGATATGCAGAGTGACTCACACAAGAAAGGCTCAATCTCAGAAACTGTACCCCTCATGAGTTCAGTAGCTGGTACGCCGTCTATTAGTGATGAATCAAATCACAGTGATACTCCTTCATCTGAGGACTAAAATGAAAAGTAATGATCTTAGTGAAATGATATAATCTTAGTGAAAAATGAAAACAAATATATCTAATAAAACAAATATATCTAATAAAATATAAACTTACTGACCGAGCTCTCAAACTCATCTGCTGGTTTATGTGCAACTATGTTTTGAGAAATCAAGGGGAAGTTCAGGTTGGAAATTAGGAGACATTTCTTCTCAGAGAGAAATTCAGTCAGGCACTGGAACAGGTTGCCCAGGGAGGTGGTGGTGTCACTGTCCCTGGGGGTGTTTAAGAAAAGGCTGGACCTGGTGCTTAGGGACATGGTTTAGTGGGTGATATTGGTGGTAGGGGGGAGGTTGGACCAGATGATCTTGGAGGTCTTTTCCAACCTCAGTGATTCTATGATTTTATAAAATAGTTCTTGTGATTCACTAAATAGGTAGCTTGAAATCTCATGACGGGATAGAATAAGCTTCATGCTTTGACAGGAGAGGGATGTAAATTTCAGTTCTGATCACAAATGTTTGCAGGCAAGCATTAACTACTTCAGAATAAAGCACCAGGGGGTACAGCTATGGCAAGCTCCACATTCAAGTTGAAAAGGAAGAGCTGAAACACCATCACAATGACTTTCTGAAATGAATCCAACCAATCCAACACATGTGGCTCACACTGAGTAGAAATCCTGTGGTGAGATCTCTGAACAGTAATTATTTTCTAAACAAATATTTTCTGAGTGAAAATTAACAAATGGAATTTTGAAATATATCTTTTCTTTGGGAGAGATATGAAAGAATCTGTGCATTTGGAATGTTTGTGCATGTGACAGCCTTGTATGCTGTTTTTATGTACACCATAACATGAAGGCCCAAATAACAGCACGGCAGGTATTTTTAACAGAAAAAGGAAAACGAAAAAAAAAAAAAAGATCTCTTGGTAGAGTTTTCCATTAGAACGTTTTTTTCCTATTTCATCTGTTTTTCACTCTCTCCTCTCTGTAGCCATAATGTCATACTTTGCCACACCTACCCAGCAGCAGCAATTCTTCAGTTGACACTATTGTGGCATGGGGAAGGAAAGTGCAATGAGACTTGTACATCAAAAGTAGAGGCAGATTCTACAAATAATTTCTATTAAGAAATTTTAAGCAGTGAGGCATGAAAAGCTGGGGTTTACAAATCATAGGCTAAATGTAGCCCCTTACGGCAATGCAATGATTTAGAAAAGTTGCTTGGCTGTGGTCTTCTGAAGCCATCTCAAAGCATGGGAGTCTTTCAGTTAATTTCCATTAATTTTCATGATCATTTACACACATATAGCTATATTTTGAAAATATTTTTGTCCCACAATACACATATATATATATTTAATATATGGCTATCTAGTTTTTATTGTCTTTGGCATCCAATATAGCAGATTTCATTTTTCCTGCTATGTTACTGGCCAGCGGGAGACAGTTAACATTAGCAGCCCATTTTCAGTTAGTTTCTTCACTCTTTTTATTGTTATTGCTTTCATGTTTTCAGTGTTTTGAAACTGTCCTTGATCACCTGAAATTAAAGTGTTGCCTTAAGGATGGTATTGAAGCTCACCCCACTATGTATGTGTTGACAATATAGATGACACAGCCTACAAGAAATAATAGGAAAAGAATGCAGAACAACATATAAAGATGCTACAAAGGAAACAAATATATTTCTACAAATATATTCTATGTTATATACATATATTCTACGAATTCCCAGTTAATTCACACCGTGAATACTGAGAGCAATTCCGGTCTCTTATTCTTGTTCTAGGAAAGGCTGGACCTGGTGCTTAGGGACATGGTTTAGCGGGTGACATTGGTGGTAGGGGGATGGTTGGACCAGATGATCTTGGAGGTCTTTTCCAATGTTAAGGATTGTACAATAGTATATGACAAAAACAGGAAGAAGGCTCAAGGCAGGGCAGCAGAGACCACTATACGTAATGGAAATGCTTCAACAACAGCAACCATAAAGCCGGCTAGAAAAGAACAAGTGTTGGAAGGAGACTTGCGTTAACAAAGACACGGGTGTAGCAGATGGCAAACAACCACCTGCGCCAGCAAGAAGACCACCGAGCTCCAAACGGCACGGCTGGGAGCCAGGCTGGAGATATCTAACGGAGGCTGTTCCAGAAGACTTGGGGCAGGCTGGACGAGCCACCGCATGCCGGCAGCGAGAGACTTTCACTGAAATCCCTCAGCATAAAGCTCTCGAAGACCCCGAGGGCTCTGTGGCGAAGGTCTCCCCGCCGGGCTCGCCCTGAGGGGTGAGCCCTCGGCAGCCTCCCCTCAGCGGCAGCCCCGCCCGCCTCTCCCATCCCCGCCTCCCCGTGCTGCGGGCGGTTGGGACGGGCGGTGGCGGCGCCGTGACGGGTCGTCCCGCGCCCCCCGACGGCTGCCATGTTGCGACCCGCTGGGTACTTCTCCGCTTTCCCCTGCCCCTTCGACCGGGCGGAGGGCGGTGGCTGCTGGCGGCCGCACTGCCAGTACCTGCACGAGGCGTCGCGGCGGCCGGCGGCCGGGGGGTCTCCGTGTGCCGTCGCCGGCCCCTCGGAGGGTGAGCACGCCTCGGAGGGGAGCAGGGGCAGGAGCAGCGGAGGGGGGCTGCGGGGCTCGGCGGGACAGGTGGTGGGCACCCCGGCTTGGAAATGTCCCCTTCCCCTTCAGAGGTTGTAGCAGCAGCTCTGCTAGTCGTGGTCCAGGGTGAGCAACCCGTGGAGGGCTTGCTTACACAGCAGGGAATAACCAGCGTGTGCTGCCGAGAATCGGGTTTATTACGGTGCTGTCACCATCCTCGGGTTTCTTTTGAGGTTTATCAGGCAATAAGACTTGTAAGTTTTCTTCTGTGGTTCTTCCATCAAGTGTTTCTGTGGGGTGGATGTCATTTGGAGAGGTAGTAGCGTAATAAAGCTGAATGGGTGAGGTGCAAGGGGCAGGGTGCTAAAATGATCTCGTGTTACAAACCACAAAGCTTAGCAGCAATAATAGCCCTTCTTAATGGGAAAAAAATATGCTTCTGAACTGGACTTAAAAAGTGCATTACTAAAAACAAGTGGTTCTCAGGTTACCGTGAATGTTGCTGGATCTCTTCCACATCATTTGCTGTGGACTGCGCTGATGGTTTACCTGTAACAGCTGCTTAACAAATCAGTAATTATCAAAGTGTTTCTCATCTGTTACATCTGTGGCGTTGAAGTAGGTGTGACTGAGTTTCTGCCTTCATGCCAAGAGTGCCCGCAGCCCTGTTACGGTGCAGGTTTTCACTAGGCCTGTAGTGTCTTTCTGTGCGTTGGGAGCTTTGCTTTTCACAGTAAGTGCCTGGGTTTTCACACTTACCGATAAAGGGTAACGTGTACTACATGTTTTATTTCTTTCTCCGAGTTTGCTGCACTTGAGCATAAAGACCTGCAGCCTGGTAGAAGGACTTGGGTAATGTGATGGTCGCTAAGGGCAGTGGGAGTCAGGGTTAAAGCAGCCTGTGGCGTGGAGTCCTTCCTTTCCTGACTTCCACCTGTGCAGCAGGATGTGACTTGCTGAAGGCTGAATCCGTTGGCATCTCCTTGTTAGCGGCCAGAGTGCTTCATTAAATGGCTTCTGCAGTCTCTAGCCAGCTTGAACCCTGAAGGCTTGCTTATTCTCATTTTACTCAAAGAATAACCTTATAGCATGGATTACTGTAAAGTTTAAAGGATGTCTTCTATAAAAGTCATAGAAACGTTACTTCTGTCAGGCTATTTGTATTTCTGATAAGAACAACTGCCACCTCAGAGTGGCTCAGACAATTTCTTTGAGGTACATAGTAGTACTGGTTTGGGCAGGAATGGAGTTAATTGTCTTCATAGCAGTTTGCATGGGGCTATGTTTTGGATTTTGGGCCAAAACAACCTAGATAACACACCTGTGTTTTAGTTGTTGCTGAGCTGTGTTTGCACAGCATCAAGGCCTTTTCTGTTTCTCACAGTGTCCCACCAGTGAGCAGGCTGGAGGCGTAATTTACCCTGTGATGCTGTGCTCAGCAATAAAATCTTGAGGGAGAAAGAAGGAAGGGGGCTGTTTTTGGAGTTACGGTGTTTGTCTTCCCAGGTACTAGTTGTGTGGTTCATCAGGTGTGATGAAACCCTGCGTCCCTGGAAATGGCTAAATACCTGCTGGCCAATGGAAAGCAGTGTACACATTCTTTATTTTGCTTTGCTTGTGTGTGTAGTTTTTGCTTTTCCTAGTAAACTGTTGTTATTCCAGTCCATGGGTTTTCTTGGTTTTGCTCTTCTGATTCTGTTCCCTGTCCCAGTGGGGGAGTGAGCTGGGTTAAACCACAGCAACTGGGTGCTGAGGTTTTGTGGTACCTCCCTGTGCTTGCGTGTTATGTTAATGCCAAAGCTATGGATTTCTGAGTAGCCTGGAAAGAATGCTGTTCACCAGCAAAATGCAACTTTCTAGTAGCTCCCTGAAATGTTCTGTTGTTACGGGTACAATTGTTTTTGAAAACAAGTGGTTACATATGGTTTGAAAAGTACAGTTCTATTAAATACTATTGTTGTTAAAAACACTAGACTGATACTAGCAAATCTCTGAGACCCCGTCAGCCAGTGAAACTTTGGGAAATAACCACTACACTGCAATCAGTGCGAAGATGCAGGAGAGGATGAAGACAGTGCCTTGAGAAAATGTTAGCTTACCATAACTCAGTCTATAGTCTGTAAAAGCTGAAAAGATAGAGGTTATTTTCTTACATGTGCAGTTGGAAAATTCAGCTTTCAAGGCCACTTAAAGTTTGTGCATGACTGTAAATATGTCTGGCTCAAAATGTTACTGGGGACATTTGGGACAATGAGATTTGTTCATAATTAATAAAGCAGATTACGTATTTCAGCTGAGGAAAAAGAAGTAGATGGTTTGCAACTTAGTGTGACTTAATGTGATATCATAGCTTTCTTTCCTCAACATGGGCTGGTGATCTGCAAAAACTTAAAAGGGATGAAGTAGCAGTAGGTAAATTCAAGACTGAAACTAAAGAACTTTCTCAATACAGTCTTCCAGGTTAAATGATTAAGAATCCTATAACCCTTGAAAATAAGATACTTTCTTGTAAGGAAGCCATTGTAGTGCTTTTTTCTAGCACTTTTATCATACGATTTTGGTTTCCTGGTACAAAAATAACGTCTCTTCCTTTAACTGGGAAAAATAGAAAATAATATTTATGAAATTATTTTCAGGGCTGTCTGTCTCTTCCATAACAAAAGAAGATGAAAATGCTAAGCAGCAGTTGGCTAAGCCAACAGAAGTATTTCCACGTGAATATCAAGAGGGGAATTCAAAAGTGTCTCCATTTAAGAGAGAATTCACAAAGAGGTCAAGAAACTATTCCCCGATGGAACTTGAAGAATCTGATGATGAATGTGATCTTGTCATTGATGTGCCACCACCTGTTAATAAAAGACCAAGAAAAAATAGGGACTATAAAGACTTGAATAGAGAAGAAGAACTGGATGCTGTAATACATGCAGAAGAATTGCATGGTAGTGCCATAGCAGATGGTCCTGGGTATACAGCAGAAAAATCAGAGAAAATAGTTGAGTTGCAGGAGAGTGGCAAATGTTTAAATGAATCTGAAAAAGCAAGGAGTGTTTCTCTGAAAGCAAATAAAATTTATTTGCCTGATGTAAACACTGAAACATTGAAGATTTCTGAGCAGAGAGGGAGGCGTGCTTGTACCTCACAGAAACAGAAATCTGCTTCTGCTGAGGTGGATGTGCGGAAGGAGATTCCGAAGCAAGAGAAAGCAGAAAGAAATATATTGGTCAAAGAATTTGTTCAGGAATATACTGCTAGTGAAAACCGTGTGGGCAGTGGAAGAGTAACACAGTCTGTCTTGTGTACTAGTCGCTCATCTGGAGATGAAGCTACAATAGAAAGACCTGGCAAGCAAAGAATATTAAATACAGAGAAAAGTCGCAGCACTGATAAAAATGGGGGAAATGGTAGCCCACAGGATACGTACTCGTATCCAACTAATTTCTTAAGTGTGGGCAAGGAGGCTTGCTCTGGTACAGTTTTACAGACCAAAAACACTGATAAAAGCAGCTCTGTTGAACCTGCTTGCAGAAACAAGAAAGAAGGGGAAATACGTCTGAGTTCATCTGCTGAAGAAATCGAATCCAGTGGGGAGGACACAGAGCTCTCAGATTCAGATGATCCTATAGAGGAGTGTCGGAGGATTTTTGAGGAGTTTGAAAGAGAGGCACGAAAGAAAGACAGTGATAAGCAGGTATTATGCTTCTCTTTAAGTTCTTGCTTCTTTTTTTTTTTCTTTCTTCCTGAGCATATGGAGGAGGAATGTTATCTGTATAGTCAAGTTCAAATGCTCTTTTCTGTGCTAATAAAGGTTAAATAGTTGAGCCTTCCACGCTAGTAGATGAATTAATGAGGATCACTTATGACTCTAGTCTGGTTTGGCACTGGGTGATCTATATGTTTCCTAAAGTAGAAAGTCGCCCCAATAGCTCAATGCCTTGTGGTGGACTTTATTCGCTTCACTGTTACAAGCAAAGTTTTAGAGGCACTTGTATGTTCAGTAGTCTCCTGCTCATCTTATAAATGAATGTGGGAACTCTTGAGTACCACTACCCTGCTTTGAAGCACTGTGGCTCAGCTGCGCTAAATGTAGAATAACTACTGGTAGAATTGTACTTTCCTGGTGACTTTTTTTTGACTGTGAATATCCTGAAACATTGGAGTGAGTGGGTCATGAGGGTATTAATGAAGTCTGGAAGTTTATAGCATTTGGTCTAAGAAGCCTGTTCTTATTTCTAATAGACTAGTGGAGAAAATGTGGATGCCAGTTTATTAGAAACTGAAGTTAATGTTGCTGGACAAAAGAGAAGAATTGCACACACGGCAAAATTTGATGTGAGTTTTAATCTGGTAATAAAGTGAAGTTTAACATAGCTCCACTTAATCTGAGTAGACTCATTTTGACTTCGGGTTGGCTGAGTCTTGTAATTTTAAAAGTATTTTAAAACAAAATAGAACAAATGTTTCATCGCCTCTCCTTTTAAAAATTGAAGCAAATATGTGATCACCTAGAACTTTGAGTTAGTTCCTGATGCAGGTGAAGAAAAGGGCTGCTGAGGCTAATGAAAAGAGCCTTGAAAAATCAGTTTGGAAAGGAGGCTTGTACTGAGATTCTAGATACAGCAGTGGGAAATCAAAAGTGATTTATACTTTATCTGCTCTTAAAATGCTTTGTGTGGCAATGTTAATAGCAGCAGGTATAATTCTTTAAGTTCTTGCCCCCCAGTCCTTTTTCAGATTGGCCTTTTCATTCTGGGGCAGCAAGTTGAGCTCTGAATCTGAGAGCAAAATTCAGTGTTAACTGTAACACCATCTTGCTGTGGTTTGGAACTGCTTGACTGCTAACCCATCTGTTTCTGTGTGCATGCATAACAGGTACATAACAAAAATGAAATGGAGCCTTTCAAAAGATCTCCTGGGCAGCGGGGTCCGAATAATGCAAGAGTCCAGACGGCACAGTCAAAAGCGAGGGAGTTAACAGCTTCTATTGCTACAGATTCTGGAAAGAAGAAGCCTATGTCTAAACGGTCAGCTATTCAAGTCCAAAGTAACAGATCAACTGGTATGAAAACTTGATCTGTAGTCTTGACAAACTAAACTTCATTTTGATTGCTAGCCGTCTCGTGAGTACGTTTGCTTTGTGGCGATTGTCAGCTGAGTGATGGTGGACACTTAGCTTGGGAAATAGGTGTCCTGTCCAACTACAAAGTTATTTGAAGTCCTTTAAAGTACTTCACATGCGCTGAAGTGGTAACAGAAAAGTCTTTCAACATTTACAGTTTTGACCAAAATCCTGAAAAAACATGTATTTCGTTGTATCCATACATGAGTTAAAAGAATGAAAATCTACCGAGTTTTCATTTTGGTACTGATTTCAACTGTTAGGGTTCTAGTTTTAGGCATTTAGACTGTCTGAAACAACTTGCTAAGTCTTTTGATTTGAAAATCCTGTTTTTCTCCCTTTAAATTCTCCATTATATGTGAAAAATGCTGATGAAGCAGTTATTTTCAGTATCACATACTACTTGAATAGTATTTCCCCTCCAATTGTTCTACTGGTATTTTAAAATATATGCTTACCAAGTAGTCTACCTAGCACATAAACCTAAAATACTGTTCTAGAGTTTTATAACATCTGTAATAAAAACACATGAATGAAAAATCTTTATGTAAAATTGAGTTATTTTCCCAGTGTATGCATTCCTTCTGAGTAATAGCAAAAATGGTTTAGGGTTTTTCATGCTGCACAAGCGTGGCTTGCTTTATGCTAAGTGTTGTTGCAAGTAAAGTTAAACAGAATGAATTCAATTCAGATGCTGACACCTTGGCTCCAGATGAGCTTTTTGTCTCATGACAGATTTCATTTTTGAGATTTGTAGTTTTTCTGGGTTTAAAAGCAGTACTTTAAGGCACTTATTAATTGCATTGGAAAATTAGGTTAGAATGATGGCTTTCCTGATTTTAATTTTTTAACTTGTTACCATTTTTTTTGTGGGTTGAGGAGGGGGAGGGGACAGGGAAGGCAGGTAATTATGTGTTTAAAAATCACAATCACTACAACTTCAAAATAGCTTTTTAACTTGACTTGTATGGCTGTTCTATCTAAGGTCTTCAAAAATACTGGAGGATGCTTTGGATAAAACTTGTTGCCAGAAGTGAGGTCTTAACGTGTTTCCTGAAGCTCCAAGTTTGCTTCTGTTGTTTAGGTTATTTTTACCCTGCTTTATGTTAAAGGAGCAGTGAAATAACAGTATGACAGATTAATGGTAACTGTTATTTAAATTCCATTAGAGTTCAGATTCAATCTGTATTTTCTCTGTGTTTCAGCTTCTTCAAATTTGCGTGAAGTTCAGCCTGTTGAAACCATCAGTGGTCAGCTGCGTATACCAATTGAAGGAAAAGCTCAAACAGTAAAGCTGTGCAGACTGTCTGTTGGTTCATTTGAAAGGACTGCTGTCATGCCATACGAGGTACTGTAGAGTTACAGAGCTTTGGTATATGAAAAGGAAGAGAGGTGGAAAAACTGTAATTTCAGACAGTATGTTAGAGTGTAAACCCAATAACGTGATATACCAGTTTAGCTTTAAAAAAAAATCAAACACAACTGATCATTATATGCATTAAATCATATTTCAAATCAAGATTACATGTATGTGCTTGTGGAACGTCCTGCAGAAATGTTCAAAGTGATGCATGCTGGTAGAACTTGAGTTAAATTTGTACTTGTTCTTCTCCATAGGTGCTGCTTATTTCCTGACTATGATGTATTTTTCTTAGTGAAAAAAGACATATTTTTTTTTTCCGTTTGGTAATCTGTGAGAAATCACACAAGACTCTCCTAACATAGCTTTATGCAGCATGTCTCAGTTGATAAATATAATGCTTTCACATGCTGTCAGTACCCCTTCTCCCAGGCATCTCTGCAAAAAGCAAGCATTTTTGCTTGCAGCAACTTCTCCAAAAGAAATTGTACCCAGATTCAAACTGCTTCAAACCAATCAGCACATCCACAAGAAAACAGGGAAATAACATGGTCAGCAAGGTGAATTCCTTGCAGTGAGGGTGTACTGAATCCTGTGGTTTTCCAAAGGCGAAAATTCTGTACGTTCTCTTGAGATTGGAGACAATGTGCAACTCCTGTAGTCTTTGAGTGCTTACCTAGAATTACTTAAGAAATTCTGATCATACTATTGGCAGCTAATAAAAGTGCTGCTTTTCTCCATGGCTAAATCAAGTTGCTATGCAAACTATGTTTTTGTTTTCATGTTTGTACTAGCTTGCACTGTACAGATGTAAGCAATTCATTGTATAAATTGCTAAGTCACCTGGAGAAGGCTCTGGGGGGACTGCGTTGTGGCCTTTCAACTCTTTAATGGGGCTTATGAGAAGAATGGAGAGAAACTGTTTACAAGGACAGGTAGCGATAGGACAAGGGGAAATGGTTTTAAACTGAAAGAGGGTGGGTTTAGATTAGAATTAGGAAGAAATTCTTCACTCAGAGGGTGGTGAAGCACTGGAACAGGTTGCCCAGAGGAGCTGTGGATACCCCATCCCTGGAGGTGTTCAAGGCCAGGCTGGATGGGGCTTTGGGCAGCCTGATCTAGAGATGTCCCTGCCCTACTCAGAACTTCTGACGCTAATCTTGAAATTTCTTTAAAGCAGAGGTCACTGAAGATTTCCTGAGGTAAAATAAATTATAAGGTCGGTGCTTCGTTTTCTTATCAAAAATGTCAAATCATAGAATGGCTTGGGGTGGAAGGGACCTTAAAGATCATCTAGTTCCAAACCCCTGCCATTTGGGGATTGCCCTGACTCAGGTGCAGCACCTTGCACTTGGACTTGTTGAAGCATACGTGGTTCACACCGGCCCACTTCTCCAGCCTGTCCAGGTCCCTTTGAATGGCATCTCTTCCTTCTTTGGTATCAACTGCACCACTCGGCTTTATAACAAACAAATGTTATGGCTTTAGTCAATTTGGTTATTGATGTTTTTCTAGGATATTAAGTATGGACTACTTCGTGCTTTATATCTCTAGTATGTAAATTCTTGTTTCCTGAATAGCTTACTCCATGGCTAAGGAAAGGTAAAACTAGCTTGTGACAATAATACGCGTTGCCTTTGCTCCTCATATGCCAAAACTACTACTTTCCTTGGTAGCAGTATACAAATATAAATGCCACTCTAAAGTGAGCTTTCCTAGGTTACAAAAGGGAGGTACAGAAATACTACTCCTTGCTTGATACACACCATGTATCTTTTTTAAGTGTCTGGACCTTTTTGGCTGCAACAGTGCCAGGGTTAATCTAACTTACTGTTGGATTTTTAAATGTGATGATTTTAGCTTCTGTGTTTTATTGTAAAATAAACATTTCAGAGTTAGCAAGAACTTGACGTTACATTGGATACGAAAGTTTATAAATTCCATCAAAATAAACGTTTTCGGTCTAGTTCATTGGGTCCTTAGTTTATGCTCTGAATGAAATACTACCTGCAATGAACACCAGATGGAAACCCTGACTGTTAAATTGTTGCTGAACTGACAGTGCTCACTGAACAACTGAACTTTTCCTAACAAAAATGAAGTTTAAAAGTAGTTTTAACGTCTCATACAACTTTGAGTCAGAAACTACTTTGCTTAGTTCAAGCAGGAAAAATCTCTAGTATTTCTGATGGCTGTTTCTGGTTCTTTGTGTAACTGTTGTGGAAGTTTTTGTAACGGCTTTTCAGTAATGTATGACTTTATCTAAGGATGGGCAAAAGAATGCCTGGTTTTAGTTCTTTGGGCTGTTACATATTGATCAGATTACTGTGTTTTTTTTTCTTTTCTTTTTTTTTTTTAGGATTCTACTCAGAAAAAGCCTTCCATTCCTGAATCGGGATCTAAAGTACCACGGGAGATAAGGCAGCGATATTTCAAATGTTTTTTTGAACAATACCGAAAAATTTGTAACACAGTGAATGAAGCTGGTCGCAAGGTTTGTAATGTTTTACAGGTCTTTACGTTTCTTCTTCTGCAGTCAGTAGGTTTTAAATTGCACAATGTGTTTTGTTTGTGTTTAGATCTTACACTTTCCTCACGTTATCAATCAGTTACAATTTTCCACGAGCAAAACCAGTTTTCTTCACACTGCTAATTATCTTTTAAAATGATGTATGTTAGTATTAGAAGGGATTTTTTTTTTTTACAAATGCATTTCTGTGTTTTTTTTTGTACTTCAGATTTTGGACACAACTTGAATGTGTGTCTCTACATGTAGGTTCAGAATCTCAGATTCTAAATGGCAGTTCTTCCTGTATTTGGGGTGTGTGTGGGGGGAACCACAGCCAAACAAAAAATAAACACCAACGACATACATTACCCCACTAACACTCAGTCTTTCTTTTTCATACAGGCCCGAATAGAAGAGCAATCTATTTATGATCGTTGTGGCAGTAAAAACATGTACTTGAATTTTGCTGTAAAGACTCTGAAAAAGCTGAGAGATCATGGTAGTTTTGCTTTCACTGAAGATTATTAAATGGGTTGCATGTATAGAAGTTAGGATGGGAGAGGGATTATAAAGATAATTTAGTCTCTCTTTACTGTAGAGATTTCTGATTATTTTCTTCTTCCTTTGTAGAAGTATATCACCAAAATAAAAATTGATATTTTCATTTATAAATATCTGCATAGCACATTTAACAGGAAATCTGAAATTCAGAACAAATGCTAAAAATATCCTTTCCTGAATTCAGGGCAATTTAATGACATCAAGACTCCCAGTGGTGCTGGATCTGTAAAGTCAAACGAAAAGAAAGGTAAAGAAAGGAGAATGCAGATGTTGGTTCCGCACTTTAGCGCGTAAATGGGCTTATTTCAAAATGAAAATGTTGAAAGTGTGAAAATTTAGTTCTTTTTTTGGTCAAGTTTTATCCATTAGCTATTACAAGGGTTCCAATGCAATTTGCTGTTTGTCTTTAAGGTTCATTCTTTGGGGAAAAATACTGAACTTCTGCTTGAAAAGAGCACATTCTTTGGTGTTGCTTGCCTAGCCTTTCTGGGATAGCTAGTAATTTACCATCTCTATTGTTTTGTGCCTTTGTTTTAAACAATTCTTCACCTCTAATAGCTTCCAATTGCTTTGAGGGAAAAGCATAGAATTTTTGCATGTAAAGCAAGGTGCACATCTTCCAATTTCAGTTTTAATTTATTTTGGAAGTACTGGGATATTTAAGTGCTGCTTATATTTGGTCTAATATTGTTTAAACTCTGAGTTGGTTTATTTTTAGGGTGTTGGTGTGTTTGTGTTTTTTTTTTTTTTCAGAACTCGCAGGTGGTGTTCTTTATGAACTTTTAAAAGATTACCTTCTAACTGAGCAACAATTGAATGAAAATAACTTTCCTCGACCAAATCCTGAAAGAAATGGTAGTGCTATATTTCATGGAGTTACAAAAAAAGCTGTATCAGATAGTAAGTACAAAAAAATTGATTTTGAGTCATTGTTACACAGGAAACTAAAATATGCATGTATACAAAATACAAAGTAGTTTCATACTTAGTTCCTGGACCTCAAATGACTTCACAAGCTTTTATAACTAAACCGTGATACTTCATCAGCACAACAGCTGATCTTGCACGTAAACCTGCCATTCTGAAAGTGCTAGAGAGGAGCTTTATTTATTTTGAACTCATGGCAAGTCTTGGGAGACTTTGCTTATGTGTTGATATGCTGGTCTTGCAATTACTGTTCATGTAACTTTCATACTTCAATGCAGTATTTTTCATCTTTTTTCACCTTGCTGACAAGCTGGTGAGGAAATACTTTTTCTTTTTTTTTTTTTTAGATTTCAGAAAAACATGCTGTAGGTGTGGTGAAATATTTACTGTTAGTTCAGGAAAACGTAGACTTAAAGAATGCAGCTACCATTCTGGTAGAGTATTGGAACAAAAAGGTAAGTATTCTTTGGTATTCAGTCTTTGTGGAAGCTGTTACAAGTCATGACATCTCATCTCTTACTCATCAGAGTAAACTCTCTTGCACAAGGTTCAGGTGAGGTACATTCTGCTGTCCTCTAAGTAATGTGTCTAGTTATTGGAGCTTGTTTTCTCTGTATATGCCGTAACTTCAGGAAGGTTGATGTTGATAAAACCCCATGCGAAGAAAGGAGAAAAATACTCCTTGTGTGGCCCTGTATTGACTTCTAAGTGAACCTTGTCATCTTTGCTAAGACTCCTTAAGTACTCAAAGCTATACTAAATGCTTCCCACAGTGAGAACCTCGTAGAGAATATTACACCATTCTCCCATTTGTTGGCATTTTATTTGATTTACAACCTTGTATTGATGTAGCACCATCTTCTTGATGGTACCGAGCAGTACTCAGGCTTACCTCTTTCCATAGTGCAGTCTCGAGAAAGTGGAAAAGGAGTAAGGGTGCTGATTTTTTTTTTTCTTGCCAGTGCCATTTGCTGCAAAACTGCTCCACTTTCAACTTTTCTTTTTGGCAGTTCCTGGTGGCTTGGAAAAACGCTATAGCTGCTGTGAGGGAATAGTTGGGTCTGCTGGGTGTCAGATTGCAAAGGTAGGATTAATGTTCTTTAATGCAGTATCTCAGATTTCCTTAGTGTCCTTTTGACTTGAAGCTGGGTTGTAGCTTTTTGCAAGCAACTTGGTATAAGATTTTTGGGTTTACTTGCCTAAGGCTTAATAAATTTTTTGGCACCTACTGACAAGAAATATATATGCTCCTTAATCTATTAGAGAAACAGACTGGCAATTTGGGTAAGATAAGTTTAGCAAGCCTGCATGTAAACACTAACGGAAATTTTGCAGCTTCATGTTCATGATGGGAGAAAGGAGAAGTTGTACGGCTTTGTGAAGACATTAATTAAATCACCGCCTTCTGATAGAAACCATGGTATATATGCCCTGAACTGCAACATGGTATGAACAACCTAAAAATTTGGTTCAGTTAAAAGTGTATTGCTACTTAGGAGGCAATTTCCTGGGTGTAGTAGTTTGGCCCTCATAGCTCTGAGAGGCCTGCAGAACTCTGTCTGGTTACTGTAAGTGAATGGACCTTCTGTGTTAAATATGCAGAGAGCAAAGCTGTTTGGATTTCTTGATGCTATAGCTGGTTCTACGTTTTGTACAGCCAGATACTATAAGGAAACACTGGTGCTGAATAAATGCTCATTAAATTTATTTTTTTCTTCAGTGTTATACAACCCAAGGCTTGGAACTTACTAGAGTGACAGTGGTTGATGATAAGCTACAGGTTGTCTATGATACGTTTGTTAAACCTGATAGTGAAGTTGTAGACTACAATACAAGGTATGCTATTCTGTTTATACTACTTGAGGATTAGGCTCCATAAATTGGCAGATGTGAACATCAGATATAAGCAGAAACCTGCATCTCTTAAATGCCTATTGCTAGTTATACAACTTGAAGACTTTCAGTCAGGAATGAGGCTTTCATTCTTGCAGACTCAATTAAGAAAGACTTTTTTCTTTGAACAATTTTTGTTTTTACACTGAAGACTCCCCACCTTCTTTCAAAACAAACAAACAAACAAAACCACAACACCACAACAACACATTAGGTTTAACCTCCCAGGACTTGCTGCATTCCCTAAGAATAAAAGCAATTTCAAATTTTCAAATTTCATCTGTAAATGTCTCACTGAAGAGCGGTATAGTCATAAGCCATCTAATGAAGCTGTAAGACTGTTGTCCTTGTTTCAGCTAGGATAGAGTTAATTTTCCTCCTAGTAGCTGGTAGGCTGCTGTGTTTTGGATTAGGATGAGAAGAGTGATAACACACTGATCTTTTAATTGTTGCAGAGCAGTGCTCACACTAAACCAAGGACTTTTCAGCTTCTCGCTCTGTCCTGCCAGCGAGCAGGCTGGGGGTGCAGCAGGAGCTGGGAGGGGACAGACCCAGGACAGCTGACCCAAACTGGCCAAAGGGGTATTCCATACCATCTGCCGTCATGCTAAACAATATATAGGGGTGGCTGGCCGGGGTGGGGGCCAGCTGCTCGGGGATAGGCTGGGCATCGGTCAGCGGGTGGTGAGCAATTGCATTGTGCATCACTTGTTTGTACACATTATTTATTTATTTGTTATTTTCCTGTCCTAATAAACTGTCTTTATCTCAACCCACAGGCTTCACTTTCCCGTTTCTCTCCCCCATCCCAGAGAGGGAGGGGGGAGGGTGAGTGAACGGCTGTGTGGTGTTTAGCTGCTGGCCAGGTTAAACCACAACAACTGTACAGTTTAATAATATTTGGCTGTATTTAGCCCACTTGTATTTTGTCCTCCTACTGGGTCTTATTTTTGAGATCTGGAAAAAAAAAGTTTTAGACTCCTGTTAGTTTCTTGAAGTCCTGAAACTGCTCTGGGAAGAAACAAGTTTTGAGTCTGCCTCTAAAAAAAATAAAAAAAATAGAGGAGAACCAGCATAATATGTGCCTGCTTCTTTGTCAGCAATAACAGTTTGCTCAGAGACCTGTTTTCAGTCTGTGCCTAAAAAATAGGCTCGGTTGCTTGTGGTGATAGAGTGAAGTTGAACAAAGCTACATGATATTAAATTATCTCATACAATCTAAGTGAAAAGGAGGAGAATGGAAAAAATGCCTTCTCAACTAGGGTTAACTTTAGGTGCTAGGGAAACATTTCTTACATGTCTCTGTTAATGAAGTTGTTCTAAACCTGTCCTTAGATTCTCAGGAGTAACAGAGGATGACTTGAAGAATACTACAACAACTCTTCGGGATGTACAGGCAATACTGCTGAACATGTTCAGTGCAGATACGATTTTGATTGGACATAGCTTAGAAAATGATTTGTTTGCTCTCAAGGTAAAATAAGCTGTTTGAAGCAGATTTTAGGAGTTGACTACTTGTCATGTTGTTTTGTTATAATTACTTTCAAAAAGAAAAAGAATGTTGCATTTCAGCAGACTAATACATGAAAATGAAATATACTTGATTGTACATGACAATTGCACTGAAGATAAAACTACATTCGTAGAAAGAAGAAACATAAAGATGTGGCATGGTAAACTTTCTGAGACCTGGGCTTTCTACTCTGCTGTTCTGTGCTTCTAACTAGGCAACCGTGCATCACTACAGAATAATGATATCCTTATTTTTGGGTTGATAGAAACCTGAAATTTATTGCTTTCTGATATTGCTGAACTTGAGTGTGCCTCCTACAGTTTCGCAGTCACAACTAATACCAGTGTATTGCTCTTAGAATCTCTGTAAACAACAATGCTGCCTGTCAAGTAATCACCTTAGCTGCCAGAAATACATGGATTATGTTATTATGTGTCAAAGGCAGCAATATTCCATGAAGAACACAACCATCTGCAAACTTTTCTCAGCCTAGAGAAGAAAAGGCTTATGGGGAATCCTACCAATGTCTCTAACTAATAGAAGGGAGGGTTTGAAGAAGACAGAGACAGGCTTTTTCCAGTAGTGTCCAATGACAGCATAAGAAGCAATGGGCACAAACCGGGATGGGAACACAAGGGATGCCCTAAGGGTTCTGAACATCAAGAAAAACATCTTTACCATGTGGGTGACCAAACACTGGCACAGGATGCCCATATAGGCTGTGGAGTCCTCCTCTGTGGAGGAAGCTGCCTGGACATAGTTCTGGGTAAGCTGTTCTAGGTGGCCCTGCTTGAACAGACTGTTTGGATGAGATGATCCCCAGATGACCTTAACAACCTCAACCTTTCTGTGATTCTGTCGTCATTCCTAGTGAAGGAATTAAAATTTAGCATTAACAGAATTTCTTGCTAGTGAAACCACAGAATCATGGAATGGCTTGTGTTGGAATGGACCTTAAAGATCATCTAGTTCCAACTCTTCTGCCATGGGCAGGGATGCCACCCTCATATGTACACAACTAACAAATGTCAATGCACAAACATACAGCAATCACTGTACAACGCTATTTTTCCACAGTTCTTGCACCAGAGCTTGCTCTTCTACAGCGATTAGAGCAACATAGGACAGATGAGATAGTATTAAAAGGTCAAGGATTAGCTTGGGTGTATTATTCAGAAAGTAAATGATTTAGATCCTTCGTGTTGTTTCTTTAATAAATAAAAGGAGGTGCCAGACTGTAACTGGATATGTCATCACTGATGTGGCCTTTGCTCTTTTCCAGCTGATTCATGACACAGTAGTGGACACATCACTAGTATTTCCTCATCGGTTAGGTCTGCCTCACAAAAGAGCACTTCAGAGTCTGATGGCTGACTACCTCATGAGAATTCATCAGGGTGATGGTAAGAGCACAGGTTTTTACTAAGCAATCAGCAT
Organism: Anser cygnoides; assembly: GCF_040182565.1. NCBI lineage: Eukaryota > Metazoa > Chordata > Aves > Anseriformes > Anatidae > Anser > Anser cygnoides. The sequence goes on along the minus strand of NC_089912.1, from coordinate 13,860,754 downwards.
GTTGTGTCATGAACTAGTAGACACGAATAACCCAGGAAAATTTAAGATAAAGTAATACAGTTGCTGTAATTTAAAGCTTTTTCTTGGGTACATTTGTTCCAGTACAGTAGATGCAGAGGATGTACCTGAAACATAAGGTGATTGACTTGTCAAAGTGATCACCACATAGAAGCGTTACAGTTGCTTTGCCTTGTAGAAGGGACATTGGAAAAAAATCCTGAAGGTGGTGTGAAGAGGCTGACCTCTACTACAGATTTGGTTGCTTAATCAAGCTGATAGAAGAACTCTTCAATTCAAATACTGGGTTTTTCAGTACTAAGATTAGAGTAAACTTCTAGGCTGTAAAAGACAAATGAATAAGCCTATTCTATGCTGCGTGCATAATACTTGGGAAATGGTACATTTGACAGATGTATTTTACATTGACCGTGTACAATTGTTTTGAGTCTGATTTTACATACTCAAGTTTAGTTTCTTCTAATGAACTGGCAGTTGCCTGTTTGCTCTTAATTGTTCTCTAGAAGGCGTCACTGATGAAGTTCTATTCTGCTAATGTATTTTCTTTGCCCAGGGAATAGATAAATGGTAGCAGTTAGCAAAACTTGAGAGCTTTTGATAGACAGTGGAGGAGCTGGGTTTTGCAACTGAAAGCTTGTAACATCTTCTGACTTCCTTTGCACTAACAGTCTTATGCATAGCACTGTGATGGGAATGAAGGGAATGTCAAAGTTATTTGTACAGAATTTTAGATGGTTATCTCAAATAGTAAAAACTGCCATTTTTCAGACTGTTCTGTTGAAGTCCAGATTTAATCATTCTTTGATCACCAGTGAGCTAAATTCGAAATTTAACCTATAGAGCTGAATAGCTGCCATTTCTAGAAAAAAAATAATCCTGACACATAACTTCCCCTCCTTGTGTTTATGCTGGTTTTTTTTTTTTTGCTGCTGCTTTGTCTCTTACAAGAGGAGAATAACTAAATTTAAATTTGAATTTATTTTTTTTGTAAACCCAGGGATTGATAGAGTGAAGCACCCTTCCCTGTCTGAAATCAGTAGGTCTCTGATGATTTAACTTCCTCTGAATTGAATTGATAGTTTGACTTCTCTTGAATACCCCAAAGTGGAGTTTAGCAAGAAAACTGAATGACTAGGAGTGTCATTTTAAAGGTTCTCAACTTCAGTATTTTTGGTGTCCTAGTCAGAAGAGCTGCCATTGCTGAGATAGATTGTATTACGGAATACCAAATACTTGATTTGGCTGGGAAACTATCGCTTTAATAACTGAGTTTTGCTAGACTGCTTGAAAAAAAAGACAAACACCTGTCTCATACAGGCTACACATCCTTGAGTAGTTAAAATAGCATCTGAAAGGCGGAATAGTAAGCCTGGGGTGTGAAGCAGATGCAACTTCCTCTGACAAAAGATAACAGACGGTCTGGAAAGCTCACAGGATTATGACTCCTCAGTTTGCTTCTATGGCTTTTTTTAATATGTCCAGTCTTTATAGAAGCTGTACAAGTATAGAATCTTTTGCAGATATTTCTTGTATTTGCAACGACATTGGTGTGTTACGTGAGTGCTTTCACCAGCTTGACTGTCACAACTGTGTAAATTACGTTTTCATTGGAAAGGAAGTGTAGCCACATACACATCCAAGGAAATGCTTCACTGCTGTATGCCAGTATATATCTGAATTGCAACTACAAGTCTGAAGATCTTTCCTTTTGAGTCTAGGCTGCTATATGTGGAAAATGATCTAAAATCTCTGACATTTAAGTTTTATAAGAGAGAGCTAGAAAGTGGTACCTCTATTATCACGTCATCTTTTGTTATGATAGCACTTAAATCCTCTGCTTCTTTGGAAAATGGAACACTGTAATTAAATCTAAGAATTATTTTGTCCTTACTGTCAACATATTGTATTGTTTGCTGTTCTCCCCTGCCTGAAACTTCTGTGGAATCAGTGCATTAATGCAGTGCTATAACGCAAAGAAGCCATACTGTTTGCCTATTGGGCCACTAGCTCAAAATAGAAGAGAGAGAGGATTTTTTACCACCTTCAAATTAAAATGCTGAACTTTATGATGTCACTTTTTTTTTCCACAACTGTTTGGGTTTCTGAATCACCAGCCCACATCCCAAACCTGTTTAACTGACATCTTCTGTACCTTTATTAAAACTTTTGCTCTTGGAATCACAGAATCATAAAATGGTTTGGGTTGGAAGGGACCTTAAAGGTCACCTAGACCAAACCCCCTGCCGCGGTCAGGAACACCTCCCATTACTAGACCAGGTTGCTCAAAGCCCCATCCAGCTTGGCCTTGAACACCTCCAGGGATGGGGCACCCACAGCTTCCCTAGACAACTTGTTCCAGTGCCTCACCACCCCTGTGGTGAAGAATTTCTTCCTTGTATCTAGTATAAATGTACCCTTTTTTAGTTTAAAGCTGTTACCCCTTGGCCTGTCACCACATTCCCTGACAGAGTTCCTCCCTAGCTTTTCGGTAGGCCCCCTTTAGGTACCAGAAGGATGCTATACGGTCTCCCCAGAGCCTTCTCTTCTCCAGGATTTAATTTGCCTTGGTTTAGCCTGTTTAGGATTTAATGAGGTAAGTGAGGTACACAAATTCAAATCTCTCAATTTGAAACCAATTTCTCTGTATGGAGATGGCTGAACACAGTAGTCTATTCTATACCTATCCTTGACTTGCTAGAGTCTAGTTGCTCAGAACTTGCGTACTTAATTACATATATAATTACATACTGTTATCCTGACGGCCAACATTTTCTTTCATTGACTTAATGTTAGGAAGGGTATTCTGGTGCCTATGTAAAGTGACAATTAATGAACATTGTACGGATAGTTTATTTGTGCAGCTGTCACCACTTTGCAGCCAGAATGCATTGAAACCTTGCTGCTGTAGTTCTTGTAGTTACAGGAATGGTATAAAATATATGTAGACTTGTTATTTTAAATTGTTGACTTTGAATAAACATGTTCTTAAAATGTATGTCCATATATAATTTAATTCCTTTAACACCATTTTGTTCAGATATTGTGGGCTCTTTCAGCAGATCTTTGTCTCTGAGGAGAAAATTACCATCTAGTTGTAAATCAGTTTGTCTTCAGTTGCTCTTTCAACTTCTGATTTTGCACAGGATTTGGAGAGGCTGACTTTCCAAAGACAGTTATATTGGATGCTCTAGTTTACTAACCTAGGCTCAATTGCATATTGAAGCTAGAGGATGTGGCAGGAAATGGAATACTACCAGACAATATTGAGCTTCTAGACACGCAGTTATCTTGAATTCTGGTAGCAAGAAGTTGCACCAAAAACTGTCTGGATGCTAGCCACTCTTTTAACGTTATTCACAGCTGTTCAGCTTCTTAATAAACAAACCTACCATTATTCCTACCATTATTTTATAAAGAAATGTGTAATCTGACACTTAAAATATTTTTTATTCTCCCTTAGTTGATGGCCATAATTCCAGTGAAGATGCAATTGCATGTATGGAACTAATCCTCTGGAAAGTAAAGGAGGACAATAAAAGGAGAAAATGATGATGATTTTGGCTTTGAAGGAACAGGATGGTGGGACTAAAATTCAACCTTGATTTGACTCACTAATGACTGTAATTTGACTCTAATTCTTCAGTAACAATTATTTTTCGGGTGTAAAAGAGGGCAGTGGGAAAACAATGTGAAAATCATAATTCATCTACTTTGATGCTTAAGATGTACAGCAAAGAACATAAATGCACAAAATACAAATAAGATACACTGAGTAAATTCTTCTGTGTTAAATAGCAAGTCTGTTCTGTTAAAATAATACTTTCTGTAATCATCCTTACTACTATGTGTAGCTGTAAACTATCAATCACAGTGACTGAAAGCACTTGTTTAAAGTTCTGGAGATAATTTGATTTCTTCTTGTTCAGCCTCCAGCAAATAAAGCTTCAGTGCTCTAATTTCTGTTGTGTGATGAAAGCTTGATTTAAGATTTGTTTTCTTTCTCTCTTTCCCTACCTGCTTCTCTCCACCTCTGTTTGCTTCCTGAGAGAGGGAAAATAAACCTAATCAACTTCAATGAACTACTATGTTAATTGACACAAAAAGGCACAATACTAGAAATGGGGTCATTTAAGGAGCATAACAGACTGGTTGCTTTTTAAAAAAAAAAAAAAAAAAAAAAGACCCTGTAGGAAGCTTTTCAACTGTGAAAATGCAATGTGCTTTACTGGCTTTATTGGGGTTCCTAAGAGCACGGTTATCTCAAGAAATAAACATGCTTATTACTTTAACTAGAATTGGACTACACTATAAGCTGTAATTCCTTGCCTCCCTCTTAAGGCAGAATTCAGCATCTGCTACGTTCACAAAGGGATGTAAGTTCAAGATTTTAAAGTCTTGTTGCCACTTCTGTGTGAAGGAAATGAAAGAAAATAAAAAGAAAATGTACAAAAATGTCTGTTTTTAAAGGACCGTAAAGATGAAGATATGCTTTACATTGATTCCTGAAAAAATATTGCATGTGGGGGGAAAATGGTCTTGACTGAGGTCCCTGTAACATGAGTAGCGTAAAGAAGATCTTGCAGTTGTCATGGGCATGCTGTGCATAATAACAAGGAGTAAACTGCATGACTAGATTTAAATTGAAGAAAAAAAAATTAATGTGCTTGCTTTTTATGTTTTTTCAGTCTCTAGGGCATGTCTCCTGTTCTGTGATATACTTTGAGGTAATAGCTGTGGTTAGAAGTAGTGTTGTTTGTTAATTGTCCTGTCTTCAATACTCAGATTGTGGTTTAAAAAAACCAAAACACCTTACTACAGCTTACAGAATGGCTTTGAAGTGTCTTTTTTTTTTTTTTAAGGAGGATGTACTTGCTACTGGATCCTGGAACTCCTAGCTTTGAAAGTGGGTCTTTTTTGTGAAGATTGCTGTTATTATTTGGCTTTGGGTGAATCTGAGGAATGAGATGAATACCTACTCTGTAGAATTTGTTACACTTTGTTGGATGACTAACACAGGTTTCTCTGCTAAATGTTAGCAGTGATCAAGCTGATAACTCAGATTTTATAGGCAATCCAAAGAACATCCGTTGTCTGATTTTTGTCCTCTTCATACCTTTTTTGTGTAGTTGAGTATTGATAAAAATACTATGCACAACATGTCAAAGAATTTTAGATTTTTTTTTTTTTTTGAAAAATTGGCAAAATGGAACAATCCTCTGATCCTGGACGTAGTGAAGTTTCGCGAAAACTGAAAGGTGTTGTGAATAGAAGAGCAGTTAGGTTTAAGTCATTGCTCCAGGGATTGAGTTATCTTTCTGCTGCTCTAAGCACACTTTTTCCAGTGTATGTTTATGATGAAGACTTTACTGCAAAATGTGACACAGCATCTTCAAGAGACAGAATTTTAGCTCATGTTTGCGAGATGTGGGAGACTTGGTGTGGTCTGATTGTAACCTGCAGTTTGGAGGGACTTGCTGAAGCTTCTGCCTCATACTGTGAGGATATCACCACCTATATTGTATGTTGTGCTGGTAAGGGAATATGTGAAATAGCTCTGAAAAGTTATAAGGAAACATAATAGTAAGTTTGCTAGATTTGAGGATTTTGATTTAGCAATCCAAAGTGCTCCAGGCTGTTTGTTCCAACTGTTGTTTAATCTGAGTTCCCCTGTGACCGAGCAGTGGCACTGCACATGGTAATGGCTGATCAGTCTGTGGCTTAGGATCACAGAATGGTTCAGGGAAAGACATAATGGTGTGTTGGAAGCAGGAATGTCACGTAGCAGCACAGGGAGGGAATTAACAGTAAGAGGCAAAACTTGTATTGTTGAACTAGGCCTATGTAATTCAGTTGCTTTATCTGGGCCTTTGCTTATTTTCTGCGTTTCCTCCTTCTTCAGTCTTTCAGAGATCACAGAATAGCTGAGACTGGAGGGCATCTTGGGAGATCATCTAGCCTAGCCTTCTGCTCAGAGCAAGGCTGCGTCCAGTCAGGTTTTGAATATCTGCAGGGATGGAGACCACAACCTCTTTGGGCAACCTCTTCTATGGATTGACCACCCGTAATGGAATTTCCTGTATTTCCATTTGTGCCCAATGCTTCTTATCCTGTCGCTGGATATCGCTGAAAAGAGCACATCTCCATCTTCCTAACTTCTTTCTACCAGGTACTTATGCACATTCTGATGTAACGGTCAACACTACATTTTTTTAAGCAAATGCCCAACCATTATGTTTTGGGCAGCGGAGAAGGGGCTGTGTGTGACTTCAAACATAAGTTTAAAGTCAATCTGTCCACAGAGAAGTAGGAATTGAATATACCTATCATTTGAGACGAGATGTGTTTTTCCTTTTTTGTAACTGAGGAGTAGGAGAAGTGCCACCTTTGAGCACAGTAGCTGAATTCAGACAGCCTCAGGGCAATTATGCTTTACTTTTTGGCCAGTCTAATGAGGGTAAAGGTTCTTGTTTGGACACTTGTTCCCCCCCCCCCCCCCCCCCCCCCCCAATGGTGTCTGGTGAAACTTTTTGTTATTCTAGTAGGTGATGTCTGTTCTCAGAACTATTCTTAGCTTTCCTGCCAAATATGCTGTGTGCTTCTGTAGCGCTTGAGATTTCCTTGGAAGTGTTAAGGACTTGTTTTTTCTCTAACTGCACTCACTGTTGAACAATCAGAACTATTGCACTGAACCAAAGTGAGAGATGGAGAGAATTTCTGCGGGAGAAGTTGTATGCAAGTGTTTCTTCTATGTGTTTGTTTTTTTTTTTAAGGCTCCACTCTCTCTGAATAGGTGTCTGATAATTTCAAACTATCGATAATTCTTGACTGTAAACAGTTACCTTTCCATTGTATGTCACATACTCCTCAAAGCACGTCCGGCTCCACTTGTCTGAAATTCTTCTATTCTTTCCCAAGCATAGACTTGTCCTTACTATGAGCTTGGTAACAGTATGTGAGAAAATATGAGAAAACTATGGAAGTACTATCAAAAAGCAATGTGTAGAAGAGCTGGTGACAGAGTAGGCTTGTGCATAGAAGTAGGCAGGTGTAAATATGTACAAGTGTATAAAGGATGTTAGGACATGAGGTATTTGGAATAGTAACTGTTGGGAGCAGATAGTGTTATGCTTTTAACAGCAGAGAAACAAAGACATTTGAGGATACGGGAGGACATGGGATCTGATATAATGTGTTGTGGAAGCCGGAGCATACAACCACTAATGGGTAGGCTGAAAACCTTTTTATGCCACAAACCGCCATAAATCAGATTTTCCAGCCCTGGTTAACAGAGTAATATCTAGATATTGAGTGTGGAACACACAGTGCATGTTGCAAGTGGAGAAGCAAGTAATCTATTAATAGCTGTAGTTCTGTGATGTGTAGATCTAATAGAGACATCTCAAGCTGTGTATCGGGGTTATTACTTCTGTATATTTTTCAAATGACAACTTAAAAATAATCTTTAAATTTCATTAGAGCAAATCATAAAGTTTATGCATACCACAATGTTACCACAATGTTAACTGAGGTTCTGAAGAACATTTACAAAAACATTTAAATGCCCTTCAGATAAAATTACAGAGGACTTCAACACTTAAAATGCAGACAGCATTAAGACCTACTGGGCTGGTGAATGACTGATCTTTCCTTACATGACATTGCTTAAAATAAAAGTTTGCCACAGAAAAATGGGCTTACATCAAGTAGTAGAACAGTCAGTAGTGTCTGCTTCTCAGACGTGTGGGACAACAAGCTGTTTTGGACCCATGAAAAATTATTTACAGAAAGTGGAGAACTTCTACCAGAAGTTTTTAGCCAGCATTGACTGTCTGCCAGGGCATCTATGGAGGTCCCTTCCTGTTCATGTTGCTGACCTGTAGAAACCTGGTCAGACAGCCAAATGCAATCCCCATACTTCAAAGGTGCCTTGCCAAGTAGTCTTTTATAAAAAATACCTGGAATTTGTGGAATTTGTTTCTTCTCTCCTATTTTTGAAGAGTTCTGCTGAGGTTCCCTTAGTCCAGTGAGTCTGTGCAATCTCTGTAAACTCAGCTTGTAGCATTTGTAATTACAGTGCAAGCTCTGCCAATCTCAAGGCAGTGCACATGATCTCAGCGTCCTTGTTTGCTGCTGGACTCCCTTTTAATGAGGCTTTTAGTGCTTCTTCTATTTGAGTAAGGACTGATATATGCCAGTTACGTAACCCTGTATTCTGCTGTAGTATCCCTGCCTTGTAACCAAGCCACTCACAAACTAAACATCAGAAGGAAACCTTTCTATTTTGTTCTCTCTAGCCTCTTCCAGGTGCCAGGGAGTGACCAGATTCACTCAGCTAGAAAGTCACCGTGATCCGATGGTCAGTTATGAGCCGGTGAGTCCCTGGGGGATAAGGGTAACATTTGTGCAAAGCATGAAATTAGCAGATGTGTGAAGTTTGAATGAGGTAAGTCTGCAGGATCCCAAGTGACTGACTTCATGCCAGGAGGTAATGCCAATCCTGTCTCTGTTTGTCTCACCTAAGGGCTGGAAGATCTTTCAGGCAGGCCAGATACCATTGTTTTGAAGCATTTTTGTAAAGCATTTCTAAGAGGCCATACCATACAACAACCTGCGTAAGGGATAAAATAAGAAAAAGTAAGTAAATCCTGCTTGTACATAACAGGTAGTAATTTATAATTATGCAGGATAATTATCAAATGAAATACAAATTGAAAAAGCCTCATTTATATCCAGGCTGATGTATTATGTTCTTCAGCCCTGTGCTTCATAATTGCTGTATGGCTGCCTCAGATAGCATCAAACACTTCAAAATATATGCCTGTTTTTAGAAGTTACGCAAACACTGTGAAACTGGATGCTGCAAAAGCAATATTATTCCTTATATTTTACAAGTGTCAGCAGAATTTTTGAACAGATTATTTCTACAACCTTACTTTTACTTTCAAATAGGAATCTTAGTATTCTTGGTCACAATACTGGATTGGCATCTGCTTGCAAATACCACTGTCACATAGAGCATAACATTTTTGTTTGAATCACAATTAAAATGTATATGAAATACTGCTGTAAGTTACTGACTTTGCTATCAGTAGCTCTTGAAAAGTATCAAACATGTCTAAGATGGCAACATGTAACGCACTACAATAATTGTAATGTATACACTTCATCTACATGACTAGAAAAGAAGAATACCCTGCATATGAAAGCAGATTTTATGACTTCAGTCTATTCCTACTCAGAGCTGTATGTACACTTCTACAGTCTGTGGAGGCAGGGGTTACTGTGTGATATACACATAGATATCTGTAGTAAAACAGTATTACTGTATTATATACAGTTAGAACTATACACGGTTCTACACAGCACATCACATTTTGGGCTCCAGCAGATTGAGTTTTGGTTTTGTTTAATACATCGTTGGTGAATGTAGATTTCTTCTGTCTTAAGCAGCTTCTTCAGCGGAGCAGTCAATGCCTGCATAGGTAAACTTCTCGTATAGGGTAGTGTTCACATAGGTCTGGGAAGGAAGCAAGCAAAGTGTGTGATACAACTTGCATTACCTCAAGAATCCTAAACTATATTGAAATTATTCATGGCCTGATTCATTTCTGTGGATTCATTCTTACCTTTCTTTCTTCTAACATCCTGTTCAGTGACACTAATATCTGAGCAAATGATGGTCTTTCATATGGTTTCTCTCTCCAGCACTGTCTCATTAGGTCATACCTTTAAAAGCAAACACCAACACAGGATGGTTTAGACACATAGGTTAGAGCTGTTAGTTCTTGTTTATTTATTATTTTTAAAAGAAAAGTGGACTTGTATACATATCTGGGTTTATATTTTCAACGTTTGGTTTCTGTCTGGAAAAAAATATTTTTCTATGGAATAATCAAGAACCTCTCTTTGAGTGAAAGCCCAGCCATATTGCATAGAGAACAGTATATTTGGCAGGAGCGGGAAGCCTCGGAAAGGGCTCATTGCAAATAACAGTGCATGCTGGGCACAAAGGGCCTGAAATAATTTCCACTTGTGTACCCTTACATTTTTAATGTAATTTTTTTTTATAAAAAAAAAAAATTAGTTTCTTGTAGACATTGTTTATTTCCTATAGATGATGCTGTGTTCCGTTTTGTGTTTGCCGAGGCAGTTACTTACACTTCATCATCACAGTTGAGAGGCTTTTCCAGTCTGTACCCTTGAGGCAATTTTTCATAGAGTTCTGCACATGTCATTCCACAATATGGTGTTCCACCTAAAGCAGGGTTTAATCATTGTCATGAACATTACTTTTTATTTTTAATTAAAAAATGTAATTTCATAGTGATAGGAAAAACAATGACAGACTCAGTAATAGGTGAATTAGTCCAGCATTAGACAGTATGTTTTTATACCAGCCCTGTAGGTGATAAAAATTTATACTGGCTTTCATTCTTCTCTTCAAACTGTGCATTAAGCAGCATGGAAGCAGTAACAACAAAACAGTAGCTTTTCAACTACTCAAGAACAAAACCAAACCAAACCAATCAAACAAACAAAAAAAACAACAAACCCCTCAAGTTTTATTAATGTTCAAAAATTTTCTTCGACAGTACTTGGAGAAGTTTGGCAAAAAGAAGTATTTACAATGTAAATATTGACTTAAAACTGAGGGGGATGATCAAAAGCCACCCATCAATATTGTAGCATTTTGGTTTAAGGCTACAAATTGTGTGATATGCTGAATTTTACGTTTAGATATGTTCTGGGTTTTACAGTGCCATGAAAATATGGTCATGATGTTTTTCTCATTTAGAATGGTATCTGAACTGAAAATGTGATGACTGTATTTCCAAGAAAGAAGCTTCTGTCAAATGAAACAGGAAAAAAAATGCAGTGTGATGCAAAGCAAGGAACTGTAAGCAGACTGAATGAGTAGAGGTTGCTTGACCCAGATGAGTTTATTTGTGCAGAACAAAATCCACATACTTACCTAAGCTAACAATTTCCCATAATAGGACACCATATGACCATCTACAAGAGAGGAGTATTATTGAGTGCCACCAGAATGCAACAAGATACCGTATTTTAAAATGGTAGGTAATTTTGCTAATAATCAGAGAACAAAAAGAAGTGTGAGTCAATCAACCTATTTTTTTTTTCTTACCAATTTTTGTGTAATTTTAGGGTTCGTAGAACTGGAGCGCTTGGAACGAGATCTTTAGCAAAATTAATTCCTTGTAAGTCCATCAGACAGAGTTCTTGACTAGACTTAAACGCTCTCAGCAAAAATAGCACTCTTACAGAATTGCTTTGCTAAATATCAGTTCCAGGTTCCTGACTAAAATACTGATTTCCTTTGACTCACCTGAGAATTCAGAAGATTTTTTTATTTCAAGTGAGAAATACACCTCTATTAGTAACACAAATCTAATTAGCTTGTGGACACGAGTTCAGACATTTCTGATGAAATAAAAGTAACTATTTTTGCTGTTGATTTCCATTTTTTCTTGCCATTTGCTTACTCATACTGACATAGTTTGTGTTTTTTTTTGTGTTCAGTGCATGTCTTTATACTTGCTATCTAACTTTCCTTGATATTGAAAAAAAAATGTTTATTTTAAAAAGACCACTTAAAAACATACTTACACATCACTATTAGTGGTGTAAACACTGTAATTCAAAGATTCAATTGCCATCCATCTCACTGGAAGCCGTCCCTGGAAATTATTTCATGAAAGTTGGTTTGTTGGTGGTTGGAATAACAATATAGAATCATAGCACGATTTGGATTGGATTCTTTAAAGAACATGTAGTCCACTCCACAACCCTGCCGTGGACTGGAACATCTCCCACTACACCAGGTTGCCCAAAGCCCCATCTAACTTGGCCTTGAACACTTCCAGGGATGGGGCATCCATAACTTGTCTGGGCAACCTGTTCCAGTGCCTCACCACTGTCACAATGAAGAATTTCTTCCTTATATCTAATAAAAACCTCCCTCCTTTGGTTTAAAATCATTACCCCTTGTCCTGCCACTGCACTCCCTGAGTCTCTCCTCATCTTTCCTGTAAGCCCCTTTTAGGTACTGGAAGGCTGCAATGAGGTCTTCCCAGGGCCTTCTCTTCTCCAGGCTTAGCACCCCCAGCTCCCTCAGCGTGGCTTCACAGGAGAGGTTCTCCAGCCCCTTGATCATCTTCATGGCCCTCTTCTGGACCCGCTCCAATAGATACCACAATTGAATCCACAGCAATTGTTCTACATGTTATATTTATGAAAATTGACTATAAGCAAGTAAACTTTATTAAGTAATTAGATTTATTACTTTAATTGTTCCGTGACTTGATTTGTACGTTTACATACCGAAGGGACAGTTCAAGCTAAAGCTAACAAAATTTATCCAACCAGCATCTCAAGACAAATTGGAAATAATCCTTGTCATGCGTCTCTAAGCAGTCCCATTCCCTTGATCACCCAGTGTTATTCCTGGTCTGTGGTTGTCTGATGTTTATTAGACATCTTTCTCTTCTATGTCTTCCAAAGTATTAGCTCTGAACAGCTGTTTTGTCAACTCATAGATCCTGGTGTGTCTGTTATTACTGTTTTGTTAACTTTGTGCTTGTTCAATAAAATTAAACTAGCTTGCCCCAGCCAGATAAATTCTGGCACAAAAATTTAATTCTCACAGCTGTTCAGATACACATTTTCATCATATATCAAATGTATGTTCTATGTATTTCTATATAGAATTGAACTAAATCTCATTACTGATTACAAAATTGGTTATTATACTGCCATCCATCTTCATAGAAGTAATTTTCAATTATGTATATTATAAACATGTTATAGAGCTGATTTACAGGTAATGCATGTGTATTAATAGTTAATATAAATATTTATACATGTTAGTATATTGTAATTATATATATAATTAGTTCTGTAGTACCTATGAGTTTACATGTTTGTTTATATTACAATACAAAATAAGAAACAAGAAAACAAAAATGAGAACAGACTATATATATGGCTTTTGATTCTTACCATGGTCTTCTTAACATAAACTTCTTGACCTCTGGATAAGCCAAAGTCAGCTATTTTTGCAACATAGTTTTCTCCAACCAAGATGTTTCTTGCTGCTAAATCTCGATGAATAAACTAAAATTTAAAAAACAGAAATCACTATGGTATCTGTGAGCTTGAAACGTGTTATTTGAATGCTCTACTGAAAATTGTAAGCATTCAGAATAAAAATGAAAACCAAAACAAATGGCTTACTATGCCATTACCAAGAACATTTTAAACTTTAGCTAAATATGAAAGCACTTAGTTACCACGTCATATGTAAGTTTGAATGCCTCCTCCTTGATTCCCTGTGACGTAGTATTTGATAGGGCTGAGTGAACACAACAAGGTAATGGTCACCTAGTATGTGCTATCAAAGCTAAAATTAAAACCTTATATTGATCTCATTTAAAAGCGTAGTCCCTGAAAAATTAATACTCTGCTCTTGGTGGGTAGAAAATTTAGGACTGACCTGTTTCTGGCTCAGGTAGTCCATCCCTCTAGCGACATCTGCTGCAAAATGGAGAAGTTGCTGAGAGGAAAGTGTAGATGCAGTACTGTTGGCAATGGCAAATGCTGGGTCTGTCTCTAGCACTCTGCTTTTCCGAAGGAAGTCCAGTAAATTTCCATGAGGGGCATATTCGATGGCAAGGTAAAGATATCCTAATGAAAAATCAGATAGTGTATCACAAAGTAAAAGACGTTCAGCAATAGTATTTGAAAACCTACACTGATATAAGTAAAGATAAAATAAACATAAAACAGATTTATGGGGAAATACCAAACAATGTAACTCCTACGTGTAATAGAGAATTTAGAACTACTGGTGAACATAATTTCTGATGGATTAACATGGACTTGTAGCTCTAACGCCAAGTGTATTTGGCTTTTTAACGTAAGTGTTGCACAGAAAAACCTGTTCATGAGCTGGTGTTTCTATGGACAATATGAATCTATACTGTTTTTGTTGTTGTTGGTTTTTAATGATTTTTTGAAGTGCATGTATTCAATAGTGTCTTACCCCGATGTTCACATGCTCCCAGAAGATTTATGATGTTGGGATGATGACCAAGTTTACAAAGGACTTCAAGTTCTCCAGCAAAGTCTCTGTGGTCATCTTTTGAGGCATACTCTGAAAATCAAATCAGTGTGTATTTATGTTTTCCTTTGAACTGAATTTAGGATTATATTGTTAATTATGAAGACTCTGGGCTGCCTGGGGCACTACAGCTTCATTCCCAATAGAAAGAGGAAAACTCTAAGATACATTAATATTTACTTTAAAAATACGATTTTTCATTCCAAGAGGAAAAAAAGAGAGAATCTAATGTCTGTAGCAGCCATCTCCGGAGAAAGAAAGCATTTTAATATTACACATCTGTCACTTCCCTTATTTCAAAAGGTAAAAAGTCATAGCAGATCATACTGCAGCTAGCTGCCTAAAAGTCTCTCCTTTTGTGTGCTTTTGATTATTGATTATTTCTGCCTGCATGCAGACCTTGGCTCATTTTTTAATGGTGATCATATTTGAGTGTCTCCCAGTTTGCCTACATAACGATCTAGTGAATTGCAAAAAATACGTACGTTCTTGCAGTATTCCATGCATTGTAGTTCTCTCTGGAACACGGCAGTCAGGCCCAATGAGTACACAGAAAGCAAGTGACCCTTGATTTAGTATATGTATGTACGGATGCAGAGATGTAGTTATCTGTGACTAGATGAGGTAAGTGAGATAACTAAATGCTGTGCCCCAAGGCTAGCTCAGTGCACCTGTTTCTATCAAGTGCATGTTTTAATGGCTCCTCCTTTGCAAATAAACTCACATGTGAAGTTTGTACTAGTCTGTGAAGTGCAAAATTCATAATCCTTAATGATGTTAGCATTTGAAGAGAAATATAGACCAACATGACAGAGCAGAAATGCAGTCTTTGCCGGAACACAAATCTTGGCCTAGTATCTGCCATTATAATGTCAATTATAGTAATATAGTCAATATAGTAATTTTGAATATTTATTTAAACATTAGGAGGGTTCTACTAAGCACTTCTTAAGACAGAGGAATACTTGGAAAAAAAAACACAGTCAAGAGAAGTCTACAGTCTTGGGGTCTGATCTTTACTACCTTTCATCCTTTTAATCGCAGCGTCCATGCGTAAGCCATCCTTCTTAATTCGTGCTTTCAAGACTTGTCCAAAGTTACCTTCCCCGATCACATCTTGAAATTTGATGTCATTCCACTCAAGAACTGGATAAATGGTGGGATCTGGGCTGTTTTTGGCTTTCCTGCTCAGAGTGAGAGTACCTGAGTTAAACTGTACAGCTGGCTCTTCCCTCTGTAACAGAGTTAAGCAAATCACATTAAGTACGATTTCTTCTTTACTGAGCAATACCATGCTTACCCTCCCTGAATACATATGTGCTCACTGGTGTACACACACACACAACCTGAACCATCTCGTGCTTACACACGAGCGAGTACGTTAGCAAACTACACCTACTTTAGACACTGGCTGCAGCAAGCATTTGTACCTAGATCTACAAAATTAATCAGGTTTCTAATTTATGCATAAGTAACTTTGTACTAGGCATCCTGAACAATTTTCTAAGTAATGAAGGTGAAAGAGATAGGCAAAAATCATTTGATAAAATTGATCTTAGAACCAGTTTTAAGTCTCAGGGCAAGATTTATCTCTTTGTTTGTCTTGAGTAAATACCGTGCTAATCAGGCTCAGTAGGAAGACTGAGGAAAGACAATGCAAAGAAAGAAAAGAGAGGAAATGATTCTCCTTCATACTTGAGACATCTCCACTTCAGCCACACATGCCCAATAAACACTTTTTTGGGGAAAAGTTTCAAGACAAGGCGCAGGAGCAATTCTGTGTGGCCTGGGGACTCATTTTGTGGCCTGGAGACCACTCATCTTTTTGAATGAGTCCCCTTTAAAAAGGGGATCCCCTGGTCCCCTTTTTAAGAAATAACCTGTGGAGATCCAATTGGAGGAGTTCTTTGGCCCAGCTTCATTCGCCTTCATGGGTTCCCCTTTGAAGTGAGAGATAACACTGGAAAGCTGAGTGAGGCAGAAGCTACAGAAGGATATGAGTATATGCAGAGAGA
This sequence comes from Anser cygnoides, assembly GCF_040182565.1. Classification (NCBI taxonomy): domain Eukaryota; kingdom Metazoa; phylum Chordata; class Aves; order Anseriformes; family Anatidae; genus Anser; species Anser cygnoides. The sequence goes on along the minus strand of NC_089912.1, from coordinate 13,844,581 downwards.
GAGCTCTTCGTGATACTACAGACTTCAGCAATTTCATCACTGCCAAAGCTATGATGTTGCCATTGACTGATCCCTGCTGTGCTCTCCCCAGGTTAAAAAAATGTGGCAGATCAGTCACTGATGCTCAAAAGCAATGGTTAAAAGTACTGCAGTTTTCAAAATGGCATAACTTCACAGAAGGAAAACAGGCTCTTCCATTCTGCATGGCTTGATACTTGGTCATACACGGGGAAACAAGACAGAAAAGAGAAGGATAAACTGTGTGTATCTTTTTTCAAGTCAGGTCATCTGTCTCATAGCCTGTAGCCATGATTGCTTTAGTTCTGGGTCACTAGCAACAGCGCTAATGTCATACATGAAGAGGACATTGTATTTGGAAAGGCCAAAGAAAAGGAAGTGAAAACAAACAAACAACTGCAAAAGATGGGGCAAAAATGTTTAGCCACGTTGCTAGAGGAAAGCTAGAAACCCACCACCACATTTTGGAAAGCCTGAGCCATTCTGCGCCGGAAGTTGGCTCTCTTTAACTGCAGCATGATGAGAAAGGCCAGGAGAATTGTTACGCAGGTCATCCCTGCAGAGCCAAGGATAGCAATAAGCAGCATTTTGCCTCCTTTCGATTCATATGGAGCTGTTGAGGAAGCACATAAGGAGTTTGTCATTTCCAGGTAATTCTGAAAAAGCCATGAACAATGCATAGCTAGACACTCCCATCTTATAAACGGCGTAAAGACATATAGGTATATCCCCTTGTTTTACAAAAATGTCACAGACATTGTATGCTCTGATTTTCAGATTTGTGAGCACCTGCTTATTTCAGGGAGAGCAGAGCTAAGGTCACATTCAGTGATCTGATTAACTCCATTAATTTATGAGCTGTTGGGCACTTGCTAGTGAATACACACAAATGCTGTATGTTGCCACTTCACTGATGCCATGTAGGGAACTGAGAGTCAAAAAAAAGGATATTGTGACTTTGCTCTATTTAACTGGCTTATATCATCAGCCCTGGTTTGTGCAAGTCCGGTATGCTGGAATAACTAACCTTTAGTTTCTGGAAGAGTCTTCAGTTCAAAGGATGTGTTTGGGTTGCTCAAGCCGATGTTGTTCTGAGCATTAATCTGAACCTGGTACACAGTGTTTGGCTCGAGGCCCTTGAGATGGTATTGAGTAATGGTGGTGTTCTTAATGATAATGTCGATGTGGTTGTACTCAGCCTTGCCATAAATTTTGTAGCTGATGATGATGGAGGAGATGGAGTGACCCTCAGCAGTTGTCCAAGAGATGACTGAAGATGTGTCAGTGGTGTTAGAAAACTTGATGTTGTATGGTGCAGGAGGGATTCCTGAGAACAGACATAAACACACAAAAAGTGTTGGGGTGCACATCACCTCACCTGCCTTCCCTCAGAGGCCAAACACTTTACTCAGTGTTTTTGTTGTGCTAAAGAGAAGAATTTTGTTGACAAGCTTTGGTAACTGAGCACAACTGTTTTATGAACCATGTGCAATCACCCATGTTGCAGTACTCTGTACTTCCAGCAGAGGTTGAAGTAGTACTCGGTATAGCCCTGTCCTTGCAAAAAGGATACGAATGCTCTAAGCTGTTCTGCAAGGACAGCATAATTGCTTTAAAATTAATGCAGAAAGGGTTGATTTACTTCTGTACTGAATCATCGTCCCCATGTGATTCTGAGCACCCTCACTGCTGCAGGGAGCAATTCCCTGTCAGGATACAGGCTGTTAGAAGGAAGGGAAATTGTTATCGATGTTTAGCAAAGTATCCCGAGTTGGAAGGGACCCACAAGGATCATCAAGTCCAAAATTTCATCAGAAAAACACCAGCAGAGGTGAGTTCTGGACTTCTGGACACACCCATGACGGCTATGCTAAGTACCTTCTGCTGGAAAAAAGTACCCTTAAGTTTTTCTTTGTGCAGTTTGGGATACTGCGGTGTCCCATGAGAACCATTGATACTTCTTTTAATACGTGTAGGGTTTCACTGAGGGCTTCCTCACATGACCTGTTGTGAGGAAGAAGCATACCTTTCCAGTGTAGGGTTTGGGCAGTGGCACCCATCAGCCAGGCAAACTTCGTTCTGATAGAGCATCTGTTTTGGCACTGTGAAAGGGCACGGTTCATACTCAGGAATTCAAGCACGGGCACTGATCTTGAGCGTAGCTACACTGAAACTACACTTTGCTCACAGGGATGTGTACCTTTCATTGTATCTTCTTTTCCTTCCTTAAAAGCTGACTATTTCTGTATTGACATGGCTGAACTGCAGGGTCTGAGTGTTGTTTTTTTTGGAGTTAAAAAAGAGCTTAGATTATGAAAATCTGTGTGTTCATCATTATAAGGAGAAAAAAATGCTATGTGTGTTAGAAGCACAAATCATACTGATATTAAGAAGATGTGAATTCCGAAGCTTTTCACTTATTTTTCCCTTTTTTTTTTTTTTTCCATAAAGCTCATCATCAGTTCCTGACAATTCCCAAGGTAAGAATTCCTCTGAATACAGAGATTTTCTTTATAATAATAGTAATAGCAACCACGACAGATTGTCATCAGGAACTGAGTGTACCCAAAACAAAGGATTAGTTTTAATGTAGTGATTAAGAAACAATCATTCTGACCACTGGGCGAAAGAGGAAGAATTAAACGGAAGTGAATCAGCTACTTACTGTCACTGAAAGTCCACGCATACAGGTAGTTGCTCCATTCTCCTTGGGACCTGGTGTTCACCCGTACCCTGCACATGTATTGCTGTCTGGGCTCAAGATCTTTAATGATCAGTGTGGACATATTTCCTGGCACTTGAGTAATAACACTGCTCTCGTCACCATTGTCATTCACGCTCTTCCTTTCCACTTCAACACGAATGTCGTCCTCTGTCCTCAGAGTTAAAGGATGCCATGACAAATTCAGCGATGTCGTGCTTTTTGGAAGGAGAGTGAGACCTTCTGGTGGAGGAAGACCTTGGAGAAGCCACAGTGAGACAGGGAACAACATTTCACATCTGGTATGTAAACCAAAGCAGGGGTACCAGTTATTCTCAACCACTTGCCCTAGCTTAGAGTGACAAAGGGCAGTTCTCCCCTCCCACACCCCACCCAGTTATCAGAAATTTGCTGTCCTGTTAGGTAATTCCTAGTGGAATCCTCATTTATTTTGCACGTCAGTATTCAGTTTGGGCTGTCTCCTCAGCGATCTGAAAGCTTATCTGCTTGTTCAGACATTTTAATTTTTAAAGTAAATTGATCTAATAGTAAGTGAAAGGACCGATCTGGTGTTAGAAGGAAGGACTAGCATGCAAAAGAAGTGTTTTCTATTTCCAATTCTGTTGCTTAGTCAAGCAAAGTGCATATTTTCCTTTCCCAGATCCTCCACCTCTAAATCAGGGAGCATAATAGGGCTGTCTTGCATATACGGTGGTTTTCTTCACCCCCGTTTTTTTTTTTTCCTTTGCCTGAGATTATTTCAAAAGGCTCTCTATATTTTTCACATCTAGCTGCTGCCATTGCTGAAATGAAAGTGCTCTGGCCGATCAGGGAGCAGACCACAGAGATAACCCTCTGAAATGGCCCTTTTCTGAAAAGCCAAGGTGATGGATGACTTACCAAGTGCAGCTGTTGTGAAGCTAGCCTGTGGTCCGGGATGGCCTTCCCCACCTTCCCCTTGCCGACTCAGCTGAACACAGAACTGATACTCTGTTTTTGGTTCCAGATTGTCCAGTCTTTTGGTTGTGCCTTTTACTGAGAAGGAGAAAGAAACAGTAAAGTTGTATACCCTGTACTGAAAAATGATAAGGAAGAAAAGGGCAGGAAAATATTCCTGAATGACTACACATGGAAGGTAAGATACTCAGGCTCTTCTTTTGTTCCCAATTCACTAAGATAAGCTATTTTGAAGCATATAATATATGGATTTTTAACGTAAGCAGTGTAAGCCCACAGTAACCACTGGGTTCTGACCCAGCGCAAGGGATGTTTCCATCCATCCTTCCTTTGGGTCAGACCAGGACTGGTTACTTCAGCAGTACGTATTTTGTGTGCAGATCTTGGGTTACCATGAATTAGTGTAACAATTGTTTACTTGTTTAATTTCCTGTAATGTTTCCTGTAGTATTTTAGACAAAGTGGTCATCTCACTCACAAGCAGGCTTCATGTTACCCATACCATTCCTGATCACTATTTACGTAAAATATTTGTTGCAGTGGAGGGCACAATAAGCATACAGGAAGATAGCAGATGCTTCAGGACCACTCCATACTGCTCACTGCTTTTGAAAAACTGGAATTTGCACAGGATTTTTCAACAGCTGGGCCCAGCATTGAGTACTGTTTATCTTAGGGCAGAAGGGGGGAACCTTTTGATTACTGAAAATTGAATAAACACTTCCAACCACTGTCGGTGTACCACACTCACATTAACATTATACAGTGCTGTTATACAGAGCCACGTGGCCAGTCATAAAGGATTTAACTTTTATGGGTTACAGAGACTTTTGAATCTGGGTCAAGGGCAGAAGCCAAATTACGTTTCAGTATGTAAGTGAAGTTTGTGTTTGAGAGAATTAGAGAATCTTACCTTCTACAGACATCCAGGACTGATAACGCTTTGCTGGCTTGTACAAGAGTTTTGTTGACACAACAGGTCCATCTCCAAGATGTAACTCAGCATTGATATCAATAATGAGAAAATTATGTCCACTGTCTGTCAGCCGTGGGGCATACTGTGGCACAGGAGGAACTGAGCAAGAATGCAAGTATTAAACCAGCCTTTTAATTCCCTACATCAGTAAAACTCTGGTATCTTCCTTCATCTACAGGAAAATGGGAGGTGCTCTTCCAAACTCTTAAAAAGTAGACAGGGGTTTAGAGCCTAAAACTCACAGTTTGTACCCTTCAAAAAAAAATTATAAAAAATTTCCTGTTCTTTTAATCCTTACCATCACACTTTTATACCCCAATACACTTAATTAGGGTGTCGCTTATAAGAGGCTTCTGTTTATATTCTGACTGTAGATATTTATTCAGACATTTTCCTGCAGCTCAGGAATGGAAAGCCCTGCCATGTTAGACTATAAATCTTGTTTTAAAAATAGAGAGGCAAAGATATTAGAAAAGATTTATGCTCTTACCTTTAACTGTAACTTGAAATGGTTTCTCTGCCATTCCTGCTACTGTCTGCACGCTGCAGACCCAGGTTCCTGTATCACGGGGCTGGACTCGATTAATTGTAAACATAGCTTCAGAGCGATTACTGGTGACGATTAAGGAAGGCTGAAAAGACAAAAGACATGGACCTGAAAACTGTGGGCATTGCGGAATTTTTCCATTCCACCTTTCTCACAGTTTAGGAATTCATTTAGGGTTTAGTGCTGTAACTAGAGAGGCTCTGTAGAGGTCAGCTCCATAGATTCACATATGCTTCAGTCCGTGAGTTCTATTTCTACAGTTGAGGAAGCTCACATGGTGACTGCTGTGTTTGATCATGTATCTGATTTCAATCTCTTTAAATCAAAGGCTGTATGTGTATTCCTTCTTTTAGTGTTTACATAGTAAACATAACTTCAATACACAATGTAGATTCAATAATTGAAAAAATATTTAAAGTTATTTAAAAATAATAACTGAAAATTGAAAAATAAATAATCACTGGTATTTCAGAGACTATGATTAATTTCTACTCTATTTAGTAACATATTTTACATTTTTACCAGTTAGTCATAGAGGAAGAGCAGAATTAAAATTAAGTTGCCTATATATATTTCAAAGTATAATTTACCATTTTATCAACAAGTCAAGATTTTTTTCTCATTTTCAGGAATGTCAACATGATCTGATTTGGTTGTTCAACAGTTCCTAGCCTATGTGAGAGCCATTCATCTAAATCACTTTTTTTTTGTTTTGTTTTTGCTATCCCTGTAAGTCATGTGGATTATAGCAAAGTTTTAAACTTTTTGGAACAGGAACTCAGTAAATAAAGAACAGCAAACAATGAGCAGTGTGATAAGCAATATGATAATCTCAGAATACTGAAATTTCATGTTATGCTTATAAAGCACAGTGTGCATTAACTACAGATAAAGTCAGTATAAATATCAGAAATAACAGGAAGCAAGTAATCAGGAGCCTACCCTTAGGACAGTTCCATCTTGCTTCAAAAGTTTAAATTCTTCAGATTTAGGAAGTGGCGTCCCAGTAGCTATACAAAAAGGCTTGAACTCGACACCAGAATTGAGTTCCACAGGGTCTAGTAAGTTTTCTATCTGAGGCGAAAGATCTGCTGAACCTGCAGAATATATATTATGTCATCCTTCAAACAGAACTTTCAAAAGGCTGCATCAAACACGCTTAGGCATATAATGCACATGCACACTGGAAAGCTTAGGCAGCATAGGTATCTGGTCCTCCCTCGCTTATGTGAGCATACCCACGGATACCCAAAGCGTACCAAAGTCAACACTGTTATAACAGAGTAAAGAGCATGTGAGAAGAAACAACCCCTCTATCCATTCTTCTTTTGTTTCCTCTTCTGTTCCCTCTTTTTCTTGCTCTTTTTTATATTCTAAGCACACACACACTACTTACGGAAAAATCATGCACACAATTTGTAATGAATGTGTAGTAACTATTAGCTCTCCATTATGTATTTTCACAAGAGCAGTTGTATCACAATGGTGTAATTCAGCTGGTTGGGTCATGGCTTTATTTCTTTGGTTGTTTTTTTTTTGTGTGTGTTTGAAAGCTTTTACAAGTTAACAATAGATTTGTCACTTTATTTATCAAGCAGAAATGATAGTTGCTGAGTGCATTTTGTAAAATACTGTGTGCCAACCTTGCCTGAATCCGAAGATACTCTGAATGAAGTACATCCAGCTTTGCAAGCCTAACTCTGTCAAAGAGGCAGAGCTGCTTTAAACTCTGGGGTAGTCCTAATGTCTCTGTCATCAATTTCAGATCATGAGCCTGGTGGTGTAGGAGTGTATGCAGCTGAATAAGAGGTATGCAGTAAGCCTTAAAGGTAAAATAGCATGAACCTGTCCAAAAGCTGATCATGCAAATAGGATGTCCAGCTCCTTTCGGTAATTGATATTAAGGCTGGTGTCAAACCTACAGAGTAAGGACTGTAACGCTACATTTAATGAAAGCAAGTCACAGAATCACAGAATGGTTGAGGTTGGAATGGACCTCTGGAGGTCACCTGGTCCAACCCCCTGCTCAAGTGACACCCAGAGCAGGTTGCTCAGGCCCATGTCCAGGCAACTTTTGAAGACCTCCAGGGAGGGAGACTCCACAGCTTCTCTGGGCAACCTGTGCCAGTGCTTGGTCACCCACACAGTGAAACGTTTCCTGATGTTCAGGGGGAACCTCCTGTGTTTCATTTTGTGTCCACTGCCTCCTGTGTTGTCATTGGACACCACTGGAGAGTGCCTGGCTCCATTTTCTTTGCACCCTCCTGTCAGGTATTAACACACGTTGATAAGATCGCCCCAAGCCTTCTTTTCTCCAGGGTGAACAGTCCCAACTCCCTCAGTCTTTCCTCATGGGAGAGGTGCTCCAGTCCCTTCATCAACTTTGTGGCCATTTTTGGGCTCTTTCTGGTATGGTTGCTGTTGTACTGGGGATCCCAGAACTGGACCCAGCACTCCCAAGTATGGCATCACGAATGCTGAGCAGGGCTGAAGGATCACCTCCCTCAACCTATTGGCAATCCTTTACCTGGTGTAAGCAGCAGATCTAAGTCTGCTATAAGTCAGATGTAACTGTAGCACGCTGGCCTATAAAATGCAGCATATAGCACTCAAAAACACTGCACTGCAGTAAAGGTATGCAGATACATGTGGGCCCTTGGAATGCAATTGACAGCATAAGGATACCAGCCTGAAGTGGAAATGCTACACCAGCATGAAGGTCTGTTTCAGTTACACTGGGGAAAAGTCATTTACTACAGTGTTACCTTGCTTTACCTTCTTTTTCACATTGCAGACCATGCCATCCGAGGGAGCAGACGCAGCCCTTAAATCTGTCGCACGTCCCTCGATTGTGACAATTACATCTGAGTTTGCAATCTGACCCATAAAAACCAGGTTTGCACTCTGCAAGTACATATGTTTCCAGTTAGTGTAAAGGTACTAGATAATGTCTTCCATAAGTTTTCAATTTCATGCATCAATTCTCTCCAGTAGAGTTTACTTCCCTCAGTTGGGTTGAGTTTGGAACTCTTTGTAGCAGCACTAAGTCATCCGCAGAGCATCCGGAGAACAAATAACACGAAATATAGAGCACATTTATATCCATGCCTGTCATTTGTACGCTAGATGGAAATGTGGAAGCGTCTTCGACATCCACTGTGGTTTCACACTTGCACTGTGGTAGTGTCAAAACTTCATCAGTGTTAACAGCACCAATGAACCATAGTACGTACACATGCATGAAGATGTGCATCATGTCCCAAAGAGATTTCAGTCTAATAGAAATGAACAAGGCTAATTATTGCCCAGTAGTTGGATATGTGATTGACAGTGAATAGCTCAGTGTGACATGTAGAAATACAGCAGGGCTGTAGCCGTTATCAGAGCTGATGGTACAACATCAATTCATTTTGCAGAATAATTTGAATAGTTTGCAACTTTGCTTAATCTTTCTTTTGAGGATCTGGAATGCTCCTCTGAGGTAATTAAATATTATTATCCCTTTTTTACAGAATGGAAACATTCCTCTCTCTTAATCTCCTCTGTTAGTTTCTTTCTGTGTTTCATATGTGCAGCACATTAAGGACTCCTCACCATTCCCCGTATTTTTGACTATACCTTTATCACATTCCAGTCCCATCCATCCTGTGGCACAAGAACAACCATATGGATCTGGCAGACAGAACATATAGTTTTTGCAGCCATAGTTTTCTTTGCAGCTCTCTTCACATGTTTTGCCAAATGTATTGGCTCCACAAGCTATTGAAGGGAGAGAGTGAAAGAAAGATCCAAGAGCAGTAAGTCTGCAAGAGAGCTAATGCTTCCAATGATACAGCTTTAGACAATAGAAAACATGAATTAAAATGAAAAGTTACATTTTTACCGTTCAGATACTAGATCTATTAACTTCCAAGACATCTTAAGGCACTGCTGCACTAATGGTAAGTTCTGGCAGCTGAAACAAACATTGCTTTCTGCCATATAAGAATCCATCATCAAAGCCTCTATTGCTTTGGATATTTGGGCACAGAGCTTCAGCAATAAACCCTCTTTATAAGCCTTTCTAATATTGAATGGACAAACACTGCCTTGAAAACCAAATCTCCTTCTTAGAGGCCAGTGCATATAAAACTGCTCAAGTTTTTGCTTCTCTGCTTTGACCACTGATTAATTAGAGTGGTTCAGGTGTCATCTATTCCAATAGTTGCGTTGTAATATTTGCAGCACTGCAATTTGGTCAGAATATTTAGATACGTATTTAGCATTGTACTCACAAGTTGCTTGGACAGATCAGTGTGCAGTGTGCTCCTACTCCAATTACTCCAGAATCCAAACTAATTGTCACAGACACAGATATGCACAAACAGACATATATTATTGATACGCCCCTGCAGAGACAGTTCACCCTCTGACCAGGTGGCAGCTTGTTCAGGAGTAGCGTGGGAATCTTCGTCACAGGGCTTCATTTCCCAGTGCCAGTGTATGCTTCACATCCCACAGTCTATCATACATTTAACAGTCAGTCAGCAGCTTCAAGCATGCTGATTTTGGAGGAATTGGAAACATTTGTCTTAACTACAAGAGCTGCTATGCTAATTCCAGGTTCATCTCACCCAACACTGTCCTGTCTCCAGCACCAGCTGTAAATGCAATAGCTATAAAGAGTCAAACAGGGCTACTGCATTCTGCCAACTTCTATTACGGAGCACAAATTAATAAGCAATCTGTGAAGAGAATATTTGCTTACCTTTCTCACATGTTTTTCCCATAAAACCTGGAGGACAGATGCATTCCCCAGTATCTTCATGACAAATGCCATTGTTCATGCAGGAAGGGCAGTGGGAGCTACAGGAAGGGCCCCATTTCTGAGCTTCACATCCTTTTATGCAGAAATATAATGACATGTTTGTTGTCTCCTCATTCAATAACCAGTCAAGCAGTAAAATAAGTGACAGTATGATCCATATGCCCCTACCCCAAAATGCTGGCCAACCGGCTTAATGTAAAGAGGCACTTTTTTCATGTGGAAGTTTTCCTGTTTCTGGAGCAGCTCTACTGTGTAGTACACAGCAACACCACCTAGCATTTTCAGAGAAGGAACTGTGAAAGTCTTCCTTTTTTGAAATCAGAGGTAGATCTTTTTTTTTTTTTAGTTTGGGAAAGTAAGTTTGGAAGTTGTCAAAGATGTTTCATTTAATATTTGTTCTTATAGCAGGGATTTGAGACCTACGAAAGCTCCAGGGTTCACCTGCAGCTGGCTGTACCAATGTTAAGCCAGCAGGTCCGAGCTTGGCATCACTGGCATTGTACCAGCATTTGGCAAGTGATGATTTTTTTCTGTAGCAGTATTTTTCTTGAAAGCTCAATACAGCAGGTTCATCTCTGCTATATCTTTACTGTCTTCACTGGGCCTCTATAAGGATCAATCAACTGATGACATGTTTCTAGAAAAAATGGACTAAGAGCAGCCAGTATATATATCAGTTTTGATGCATGTCAGGATTTTCTTTCCCACTTCATAATTTAAAAAGATACTGCTACCATGAATCCTGCCAGTGAGAGTCTTGCTACTGATTTAAAAGAAGCAAAACTTAACCTCTAAACTTCACTACAGGAGTGTGTTGCCTCATCGTGCAAATGCTTAACAAATCCCTGCAAGATACAAAATTCACTGAGTTGCTTTTGAAATTAGCGGTGAGAGGACTCTGTAGTTTTCAGTATATTGATTTGTAACAATGTTTTGTACATCACAGAAAGTGATCTTCATGACTTCCTCTACTGTAAAAGTAGAACAGAGATGATAAACGGGAAACTGAAATAGGCTCACTAAAACTGGAGTAATTTAGTCAATTAAATCTTGGAACAGCTTTTTCAGATTTCAGCATACATTTAATGAGTCAACATGGTATTTAGAGCTTTGTCTTCTCCTTCTCCCACCCAGAATGAAATTACTAAATGTGCATACTTAGGGAAAAACAAACAAACAAACAAAAAAACAACCTTTGCTAAAATCGTCAATCTATGCCTATAACAGTAACTCAGAGAAAGCCTGAACATGTGTCTGAGCAGTGGCATGTAATTGTTCTTTATTGTTAGTGTGCTCCCTACAACTCTCCCAGACTACACCCAAGGAGTTTTCCCAATAGGCAGGATGCACAAGGCTTTTGACCTGTTCCAAGGCACGGGAGAGCATTTATGGGTAGTGTATGGGCAAGTCATCTGCTGTGCAGCTTGGCACTAGAGCAGAGAACAGACCTTGGACCATTTTATTTAGTAAGCTGGCCATAGCTTCAGAATCCAAATATGGGGCTTAACATTGATTCATTTGCAACTCCTGGATATCCTGTGGATGTTAGCAGGTAAAGTATGTTTTATTTTCAGAAACATTTTCTTCATCATGTAAAATGCTTTAACAGCTATTTATTTTCACACATCAATTTTACATTTCTATTCAAGTTAATAGAATATAATTTTCTTTATATCTGATGAAATTGGGCATGGCAGCATGGGCTACCAGACATCTAGAATGCTTAATAAAAAATATCCACTTGCACTGTGAAGTGGTCCAGTTTTCCACTGGGAGTTGAGCTTTAATGGCTAACTGTGGCAATTTTAAACAAACTGGGGTAGTTTGTGAAATTGCAATGCTGTACGCTAAAGATTATTTTAGAATAGATGGAGTTTGGATATAACTTACCACAGAGAACAAAGACATTTGAACATTTGTATTTTTTGCTCATATCCACATCATATGTTCATGAGAGACCCTGTGCTGCCTTCTTTGTTCCTAATTGCTTGATATTTGAAAAGCTGAGCTGCTGAGAAAAGAGCTGTCTCTCTTGGCAATGGCTAAGATGAATTGAACCTAAATCTGAAGGTTTTTTTTTTCTCTCTCAGCTGCTTAAATCATGATCAGCTTATATCGAAGATTGTTGGGAAAAAAATTCTTATGACATAATCTGATGGCAGCTCGTGCCAAGGAAGATTTTGTGCCTTATTTGGGCACAGTGTAGATTTCATGTCAGATTCATTACAACGTTAAACAATTAATCATTAGCACACAGTAATGGAACTTACGTCTTACAATAAGCCTTGTGTAAGCAGAAGTAAAGAGGTTTCCTCCTATGTATCTGGCAGAGTAAACCCCTGCATCCTGTGGCTGAACATGAGGATAGGAGACTTCCAGCTCACCCGGCACTTCGTGCCTGGGCACGGAGTGAATGAAGGAACCTGGGGAAGGAGCACACAGAGACAGAGGACAGAAGTCATTCAGCATTTACAGCCCGAGCAAGGTTGAGTTGGTCACTGAGGAGGGACAGCTGGGATGAACTAAGCAGCAGAATATATCCATGAGTTATGAATTTTCGGGCAGCTCTTTAACTGTGCTAGTTCTTGGTAGTTGGAGAGGTACAAGTGAAAAGGAAGCAGATGAATGGTGCAAACAGCTTGGAGTTAAGCACTGCTTTACAAGAATGTTGCTAGTAGTCTTGTGGTTAAAAGCCTTTTATTCCTTGGCCTTCCTTGAAGTCAGGGTGACTCCCTGTAAGGAGCCCTAGTGTGGCTGGAAGGAGTCAAACAGCAAATGCTGGGCAGGTCCTATTTAATCTCAGTAGCTCAGAGATTTACAGGAAGACAACAGTACAGCTTTATCATTTCTTCACAAACTTAATATGATTCTCTCTTTTTTTTTTGTTTTTTGTTTTTTTTCCACCATGGGAGCTTGTCTGTATTATTCTAGGCTTGCTGTAGTTGTTCATACATGCTTGCTAAGTAAGGCAAAAACATTTAGTCTTCTCCCATCCCTCTGGATCACCAAGTAATGACATTTGAACATGGGTTGCATGGGTTGCTGTCAAACAGAAGTTCCATCCAGTGCACTTCAGGACCCCAGGGAGTCCTCCCACCCCAATCTATTGCGGCAAGGCTGCTGCAGCCCGCTGATGACCATTCCAGCCAGCTATCACCAAAACATACATGTACATGCTCACACACACTGGCTCACAAATGTCCCTGCCGTAACTGGACATAGACACCCGGTGCCGCCAGCTGCTGGCCCCACACTTACAAGACCCTTTGACCCCAGGCCTGCGTTTCCAGTTGTGAGGAGTCAGTCCTGTTGTGCTACCTGCCCTCTGATCTGATCTGAAGGTCACCAGCAGAATATAGACATGCACAGACATGTCAGACATGTGCACACTCATGCTGAAGAATAATTAAGACTACAGTTTAATAAGATCGGACTAACTGTAGAGCAGGGCTGTGCCAGGCGAGTGTCCTGACTCGCAGCATACACTGGTGCAAGTGACACCTTTTACCTGCTCTCTGCACCTTTCTCCAATGCTTGTTCCTTTCCACTTCGCTTTGATCCCTCCCTTTCCCCCCATCGGCTCTGTCCCTAAACATGCGGTTATTTCACTCATTCCCAGTCCCCCTTGATCATCTCATCATAAGTTTGCCCCTTCTCCCTTGAGATCCATGATAATTCCCCTTCTTATCAGCTCTGGTTGAAGATCCTCAGGGTGTCATGTTGTTCCCCCTGTGGCCTCTCAGCAGCTGGAGAGCTCTGGCCTTCGGTGTTGTCTCTGTTATCTGCTGCTCCTTAGGGTTTGTGCGTCTGGTTATTTATTACTTCTCTTATTTCCCATCTTAGTCTTTTATGCTGAGTGACCATGAACCAGATGATACTCTCACAAACCAAACGCCCGTATGTTCTGCATCTCCTTACATTTACTGTGGTAATGGAACCTGGTAAGGAGCCACAGACCTTTTTTCACTATGCTGAAATCATGTACAGGCTAAAGATAAGCAGGTCGTCACTGTCTGGGATCATACTACCTAGCAGTCAAACTTCAGGCAGCCTAGAAATATTAAACTTTGTTGAGAGTCACAGTCAAAACAGCAGAAAGATAAGACCATGACAACACGTAACAGTTCTTCAAGGAAACAAGGCCAAAGAAAAAGAATGCAAGGGATTAGTTCTGGAACTGTTTTTGTTTGCTTGTCTTTTGAGTCATAATCTGCAAACTATGTTGACAGCAAAGTATTAAGAAAGCCTTACACTAACGTTGCATTAGCAAGGGTCAGTTTCTGTGGCTCATTTTCTATGATGGCCCATGTTATGCCAATGTCTTAACACAATTTTGTTTAACAGACCAGTTTTGTTCACTGGAAAACCTTTGTGAGGGTTTGCAAGGGGGAAGCGTTACTTTAAATGACTGAGGCAAAAGACAGCAACAGTTAAATGTATCAGGACATGCTTTTTCTGTTCTCTGCCAGGTGCTGTATCAGGAATCCTCTGGGATGATATTTCAGCTGCAGTCTCAGGTGGAGGACTTGACCTACTGTCCAGAGTGAATTTGAGGCTTTTTGCCAAATTTCCAGTTGGAGCCCCAGCTAAGGCAGCACCAGGATGTAAACACTCCTGCACCAACATATCAGCTGGAACTTGCATGGGAAAATGCTGACGGAGGTCACAAAATTTCCTTGGGGACCCTGAAAGGACAAGTGATTTTTTTTCTCCCAGCCTGCAGAAAGGAGCTCTGAGTGTTCATAAGTGGGACTGAAGCTGACTGACTGCACGCAGTCTTCTGCAGCATGCTGGCACGTACTGACATCATCCTGCTCTACTTACTCCCTGTTTCCTGGTAGCTCACTGTAAGCTAGACTGTCAGTAGACAAAGATGGAGCAGAATGCTGTTACATGTGCTCTCCACAGCTAGAATTTGCTGACATTTAACATTCTGATTAAATATGATTGCACTGTGAATTTTAGCGACCTCCATTTCTACAGGAGGTACACAGCAAACTGCACGTATTTCCAAGTGCTGGGCAATAGCGATGTACAGCTAAGCGCTGAGTTACATGTGATTTAGGTGCTATGTTAGACAGAAAAGCTGGTGTCATAAATTTTACAACCTGACTATTTTTGTAGTTGGATGAAGGGAAGATAAGGTTCTGTTAACAGTTCTGCCTTTCTAACAGCAGGTTACTAGTGCTTAATTTCTTAATCTAAAAAGCGTCACAGAAGCTCGATGGCCTATGAAAGCCATTTGAAGAGGGGATGGTATGCAGCTGAGAAGCAGTAGAAATGCAAAGAGAGATTCGGTAAATAAACCTTCAGAGGGAAAAAATAAAAAAAAAAAAGAGATGTGAGGGGATAGAGAAAGAAATGAAAAAAGAACCAAGCAAAGGCATTCTGGTGGAAGAGAAATAAATCAATCAATTTCACTATTTAGATATTGGAAATAATTCCTTTAGGGAACATTAGGTGCATAAGGAGTTATGCCTCGAGGAATGTGGCAGGTGGCTAAGACAATGATAGTAGGAAGAGGAGAGGTTAATTACCATTTTTGTAGATCACTGCATCTTCCTCTTTTGCTGCCATTCTGATGAAGGAAATATTCACATGCTCGCCTTTGTTTGCTGTAACAGTTAAGGCCACTGGGTGGAATGAAGCTAAAAACAGAAAAGGACATCAGTTTAGGATAAGCAGCAGTTGTTATCTCTACCTGATCTCTGGGCTGGAAGCTGGGAATGGTTTTACAGCATGACCCCCACTCATTTTCTGATGTTTAAATTGCCTTATTGCACACACTATTTAGCATCAGCCATCTTTACCCTGTGCTTTTGCAAACACACCTATAATCTGAAACATCAGAGTACCGCTAGAACCTGGAGCATGAAAATAGAAAAAGAAAAAAAAAAAGAAAGAAAAAGGGATTTTGACTGAGTAATTGGAAACACTTCCTAACTAGGAGCTCCACCTGCCTGTAAAATGCTTTCCTAAGTTTCTTCATCCCTTGAGACATTTTTCAAACAGACTGGATAAAGTACTGGAAAATGTATTGTAGGGAACAGGCAGTCGTTGGCAGACAAATAAATAGGCTGTGTGACTCAGTTCTTTTCTGGTTCAGCTTTCTGGTGCAGAACAGTTGAGACGGATCAGGATACTGCAGGGGCTGGGGGAGAGGCAGTAAGATAGAGTGGCCCATCCTTGTGTTCGTTCAACATGCTGTCTGTAAATGCTGAGAGTGTTAGCCTGCACTGAGAATAAAAGAAGAAACTGTACTCAGAGCCACTGTTGTTTTTACCAAAATACTCTCATCTGAAAATGTGACTTAATTAAAATAGAGGTTTTGTGGGAGGAGTTTTCTAGGTCAGTGGTATTTTTCAATTTTCTAGTGGATTTTTCAACTGGAATTGCATTTAACTTTAATAATTGAATTAAACGTCCAACTTTTTATTTTTTTTTTTTTTGGTTTCCAGGGAAATAGAAATCCATTTGCCTGCTCAAAAAGAAAAAGAAAAGTACTTTTATGTGTTTGTTTATAGCTCTTGATTTAAGAAAAAGAAGATAGTAGTAGATAGAAGGATTTTCACAGAATTTTTGTCTTTTACATATCATTATCAGTGGAAGAAAGGTCAAAGGAACAATTGGGGTAGAGGCAGAAGAATCTCAAGAAACTGTATTTTTTGTAACCAGTGAAATGTTCATTTTGATTGCAATGTATTACTTTGAAACAAGTTAGGTGAAATTAAAGATGCTTCCTTTCTTTTAGATGGAAAGTGCGTAGGGAAAACTGAGTTTTTTTTAGAACAAATTCATATTTTCTCATAGTTTTAGCCCTGAGATTTTATGCTGTACTGATATGCTGTATTGATAGATAATGTCATGTATCATGTGTCAAGAAAATTCTGAATTTTTCTGGAAGTTGCCTAATCAACTCTTTTTCTGACTGAGTCTTTTACATCCCTGTACTCTTCTTTGTAGAGTGCCCAGGGATGTGAAGCATTGATTTTTACTATCCCCTTTTCTCTTTCAACTTTTGAGGCTGTTTAGCGTTATAGTGCCTCCTCTTAGGTCAGTCTCTCCTGCATCTTGTTTCTGCCAGCTTGCAAAAGCTCAGTGCTGCTGCCCTTCCTTGCCAGGAAGGTGCGTGGGGCCTCTCCAACAGAAAGACTCACCTGAGCCTCAGCTGGGAGGGATTGCTCCAGAGCTGTTCATGGTCCTGGTTGGCTCTGTACTTGTGTAGGTTCCATTTTTATTAAAGTCAGATTTATTTCGTGGGATATTTTGTTTAAGGAACACCTACACAAGTTAGTATAAACTGCAGGCAATTTAATCATTAAAAATTCCATTTATCTTTTATCTCTTTTGTTGTTTTGTTTTGTTTCATTTTTAGAAAGCTATCAAGAAACTACTTTGGTTCTTGCCCGTGGTCGCAGAAAACAAATCTGGAGTCAGTGACTGAAATTTGGTTGCTAATAAATATAGAGGGGTAGGATCAGAAAACGGAAAAAAAATCAACTAATGTCTAGTTATATTTTACATGTAATAGAGATGTAAGTAAACGTCAGGTAGATGCTGCTTCAAAGCTAATATGAAGCTATAATGGTGTTAATATCTACAGAATAGTATTTTGTAAAATCTGAAGGAAAATAAAAGTAGTATTTTTGCAATATTTGTGGAAAGAATATATTAATACTTCCATTTCAGAACGGCATTTTAATTTTAAATCAAAATGATTGTGTAATGTTATGTGAAATAATAATAAGGAAAATTTGAGAAAAAATTAAAACATTTCTGTCAATCCAAGCCAGCCTTTCTGCCAGAATTTTCTTTCCTTGTGAATGTTGATGTTTAAAAGTTTTATTTCTAACTGAAATGAGCCTCTGGCACATGTTTTCACACCTTCCTCGGTAAGTGCTATCTAATTGATTTCAGCAAGACTCTTCCTGCATGCTACCTAGCACATGCATGGTACAGCAGGAATCTATTGAGCTTCTGCCATGTTACCGAGGCACTGGTATCTCGGCTTATGTTTTAGAGGAACAGAGAATTCTCATATAGAATAATGAAATAAGTTCTCATAAAAAACGGGCAAACAAAAACTAAGAGCAGTCCCAACTTCTTTCAGCTGCTGAGTTAGAAGTTATTTGTGAATAACAAATACCTGGTGAAAACCATGAAATGTTTAGGAAACGAAAACTCAAGAGCTTTCCCAAAAATGAACAGTTAGTTACAAATGATCCTAAGTGTTTTAGTTGTAGTGGTTTCTGCACTAAATTTTGTGAAGAATTACTAATTGTTTTAACAAGGTATTAAACTTTTGTGTTCCCATTTTCTTTTCTTTGTATGTTGTTTACCTTAACCACAAGACTTTTTCTTCACAGTATTGTTGCAATGGAAAGGAACCCATGGTCCCTGGTAGGCTCAGTTCCAAAGTATTTTTAGACTGTGAGTCGTATTTCATGATTTCACATCTTGAGTGTGCCAATTCCTTATAGAGACATAATGAACTGAGTTGCAGGATAAGTGTTGTAACGTTGTTTCACTAGTGTTTCCATTATTGTCCCTTTGCCTGCTCTGGAGAGTTTCTGTGGGAGAAACTCAAAATTATATATGTGAAAAAACATATTTATGGTGTAGAGAAATTGAACAAATTGTGTATGACTAGATGCAGGACAAACTATGTAGTGTTCTGTTCTAGGTGTGTATGCTATATGCAGTATAATAGTTACTCCCCATCTACATGAAAAGCATAGTCTGATCCTTATTATTGCGTGTATGAATATTACATGTGTACCCATAATGCTGAAATACTAAAATATGCAGGAAAATGGACTCCTTACTTTCAGAATGGCAAATGTGTAGAGTAAAACAGGAAAACGAATGTTATTCTTCCTACTATATAGCGAACATCTTCACTGTATCTTCACATCTGACAACAGGTACATAATTAAGCAGGTGGCTGTTTCCCATGCCATGAAGTCAGGGGGGCTACCCAAGTGATTGACGCTCAGCGAGCATTTCAGTAGCTTCTTGGCCTGAGGCTGTAAAACAGTGGCTGGATTTTCAAAAGTGCCTCTCCTTCCTGTGTCTTTTGTGTCCGCAGTGGGAAACGGCACGTTTCAACTCTTGCTTAACTTTCGGTGTTGGACAACAGACTGCATCTTTAAAAATTATTCAGACAACAACAGTAAAGGGCAAAAAGGCATGTTTTCCAATTACAGATGCTTTGCCAAACTGCACAGTCCTTCACTGACCTTTTCTTCCTCTTTCTGTGGACTTAATAGCTTTGAGAATGTCTGTCATACCTCTTTCTCACCCATCTAGTCTGATTAGATTATACATGTTCAACACTGAGTTTCTAGCTCAAATTTTGTTAGTCAAGCTTTTGCAAGGAAAATCTGAGGAATAGACTCAAACTCAGAAATGATTCATAGAAGCCTACCTAAAGCTGACGTGAATGCTGCATTATTTCTGGTTAGAACAACTTTTTGTTCTTTTGTTAGAACAACATAGGAAGCTCTCAAAGTTTGATTAATTTCTCTGCTGCTAGCTGCACAGATAGCGACTGCAAAAAATTGATCAATTCAGAGGACACACATCCACACATGAAGGTTGCTGTACACGGCAGCCAGAGCTGTGCTCAGCTCATCGGCATTCTGCCAGAGGGAGGGTCAACATGAAGACGTCATTCCCTCCTCCAGAGCTTTCCATGGACTGTTATCTTATGTCCTCCTCCCCGCTGCAGCCTCCTCTGAAACAACAGAATTGACTTCCCTGCAAATGAAGTGCACACTCAGAGCTTTCCTGGTGAAAGAAAACCCTTCAGGACAACATTGGGCCAGAAGAGACACAAGCCTGATGAAAATGTGCTTGTCCTGCCCACCTTTCTTGGAACATTCCCATACCAAGAGAAACAAATGGACACCAGCCATAGTTCAGACAAAAGAAAAGTCTCTTTTTCTAAGATGTTTGTTTTTTCTAAGACTGTATAATTTTGGGAGATACCAATGATGATAGTTCCTCTTATTAATACTTCAGAAACAAAGACAAAAAATGTCAATTGTCCTCACAGCCCAGCTGCTATGGTGTAAAATGTTAGCAATACAGTAAATTGTGCTAAAATCAGTTGAAGTTCTAAAAACTTGATTTGCTTTGGGATACTAGCCAGAATTCCTTGATTTTTTTCTGTAGTTTATGGTAATCTCTGTGCTGTATAATTTGTCCTATAAATCTTACAAGGCCATATACAGGACAGAGTGCTGGTCTTTGGGAACCCCACCTTTGCACCCCACTATCTATCTCACTGCCAAATTTAATTTTTCTAATCTTCATAGCCTTACAACTCACACCAAATCAAAAGTGAAATATGCAGTGGATTTTTGTGAATAACCTTCTCAGAATCAGAGAAACTTCCCTGGAGTCCCTTTCCATTGTTGTGCTGGATTTTTTTTTTTTTGCGCTGACAGACTGTGCAGATCGGAAGTGTTTGATGTGTCGCTGTGCTGAACTGTGGGCAGTTATTTTCCAGGCTTAGGTTTCCTACCAAGGAAAAGGACAGCAATGTCTGGCTGTCTACATCCCAGACCTGTCAAGATTTGAAGTGTAACCGTGTTTAGAAATCAAGGGTCTAGAGTGTGAAAATTGCAGGGAAGGGTTTTGCATGTGCATTATTTCGTGGCATCAGTGAGCCTTTACCACCTGACTGCATGTTCCTGGCAGTAGCCAGATGCAGGCAGAGCACCTATAGATGTCTGACTAACTTCCACGAGGAAATGACTAGCAGCTGGTGTCAACCAGTTGTCTCTGCACTTCAGAAGAAAAACATGGACTTGAGCCTGGTCTATTTTTGTTGACTCCAGGCGGCCTTGCCAGCTCTGGAGCCACTTTCGTGCCCACTTGTGTTAACCAGGGACGACTGCTGGTGCGCACGCAGCAACATGCAAAATTCAGCTCTGATCCCTGTGCAGTACCTCCCAGCGGCATCTTCATGGTGTGTATCCTCGTCACCTCATCCTTGAGCTTCCCTTCACAGTAGTATGCTCCAATAGTCTCGCTGGCCTGTTCCCTTTTCCACACCACCATTTTGGCTGTGGCTCTCTTTGAGTCTTCACTCACTTCCAGCGGCTCTCGGTGCTGGTTTGTCACATCCTCGTGGTCCCGGTCAATTGTGATGGACTCACGGGAGCGCCACTTGGAAGTGATACAGATGAGTGATGTCTCCGAGTTGCCCACCAGAGGGAATGAGTTGATCAGTATGAGGTCCAGTGCTGCTTCCACTTTACCTAAGAAAAAAAACAAACAGCAAGTGAAAAAAAATTACTGCAGATTTTGAGTTCGCAGCTAATCAAATCACCAGAGAAACTGCTTCATCAAACACGCAGGCTTCCTCTGGTTGGGTCTTACACAGCTTTAGGGCAAAATAAAAAGACTGCTGATTAATTGTTCTGTTACAGCTAGTAAAAGTTTAGGATTTACTTAACATGTCAAGAACAGATAAGCTTTGTTCTTCTCAGAAGAGGAAATAAACCTGCCAGGCTTGCGTAAGTACTTCCTAAAGCTGTTGCAGAAGCCCAGGGAAAATCTTGGGCTGCAGAAGCAGATCGCTCCGTGGTTAGCTGGACATGTACACAGCTGCCTCAATTGTGGTGCTTTGCCAATGAGAGGACTGGTTATCATCAGGTCGTCAGCTTAACAGGGTTTCTGTTATGTACTTTACATGGGTTTAATATGTATGAATTGGTATTAGGAGGATGTGTCTTTCAGCTTTAGGAATTAATAGTATTTTGAACACTTGGAATACTTTTTCAAATATTTTGAAAAAATATTTTTTTATTGCCAGACTTAGTTGTTTGAATGTGGATGGATGGCAGCAGGAGAATAAAAGTCCCCTATAATCAACGCTTTACAAATAATAGGTGTGTCCCTTCACCTTTGAAATCCACGGTAAGGAGAAGGGAAACGGTAACATTTTTTCCAGCTGAAACAGGAAGAATAATTGATTTCTTTTATTTACCACATCTATTTTCCTGCTTTGGATACAAGCTTGCTTTGTATTTATACAGAGAGACTCAACATTTTAGCGGCATTCGGCTTCCAAAGGTTTCTCTCGTTGGAAGGAACGGGTACAGTCTTAGATAAGGGAGGCCAAAAGGTCTCGGTGCTTACTGCAGCCTTTGCGTGTGTCCCTCCAGCTTGGGGCCAAGAGAGGAGGTCCTTCTCTGCTCGGCGTGCCAGCAGCCACTCTGGGGACCAAAGTATCTCGACAGCGTGCTGACACTCACCACACCCAGCCCCGCGACAGCCACCACCCCGCGCTGTGCCAGCCCAGATAACTCGCGGTTACACAATGGAGAAATGAAACCTCCTGGAAAGGATGCAGCACGCCGTTACAGTAAACACTGCATAAAGGTAGGGGTCAGCGGAGTCAGTTCATCCTGCCACACGTTACGAAAGTAAATCCTTGGAGTGAAGTTAAAGAGCTGTGTGATAGAAGTGAAGCCAGACTTGTGCGTTCGCTTATAGGTCATTTGTCTAAGTATGTTTCTTATCTGAGGAGCATTTGTGCTCTTACTGTGGGTCTGACACACCAGCTGTAGGCAGATGTGGTTCAAAAGTCACCAACATTGAAAGCAGAGAGCTTTAATTTATGTTAGCGGGGATCTTCCCCATGGTCTCACATGCCAGGTAGAGATATGCTTAAAATCATAAATTGCAAGGTCCTGTTTTTGGTGGAGTTCCACAGAGCTCAGAATCAAATCTGGATCCAGACTGCGTGACTTGTTACGATGATCTGAGTTGAGATCAGGAAGGGTGCTGCAGGTTAGATCTGAGCTATTTGGATGTTTCTGCCTAGCACCCACAGAGCACAGAGCTGCAGCTGCCTTTCCCATACAGGGTGATGGGCCCAAGTTGCTGGGGTCCCTCAGGAGCTGCTGTGCATGCAGGGCTCTGATTCCATTTCTCTGCTCCCAGCATTTCTCTGTTCCTTCACTTCCAACATAAACTGAAAGGTGAAAATAACACCTCTTCTTCCCCTGTATCTCAGACTTTTAACATGCTGAGAAGTAGTAGGAGAAATCTGAGTTTCGAGGACTAGCTTTTGTGTTGCCTTGAGTCCTTATGCAAGATAGAGCAAAGCAATATCATATCAGATTCGGTGCATTTGCTGCAGTTTCCTGCTTCTTTGGAGCGGTACAAATTGTGTAAGTCAAGGTATAGAACAACCTTAGCTCAG
The DNA here is from genome assembly GCF_040182565.1 of Anser cygnoides. Lineage (NCBI taxonomy): Eukaryota > Metazoa > Chordata > Aves > Anseriformes > Anatidae > Anser > Anser cygnoides. The sequence continues at coordinate 13,821,356 of NC_089912.1, read as the reverse complement.
GCCTATCACTCATTTTTACTTGTGATTATTCTGGAGGAATCCAAATCTAGCCACAGCTGGGTGAGTAGTGTTATAGTGGATTGTCTAAAACTAGGTGTCCTTTGGCATATTAAACCCTGAAGAGCAACTCAGACACCTGCGTGATGCTGATGTAACACAGATGGAGTCTCATGTCTTTATGGAGCAGCATATAAAGACTTTTCTGTGTCTAATAGAGAGTAATATTTATGCTTAAGTACTGAATCATTCCCCAGACATGATTTGGCAGCTAAGATTTCACAGTTGGAGTATATTGCATGCAGAAATTAAAATACATCCAGGTGAAAGTTTTGCACTAACTGAAGGTAGACTTTAGGTGTATTTTGAAAACATTGACCCCTGCAGCGTGTTCACTTGAAAGTGTTTCACTGGTTCAACTCAAAAGTCTAGCAGGACTGGCCTTTTGAAGTCAGCCTAAGGCCTCTGAGGTGACAGGAAGGCTATCCTTGACTCCTCTGGGAGTTCCTGTGCTCAGATTACGGAAAAACAGAAACAAAAACAAACAAACAAAAAACAACAAAAAGAACAGAAAAGTGTAAAATCTACATATGCTTTGTGCTTAGGGTTTCCTAGAGCATGTCTTTCTGGTAATGCATCTCAGCAAGGACCCAGCCATCCTTGCTGAGAAGGAATTTTCGTTACCTAGGGCTGCAAAAAGTAGACAGATCCTGCCCTTGGTATTAATGAAGACTTTGAGCGTGCAAGGACTAAATAAGGACAACAGGATTTGGCTCTCTGAGAAAAGTACAACAAATACAGACAGGAAACAGCCTGTCCCTGTATCAGTGACAATACTCTGTGTTTCCTTGAAAAAGTCCTTTGACTCCTGCCCTGGTCCTTGAAGGACTGACCTTATCAGGAAGGCAATTTGCTGTGTGTGCAAATAGATCTAGAGAAGAGAGAACACTCACTTAAGCTGGTGTTGAAAGTGGGAGATGCCATGCAGAGAGGATTAATTGCCTGATATTTATGACACATGTTCATTGTTGAACAGGGCTTTGTGCTCTCCTGGCACAGAGAAAATGGCATCCTCCAGAGCAGTAAGTTTAAATAATAGTGCACCCACTGAAACCCAAGTGGCAAAACATACGCAGGGAGACCTTTGCCCCTGCCTTACCTGCAAGACTGTGCTCTCTCTTATTAATTAATACTGGGCTGTACTGACCTGGGCAGCACCAGCAAGACTTTCTCCTTGGTCTTTCACAGCTTCTCTGGTACATAGTCCTCTGGGGAAATCACACCAAACAGAGGATAAGTGTATATCATGCTTTCTCTGCAACCTCTATGCAGTCCCATTCCCTATCAAAATGCCGTTTGAACAGGCACACAATCAACATGTTTTCAGTGCTTTGTTGCACCAGCAAAACTCAGCAGAAGCTTGATCAAACATCTCTGGGAAATTCCCTGGAACATATCCCAGACACAGGTCTGCTCAAAGAGCATGACATTCTCTAATAAAGTTTGAAACGTCACTTCCCTAGACCAGAACTGGTGCTAGACACTAGTTTGGGGACAAAACAACAAGGCAATCTCAAGAAGAGATAACTTAATGCCACAGATGAATACATAGAGCAAATGCTATGAGAACAGAAAAGTGTTATGATTTGTCCTTTCATCTCAGAAAGTCGCTGCTCAAATATTTCTTGATTTATACTTAACACTTGTCTGGTTCCTGGGAAATCATGGAAATACTCATTACAATTTCTACCTAACACGAGGCCTTTGAAAAGTTCCCTGTTAACCAGAAAACCATCAGTACTGGCTAACGCACCTCCACCACAGCAGTTAGCCACAGCAGTCAGCTTCATCAAGGTGAACAATAACCATAACCCACTGCCCCCCAAACACGTATTTAACCATCAGTCCAAATTTGCAGAGTTCATTGAGAATGCAAAGTTCTGAGTAAATGTTTTAGCTATTTATACAGGGTAGTAGTGGGAGGAAAAAATAATTCACAGCTCTACAGCTATTGAAGATCTAATGATGTATTTATTTTCTTTTGTAGCACTTTGTTAGTAATTGCTTGAGGTGGCTGTGAGATAAAAGTCCTTCCCTTTGCATCTGGAGCATAATAAAGAAAAAAGAAGAGCTGTTGTAGGAGGTGGGTGGAGACATCAATTAATTAATTAAGAGAGGAGGTGAGGAGAAAGCAGAAAGGAGAAAGGTTTTTACCCAGTAAATTCCAGCTCTTTTTTCATCAGGTATAGTGAGAGGAAAGAAGGGTGATGTAAATTTGAACTGCTTACTTGTTTTTATTACTGTTATTACTTGGAACGCAAATTATTTCTGTTAACAACTACCTGAAAATGTGAGTATAAATCGTATAGGTACTATACTAGAATCTGTGCTTAGTGTATGTTTGGTGTTATGTTGAGAGCAAAGCAATCAGTTTCATATTTCTGTTCTAATACTAAGCGCAGGGCTCAATAATTATTTGAGACTGGTGAAAATGTGTATCACAGACTGTAAAGTCACCAACTCCCCTCTCTTTCATGTTTCCTAAAAAAAAAAAACACACCACCAAGTGCTTGAAAGTATGTGGTTTTGATTTAGAGCAAGCCTAACTTGTTAAATCCCCCGTACCTCAGATTTCTCCTTGTATCTTGTTTTGTACTTTCCTGTTCAGCTGTACACTCCTTGATTCTATTTTACTGCATAAAACCACCCAACGAACTAGAATAATATAACTAAGCTATTTAGGAATACAAATAGCGAAAATATAAGCAATATTACTGAAAAAGTATAGTACTTGATTAATTCTTAGTGAACTACTGAATAAATTACATTGAAATCTATTTATTAACAAATTCATCAATCTGGAAGATCGAAATAATGCAGCTGAAATATGAAGAAGTTAACAAAATAGAGACCTGATCCGTTACTCCTAAGAAAGAAGAAATGAGTACTCCTCATTTAATATTAAAATTAGTCAGAAACTGGCCCCAAAAATTAGCTGTTTGGGAATGTTTTTCATGTGGAGAATAGAATATACATTGCACCAGAATTTAGCAATCATTATTTCCTCTTTTTTTTTTGGGTGTGCACTCAATATTTCTTGTATAAATCTTGGTTATTTTTTTCGTTCGTTCTCCAAAAAAGTAAGTGATCTGGGGAGCCTTTGAAATCACATATTCATTTTATGGACTCATTTTTCTCTTGGTGTCCTGGAAGCTTCGTCTGGGATGCAAAGACAACAGCAGCTTGGGTGACTTCTAACAGTGAGTCAAATTCTCCTCTGAGAGCTCAGTCCTCAAGAGGAAGACACTGCAGAGATTGTTACCCCAAACAGATTAAGGCACTCCAGCACATAGCAGCAGCAGCAGGATAAAAAAATAAAAAAAAAATGCAGAAATGTTGCTGAAAAACAGCTCATAAAAGAGCAAATAGGTTTGCCAATAAAGCCATTTCTGTTGTACCAGGTGTCCAAGAAAAGACTCTTACTACTTGCATCTCATGGATGCTACCGGGCAGCTGTGGGCCAGCTTGTACCTCAATCAATGTGTCTTACCCTTAGAAACAGGGCATTGTTTTGGGAGGGAAGGCATTGTGAAACTAAAAAGAAGCAAAAATTAGTGACAGAACATCATTTTGCTACTTAGTAGTAGTGGGAAAACCTGAGCACAAATATGAAAAATGTCACAGTCTGCCAAAGCTATCAGGTCTAATACTTTCTTAAGGGCCCTTGGGTACATCTGGAGCAGCTGAAGGAAATGCAACCGTCTACTTTCAGAAGAAAGCAAAACTGTTTTCTCTACATTCCAGTTGTTTTACAACTTATCAAAGCAATATTTTAAGATGAAAAGGCTAGAAAAGAAATACTGGTGCAACTTGTTTGGTGTTTCCCAATTGAGGGTGTCTAAATATTTCTGTGTGGAGTAATCCAAAAGTAAGAAGAAAAAAGCTTTCTCACAACTTCTCCTTCTGCATGGTTTTGTTTTCTGCAAGTAAAGCAGAAAACAAACTATCAGCAGAAATTGCTTGAGCAAGCAGCTGACAATGTGCTAGGTAATGCTGAAAAAGGATGAAGAATGTGGGACGACTGGGGTAGAACAGGCTAAATCCAGCGGGATTTGCAGCCAGCCAAATATGGGTACTACGATCAGGGAAGTACTTGCAGGCAAGAGTAAGTTTGTCCATATCAAGGATGGTCCTTGTCAGTTGCTTTATGAAGCTGCTGTTTATACCATGTGCTAAGCTGAAGTGTACAAAATGTGAAGTGTACAAAACATATGCAATAATTTTGTTTTCATAAGGTGTATCAGAACAGATAGCATGTGTAAGGTTAATAGAGTCTGGAAGTGTCCGTGGGCTTTGGCTGCTGGATGGACATGGTTCTTGCCTGTCTAGTCGTGTATCCTCATATTGCTGCTTACTGACTTCTCTGAGTAGGTTTTTTTTTCTATTTATGAATACACTTTGCGACTGTCCCTGAGCAGTGGCAGGCCTAGGATGAACAACCAGCAAATAATACAAGATAAAATCATCAGCCCTGTCAGAAGTGCAGATGGAACTGCATTGTCTTGAGAAACTTGTTAGACTTCAGAAGGGAGATTAAGCAAGCCACCGCATTAGTCAAGTTGACACAATGCAGAAAGTAGATAAGCACCAGATAAGCAAAAAAACTGACCTTCAAGCAGAAAGTTTAAGTACATTACCCCTGAATAGTGAAATTTCAGATTTGTGAACCTGTCTTTCAGAAATCCCTTCAGAACTTAGCAATGACCCAGAATCCCTGTGTCATAAAAGTGTTTGCGTTTCCTAGTGATGACTTAGAAAATGAATTTTGATGGGATTTGTTACTTCGTTTTGATATGACCCTTTACTAATGTTCTTAGTGCATGTTCTTTGTTTGGGTGTTAGAAACATAGAACATTGTTGAGCATTGTCGAATATCCTGAAATGGAAGGGACCCACAAGGATCATTGAGTACCACTCCTGGCTCCACACTGGACAACCCCAAAACCATGCCCTAAGTCTGAGAGTGTTGTCCAAACACTTCTTGAACTCTGTCAGCTTGGTGCTATGACCACTGCCCTGGGGAGCCTGTCCCAGTGCCCGACCACCCTCTGGGTGCAGAACCTTTCCCTAACCCCCAGCCTGACCCTCCCCTGTCCCAGCTCCATGCCGTTCCCTCGGGTCCTGTCGCTGTCCCCAGAGAGCAGAGCTCAGCGCCTGCCCCTCCGCTCCCCTTGTGAGGGGGCTGTAGGAATTATCAAATCTGGTTCATTGCTGTGAGTCTCCACTGAACTTGCAGTGGAACAGCATTCTTACTATGATCTTCCTAGTTAGCGTAAGTTAGATAATATCTTCAGAGAACAGTCCTCCACTGCAGTTTCTTTTAACACATTTCATTTTCATCCCTTGGGTCCCAGGTGCATCTCACACAAATATAACATGAAGGACTTCCAGAAGCAAATCTTCTGGGATGGACAACCCAGCACTGGAAAAGGACTCAGCATCCTCCCCAGTGAGCTCAACAACACAAGGTGCATGCCCCTCCATGTCACATATTATTCCCTGTGTCACAGTGGGAGCTGGCACTGGACCTGTATGTCCATCCCAGAGAAGCGGTAGAAGTATCCATTTTTCACGTGTTTGTTCTGTGCCCACACAACATCCTCCGTGCCGCAATGACTGCTGTGGAAATCTGTGTGTTTAAGAGACAGGTCTGGGCCAAGCAGGCTGAAGTCTACCCGACCGATACAGAGCAGGTCTCCCACACAGGTGGCACACGAAGGATCAGCTCCACCTCTCCCCTGTCCTAAAGTCTGCAGCTCAGCTGCAGTCAGTCTTGCTGACTTGTGTGATCCCTTTTCTTCACCTAAAGCCTTTCATGTAAATTTATGTGGGGATCAGACCATCTCAGTAAAATGTTTCAGCTTCATCTTTTTCCCTCTAAAAGTGAAATTTCAGCAAAAAAGTAATCCATCCAACCAACTTAATCATGACTAAATATCCAGACAATCGAATATGTATGTACATAATCTGTATCTAAACCAACAGCATATGTTAACACTTGTGAATGTAGCATGATTTCATTTCTCCCTTTTAGATTTGATTCCTTTGGGTCTGATGCAATGCCTCTACACCCCTGACTGTTCCCAGCTGCTGGAATGGCCTTTGGGCACAGAGGCTTGCTGAGAGCCACCCTGCCTCTCGCTGGGGCTGAACCAGGCAAACACCAAAAGCAATCTATAAAGCTAAGAAGAAATAACTGAAGACAGTTGGCCCACTTTTGTAATTCCATGTAGGGTAGGTGCACAGAGCTGCCTGCACAGGCTGAAGCTGTTGGTTTTGGCTCCTAGCTGCAGAGTCAGGGGTAGTGAATTAGGTCACAGCTGGAATATTTTTCTTTGCAAACATATAGTCAGCAGTGTAGCTAAGAAAGAACAGCTTTCCTTTCTCCCAAAATGTAGATATATCCATTTCGTAGTCATGGTTGTCTTAGCAGACCTGTGCAGAGGTAACAGGAGTCAGCAGGTCACCGAGGTTCAACCAGTGATTCCTGTGGCAGGCCATCAGTCCTGGGTTCAATGAAGGCTGTATCTCAACAAGAATCTAAATTTTATCTAAATTTGAGGCTCATGAAAAACCCAACAGGACACTGATTCCTCTGAGAAAATTATACAAATGTGGCCGGCAGATGCAACTGCTGGATCTCACAAATCAAATACTCTTCAGGAGTGAGAACCCTTTTTAATTTTTTTCTGCAATCCACATTAGTAGTTGTTTGATCATAGAGTCTTAGGATCACAGAATGGTTTGGGTTGGAAGGGACCTCAAAGACCATCCAGTTCCAACCCCCTGCCATGGGCAGGGACACCTTCCACCAGATCAGGTTGCCCAAAGCCCCATCCAGCCTGGCCTTGAAGATGTCTGAATTGTAGGTGTCTGAAATGTTCCGTGTCAGTCTAATGTCTAGTCAGAATAGTTTCAAATTAACTGAGATTGAAAGCTCAGGCGTGGTTTGTATCCACTGCCTGAGCTGTCAAGAGGCTCAAAAAGCCAGCACCTCAGCCACAAGAGAGGCTGTGGTCAAAGTTCAGGTACCACTGCAGACAGATGACAGCCTGTCTGAAGATGCTCATGCAGTCCTAGTCTCTCCTTTAGTTATGGGAAGAATGACAGTCATGCACACTGCCACGGGCATGTGTGTGAGAAAGTGCACCAGGAAAAGTGTCGGTTTTCAATAGGTTAAGTCAGGCTTCATAAAGGAAAAACAAATCTTGAGACAGGATTGTTAAAACTTTCCAGTCTGTAATTAGAAAATGCAATTTCTTTGTCATTTTGAAGAGCATACAGCATCACAATTGTGCTTGTGTGCATTTGTTAGTGTATATTAAATGCTGCTTAACTTTCTGAATATGTAAAGGAGTCATGTAATAATAATATTTATAGGTATATGTATATTTTTCGTGGTAACACCTGCTGATCCCAAGGAAAGCTCAGCCATCTCCAGGGATATAGCACTGAATTGCACTACACTGTTAGTTCCACTGTTATCTCTTCTTTAAAGGCTAATGTAACCTTTTGAGTCTTTTACCATATATGGATCCAGAAGCAAAATCACCCACCAAAATAAGAAATCCCATGATTTTAGAAACCCACTGGATCTGATGTTACTGGTAGCTCAGAGCTGTAGCACCAAAGGTTCCATCTTTGAGAATGGAGACATCTGACAATGTATTTTTTTCCTGACAGAAGCACTCAACAAAAACTGCTTGAAACTGGGTTTAATTGTCACCAGCTTCCACAGATCTCTTACTCAGGGTGGCCAACTTGCCTAGACAGGGCTCATGCACCATCATTTCTGAGAATTATCCCCCCGTGAGAAGCTGCAAGCAGAATTCCAGACCACCTGAGGAAGCTTGCTTCTTGCAAGAGGCAAGTTGTGACACTGGGCTACTTGTTGTGGAGTAGGTGAGTCTGAAGCACTTTCTTGGTCTGTGCTCAGCAGGGGCTGTACCACGGCATGGCCCTGGGGCTCAAATCCCCACCGCATGTTGTGCGCCAGGATCACTTTGATTCTACAAAGCATTGACTGGAGCAGAACCAACCGAAAGACAAACAGGTGGGGAGGCGCAGTTTGGTTTCAAGAATCCCTCTGGAATTAAATTCAGCCTCTTTTCAGTAAAACTGGAGGCTGGCTGTGGCAAGGAGTGACTCTCTGGGCACCGTGACAGGGGGGTGTATTGGGGTACTGAACACCAGACCTTGAGCTCCGGCTGCGAATGGAGTACCATTATCAAAAAAAGGAGTTAAATCAAAGGCCATTCCTTGTAGCTGGGGGCATGTTGATGGTGGAAGAGGGTTGGGGTGGGCTTGGAACCTGCTTACAGCAGCCCGTGGCAGCAAGGAGAAGATGAAGTGGCAGCGGGCGCAGAGCCCCCGCTGCGGGGCAATGTCAGCGCCGCTTTCCTGAGCTCCGCCTGCAGTATCTGGAGGAAAGCGGGCTCGCATTGTCTTCCACCGCTCGCCCCAGGAAACATGATATCATTCCCAAACAAAAGCGGGAAAGCTGACAGATCTATTGAGATGGGTGTGACTGCGATACACACCTAAGCAGCCAGCCCCTGTGGAAAGGGTTGTGACGAGCGGCCCGTCAGCACCCCGCTGCCAGCACTGTCCGCCCGCGCTGCTCGTCTGCGCAGCTGGCTGCTCGTTTCTGCCATGCCTGCAGCTTCATGAGCACTGCCTGCCCTCCATGGCATCGAGGTGTGTGCCACCGCGTAGAGCAACAGCAGGGGTGAGGAGAAAGAGCTGGGGTAATTGGTCTGTATTTTCTTCTCCGTCCATAATGCCTAGAACACCAGAAATTGCCTTAAAGTGACGAGCTGTAGGTGATCTGAGGGCCACGTAGGTTGGATCAGTGTGCAGCTAAGCAATCATGGAACTTAAGCCACAGAGGAGGGAGGAACTGGTAAACAATGTACAGCTTATTACAGCGCTGGCTAGATAAGAATACTTACAAACACACATTCAACAGATTGTAAACACTTTTTTTTTTTTGCCTGTGTAAATCTCTTGCTTTTTCTAGGTGCCAAAATAATTAAAAAATGAGAAACATCTCAAACTCATTAGTTTACTTAGCTATTAACATGCTTCTAATTGTGAAGGTCTGTAAAGTGAGTTACCCTGCAGGGAGGACTTCTGCCTTCTCGTGCTTCTTTCTGGTTTTCACTGCAACACAATCTGCTGTTTTACAGCTTCTTGTGTTTTTGCTGAGAGATGGACTGGAAGAACCCATGTGTGTCTCAGTGACATTTTGGAGTGAGTCTAAGGTTACTGTGTGAGATGCATTTCTGTTTTACAGATTATGCTTGGTATGTTTTCCTGAAGAAACTGTCCAGAAATTCAAAATATGGGAGGTGATAGCAATACTTAAATGCTGAGCAACCGAGAGTCCCATGGGAAGAAAGCGAGGCTTCCTCAGGACTGTGCTTGTGATAGCTTCAGCGATGATCTCCAACTTGCCTGTTCTGAACGCTATAAACCAGATTTGCATTAGTATATTTCTGCTTTATACCTTTCTGCAGATGTCTCTTACGACTAACTGCTGACTTGCTAAAGTAATCACATTTGCTGATAATACCGAACCATTCTTCAGCTGTGCTTGAAGTGTTATTAATTGGCCTTATACAATGTGCATTCTTCCGCCCTTTTTGTCCACTTACTTTCATGCGGATTCCAGCTGCAGAATCTAGTCTAGAAGCTTGTACTGGAATAATACTTGTCTAAAATGTGGTACGGGAATACCTGGAAACGTCAACACTTCCTGCTGCACCGCCAGTTCACAAAGTGAGGCACAGAAGGAGTCAACATTTAGTCTGTGTCTAGAGCAGATAATCTGGGGGAGAGACGCTGATGATTTCAATGTAATGAGCTTTATGAAAAGGTTAATACCCTCAGACAGCAGAGAAAACCTGTTGCAGTGTTCAACACTTAGAAAGAGGTAGCAGCAGCTTCTGACCATAGGAGCACGCTCCCTGGGAGCTTGCACTCTGTCCTCCTCCCCTCACTTGCTGTGAGAGAGCTTCACCGGGGTAAGTGGTCTCACTGAAGCAAACACAAGTACTTAAATCGGTAAAGATAACTCCTAGAATGAGAAGTGGGATTTGTGCTTTGCCTGTGCGTTGGAAGCAAGAACAGCGTGACAGGTCGACTACAGACAGTAAAGCAAAAGCTTACCTGAAATCATCAGGCTGAATCCATAGAGAACCAGAAGTGCTAAAGGGTCCATGCTTTCCAAGATATATCCATGCAGTTCTTGCAGCCACTCATGGAGTATTCTTTTCCTGGGGCAGGAGTTTACCGGCGACTCTCCTCCAGCATGCTACGCCGCAGCGTGTTTACAAGTCATGGGCAAGAAACCGGCGCGGCGGAGCAGGCTGGAACAGTCTCATTGCTGTCTGAGTACAGGGAGTTTAAGTTCCTTTTTCCTGTTTCCTTTGTAGATTAGGATGGGAAAGGCAGGATCTTAAAGGCATTTTTATATCAGCAGGGCTGCAGGGCAGCGTGAGCCCCGTCCATCCAGCAATACATCAAAACAGTTATCGGGAGCTGCTGGGGGAGCAGAGGACGGCTGCTGGCCACCGTCAGCAAAACAGGAACAGCGGTGGCATCCTCCAGCCGGCGGGAGACTGTGAGCAGAGCGTCCTCCTCCGAGGTAGCGTAGGTGGAAAGTGTCACCCCCTTCCCTCAGCGCAGATTTGCTGGTTTCTCAGGCCCCTCTCATCTTTCCAGTTACTTCTCAACCTGTGTGGAAGCTGCTGGCTGCAAAGTGTCTCAGCACCCAGCAATAAAAATATGAAGTAAGCCCTGACGAAGCAACCAGTTGAATCCGATACAGACCACCACCAGCCACCATCCAGCCAACTACCCCATTATTTTGTGTGCTTTACTGGAAACAGTTTTTCTCTACTTTTGACAATTGGAAACAGGCTGAAAACTCTTTACGATAATAAATCCTAACCAGAGTGTGTATGACTTCAGAGGAATCAAAATGCCACATCACTCAGGGGGCTCAAAACTCAGAAGCTGAAGCAAAACTTGAGGAAAAAATACAAAGAAAACCACAAAAAAATGAGTAAAATTAATGAAATAAATGCAGAGGCAGCACTCAGATAAATTAGTGTAATTGCAAATAAAGGGCAATCATATTTACCAGTTGACTAAATATAACCCATGACAATGCACCATTTGGAAGTCCTGTAGTTCTGCCAAGATGCTAACACCCAGAATGACTTTTACACAAGTATGGAAAAGCAAACGTTCAGCATCGTTTTAGAAAGGGGGTGTGGGTTCATCGTACTTCAGTTTAATTTCCTTTGGAAGACCTTTTCCACTTCAGTTGGTGCAGATTTCACAGAGGAAGTCCTTCACACCCAAGATCTAGTGCCTTGTGGACAAAAGGGTATCACCTACAGAAGATTCAATGCATTAACCCAGAACTGCTCCTTACAATATACCCCCAAAATAAAACAGAAACCAAACCAAGTAAGAACTTAGATTGAAAATACCTTCTGGGTGGAAAAACATAGAGTGAGGTCAATGCACTACTAAAATCCAATGTTAAGGCTTTAAGAAGGCAGAATACAAAGTATTTCCCTGGTCTGGTTCCTCTGCACACACGTACATGTGTTTTGTCCATATTTGATTTTTGAGAACATTTTCTTCCTCTCTGAGACATAAAGTGATTATTCACACTCCAGTTGCATGTTATCCTATATAAACCTAGTGGTATAGGTCCCTCCATTATCAGAACACTTAGTATATTGCCAGACGCTGAGTAGTATTACCATAGTTCCCATCTAGTGGGTAACCTACTTATAACTTGGCCTTTCCTCAGTTTTTCTTCATTGGCTTCTGATTTGCTAAGAGGTGGGGGGTTAACCAACATTAGTAAAGACTATACTTCTCCAGACTGTTCTGAATTTTTAAATTTTTTTTTTTTTAACTTAAATCTCATTCCCCAGTGCATAAAGAGGTCACTGAGGAGGAATGTGCCATGTTTCCCTTTTTAATGTGCCTAGACGGACAACAGCAAATACAGGCTGCAGATGATACTGATTTTACAGTATGTATAAATGACTGGGTCAGCTGTGGGAGAAATTCGCTATTTTTTGAATGAGTATTCAACATTATTCAAAAAAAGCTTGTGCCTACTGGTCATTTCATGTGCCCTGACAATGTAGCTGTCTCTGGGATAAGAACAGCTAGCCCAGATAAGTAATATTTCACAGATACAAGAAGAATGCAAATTCTTGTTGAAACTGGAAGAGTTAGAATTTGATTGGGATACCAGCCTCATCAAGTTCATGCATTTGTTTTTTTGTTTGTTTCATTCTATCATTTCATTATTGAAGAAATTTTGAATAGCATCTATTTATATATATATAATTTAAAAGATTCAGCAAACAATTACTTAATGCGTAGTAAGTGCTTAAGCTCACATCTGTTTCTATTTGAAAGGCATTTAAACATCACAGTTTGATTTTTGCTCCCATTGAAGTCAGAATTAATCTTGTGACAAGCTTTTGGAATTTAAACTATTTCACTATTCTGGCTTGATTTACCCATATTTAAGTGTCTGACATATTTAAGTGTCTTCACCCACCCCCAAAACCATATTGTCAGTAAAAGAAACAGGGCTGAAAGCGAGGATGGCAGGAAGAGCAAAACAAAGTGTTGAGTTACTCTCGCTTTCCTTGCACATGGGGCTAACTGAGTCTGTTGGCTTCCGGGCTGACCAGTGGACATGCTCCTAGCACGTCCTCAGGTGAGTTCACAGCAGTGTTTGCACCCCATAAGGAACACCCTTGGCTTTTCCGAAGGCACCTGGGGAGTCAGAAAGGCTGCCGAGCCCCATGTGCTTTCTGAAACATTCCCTCAGGAACTTGGTGGTGGTGGTGAACTGCTGGTGAACACGTATCAGCATTCACATCTAGCTTTACACCCATCAAGGCAGTGTGCACGCATCTTTAAAGTCATTAAAGCAGGGAAACAAATTGTCTTTCAACATGTAAATATAATCCGAACATTAAACTTGGGTTTTCATAACCGTTTGCCGAAAGCTAATATTATGATATGTCAAGTGCTGTGAACTCCTGACACCAGGCTTTCCTTTTTAGATAAGCAGCACGCTTGTCTCAAGGACAATCCATTCATGCACACTGCAGAGCATGGAAATATGCGAGGAGGAAAAAGAAACAATGCCACTCTGCACTTCTCTAATCAGGTAGATGTGTTAGCAGAAAACACATATCCTCCCGCAGTGTCTGGCTGTGTTATGCTTTTTGGAAGCAAGCCATTACTTTGTCCTTGACATGATGTTAATATGTGCTAGCAGGAGGCAGTAAAGCACCTTCAGGAGTGCTGCTCACTGCAGTCAGCTAAAGTGGAGCAGAAGCTCATAAATTACAGACTTTTAAGCTGTCTTCCTTACACAGACCCCGCTGTCCCCCACAGAACAATGCATGCCACTGGGGCTAACCACAGCCTGACAGACCCCTGGGTTTGGGCCCTGGCAGCACGGCAGCAGCCAGACACGAGCTGTCCCTGTGGTGAGCGCTGCGGACGGGCTCCAGCCCCACACCGGGCACTGGTGGTGCAGAAGATGGAGGGGGAGGCAGGTTTTGTTGCGGTGTGTAGGTAGAGCTATGATGTTTGATGTTTTTTTGCTCAGCTTTTTTTTTTGTTTGTTTGTTTTCTTGTCAGAAAGGTCCTTCTCTTGGGTCTTCAGGAGACCACAGTGTGGGAAGTGGCTGAGTTTGAGCAGTCTGCAGGATAGCCTTAGCCAAAGGGAGCTTTTGCTTTTTTGTTTTCCATGTAAATGAAACGAAATGGCATTTTCTACAGTGGAATCATACATGGGATCCTTTGGGAACCTCAGGTTTCTCTCAAGGGGAAGGTTCAGCTGATGAAGCGACACAGGAGTCCTTGAAGTCCTCTGTATCAGTAAAGGCATTGAGGACATCAAGCGGATTGAATAAGGCCTGATGCCTGCATTCTGGAAGCTTTGTGAGTCACTTCTATTTTGCTGAAATAGGCTTTATGTAGATTTTAGAGTGACCAGTTGTTAGCAGAGGACAAATAAAATAATTCTTGTTTCCCAATTCTTTGCTGACGAATGGGACCAACTCTGCAACTCTGTTTAAGAACTTATTGGAGAGTGAAACTGTAAGAAGTGAAGGGCCAGCAGTGGAGCTGGCCACTGATGGTTCCAAACGTGTACAAAGTCACATAAATAAGAAGCAAGTTAGTTTTATCCCACCGTATGTGTGAAAAGAACAAACCTGCATACTTGATGTCAGTACTTTTTTGACCCCATTGTTTCCCTATTTTAGAGCATGTCTGCTCTCTTTTTTTAAAATGCATGCCAAAAGGGGTGATCCTGAACATGTGCTAAGTTAACCCAAAATGAAGCTTGTGTTTCTCTGCCAAGATTGGATCAGGTTCTAGGAGTACAAGTGTAAGGGATTTTAATACTCCTGCTGCCCTAAAGTCAAAAGAAGTCTGGAGACAAATGGGATTCTGCAGCCTGGAAGAGAAGTCATCCCACATGAGGTGAGCTGAGCTCATTCAGAAACCACAGAGCTTGTAATTTTTCTCCTCTCTGTTCTTTATTACTGTTTTTCTACTTAATTTTTCTACAATGCATTTTGAAGGATGAATGAGTCTGTATTATGTTTAATGGTAACAACTATAGTTCCAAATCACTGTTAAGATGTTAACATTAAATCATCGCAAATTATATCAGGCAATAAAAAAAAAGTCTCCATAGAGTAGCTTTGCCTTAATGAGGCAAGTTTCTTACCTGCTCAGCTTGGAGAAATAAAGATTAATTGTGCAAGCCACGTAATGTACAAGATGTTTGCAGATCTGACTATGGCTTCCAAGGCCCAGGAAATATGTCACACTAAAGAGATCTTAGGGGTGGTGTTTTTATCATTTAACATTACAAATATTTATTCTTAAAATTCTGTTTGCAGGATCCACTATTTTTCACTGAAATCATCTCTCTTGATTTGATTCTAATGGTAACTTTGATTTGAATGGCTGCATTACTAAACTTTATAATGATTCCGCCCAAGATTTGAATCAACTTTTAACTCATTTGTTATATTGTCAAACAATTCCCCCAAAATATAAACAATCCCTTTTTCATTCAAAAATACAGTGCAGATCACCAGCCTTTGGCAAGTGCAACTTAGTGAGAAATTTGCTGTCTCCTGCCTCTGCTTCCAAATTTACATACCCTCCAGACTGGCTAAAATCTTGTACTGGTTAACAGTAGAGTCACTGTTGGTGGTCTGTAACAGTTCCTTCACTGGAAAGCTCTGGGTTTAAATTCAGCCTCTCCTCTCTGAGATGAAGATTTCTAAATGGTAATGTTTTTGAGTATTTGAATGATACAGTTTTAGGCATTCTTGAAATAAGGAAGTGTGAAAGAAGTACAGTTTTCTTAAGTTGAGAACTTAAAATGTAGACTTACGTATAAATAAAGGTCTTCAGTATTGTACATTAAGGTCAATAATTCTGAATAATTTTAAATACAGCAAACCTGAACACAAGTCCACCCATTAAACACCATTTCCTTATTTAATTTAGAGGAAAAATAAGGAAGGATACTGAAAATCTGAAGGCATTAATCTGGTATTTTGTCTCTCATGCATAGTATGAATGCTAGTACTGTTTGATACTTTCTACTATAAGCATGTTTTTTTTTTCTTGCTTTCTAATTTTCAGATGTGCTGAGTCCCCCTCGTCCCCACTGCAGGTTGGGCAAACTCACATTGTGTGTCCAAGACAGACCTCTTGCACCCTACTTGTTCTTTGCTGCAGAGCAGAAATCTTGGGCCTGATCCAAAGATACCAGTGGTCAGTGAATCAAGGTCAGTCACTTTTAATGAATGTAGCTTTCAAGGAATTAGTTTTACAAGAGGAAACAGAGCA
Organism: Anser cygnoides; assembly: GCF_040182565.1. Lineage (NCBI taxonomy): Eukaryota > Metazoa > Chordata > Aves > Anseriformes > Anatidae > Anser > Anser cygnoides. The sequence continues at coordinate 13,805,363 of NC_089912.1, read as the reverse complement.
GGTCATTTTACATTTCTGGCTCATTTTTTTTTAAAATGTGGGAGGCTTCCTCCATTTCACTTTTCTGGCATATTGTCTGGTTAGTCCTCCTTCCTGAAATGAGAATCCGTTTAGACTGCAAGTAAGGACAAGAAATGCTTCTTCCTCTGCTCCAAATGTCTGCCAATCCCAACAAATGATTGATCAAAGCTGGAATTTGAATTCCAATCATCTATGTGGTTATGAAATGCTGAATGGCTTCCTTCCTCCTAACTGAAAAAGATGACAACTATTTGTTTTGGAAATAATTCAGTTCTCCTTCCCATTGATTAACCTGCACTTTGCAGCATTGCTTTGGCTGGAGTTGCCACCTACTGCTGTCTACAGCATTCAGTTAGTATTCACTGTTGTGAATGTATTCACATAAACTCTGGTTTTATAATCTCTTTTCAGGATCCAAGATTTTTTTTTCACTCCAGACAATTGTGATGTCCACTCCACCCAGATGCCTTATCAGTGTGAGGCAAAAATATTTCTAAGGCGGTCTCTTCAAAGCAGATACTAAGAAGAATGGACATAAAACTATCAGCGAACATCCAGAGGAGGGTGAATGGTTTGGAGGGGAAGATGTATGAGTGGCTGAGGTCCCTGGGATTGTTCAGCCCCGAGCAGAGCAGGCCGAGGGGAGGCCTCATGGCGGCCTGCAGCTCCCTCACGAGGGGAGCGGAGGGGCAGGCGCTGAGCTCTGCTCTCTGGGGACAGCGACAGGACCCGAGGGAACGGCATGGAGCTGGGACAGGGGAGGGTCAGGCTGGGGGTTAGGGAAAGGTTCTGCACCCAGAGGGTGGTCGGGCACTGGGACAGGCTCCCCAGGGCACTGGGACAGGCTCCCCAGGGCACTGGTCATGGCACCAAGCTGCCAGAGTTCAAGAAGCGCTTGGACAACGCTCTCAGATGTAGGGTCTGTTTTTTGGGTGGTCCTGTCTGGAGCCAGGAGTTGGACTCAATAAGCCTTGTGGGACCCTTCCAACTCAGGATATTCTGTGATTCTATGAAAGTAAGCATTTTAATACCTACCTATCTCCTCAAAATAAGATTTTTCTTATTACTATTGCCTCATCATGGTCTGGTTTGTGCCTTGTATTTTTGTTTCATGCTTGCAGCAGAAAAATGGAAATATACTGGAAGACTTTACAACCACTTCACCTTGGGAATGTATTCCTCCAGTTGTGAAGTAGTACTTTCCAGCATTAAGAAGCATTAACCAATACTATCAGACAGAAATAATTAAAAAATGTATCACAGTGTTCTGCGTGTCTGAAATTGCTCACAGGAACACTGCATATTGTTTCCTAAGCTCACGAACACAAGGAAAGAAAACAACACAATTTGAAAGAAACAGCTTTGATTCTCTTTTATCCATGCTGATTGGGAGTGTCCCCTGAAGACTGAAAGAACATCACTCCTATCTTCAGGAAGAACAAGAAGGGAGAGCCAGGGAACTACGGGCTTGTCAGTCACACCTTGATCTCTGAGATGGTGATGAAGCAATTAATGCTGGAATCATTTCCAGACACATGAAGGATGCAAAGGTGACTGGGAAGAGTCAGTATGGATTTATGAAGGGGAAAATGTACTCAACCAACCCGACAGACTTGTCCAATGAAGTAATTAGTTCAGTGGTCAAGGAGAGTGGTATAGATGTTGTTTACCTTAATAAGGCTTTTGATGCTGTTTTTCCATAACTTCCTTACAGATACAGCATGGGTTAGGTAACTGGGTAGTAAGATGGACTGAAAACTAGCTCAGGGCTCACTGGTGATCTGTGGCCCAAAGTCCAGCTGAAGGCCAGTCAGTAGTGGTGCCCCCAGGGGTGGGTACTGCTGCCAGTACTGTTTAACCTTTTCACTAATGACCTGGATGGTGGGACAGCATACCCTCAACAAGTTTGTGGATGATGCACAGCAGGGAGGGATGGCTGATACACCAACTGGTTGTGTCACTGGGCAGAGGGACCTTGACAGGCTGGAGAAATGGTCAGAGAGGAACCTCAAGAAGTTCCAGAAAGGTAAATGCTCAGTCCTGACCCCATGAGCAACAGCCCAGGCACCAGCACAGGCTGAGAGCTGACTGGTTGGAAAGCAGCTTTGCTGAGAAGGACCTGAGGGTCCTGGTGGACAAGAAGCTGACCATGAGCCAGCAGCGCACCTTCACAGTGAAAAAGGCCAATAATGTCCTGGGTTGCATTAGGAAGACTTGTCTTCAGCAGGCTGAGGGAGATGATCCTTCCCTCTACTCAGCCCTCGTGAGACAAGTGAGCAGAACAGTTTCTAAATTGCTCCACCCCATACATACTGCCACTTAATCCATGTCCTCTCAGGTTGGAGGCATAGCATAAAATACGTAAAATATTGCCAGGTAGTGAGACCTGTGATATTGTCCTAAGAGTCTTGACATACACACAGTAGCTTTGGTGAAAAAATGCTGTATGTACGTTTGGTACTTAAACTTGGCTACAAAAAATGATAAGAGTTAAGAAAGGTTAACTGAGCCTTTAGGAACTAGATATGGATACAATTAAGTCAGATCACAGCTGGGAATGATTTATGAATGAGGACTCTTAATCTCCTGCCAGGAGATTAATACCCCCTTCATGGCACAAACATGAGCCCCTTCATGAGCCAAAGGTTATGACCATGACTGAGGACCATAAGGATGAGCTGTTAAAAGAAGGCATGATGAACAAGATTCTCAGACAGAAACAGGCAACCTGGAGACCTTCAGCAGAACAAAAGAAAAATCAGGGTGCTAGAGAAAGCATTTTTACCACAAGGGAACATTACAAAACACAACTAAACCCTGTAAATTTTACTCTGCGATCCTACAGAATCACTGCTAAGGAATAAAACCATTCCCTGCCTTGAGTGAAAGCGAATTTAAAGCGGCCTGTTTATTCAGTCTGCAGCTTCTTTCCATTGTTCGTTAAAATATGTTATTGTAGCAGAAGTGGAATTCAGGAGGCGATCTCACTAGGTGACGGTTTGATTGGTGAGAATATCAGACTTCAACTTTATCTCAGCAAATAATGGGCTCTCTCTGGAATAGCTGAAACTTTGTCAGGAAGGAAGAGACATTAGTGGGAATTTCCCCTAGATAACATCCCTTGGTTTATAGAAATCCTGTTCCATTATCTCTAAATATTATACAGACATAAATATAGAGAACAACAGCATTTACTGAGCTGAAATTGGAAACACGGTGTTCTCTGCAAGAACCTTCAGTATGTTTGTTTTACATATTTCTGCTATATACTCAGAATGATGATCACAGTTTTGGAGAAACTGAAGGACAAAAACACCCAACTTCTATTTTATCAGACAGATAATTTTCTAAGTCTTTGTCAACCCCAGTTTTATGAAGTGAAGCACACAGTATTCTTCTTTTACACGAGAACTCTCCTAAGGTAGTACTAAAACTATATCCAAACCCTCACTTTTTTTTTTTTTTTTTAACTACTTTTTATTAAGGTTACTGTCTATCTAGGCTTTGTACCTAGAGTCAATTTTTTTTTTTTTCTCGATCAGGACTAGTTTACAATGTGGAAGGTAGAGGAAATTACCAATACGTAGTTTATAATTACATTACAGGTACAATGTGAGGGAAATACATACTTGGTAATTTTGTTTAATGTTTTCTGACATGTATATATCATAATGCACATTATTTCTGGACCAGTCCTATTTTTGTTCTATATTGAATCTCAATTCAATGTTTTTATCTCAAAGTTGAGTTTACATATGACACTGCAGCTTGAGAAAAAAAAAAAAACTTGGAAAAAAAATTGCAGAAAATACAAATAATTTTCCCTTTCACTTCCTTTATTGGTGAATACCACAAAACTAAAATGCTCTGCACAAGGTCAGTATTAGCTGTATTTCACTACATTTTATCATAGTTCTGTCCTTATATTAAAAAGATGAAATAAGGATATGCTCTACTAGGACATGCTCCCAGCTTTCTCTTGGGAAATGAAAATTTGCTAACAGATCCTTAAAATAAATTTGCTTTTATTTTAAGACTTTATAATACAGAAGAATTCTGTCATAAGAGGCTGCTTGTCGTCCTTACATGCTTCCTTTACTTGTTATGAATTGCTATTTAAATAGGGAAGGTATGCTGATATTACTACTTATTTTACATGCTTTCATTTAAGATAATGCATCTGAGTCCATCGGGCAGTCCTTATTCAGGGAAAAATCCCATTCTGTTCGTCAGGGGTAGGACTAAAAGACAATTAGACATTCATTGTGTAAAGCATACTGAAGCTTCATCTTCACAATCCAGCAGTGCACCTCAGTAAAACATTCTGATGATTTTACACTTATTATGCAGTATTTCTGGTTCTACATGTTTCTACAATTCGTATTTTTTTTTCTAAATATTTTCAAACATTGCAAAAAAAGGAGTACTACTAAAATCTGTGATTTCTGTAAACTTGGACAAATAGTTTTAAGAACATCTGTCACAGCTGTGGTGAGCACATGAGCTCAGTGGCTCAGCTTTCCATGCTGCCTATGCACATCCCTCATTGTTGGTCCATGGGGGCAGGAAGGAAGTGCCTGGGTTCAGCTCTTGGTGTTCTGTAAAGCTTCTATGAGAGCTTTGTTGTATTCCGTGACCAGCTTTCTCACGTTCTTCATTACTGGCTGGTAGTCACTCTCCTGACTCTTTGTTGCTATGACTGATTAAAAGAATTAAGGAAACAAACTGCCAGTATAAATATTAGCATAATTAGAGATCATAAGGGAAACATAATACAGTTTTCCTTCTGCAAAAACTATCAAGAGTTGCAAATAATGGAAAAAACTCTGAATGGATGTAAAAGATTTACAGCAATTTACTCGCTACCATCCCATGCCAAACATGATAAAAAAGAGCTTACATACTTGAGTCAATTTTGTTTTCATATATATAGGCAATAGGTCCCTTGTGGAAGACTCTGTCCATTGTTACACTGCAAACAAAACCATTCCAAGGCACTCAGCTATTTAAAGCTATATGTTTTGGCACTTCAGGTCTCTAGCCAGAAATATCCCAGTCCGAAAAAACAGGACCCTTCGTTCCAGTAGCCAAAGCAGATGTAAAAACCTGTGTAAGTAAGCATCTGCACTTGCATAGGTAGGTGATACATTGTACCACGTTAGGAGGAACTTTTAATATCCTGAACATTTTTTCTCTTGGTTTCTTCTTAAGTTTTTCTTCTTTTTAGATTATCATAAGATCTAAAATTCTTGCCTTAATAAAATATTCCTGCATAGCCTTCTCCACAGCGGGAGACGGATGCAGTTCTATTCTGTTAATGTCAGCAGTCTCTTCTGGTAGTTGCTGGTGAGCCCTGTTATCTGTCAAGGAATGACCAGGGCCATGAGGTGGTGAGCCACATCTCATCAGAAGGCTTCACATCACTGACAAAGGAAGACCCTTTTCCTACAAGCCTAGAAAAGGTCTGTCTGCATACACTCACCTAATCCTATCTCAAAGAACAGCAGGATGCCCACAGGTCAAAGGTACATAATATCCTAAGATAGTTGTATTTTCTCCTATGAACCTGAAAAAGCAAAGTCGTTAACATTTGTTCCTCATTGCTTTGTGCAAAGAACAATCCAACCTGCACTAAACTGCGTATTACTGTTTTTCAAGTAAAAAAGGAAAAAAAATTACTTCACTTGAAATAAATCATTCTACTAGCCTTTAAATGCAGTAGCAATTATTAAAAATATATTTTTTCCACATAATATTCTGAAATAATTAAAAACAATATATAAACACATAACAAAAGGAATTCACTACTAGCAAAGAGAAAGATAATAAAATACACCTTTGTCCAAGATGTATTATGTGTTTTTTTTTTCCTAAGAATTAGAGCACTTATCAGATATAAGAAATGGGATATTTGTTATATGAAAAAATAAAGTTATATGCAGATCCTACATTCCATTTTTTTCTCATCCTGATGGCTAGACTATTATAGAATTGCCTGAAATATGTTTTTTGGAGGTTTTCTCAGGTGTATAGTAATATCCATTGTCAAACACAGTGTTGGATGATGCAGTCTAGTTCTGCTTTCACTTTTACTACAGTATTTGTACTATAAACATATAACGATTCTATTCATCATTGAGATTTCAGGTTTTTTGATTTCTAAATAATTTTAAAGAAGGGATTTTGCTACACAGAATTCAAAGCCCCTAACTTTGAATATAAATAAATAAAATAAATGTGCAACCATGCCATACTCAGATCTCTACAATAGTTATGGAAAATAGTAAAAGATAAGAACTTTCAACTCAAAAAAACTTCACTTCTTTTGATAGTTAAAAAAACTATCTTATGAAAATGACTTGCAGCAAGTTTTTGTTGGTGTTTTGGAAGGTCTTACACAGAGAAGGATTAGTCAGGGAGACAGTGTAATGTACCTCTAATTAGCACCATGTAATGAGAGAGCAACAACACAGTTTACCATCCCAGCCCATTTTTTTTTTCCTAGCTAGAGCACCTCCTTGTCAGATCTTAGTGTGTTTATCTGATTTTTTTCCCTGATATGAACTTCCTCTTTTATGTAATAAGAAATCCCTAAATGCATAAAGCACATCATTTACTTTTTCATCATTCACCATTCCATATAAATTTTCAAATAATTCAACACTTGCTGGATAAATTCAGGTAAGATTGTACAGATACAAAGTTGATCTTAATATGAAATCTAATTACAAAACTGACCCAACAGGAAAAATGCGGTCTGCAAGACAAATCTTGTACTTTAAGACAGCTTAAAATTGTTTCAGACAACAGATGCAAGTTTTGCTATATATAATACCTAGTGTTTAACCAGATACTTGCAAAGCACAGCCTTTCCCGCCCTCCTCTGTCTCCTGCTCCCCATTCCGTCCTGTCTTATTCTGATGGAGGAAACAGCCTTCTTCCTCAATTACTACAGTGTGTGAATTTTACTGTATTTCTTAAATAAAAGGATACATTCCTTCATCATAAAGTTATTTTGCTCATGGTGCTGCCACTTCCTCTCCAAATTCGTAAGCTGAAAACAAAAAAGAGCCAAAAATGAAAATAATTACACAGGTACTTTCTACAAATAATCTCCCCCCAAATGCTTCAATACCCTGCATTCTGTCACCTGGTAAGATCAAGGCTACTTCACAAACAAACAAACAAAGATAACCAATGGCAGCATGATTTTTAAGCTGCCAATGATACAATGATCTGTACATAATTTAACACTTCGTACATTTTTTCTCTATTTGTATAAAAACACTGCATATAACTACAGTGGTACATACAGGGAAATGTGTGTGCAACTCTGAGGGAAAAAGATGGACACGGTAGAAAGATATTAATTTTCATTATATTTCATATCATTAAAGAGATCTCTTCTTAAAATCAGTAAGATCCAAAATCACCAAAGATACAATATTTCCTGACAATGTCTTGGACTTTGAGCTATACAGAAGAAATTTCCTTTCTTCCATAGTTAAGTTTCCTGTCTGATGCCAGAAGCTGTGATAAGAACAGAGCTGCAGTGAGAAGATTGTAAGAGTGTGGGTTAACTGCTGGCACTTCTTCAATAATTTCAGCATCAACAGGAAACTAATGTGGACATTATATCGATGGCTGCTTCCTTACAATACAATTTTATAATATTTGTTTTTCTGATGCTACTGTTCAAGATTCAACTTTTCAAGATACGCAGATGTTATTTTTAAATAGAAAATCTGAAAATCATTCTGAGACTAAACTTTGAGAACTACTGCAGCAATTTAGGAGGCTATTGCTACATTTTATTTAAAAGCTTATTCAAACTAGAAGATATGAAATAGTTGCTATCTTACTCCAAATAAATTTTATAGCAAAGAATCAGTTATCTAAGTGCACTGGTTCACAGCATGAGATATTTGTGAGATATTTCTGACTAAAAATTTTTCTTGTATCCTTTGTAGATGCAGCTACTTGCAATACAGCCAGTAATTGGGCCTAGGTTTAAAATATGTGATACACATCAAAGGAAATAATCAGTGCATTCTTATAGTAATTCCTTGAAGGCCAAAACTTATACATTTGACTGCTTGCAAAATCACCCAAATCCTCAAGATACATGAACTCTATTTGTGCTTCAAAATGTTTGATGCATGTTGAGCAATCAGCTGTTTCAAGAATATACTTTATTTGCCCTTCTGACAATGGCAAAGCTCTCAATAACGTAAAACAATAAAAATGAGTGAAACGCAGAAAATAATCAATTCCCATTCTCCACTTATTTTGAGGTTATGCATTTTCCTTCTATGCATCCACACTTAGCAAAGTTCCGTTGCCAAAATGATAAGAATTAATTAGAGTTTATAATAGAAGATTCAAAGCTGATCAAAAGTTGGTAAACATCTTCCTTTCTGATTCACTTTTGAAATGTAAATATATACAAAAGTTATTAGGGGTTAAGGAAGCCCAAACAAACCCTAAAATTTTAGTGGTCTACCAGGAGCAGAAGGAATGGGAAAAAGAAAGGAAAATAATAGCACAGGTTTCAAAGAAAAAAGTTGAGAGCATACCTTTAAAAAGGAAAGTGATCTGATCTAATTAATAGGGACTTTTTTTTTTCTTTAGTTGCTTTCTAAGTTCTCAAAACTTCTTAAGTAATGGAAGGGAGAGAGTTCTGAGAAAAATTAATGCAAACACTTAAACAAAAGATTCACAAAATTTTTAAGCTCAGAAGGATCTGCTCTTAGTAACTTTGAAATCTAAAGCTTGTAATAAATTTATTGGCATGATACTAATTTCTGTTTAAAAACAGAACAACACATACTTTCAAGTCTCCCTGAGAAGGAATAAGCTGATTCATTCCATACTGTGCATATGAGGAAACAACGCTAGGACAGAAACCACCAAAGTGATGATACATTGCTTGAGTTATACCTGAGAATGTGTCTCATTCTCTTGAAGCTCTCTTTTTAGGGTCTCGTACTCTGCATTCAAGAGTTCCATTATTTTCTTGAAAGCATTACTACGTTTTGTTAATTTTTCTTTGTCATCCTGTAGTCTCTATTCGAAAAAGAAACACAAACAGATTAATGGATGAGTTCATTTGCTGTGGGCTAAAGACAGATTATTTTTATTCAACTTTCAAGATGCTGGTTTTAATTCCTTTCAGAACAAGATATATCATAGAATGGTTCAGGTTGGAAGGGACCTCAACGATCATCCAGTTCCAACCCCATATGCATAAAGCTTTTCTCTAACAATGCATGCTCGATCACAATGAAAACATTCCACAGTTATGGTGAACAAGCTGTGAGCTTAGAATGTACTATAGCAGCGCAAGTGTGAATGCTGATGTTAAGAATTTATAGAAAATTTATCACAAGTGAAATGGGAACTGCTCTAGATGGAGTTTATATTAGAGCAAAGAAAGGACGAGATGATTTTTTTTGTTTGTTTGTTTGGGTTCTGTGGTTAGATTGCTACATTCAATCTTAGGGGTAGTCATAAATTACATCAGAAAGATCAGATAAATCGGTAAAACAAATGGGAAATTTTGTGGGAAGGAAGTTATCAGAAGGTATCCAGCTGACAGCCTGCCACATGTACCCAGTTAGTAAGTCACATATATAAGCTAAGAAGCATTTGGATTCATTTACACTGCTGTGCAAGCCCTGTTTCTGTCAGGATTCCCCTCTTCCAGGTGCTCAAAAACACACAAATTCCCATGTATTTCCATGCTTCACTCCTATTATTACCTTTTTCTTCTCTTCTCCTGATGCTTTCAGAGCTGGCAAATTATTATAGACTTCCAACTCTGCTGTTGTTTGTTCAATTTTCTCTTTAAGAGAAGCCAGTTCATCAGTCATCTTTCCCTCCAGGAGTTCCATCTTCTGCAGGTCCATCTGCAATTTTTGACTCTCTAGACCAACAAATGTACAATCACTAAATAATAGGACTTTTTTTTCATAATACATTATCCAGATATAAAGGTTTATGCTATACTTGAGCAATACAAACAGCTTTTGCTATGTTCCTGATTTTCACATACATAGGAATGTTAACATGAATGAAAGCACAAAATCCAATCTTCACAATCATCCTGTATTTCAAATTGTTAAATTACAGTTACGGTATTATACTCCATAAGTGAACAATAATGGAAATGTGGTGATTTTCTACATCACAGCATGGTATTTATATTGTTAAAGTTGCATATAACTTCAGTCAATTTCAAGTTTTAAGGCAGTGGTAATACCTTACCAAAAGTTGACTTACAATGCAGACAGATTTTTAAATTTATTTTTTTTAGCTTTTTAGTATCATACTGCCTTTATTTCTGTTGTTTGTACATGGTAAGCCCTAGTTTTATGAGATTAAATTGCCAGCTTTTCCTTGAGCTTCGTAAAGGAAAATTCTTCCATATTTCCACAGTAATATGAATTGTCATAATTCACAAACTGAGCATGTGCTACAATATTCAGCATTTACTTCTGACAATCCTCTAAAAAGAAACAATAGAGAGATAGGTAATGAAAGGAACTAGAAGTGTGGAAGGACTAGATAGGGGTAGAATTGTTTTGGATGGGTGTCTGCTTTCTCATTCTTTTCCTGAATTTTTAAAGACATGGCTACACAGTCCTATGATTCAGAGCTGTGTTTAACTCAGAATAATGATAGAAATAATGCATTTTTTCTTCTAAATTCTAAAATACCAGGTTAAGTGAGTTATTGGGTGGGATGAGACAACACACAGAGACTGCGCTTGGCATACATTGAACGTTATGCTTACACACTCAGTTATGTGCAGATTCCCTGGAAAAACAGTAGAAATTTGTTTCTCCCAACTTCACCAAGGCAGTAGAGATCTTTACAGCAGAAGGAAATGGATGTGCATATGTGACAGAGGAAGAGCTCACCTTTCTGAAAACTGTGGGTATGGTTTCACTATTGGAAGTATTTGGTAAAATCTCACCTGATCAAAATTCTAATATAGGAAGATTTTGGTACTCATTTCTCCTCCTCTGTATTTATGCCATACAGTCATTTCTTAGAGTGAAATGTTGGCTTTAGTCAACTTTTTTTTTCTTTGCCTACAATAGAGTACATTTGTGATATCTTCAGGAACCTCAAAATAAACAAACAAAATGGGAAGCCAAGATTTTTGTGTTGCACATCCTGAGTAGCATGGTTCAATAAGGTAAGACTGAAAGGTTCCTATATGTGAAAAGAGCATTTATATAGACTCTAAACATTTCCATACTGGCAAAAAGAAGGATTTAAAAATAAAAGTATTGGAACCGAAATGCTTGTCGGTGATGCAATGTTTATGCCTTCTTCCACTGTAAAGGGTTTAAGAAAACAAGTTGCTTGCATCTAGAATAACTGACCATAGCTTCACTTTGCAGTGGCTGTTATTGGGCAATATCAGATCCTAAAACAAAACCGAACAGACCACCGAACTACTCCTGTTCCTATGGCACTGTGGTTTAAAGACAAACAAATGCTTAGCAACCTCAAGAAATCAGAGCTTTAACATTAGAAACACTAAAGAAAAAAAAATTACATAAAGAATTCAAATCAGAGGGAAACAGCTGCAAAACAACTTTAGATTTTAAAGACTTACTTAGACCTAATGAAAACATTTTTGGTTTTAATATAATTAGTCTAATATTAATATTCTATTACTTCAAAATAATATATAGTTGACTAAATAGGATTTATTTTACATGCAATGAATAATAACAACATACAAGCCAAAATACCCGGTAGGATTTTTAGACTGCTCTGTTTATAAACTGGTATTCTATGGTGAGACAGCAGTGGGCTATTCCTACCCATTCACGCTTTTTGGAGAAAAGGGAATAAACTGGAAGGGATGAATTTTATCCTTATCTAACAACAACCTCAATGAAAAAAAATAAAAAACAAACAAACAAAAACTAAAAAAACTCCAAACTCCTCTAGGGGAAGAGACAGGAAGAGGATGCAGCCCAGTTCCTTCTGATACGCCATGAAGTTGCAGTGTCTCGCAGGCAGTGTGTACACAGTAGCAAACTCTGAGACCAAACTACTGTGACCCAGGGAAATGTTTTTGGGAAACTATGCCATCAGCACTTTTGTTTACTCTTCATGGTTTCCTTTCTTCCTTTTTTTTTTTTGAAAAAAAAAAAAAAAAGGGCTTGCCGATGGACTTTTTATATCTTTGTTATGGCACGAATATATGGAAATTCAGATTTTAGTAACAACAAAAGAGTCCTGAAGATGACCATGCTATAATTCAGGGGCTATGAAGAACATCAACTGTGCGAATGGAACATTCACTCCGTTTTCGAAATAATCTGATGTTTTTTACAGTATCTGTGACTCCTTCCTTTCAAAAGTGTATTTCTAAATAATTTAAATTACCTGCTGAAAATTATATACTGCTATTTCTTTGTATCCTTTGCAAAGAGAGAACTACGTATTTCAATAACGTCTTCTATAGTGGTTTGTGTTTCTGGAACATCCTTATGTTGTAAAATACAAGAATTGCTGCTAACATGAAAGAACAAACTTGTATCTGAACCTGTAAGGTCTGGTCCAGTTCTTAAAACTAAACTAGTACTGCAAAATGCTTATTTGCAGACAAATGAACACTAAATGTTCAAATGTACAACAAAACAATCAATTTCTGCAGTATTTTGTGAATAACAACTTTTCATTTGCACATATCTGCTTTAAGTTACACTACAAGCCCTTATTTTGAAAATTACTACCAAGTACTGCACGTAATAGCCTTCTAACAAAAAGATTTATGGTTCTTCATTCCTGCCCCTTCCTTTCAGCCAAACAAACAAGGAAAGGCTTGCTGAACCAATAATGATATTGGCAAAGGTTTAGAATTAAGAGAACAATTCCACTATAAACAGTACAAATAAAGAACTAAATAGATACCTGTTGCGGAAATGAAAGAAAAGTACTGTCTGCTTTCTGAAACTACAGGTCCTGCAAAATCCTATGCTGAAAATTGAGTGCTTGAGTATTTCCAAAATTAAGACAAAATGAAAATTCAGAATCAAAGAATCAAAGCCTGAGAATATGAATTTGAGAGCTATTCACCATTGTTGCCAGTTAATTCTCCCATGGGACGCTTCCCTTTAGAAAGGCACAAACTGTGAGTGATACTAAGAATGACAAATAATACGTGGTTAGGTAACTGCAAGTCCCTACTTGTATTTCTTAAAAACTGTTTTAACATTGTGAAGAATGTTTCCTTCAAGGTGAATATTAATAAAATCAAGTTTCTGTCTCATGGAACATTGTGCATATATACTAAAATACATCTGTTGAACATGTATTTCTGCAAGCAAGCTCATCTTTTATTGCTAATAGTAAGCAAAATACTTTTGAGGAATATAAACAACTTATTATACAAATTTGCGTTTGTCAACTTATAACAGCATTTCAAGATCAGTACAGAACACAGATCTTGTACTTAGTATAATTTTACTTGTACTTAGGTAATTTTAACTTTTTAATGGAATGATTTTGAAAAGTCATTGTTGGTCTCACCTGTAATCAGAGTTTTTGCAGTGCTCTGTGACTTCTGCATTTCATTTGATTTGAAAGTGAGGTCTTCCTGCATAATCTTCAACTCTTGATTGGTAACAGATGAAATTTGTTTCATACAATTCACATTCTGTGTGGTATAAATAACAAGAACATGCTGTATCTTTGAATCCACAAATGGTAACTGGACAATTACAAAACCCTCTTCTCTAAGTTCATAGTCTGTTATTTGGCTTTTCTATTACAAGGATTGAAAATATTGGAAAAAGTCTGAAATAATTTAAATTTAATGACTTTTCATTCTGTCAGCTTTTGATAAAAAAATGTACTGATAGACCAATGAATATGAAAGAGAAATGCAGTAAGGATAAACTGTGTTGCCACATAAATCTCTTCTAAACTGTTATTGCTTTACACATACCTTAACAGTATACTATATTGAAACAAGACACAATTAAAGCGATGATATAATCAAAATATTACTCAGCTAAAAGATTTCTGTAACAACAACCACAATAACAAAAAATCTGCAGGAACCAAAAATGTTAACAGGAAAAATGTTTTGAAAGTTCAAAAAATGGCAGACTGCAAATGGGAACAATTTCTGAAGTGTTTACATTAAATATACATGGCAGGGTATTTCAGGCATAATTCAAATAGAGATGAGAAACAATTGAAATATTGTCAGTTTTACCTATTAGTGATGACAAAATACCCATGAACTGAGATTTGCAGACTTTAGATAAACAAAATGTTGCAGTAGTTTTATTTGCAACATTCTGAAATGTTTATCATAAATAAAATGATATTCATTATAACAATGATGATATGTTACAGGAATGATATTTGAATTTCTTTTACTCCAGTCACATGCATAATCTAACATTCAAAAGACTTTCCCCAGGGATACAGAGAAATTAATTACATCTTTTTACTACAATAATATATGGTACTTGTTTGATCCTCCTAAGAGATTATTATGCAGATATTTTCTGGAAAAAATATAAGAAACATAGTCTTGCTTTATCCATTCATTCTCCTGTTCTGTGTTTCTAAATGCTTAGGTTGCCACAGGAGGATGGAAATGCACTTACCCTGCTTGAGTGCTCCAGGAGTGCAATAATACTGGCTTCTATTTGGGCCTTTCGTTCTAGCTCTTGATTCTTCACGTCTTCAAAAGTCTCAAGAAAATCTAGAGATCAAAAAACATGATAAAGAAGGCTGCTGCTGACAGAGGTGTAGCACGAGAGCTTGTAATTTTCAGTAAAATCTTTGTATTACATTGATAAACTGTACATTTTCAGACTTTGAGATTAATAATTTACTTAAAAAGCAGGTGATACAATCCTTGAAATTTGTCAACTTAAGAGGCTGGAAAGAAAAACAGATAGATACATATACACATACTTGTATTTCACATATACACATATTTGACTAATTAATGACATGAGGTCACTAAATTCTTTGAAATTGTTTAGATGAGAGATGCCATTCAATGGGAAAGGAGTTTCATCGCCATCGTTTCTGACACCTTTCCGAATGCTTGTCCCAGCAGCTGTTGGTCTTCATTTTTGTGAGTAATAGCAAAACGTGCTACCAACTAATGGAAACAGGTAACTTCACTATCTCTAAAGGCTTGGACTAAATAACAAACACTGCTAAGCACCCGAGACTCTTATCCACTTGGTATTATCTCTTCCTTGCTCTGTAATGTCCCTTTGCTAACATCTACCTTTTATCATCATTCCTGTAAGCATCCAACCGAATCTGACAAGACAGCTGTAATGTTGCTGTGCAGTCTGTATTTGTGTCCCAGGCATATGAAGTCGTATTCCTGGTGACAGACATAATGACAAAAGGTGCTGGACGCATCACATGGACAGCAAGATGCCACCCAGGTCTGTACCTTAATAATCATCCATCACCTGATGGCTCTTCTCCTGAAATACGTTTTAAATAAACAGGAGCACAGAGGAAACTTAAGAGCTTGCTAAATTTCTAGTTGGACAAAAAACGGGGAGAAGTGCTTATTTGAACAAGGGGGATTAGATGATAGTAAATGCAAGATGGATCATTTGGGAAGAGAGATATATGACAGGAGGGATTACTAAATGGAAATACTAACAAATCTTGATGGGATGAGGACTGACTAGAGCAATGTGGATCACGGAGCAACCAGTATTTTTCAAGAATATCTTTTAAATTATCAGCTAATGAAAGATTTATAAGTAAGAGAGCTGTTGTAATATCTGAACATGATCTGCAATGCTTTCGATCAAAGAATTAATACAAAAGCTTCACAGATCACAGCTTGTAAAACTTTAAGAGACTGTGCTTCAATAATTTATATTATTGGAGCAAGGGGACAATACTTACATACTACAAAGTCTATCTCAGAGGAAGTGATTTCAGGATGGAAGATACTTGGAATTCTTAGAGGCCAATTAGACAGCACATCTGTAATGTGCGCAGCTAATTGCTAAAAATAATTACTAGTTCTGATGCAAATTTAGTTAGCTCAAAAAGTTGAGATAAAGCTTTGGTCCTGTTGACATACTGAAAAACACCTGTAACAAACAGTACTTGGCAAGAATGTAAGAAGGTTTACCTTTTGCCTGCACTGCTGTGAACTAGTAACTAGAGACATTGTTAAAGCCAAAACCTAATAGCCTGAAATTAAAGCACCTCCATGAAAAAAAAGTTTTTTTTTTAATAGATATTCAAAAATGTGAAATAAAGATACACACAGCAGATTTTATTAGCTAGTAATCTCTAGAGACTGGAACTAAAGCACTTTATATCCACAAATGAACCATTTTATAAAACAGTCTGAAACTGTGGAATTAGGTCCTAGGCATTGTACCTATATGATTTCATTAGCATTTCTTTCCTTTGCCATTCTGGACCTTTTTAGGTTGTTTTTAAACCTTCTTTGCATTTATTCAAAGACTTTCTATAGGGTCCATATTTATCTCTCATCTCGTTGTCTTCCTGCAAGCAAACCTCCTTCCTTTTTATCATACATGTCTGATTGACTTTGCTTCATGTTCTGCTACATGTTCTACAGATTCACAAAAAATTGTCTCAGACGTTTGTATACACTCAACAGAGAGTTCATGAAAGACATTCTCTAATCCTCCTCATCAACCTATTCCAATACTTGGTGAGTTTTAACCTTATAAAGTGTTGCCTAATATGCAACCTGAAATCCTTCCATGACTATTTGTGTATTACTCCTTTTCTCCTTTTCTATCCCCCATGTATATGTACAGATATATTATTCACTTATTCTCTGAAACAGCCTTTTCATGTATTTGATGACTTTCTTAAATTCTCTAAAATAAAAGACTAGTTCTTTAAAATTTCCTCACGGGTCATGTTTTCTGTATCCTTGATCAGTCACACCTCAGGACGGACAACCTCTACCTTCCCGTGCATTGAGCAGACCTAAAAACAGTACTCCAGCTGAAGCCTTCCTTAATGCACAAAGAACAAGATCACTTCGTTATTACAGAGTTGTGCCTGAGGAACTGCTCCTTGCTCTTTGAGGCTGATTACCCCTGCCCAAGTGTATGATCTTACACTTATCCTTGTCAATTTTTTTCTACATCACTTTAAATCTGCCATATTTTAAATTCTAACCTTATTCTCCATCATGATTTCAGTTTTTCCAATGTAGCTTTTTCTGTGAAAATATTTATTTACTCTATCTCCTGTCATCCCACTCACTAAAAAAAGATTGACAAACCTAAACATCCAACATGCTGCAAAATTCTACTCAACACATCCTTCCATCTTGACAGTGAATCCTTAATAATCAATAATTTGTTAATGAAATTCACAATATAGGCTAAAAATTGGACCATATTTCCATTCCTTGCTTCTAAGAAAATTACATGAGACAGAAGATGTACTGATGTATGTATACATCACCTGCTTCTCCTCCCTTAGTCTGCTATATTTTTCAGTCAAAAAAGGAAATTAGTTGTTTGTTCTTGACTAATCAATGTTATCGTTACTCATAATCATATTCTGTAACATTAACGTTGTTTGCTTGATTATTTTTTCCACAATCTTTCTGGAAATTGATGCTAAGGCGTCTGGTCTGTATTTCTCTGGCTATTCTTCTTCAAGACAGTTACAATACTTGCCCTATTCCCAGATTTGTATATGTTACCCCAAATCTCTCAGTTAATCTCAAATAGCTCTAGAGCTGCATCAGTATCCTCTGATTAAGTTCAAGTAATTTGAAAATCCAGTGACTCTTGTACATATGCTCCCACCCATATTTCCTCATTGTCATCTGAGACCTTGTTTTCAATCATGCTAGACTTATGTTACACTGAACAGTGTTAGAGAACACTGTTACACAGAAGTATTAGACACTTTGGTCTTCGTGGCACATTTATTGATCATTCTCCCCTTTTGCTGAGTAGCAAACCAACAGTTTACAATTGTAAATTTCCTACTACAATATAGTAGCTATAGAATATACTTTAAAAATACATCTGTTTTTATTCTTTTGCTAGATGCTGCTGAGATCTTCATAACATAAGAACGTTTTAATATGGAGCAGAACTTTAGTAGCATTCATCTTGAAAAAACAAATACAAAAAGCCTTAATTTTAAAGGTTTATGTGATATTTATGCATCCCAATTTTTAAGTTTTGCTTCTATTAATCAGACCTGACCAGCTGGTTTTATGTATCTCATTTAAATTCACTTTAAAATGAAATTCAGCACTATTTCACAAAATAAAGCTGTGTTCCTAAAACACTTAATGTTTGATGAAAAGCCTTGAAAGACACTTCAAATATCTGTGAATGTCCTGTAAATCTTAAGTTATCAATTATCTTGTCCTGAGACAGAACACAGAAACTTTTATGCAAAGATCAGGAGATCAGTTCTTTTCAGCTCTAAATTAACTAAGTGAAAATGGTGCAAAAACCCTGTATTTTAGTGGAATTAAAGTCTATTAGACAACTTACTGTCCATGCTTTCTTCTCTCTTCTTCAGCTCCTTGTATTTCCAATTTTCCTCTCCTGCAAGAGATGGAACATTGATTCAACTTTCTATTATCTCAGTCCTCAAATTTAAAAAAATAAAAATGAAGCATGTGTAAAAAGTAGAGAACTCATTCCATGTCATTTACTATCATCATTCAATTCAATATGTCATACACAGCTTTATATTAAAAAATAAGATAATTATCTTAATAAACCAGTCTCAATGCAATTTTTAGAACCTTTTAGAGGTTAGGATTTTTGATAAGTAAGAGTAGGATAAGTACTTGGTTTGAACAAAGGAAGTTGGCAGGATTTTTCTTAAGTCAGATGAATTTCAACAATAGAGAAAGAATGCTTTCATGTTTTTGGGCACCATGGTTAGTTAAACTTTGTGTGTCTTCATTTAACACATGAAGACAATTCAATGGCACTTCCACATATTAAAATGGACTTTCGTAAGGATATGCAGCTTGTAAGCTAGTTTGATAATCTCAGGAAATAAACAAGAAAACTGGTATAGGAAAATGAAATGCACAGAAAGTTTTCTACAGTAATGTTTAAAAGACCCTTTCTAACATGTTCTTTGTAGTGCTATTAGGAGTAATGAATATCATATCTTCATATCACGAATATCATATAATCAGTCCATCTTTATATCTAACAATTGACTACAAACAGCTCTTAATTAAAATGTACTAGTAAAGTGGCAGAGTTGCTGTATTTGCCACAGCTTTCAAGAAGCTGAGAAAATTCAGCTCCTAACAACCTTAAGTTGCAAACATCTAAATTTTTGATTGTTTGAGTTTTGTTCAAAGATTAATTTTCAGCTTGAGGTTGTGACTTTAAAAAATTCAAAGAAAAAGAATAACAGTAGAGATAGAAATAACAGAGCAAGCAAATTTATCGAGGTCTTTTTACTTGTATACTCCCCTGCTTTCCTTTTTATCTAGTATATACAAACATCCCAAACCCCTAAGGGACAGTAATTCTGCTTCAGCTTCCTTGTAGCTGTGGCTTTGTTCCTTGCTAGATTCTCTCTTTCATTTTGCAAGGCAAGTCTCCAATACTTGATAACTTAAAGTCTGTTGTAGTCTTCAAAAAGACTAGTTACACTCAGCCATGAAATAGAGCTATGCGATCATCCAAAGTTTTAAATAAAAAGCTATTTGAATTAAAGACCTTTATCTTTAAAATGCCTTTACAGAGAATTTTTCTTTAAAAGCTGGCATTATCCCATCAATGTTTTAGCCTTTCATTCAATTCATGAAATGTTATGTCTATTCCATTATCAGTTAATGCTGACTTTGACTAATCACTAAAACTAGCTGCTAATATATGCAGCATATAATTAAAGATATAATAAAACAATATGAACAAGTAAAAAACTTACCCAGTTAAGTGAAAACTGAAAAAAAACCCCTACTTATAGTTTACTTATTTTGTTTTTCCCACTCTTTCAAAAATGTTCCAAGCACTGAAATATTCATCCTAAAATATTCCAACACTTTCTAGTTGTAACTTCTTTTTTTTTTTTTTGACTGGCTAATTTACCTTAAATTTTACTCAAAAACTTTAACACCTGAAGTTTTGTGAATGCTTTGAAATATGCAATTTAAATACTGAGCCAGAAGAAAGTTGACTGGGTAAGGAGGGAGGACAGGAATCTCAAAGACAAAGTAGATGAGAGAATCATAAGTGCTTTAGCACATAAAAGAATTATTGATTCTTCTAACAATTTAAGAAAGGTTTTTATGAGTTAGTTATTCTTTTTGTTGCTACACACAGCATTCATATACACAATCAAGTTATACATGTTAACCACTTCCACAAATATGTTATAGGCACACATTTTTTCTACCTAAATGGGGTAAAACAATGCAGATGAATACAATTAATGCAGGGTAGCACAGTGTCAGCACTGTCAGATATGACCGTATCAGCAGCAGTCTCAAGCACTAGGACAACCAGACTTTGAGAGCAGATGCTTTCCCACTCAGCATATTGCCCCTTTTGTAGACTTAATATAAGGTATTTGACCATGCCACATCTCTTATATTGAAAAAGACCAGGCAGAACCCACTTTTAAACTGTAGCTATTTGCAGATTGCAACTGATGAGCCTTAAACTTATTTTCTTCTATGACACTGTGGCAAAACAAACTCTGGCTCAATACAGACTTTCAGGTCAAGGTAGGATCACAAGGTAGCTTTATTCTGCATATCCTGACTGTTACTCATGTGTTGAAGGAGAGCATGTGCTTTCTGCTACCGATAAGATAAATCCTCTTTGTCAATAAAACTTCCAGAATGCCAAAAGAAGTACAGACCAGCAATGAATTACTGTATGTGCAAATCTAACTATAAAATGTGAAAAGCAACTCACTTCTTACCTTCTGCATTTCTCCAAAGATACAACAAAAAAAGAAAGAGTTAAAAAAAAAAAAAAAGAAAGGAAATATAAAAGCAAGATAGTAAAACTGAAATTTATTTTGTCTGGAAATAGAAAAGCTAATAAGACAATTTTAATAAATTATTTGCATAAAAATAATGAAATATCGGGAAAAATATGCAATACATAATGCAAAAGATGAGAGGGATCATTTAGGGTCATTTTTTGGAATATCTGTTCACTTTGAAGAAATTCACAGCTAAATTTAACACTGTTTACCCATGAAAATGTATAAAGTAAAAAGGTCAAAAACATTAATTTATTAGTCCTAAAGAAGTTAAATAACTTGTTCCAAGATTTTCCAAAATATATACATGTATTTATCTAACTCCTACCTAACCAGAATCCACTATAATTAAACAATAGGTTTCCCATGGTATGAATTTCCATTTTAAGGAGAATCTGCCAGAGCTGCTGAGGGCCTATACTCAAACTAAGGTATTTCTCCAGAACTGTAACTTCCAGTGCTAAAACAAATCCCAACCTCACATAGACTAATACAACTACACTGGGTGTTTGCAGGAGTTAAGTTTCTAAGCTAGCACAATTTTTAGGCAATTCTTGAACTCTTCTTGCAGAGATCAACATAAGGAGTGTCCAAGACAGATAAAAAATCAAACTGAGTTCTAGCTGCTTTACATGTCGTTATTAGTTTAAACATTCTCACACCTGTGGACAGATATTAGGACAGAAAGCCAGACAGCTGTACTATTTTTTTATATGGTAGTTTTACCAATCACAACAAAGTTGATGAATGTTCCAGTATCAAGTGGGTACTTGCCATTTTTCACTATCTCAGCTTCTTATTTTTCAGCTTCTCTGAAAAGTCTGCACCCCTAGATAGAAACCTTTCTTCTGACAGTGAACAATGGGTATTTGCATAAACTCAAAAGTTTTCAAGCACTTAATGTCCACATTGTAACACAGGCGTGAAATCTTTTCCAGGTAGAGCCCTGCATGGCCTACCACAACTGAAGTGATATTACCTTGATGATTCTCCAAATCCATATCAAGTCGTTGAATAACCTTTTTAAAGTGGTTTGTTTTTTCTTTTACTTCTGCCAGCCTAATAAACAGATTATGAAATCCATGGTTAAAACTGCTTTGTAAAATACTTATTTTTTTAAAAGAAAAATGGAGAGAAGAATCAGAATCAAAATAACAAACCTAAGTTTCTCAAAAACAAGATAACATTAGGATTACTGTTATTATAAAACATACATGCAAAGTACCTTTCACTTTAGTCACAATCTCTATTAGATATAGATAGTCCTTCTTAGTAAGTGTGAGTACTGCTGCTCTTTTTCATTAAAACCTTTTTTTGAGTCATCAGTAGCTATAACCTTACTCAACTGGCCCCTCTGCTGGTTGCTATACAGCTCTGCAGAAGTACAACATAATTGGCCAACTCCATCAAGTGACTGTATTATGTAAAAATTACCTATGTGCTCACTAAAATCTGTTAAGAAATTGCCAAATAAAACACTGTATCTATAGATAATCAACTGAAATGAGGAAGAAAACTACCTTAGAAACATTTTTCTGTAAATTCTCAAACAGTTCTCCATTACTGCTTCTTACCAAGAATTCTGTTAAATAACTTATTAGCCAATCAAACGGTGACAATGCATTAAAAATTAACCAACGATTAAAACTGAAAGTACTTGTCAGAAAAATTTAAAATTGTTTAAATTTTAATTAAATTGTATTTTTTAAGTTATAATTTTAGTTAAAAAACCAGGAGAATACAATAATTATTTAAATACTTCTGTAAAGGAAGAAAAATCAAAAGACAAGATCACAGAAATATACTACTCTATCTGTCCCCCGTAACATATTACTATATATTATAACATTAACTGAGCTTCTGGCAAACCTACAGAAAGGTGTAGTATCCAAAAAGTAAGAAGCAATGCCCAGTTATTCTTCAGAATTGAAACTTCTGTAAGCAACTTTGTAACTCTACAGGCTTAAGAAACTGAAACAAACTAACAAACAAACTCTTCAAAATGGACTTGCAAGGAACAGCTCTTGGAATGTGTTCTGCAACCCTAAAGAAATTTATGTCAGTGCTATTAAGGCATGTTCATAAAGATAGGAAGTATCTTATGCCGACCTAAATGGTCCAGTACTACAAAAATCATTTAGCTGCAGCAGAAGGATATATTCTGTTCATTGTGTAAGGTTAAAATCAGTAGAGGATGCAACATGTAGTGAAAATGTGATAGGATTAATCTATCTCTCTGTAGGGGCTAAACATAATATATAACCACAATAAAACGGGATTACTCACTGTCTTTCCATACTTGCTATTTCTTGACTATCTTCTTTAACCTAAAGAAAAGTATAACAACTTTAACATATGAAATAAAATCTACAAATGAAGAAAGGAGAAATCCAAAAAATATTTCTTAATTCAGTACATGAGGAATAGAAACTCAGCATATGAGATCACAAACTTGTTGTCACATTGTCCAACAACAGCTCTTCACTGAGAGAAATGTTATTATTTATATTTGATCTCTTCCAAATGCTCCCCTGCTTTCTCCATACACATTTAAAAATCGGATATACTCATCAGTGCTGTTCAGTACAATAATCCACATAGTATGTATGCACGGATGGCTATATAACATGGCACAGTCCCTTGCAAAGTAATAAAATTGTTTCTTGATTACTACATCTGCACACTCTCCCAAAATGATGCAGTTTAGAGTTATGCTATAATACTGTTCAATAGGATCATTTTTCCCATCCCAACAGGACTGATGAATTTGAACAAGCTGAGAAGCTGACCGTGACAATTTTGTTATGGCTGAACCTGAAGCATCCCCTCCAGCCCATTCGTTACCTGAACTTGATTCCAGATGGTTTGTGCTGGTTAAAGACTAAATAATGGCAAGATTCAAAACCAAGTATTTTTCTTCCTCCATCACCCCTTAATACACTGATTGACTTTGAGAATCCTTTAAATGATACCATTTTATGTTCTTGCCTGCTTTAGTAATCTCTCTCTTTCCTCCTGTGGAGATTCCATGTTCTTGTCCTCAGCAATCATTTGATTTCGACGTTCTTCAAGCTCATGGAGCTTTTCATACAGCTGCATAGCCTCCTGTTTCACCAGGGAGTGCGCAATTTCCTGTCGGGAGAAACAAAACACCTACTACCAACTTCCAGACTGCAAGAGAACGTTGCAGAAATTGTTTTAATTGAATGACACTTAACCATACATTGAAAGTGAAGCTCACTTATTACCAATGGTACACAGGCAGTATAAAGAATGAATATAATCTGTAATCTCAAAAACACATTTTCTGGAATGGAATATCCCAGTCAGCATTTCTTGCTCTATGAGTTCACTTTCACGCCAACTTTCTGAGTAGATTTACTGCTATTTTATCATTTCTAGTGAAACACAAACCATATACAGTATTCCAAAAGAACAGAAAAATGTCTACAACTATTCAAAAGTGGTATTTTCTGAAGACATACATGACTGTATGTTTCAGCTTATGGATCCTTGTAGATCCATGAGAGACCCAATGTGAGAAGCTTCTCATTCTAGTAATGTAACACAGTGTATTAGAAGTGTGTGTTTACATGTTTGTGGGAGAAAAAACATCTCAGCTGGTACCACTTCGTGCTTCAAATGACACTTGCATTTGAAACAAGAAAATCATGCTCCCACATCATGTTGAAAAATTAGGTATCACAAATCCTTTAGAAAAACGTGGGTGGTAATTTCACATTTATCTTCGGAGAGCAATTCCAAATCAGTCACACATCACACAAAACATTTGATAACCATATGGCTAACTAAAGCTAGGAAGTTTTGTACTTGGCATCTAACAAAAGCATTTTAACCCACAGCTAATTATAAATTATTGGTGGAAAACAGAGAGGCAGCTTTGCCTTCTCATTCTAGAGCACAATTCTACAGTATATGAAAATTTAATGAGAAAGGTATTATTTATTACAGTAGAGTTGGTACAGAAACAGCTTTTATCATACATACAGCTCTTAGAGACTCCTCCTTCATGTTTAGTGCATCCAATTCCTGCTGTTGAACAATCAATTCCTAAACAGGAAAAAAATGCAAGATTTAGATAAAAAAATACTGCGTGATTAGATTGCTTTTTTATTCTGCATTCTAGCATCCAGAAGATGCTGTAAAATATCCCATTGGTCTTCTTAAAAGTTTAAAAATCAAGACTGTGTCCAGCTTCTCCAAATAGCTCAGACATAATATCCACTTACTTTCAGAAAACAAATTTTCCAATAAACTCTTATTATTCTTACTTGCTGTTGGGCAATAACCAAGAATTGCTGGCCTTTTTTACACTTTTTTTTTTTCTTAAAATCAGTACTGAGGGTGGAATTCATCATTTCTGCTTTAGAAGTTTAAAGTCAAATTTTAAAATCTGAACTAGTCACCACAGTTTCTTCAGTCAATAAAGGGACAGATAGGCCCTGACTCGTGATTCAGTTCATCCTATGATAGCTAGGAAGCACTAGATTTAAAAGATACCTATCTCTCTGTATAGACTTTACAGGGAAGCATCCTAAGACTGCATGCCTGAACATAGATGAAGTTATTCTAACCCTAAAGATTTTATTGCCTTTGTTAACATTATAAGTAGTGAAGCCACAAACATTTTAAAAGGCCCAGCGTACTTTTCTCATACATGCAAACATACAAGAAGCACAAAAAATCCCAGTCAGATTCATTTTTAGGCATGGGAAGAAAAATTTCTACTGGAGTGAAAAAAACACTGGGATTGTCTTTTCCCTTTTGCTTGCTTTTTACATGTGATCAAACACCTAAGCATTACAGAGCCTTTTAAAATATGCATGTCAATCCCCAAACAAGAAAGGAAAATGACGAACATAATTTGTTCTTAAGAAATACAGAAATACAAAGTATTTGTTTTCAGTCCATTGTTCTGTTTATTTTTCAGGCACTCTTACAATTGCTTACGATACCAGCAAGTTCTTTTATTATATTGCTCAGTTCTCACTTTAATATTTAAATTGTATCTGGAATTAATAAGGCCAGGTTTAGAAACATTTTAGGTTAAGTACTATGAAACAAACCAACCTGGGAGAGTTTTTCATTTGCAGTCTTCATCTCCATATATTTAGCTTGATTTTCTGGAGACATGTCTTTTATTATGTCATCTGCTACGACTTTTTCATGTTCAATATCTTCTTCCACAGCTTGAATTAACTTTTCCGTGCTGTAAAAGTTACAAAATTGTGCTATTTTTACTAGTCCATGTTTACTTTAAACACACATTTAAAACTCTGCTATTCCTTCAGCCTGCCTAAAGTGATTTCTAACACAAAAACTTCACAGACTTCAAGAAAACAAGTTACCTACTTATATCTATCTCCTTGGAGTTGCATTAGCTATATAAACATTCGTATCGTGGAATGCAGAAGATAAAGAATTCTTTGCCTTTACTGTACCCATGTAGTACTTCCCAATGTGACAACACTGTCTACCTGCATAGTCCTCAAAACTGGCAGAAGTATATTTCTTCCCCTCTTTGGTCTGTATCAGTGAATTCTTGGAATGAGAACTGGCAGTCTGAAATAAAGAACCTGGAATATAATTTGTGAATGCACATTAAGAGAACATACTATACAGTTACCAGGTGCTGGATAATGATGGTAAGAAGACTTCGCTTTAGCAATGAATTGCTAAAGAACAGAAAGTGGCTTTGTAGCCTTAAGGAGCGTGGAGATCTTTAACCATGCAAGAACTAAGCAATTAGCCATTCCTGATGTTCTTGATTAATGACTGTAAACCTGTTAGAAAATCAAGTAACTGCAACCAGAAAAAAATCTCTACCACTGCAACTGCAATAAGCTGCAGCTAGATGTATTAGCAGTTAAGGAAGGCATAAAGCGCCGTTCTCACTGCTTAATGTAAAGTCTTCTGATTTCTATGAAACTCCTGAAAGCTAGTGAGTCAAGTAATTTGAGAGCACAGCTGAAGATGAACTAAAAGTCCTGAGACACTGAACAGTAAGTCTTTTTCCTCAAAAGGCCTTCCTTTACAGTTCGTAAAATATTGTTTACACTGCTGGCTTTCAGAGTGCTTCTTGCAAAATTAGCTTTATTTTTATCCATTTTTCATTAACTCTTCCTGAGTTGCAAGATACCAAAAATTTGAAATTGTGTGACTGATGCTATTAGATCCATGACAGTAGGCAAGAATGCCCTCAGGCTTCAAACGTGGTGCAAAATAATGGAACTGCTCAAGGATAACCTTGGGATAAGAGAATAATGAACATTTCATTGAAGCACATACAGTTGATTTTGGAATGGACTTCTGATGATCAGCTTGTGCAGCCCCATTACTCAAAGCACAATCAGCTAGAACAGGTTGTCAGTGTCTCGTTCAGGCAGCTTTTGATTACATTGAATAATGTAGACTCCATAACTTTTCTGGGAAATGTTTCAAGGTATGGCCACCTTTACCGTATAAGAGTTTTTTCTGTTTAAATTAAATTTCCTGTACTTCAATTTGTACTCATTGCCTCTTATCTTGCCCTTGGGCATCACTGAGAAGAGATTGGCTCCATCTTCTTTATTCCTGCATATCAGATAAGACACTCCCTAACCTTCCTCTTCTGGAGATTAAACAATTCCATCTCTCTCAGCCATTCCTCAGAATTTCCACCGTTTCTGAGGATTACTGAGGAAAGATTCAGAAGTGTAACCAATCTTGCAAATGATTTCAGGCAAGACCTATAATCTCCAGGAATCTGATGATGTTAAGGATACATTTTAAGGATAACAACCTGTGTTGCAAAGATGTTTTGGAACCTGATGATGAAGAAGTAAGCGAAAGTGATGATCTTCTACATTCCCTGGCAAATTTGCAGTGCAGTGGAACTTTACTTGATGTATTGGATGATTTTAACATGAAGGTAAATGGAACATCCTCTTGAGAGTAACAATAGTTTGTTCAAACCTAGTCCAAAGAATGAGGCCCTTGCTGTAAGTACACCAGTATATGAATGGATTATTATGTTACGTTTGGGAAAGGTGTAATTTGTTAAGTGAAGCTTGCTTTTAAACTATGCAAGTAGTAAACTATCCAAGATTGTCTGTAAGGCATGGAACTAGAATTGGCAGAGAGATTTTATGTTTCTTCGTTATTGGAGGCTCCTCATGCCTATGAAAAGTGTTGCGAGGTCTCAGCAGTGACCATTTCTAATAAATCAAGCCCAACTGAAGGCATGGTTGAATGAAAAAAAGAAACATTCCAAGGAAGAATTCAAGAAAATCTTAAGGTTACTAATTTCCAGAACAAATCTCCGCACCAGATGCAAATTCTCTGGAGAGACTGATCATAATTAGTACTGATCATAGGGAACTTGTCTCTACATACAACAGGTGGCTTTTCCTGAAGATCACTGGGGCATTTATGGAGGAAGAGAAGAATACAGCTTGATACATTCCTCTCGTGTTCCAAAACAGCACATGGAAGCAGCTGTCACTGTTGAGGGCAGTGGCATCTCCACGCTCTACTGAATTTTTCTCATCTATGTCTGAGATTGCAAATCTGACTGATAGAATATGGAAAGACAGTCTACTTTTCCACCCCACTGATGTAAAAGTAGGTGCAGCCAAATAACTGAGTAGTCTATTTACCGGCAGCAAGTTTATTTTTAATGTGATGTGGACTTCTGGCTAGATACACCAGTATCTTCACAAGACTAGAAGTGACTGATTTAGATGTGATGTATCATTTCTGATAGCAGTGTTTTGACAGAAAATTAAAGCACAGTGCTTTTCTAAGAGGCACTAAAATGATCAGCAGTGGCTGTAACAGGAGGATAGTTCATTGCCACAGGTAGTGCAACACTTAAGACTACTGGGGAAGCTGAAACAAGGTTGAGACTTGGAAGTCACAGAACATTCTGAGATATTACACAAAAATCAAAGTGGCAGTAACATCAAAGACAGCTACTGAAGTAGAAAGGTTTCTACTCAGCCCCATATCTGAGAAGAATGAAGAAGAGGACGGTGAATCCTTCTGTAGATTCACGCTGTGCATTGGGTAGAGTGAAATTGAGAGAATGAGCATCATCAGAAGAAAAAAAATAGTGGACATAGTGTTAGTGTATCAATATAATCCCTTTGTCAATCTGCGTAAAGACATGCTCTCAGATCAGAGCAAATACCTTTTTCTTTTCTTTCCTTTTTTAGAATTTCTTCCTGAAGTATAGCACATGTAACAGATGTCCCTAAATGCTTGTAATCCTTTGTAAACAATGAGCTTTATTTTTAACATACTCCATAGCTTTTCTTATGCTAAGAGTAAAGATCTCTACTAGAGATTTTTACTAGAGATCTACTAGGCTGGGGATCTACTAGAGATCTCTACTAGCGATCTTTACTTCAGTATGCAAAACTCATGAAACTTTCTTCATTTAAAGATAGGTCTCATAAAAAAAAATAAATCCAAGTCTTCATCTGTCTCCAACATTTCTTTAACTGACAATAAAACACAGCTTGCTTCTAAATACCCTGTGGCATTTTAACTCAGTGCTTCCTATGTGATCTGGAACTTGCCACTTGGGCATACTTCCATTACCCTTCCGTATTGGCTGCGGAACCAATTAAATCTTAGATGATTATAAGAAATTGCTCAACCTAGTCAATCGTTTGCTAAAGATGTTCTAGCTTCCTTATTTTTTTACACTGCCTGCTTATTCATTAGGTACAAAGGTTGGACAAAAACGAAGTGCTGTTACATGATATTATTTCTTGTCAGTGCATTGAAAAGTGTACATGCTGCCTCTAAGAAGCAACAGAAAGGTAAGACACTTGGAACACCTTTTTCAAAATGTAGGTGAAGATTTATTAGTATAACTTTTCTGCTAGACTGGAAACAAATATATCTTGAGATAAGTTAAAAGTTCAGAAATTACTGTGAACCTTCAACATGCAAAGGAAGTAAATTGTGCTTCAGTTAAAAGACAGGGAACAGTCTGATTCTTTTCTGGAAACCAGAGTACTTGATTATACAAACTCCATAACCTCCCCAAATCTGCCATTTTCTTTACAAATGCAACAAAAGCAACCGAAGTTACATTACTATTAAATAGTAAAAGTCTCCAAAACTCTTCTAAGGAAAACCTTTTAAAGAAACACTTCTGAGTTGAAATGACAAATGTCAAAGTATTATCAATGTATTGCCAGGCTCAGTTTCTTTCAAAAACTTTAAGCAGCAATTCTTAAAATCTGGCTTTACTAAAAAGCTACAGTGCAATTAAAATTCCAGATGCTTTCCTGTTTTTCCACTGATTACTTGGGTTCCCCCATACACAATGCAAGAAATCAACATTGTAAGAACAACCCTAATTTTTCAACAGTAGTAAAGTAAAAAAGAAGAAACCGTGTTTTTGCCTTAGACATATGTGCAGTGCTTTTTTAGACAGAAAAATGATTTTTCCAGTTAACGGCATCCCTGTTACTTGAATATGCTAATGGTTTCTTTGAACTTCTGAAAAAAAAAAACCTTTCATTTTTAATTTGATTGTTATTGATTAACTTACAGACTGAGAAACTTTTTAAAAAATATCTTAATATATTTTCCCACTCTCCTAATGACAGCATGTTTTTTTCCTGAAACCTGCAAACTACAATAATGCTGTTAATCTGTATTTCTAGATAGCATGGTTAAGGTCTGCTCTGTTTCTGAACATCTTGGAAGAGATCTCTCTGAAGTCCAAGTGTGTCCCAATACCATAGTTGATATTGGGAGTTCACAAACTGCCACGTTTTCCACTAGCAACATGCAAATTGCCTCCAAAAACAAAGCAGCCACCAATACTATTACTGACAAGAACAGTACTAACACAGGAACTTAATACCACTGAGGCTAGCACCCCCTTGTCCCTGATAATGTCTTTTTTTGTTTAATGCAAATTTCCAATAGCACTCAGAGTAGTAGATCAGGATACGTACAAACTCTTTCCAGGAAGTTACAAAGTTTAGATACTGATTCACGGAGGTGAATAAGGTCAGTCCGTAGAGACACAAATGCATAGAAGCAAGCAGATTTTTTTTTCTTTTATCTGACTGGCTGTCTATATTTAGCATTGCTCCTTGTTGGTACAATTGAGCTTCCTTATGTAATTCTGTCCCCGCTCCCTTTTCTGTTAAATTCAGTGAACTCTCTACTGTTCAAAATACAATAATCAGTTTAAACCTTATCTTTTTTGCCTTCTTTAATCTGGAAGATCACAATCTAGAAACGAGATATTGAGGTTCATTTAGTCTACTACCTTTTCTCTATGAGACTTCAGAGGCTTAAGCAAAACTGGAAAAATGTTACAAAAGGAATAATCTACCTCTTGCATAACATTTTAATTCGAATCTGGCATAAACATGGATCAGTTTAACATCTGAAAGACAAGATTTAGCATTCCTTCTCAGCAGATCTTGCAAATAATGCCCAATTTCTCTCAGAGAAGTTAATATTGCAGTCAATACCGTTTGTTAAAAAAGCCTGCCTGACTCTCAAAAAACAAGGTACAAACCTGTACAAAAACACCAGCAAAAGGGACTGAACCGTGCTTACTTAGTTCCAAAGATCATCAGAGCAACCACTACACCTTCGTAACGCAGACGTACATTGCTTATGGCATGTATTATAGTATGGATAACACAGAGATTAGAAGATCATTCTACTCATTAAATGTTCACAAAACCTGTGTATTCACATAAGAATATACGAGATACCTGGCCAAATAAACCAACAATCTAGTACAGCATTCTGCCTCTACCAGTGGCAACAAAATAGGGACAGTAACCAAGCCCAGATACTCTTTTCAGTTGATTCCTATCGTAGACTTCCAGTACCCCAAACTGCTTTAATAGGGTATTAATGTGTATACCTCTGCCTATTGATTTTATCCATTTGTGAAACTCTTGTCTACTAACTTGTCTAATCAATTCATTTTCTATCTTCTGATACTGTCCACTGGATTTTAGGTTTGTCTCGATCCAGTGAAAGCTCAATGCATTAAGGCTGATAATGTGATTTTTCTCTTAACTTTACATCTTACAGTATCTGTGCAGAACAATTTTTTTTTTTACATTATGATGGAAATAACTATTTATTAATTTGTTAAACTGCTACTACAAAAGACACTGGTACTCTTGATATTTTAAAGTGTTATTTGCTTATTGCTAGGCAGTGAACATGAAGTTCTCTTGGCTCATGATCTGGGCTGGAACACTGTTTTTGAATCCAGTCACTGCTGACTGCAACATTACATCTCAAACTGTAAGTTCTATGTGCATGTAAATTACCCTTATTCTTGAGATACAGTAGAAATTAAAGACTTCTAAAAGCCTGCGAACATGAAATTCCTGAGTATAGAAGCAGACAGATACAAATAAAATGACACATTTTCCTGCGAAAAGGGAATTTTCTGCTACCAATCATTCTAAGTGGGGGAGTAACACTGAAACATATTTGGGATGGTTTTATATTTCAGTCAAAACTCTGCAGACAACAGGAGTGCCTCCTTTATATCTACACCATTTTGCAACAGGCCTAAATCACAACAGCTATTTGGACAAGACCAACTACTTCCTGAGAGATTGTTTTGAGAGATTTTTTGAGTTAGCACTTGCCCAAGTCAGGTCCAAATGTGTACAAGATATTTTTGAAGGATTCTTTTAGAGAATAGTTTAATGGATTTTGTATTTATATATAGCAGAATTAAGAGTCTGGCAGAAAAAAAACACAAAACTGTTATTGAACTGTTTGCTCTTACGGTCTGCTGCTTCAGTACTGTTTCTACTGTTTGTTCATTGCTAGGACAAACATGAAGAAAAAATGCATATGCAGACACTACACCTAATTTGTTTTTAAATAAGCTATCTAGACTCAGCCTGGTAACAGCAGTAACGACTTGAACATAGGCTACTTCCCTATCAAGAGGAACAATAAACCAACCTGTTTCCAGTGCAAGCTGCAGTGATGCATACACATACCTACAAGGAAATCTAATCTTTTCAGAAAGGAAAAATGTTTCTAGGCATTAAGAATATAAATACTCTCAAACCTGAAAAGTCTAAAGCTATGCTAAACTTCAACTCAGAAAACCAAAATGAATTTAAATGCCATATTTATAATAAAAATATGTAGTCAATCTGGTTGAAGGTCTGCTCCAAAGATGTTTTCAACAGTAAACACAGCTATTTTAAAACAAGTCAATCCATTTGAAAAAACACATATAAATTAATTGTCAGGCTTGAATCTACTTTCTCTGACAACTTCACTTGGTGGCTTCTCTATTTTGTGGCAAAGGAATCCTTTTCCTACCCAGCCAGACTTCACATTAGAATTCCAAAACAGACAGCCCTATTACCTCCAAAATAGCATGTCAGACTGGTTATACTTTGGATATTATTCACATAAGCATTGCAACTTTAAGAGTTTAAGCACTAAGTTTCTTAGCACTTCAAGTCTCTACACACTGGGATGATTCATTCCCCTGTATCATTAATCGACAAGCATATTAAGAAAAGCATAAACAAAAAGGCAGGAAGACCAGCAGAATTTTTCTTGTAAAGGGCTGACATTAAATGGATTTTTTATTCCCTTAAAAGTCATCACTGGGACTCCATCACAAGACGTTCCTACAATATTTTAATTGTTAACATTATCTTTTTTCAACAGGTCATTTGTGAGGAGTCTGGAAAGAACCTCTCTCGTATCCCCACTGATCTTTTGCCAAACGTTACTATATTAAGCCTCAAAAATAATAAAATCACTTTAAAAGACAATGGCAAAGATATTCTTCCAAGGCTTACTAACCTCACCGTACTTTATCTGAATGAAAACATGATTACTGTACTGTGTAATAACAGCTTCTACAACTTGACAAAACTTTTAATTCTGGATATCAGCAACAATCATATTAGCATAGTTCATCCATCAGCATTTGCAGGACTAAATCAACTGACAGTGTTGAATCTGTCCGATAACAGGATTACTCAATTAGATTCAGATGTATTTTCTTCTCTAAAAAGTCTCAGAGTTTTGAATCTACAAAATAACTTTTTGAAATCTTTTCATATAAAATCATCTTTTAAATTGGCTACAATTACCTTAGCTGGAAACCCATGGAACTGCTCCTGTGCCCTCCTTGATTTACAGATATGGTTAACTGCTTCCAATGTGACAATGGGTAAGTTCTGCTAAGAGCAGCATTTCATACCTGTTTGCATCTTATCTTAGCTATTCCTGATGTGAATAGTATCCACCATGTATTCTGTATTTTGCAGTGATGAATTAATTATCGGTGATTTTTTTAGATCAGAGTGCAGATTAATTAACAGTATCTAATAGGATCTCCATTGCTCATATTCACAGAAAATGAAAACAACACTATTTGTACATTCCCCAAAACAAAGGAAAAATTGTCCATCAGGGCTGCAGCTATACAACCAGCTGACTGTGAAACTGAAGAAGCTTCTCTGGAAACCAGTATAACTTCAAATTCTACCATTAAGCGCAGAAGCACGGCCTTCCTAACAGCTCTGACTCCAAACAACATCACTGAAAACAACGGAACACATGCAGGTAATACAATGACGTTTCCCTTTACTGCTTGCAATGTTTTATTTGCTGACCCATGATTTCATATGGTTTTGCATTCCTAGTACACTGTAATTCTTCCACAAAAGTCAGGGCTATGGAACAAGTGTATTTCCAGATTTTGTTAGACCATATTAGATACTGCAGTGAATGTTATGCTCTACTAAGCAAGGCTACAAAACAGATAAACCACACCTTAAACAACACTAAAAATTGATGGTGTGAAAATTTCTAAGGCTTGAAATTCAGAAAATTTTCCAGATGTCTGCATAAAAAAAAAAAAAAAATCTTCCAAACTAACTGCTCACAAGATGTAGTCTTCTTAAAAAGTAAAAGATTGAGTATATTAATTCTTGTCCTGCTCTCAACTGTGTTCAGTGGAAAGGACACAGCTGTGCACACCCCATATTCTTTAAAAAAAAAAAAAAATCAGTAATAGCCTCCTTACATCATTTTTTGATGCTAATTCCAACATTATTTGGTAAGATTCTAAGTGTCCTTCTGGGAAAAATCAAATTTCTCTTTTTCTTACATCCGAATTAATGTTCTCCACTTTCCCATAATGAAATACTCCACTTCCTGCTTTTGGCTAAAGCAGGAATACCCATCTTCTGGTACACACACAAATCGTAAGCCACCACTGCCACTGACTTCTTTTGCTGTAGCCAGCATCTATAATGTATCACGTGACAGTGGCCAGCACATAAAACCAACTTGTAAACAAAGACTACTGATACCTACAGTCTATTGAAATTTTTATTATAAAAGTAATGTAACTAAAAGGATTACAAACAATGTGGTATTTCAGGATGCAGACATCATCACCATGTAGAAATTTACGCCTGGGAAATAGAATTTAATGTCAATTACTGTTTTTTATTTTTTCCATTCTCAAAACCAGTCCTGGATTTTTTTTTTTTTGAAAAAAAAAAAAAAAAAAGAGGTTTATTTTATCTACGCCTCCAGAACTTCAGATGACTTTTAAACAATTGTTTAATTTTAATAAATACGCATGGTGAGTTTACATTGCTATGAAATACGA
Organism: Anser cygnoides; assembly: GCF_040182565.1. Classification (NCBI taxonomy): domain Eukaryota; kingdom Metazoa; phylum Chordata; class Aves; order Anseriformes; family Anatidae; genus Anser; species Anser cygnoides. Next base: position 13,769,656 of record NC_089912.1, on the reverse strand, counting down.
GATATACGTGCATTTTTGATTTTACAAGCTCTCCAATAACAGCAGAAACTAACACTTCTGAGACACTTATTTATTCCTGTATAATCTTCTATTTTCTGAGTTCTCAATCTATTCAAAAATTAATACCAGAGTTCTTTCAGATATTATACATAAAGATGACTGTTTTTTTTTTCCCCCCTATCTGTTTTCAAGAGCTTCCACTCCTTGGCAAAAGTTGGACCTTCCTAGTGGGAGTCCTAGGGTTTGTCCTAAGCACTACATTCCTGATTTTTACTGCCATAAAATGCCCAACATGGTATCACTATTTGATCAGCTACAGTCACCGTCGTCTGGAAGAAAATGACCCAGAGATAACTGAACAGGAGTTCTCAGCTGACATGAGTTCTTTTCCTGCAGTATCAGATACAAGCAATGAAGATCCCATAGTAATATTTGAGAAAACTACTGAATTTGAGCCTGGCGAAGATGGATTTATTGAGGATAAATACATAGATTCATATATAACCGAGGAGAGCTAATGTTCTACACAATGGATGATGAACTGACTTTTCAAAACTGTAGTATACTTGCTCCATCTACTTAGCCTTCCACGTTTTGCTACTTATGTACAATACCAACTGAACCTAAGCAGTCCATCTCCTTTCATCTCATCAAGTCTGAAACAAGCTATTGCTTCATGAATCATGAAATAAGTATTTCAAAACATGAAATAACACTGATCATGTTATTTTTTATGGGGGATAAAAAGCATACCGTACACTGCTTAACATGACCATATCTTCAAAAAGCAGCTTGTGAAGCTGCCATAATTACTGACGCTCAAGAGGTGAAGAAGCCAGAGATGAAAAAATATTTATTTAAAGCACTGAAGAAGCAGACCACAGTCAGACTGGGGACTGAATCCGAATCAACAATGTCACAGCATTAGCAGAGTAACAAAGACCAACTTCTCCACTCCCTTAAATGTGTCTACATACAGTAAAATGATAAATATCATTATTGCATATAGAATCATAGAATCTTTAAGGTTGGAAAAGACCTCCAAGATCATCTGGTCCAACCATCCTGCTAGCACCAATATTATCCACTAAACCATGCCTTTATGCCTTAGTTTGATACTGAACCAATGCTTTTCTCTGCACATTTTGTTAACGCTTAAAAATGCATTTAGGGATAGAATAGACATATTTACAAGCTGTTGAAAACCACAGTATTAGTGGAAAAGTGCATATTAAATGGCAAATCGTTATTTTAAAAAGTATTTATTTATGCATAAAACCTTATTGTTCTTTCTGGCGCCCAGTAGGATCAGACTTACTTCTCCTTATATCTCCTGTCCCTAAATTAAACATCTCAAACTCACCTTCTCAGCTTAACAGTACACGAGCCGTTCTCATGGCTTTCGAATTCTTACTGCAAGCATCTCACTGATCTCGTCTTCCTTTCCACACATCCTTACTTTACCAGACAGGAATCTCAGTTCTAGACCCCACTTCTGCTTACTTTCTCCACTCTGCTACTGAAACACAACCTCCAAAATCCAGGACCTTAAAAGTAGGTCCTCACAATCCAGGAGTCTTCACTGCCACCTAGCTCCTCCTGGATGAAATGGTAAGTATCTCCACAGCAGTTGCTCAGAATAGTTTAAAGCCAGGGATCCAGCTCCATCCTGATACTGGTATAGGATCTTGAAATTGTTTGGGGATGTCCCTTGTTGTATGGATTGTACTGTTAACAATTTCTTAATTAGATAATCTCAATTTTACCAAGTTCAGGTATGATTTTAACAGCTTTTGAGAAGCATATACTTTATGTACTCACGCTTGTCTTTCTGTGAAAATTTTATCCACACTCTGAGCGTCTCGGTCATTCTGAACCTTTAACTTTAAAAAAAAAAAAGTATTTTGATATAATATATAATAAAAAAAATACTTATACACAAGTGCAAAGTTTGCTTTAAGGGAGCAAGAAGCTGCTCAGAATGCAGTACAGAAAGGAGGAGCAGATGTCTCCTACTCCAGAGATTTTCCCAGGCTGTACTGAAGAAACAGCTTATAAAATTGCAGTCTTCCACTGGAAACCAAAAGAAGTAAGAAGACATCTCTCTCTGTGTTTGAAAAAGAAATGCTATCAAGTTTGTAACAAATCAGTTCAATTAGTATTACTATCTATTAGCAAATATTGCTTAAGCCTACAGACAGAATGCAAATATAATACTTTAAAGAGAATTCTTTATCATGCGGACGATGTGACTTTATTTTTCAATGAAATGTGGAGAAAAATAAATGGCCAAAAAATACTCAGGTGTTTTTTCAAGCTACCAAAATAACCTTTTCTAAGACTAGCTGCTTTTGCTAAAGGACAAAGTGATCACAAGAAATGGAAAGTGCTTAATACCTGTATAGCCTTAATACTTGCATAAAAACTCTATCTTGGAAAATAAAGAAAATTAAAGAACACAGCTGATTGATTTTGTGGTTGTCCACGTTTCAGACCTAGTTCATATTTATTATGCTGGAGGCATTTAAAAGGCAGAAGGCAAAAGAGAAGTAAATAAATTTCCAGAGGATCAGGCAGCTTTAAAGGCAGTGCAGTCCAGTGAACTTGCCTTTCATAAGACTAGCATTCTATGCTTCTTAGTCAAATAAATAATTTATTTTAACACTTGAAATTTGAGTTGGGAACACAGCCTTCTCAAATCTAAAACACAGAAGCACTGTCATGTGGTTTTTGAAGACAATGCTTCAGATAGCTGTCTCACTACAAACAAAGAACACCGTCAAGTAGTATGGCCAATTTAACTGGAAAAAAATGTGTAAGTTTTAAATTAGTGCTTTGCTTTTTTATACATGTCATGTTCAAAGTACCAAAATGTAATATACACCATTTCATTGTTCAAATGTAGCAAGCATCCTAATTCTTACCATATTGTAATCATGAATCACTTCCGCCACGTCTGTATTGGTGTTAAGTATATCCACAACCTGAAATGAGACAGAATTCCAACCTGTTGGCACTCTCCTTTTTTTTTTTTTTTTTGTAATTATACATACAGAGAAAAGGAGCAACTTGCAAAACGCTCATGAAAACACCACAGGTATCTATTATTGTCAAAAATGTGATTTGGGAATCTGAATAGATTACACACAGTTTTCAGAAGTAATTCTCATTATATGTAGGTGTACAAACCCACAAATAATACGCAGCAGTAATTTCTTAAATGCAACTGCTTCTCCTAACTTTCTTGTTTTGCTTAGTTCCCATTTTTCTCTTTCCCAGTAACTGAATAAACACAGTACTAACCAGTAAACTTTTAAACAGGAACATCAATAAAAAAGATGTTGAAGTTAAGCAAAAACAGCACGAAGCAAAGGAGAAAAGGGAGTGTTCAGTATCAGAAGCTGATAGCAGCATACCATGTTGTAGTCTGCTAGCTGACCTTGAAATTCTTTGATTTCACCAGCTAAAGCCTCTGCCCTAAATACAAAACAAGAAGCCAAACTTAAGACAGGAAGCATCATATAATAAAAATGAACTAATGAGAAAAAAAAAATATTTAATGATTCCTTGAAGCCTAGAACAAAGTCTTGTGACTGAGAAAGTTAACCTTGTATTAGCTACGGCACAGCTCACCTTTTTTCATATGACAAGTAGACAGATTTCTCTTGCTTGTACATTTCTACTTCTTCCTGCAGCTTGTTAATTTCTGTTGTGAGTTCATTTGTTTTGCTCCTGCAAAAAATAAACAAAAGAGTTACTCAAACTTAAATATACACCTAAAACACAGATAAAACAGAAACAGCATTTTACTCTAAGTGATGTGCAATCAGTATCTCTTTTTCACACAGTACCATATTTCTAACCAACTATTTCTTAGAAAAGCTAGAGAAAAGAGGGGAAAAAATAAAGTGGTTCTATCAGATAAAATTGTAGCAATTATTAGAAAACCTGGATGTGAAATAAAATGTTTTAATTATTTTTTTGTTCCTTCTGGTGAAAGAGACATGAATCCTTCTCAGATGGACCGGAAAAAAATATCATCCACAATCTGTGGAAGGATGCTGTATCATCCCTGTATAGAACAACATCTTTTAGGATTGATTATTCAATACTGCAATATGGCCAGCTGACAAAGGAGCAGACGTCTTTGTCATTGCCATCTGAATGCATAATTCAAGTAAACCACCTGAAGCATACACTAAAAAAGTACTTAGTTTGAGATGCTACTTCTTACAATTGGAGCTATGAGACCTATTACAGGTGGAAGTTCAAAATCACTGATGCTTCTGGAACTAATGCTGTGGGAGCGCATTTAACTTAACAAGCCTAATAACAAAACTTCAAAGAAATCTTGTACTTGGACATAAGCATAAAATTCCTGTTCTCCTACAAGCTCCCTGTAAAATGACCTTCTTATGTGTAATAACAGACCAGATTTCATTAACAGAGAACACCACTCATCCCATGTTATTATTAAGCATAGCTCTACCTCTACCTTTATGCCAGAAAGGGAACAGAGCATGAAGCCTTCCAAAGTTTGAATGTATTTTCAAGACATACCTCAGCAGTCCAAGATAATACGTTTTATCCATTATCTGTCTCTGAGGACCTGACAAAGGAGAGCATGACGACAGTTCATTAGAAAGCAACACATTCTGATTAACTGTAAATTAGGAAAACAACATGCAGATTGTACAAGCAGAGACAATAGATTTTACTTTGTTAAAACAAATGAAGGCAGAAATTCATTGTGGACTGTCGTGAAAACACACAACTTTTTTTAGCTGTATGAATATTTACGATGCAACAAAGTATTTTAATTATTCTGTGGTTCTGGAAGAAGATACAGTGTATCCTGTTGTATTCTAATCTATTCTAATGATTTTTAAATAGACGTAAAAATCATATAGCAAGCTTAGGCATAGAAAAGCCTTTGTCTTCTCTAACGGCCAAAAGCAAAGGAGGGAGGATGCATTAATCTTCCATTCCTTTCTCTTACTCTTTGTAGTCATAGCTATGCACCCTGCAATTTACACAACTATGAACAGTTTTCCTTTAAACCATAAATATTTCTCCAGAACTTTTTCAGACACTTTGATAGCTATTTTCAACAAAAAATACCTTTCATTCCAGTTTTCATTCCACTTAATCCTTGCTGTGTCACTGGGCGGTCTGCAACTTTAATCTGAGATGACAAGATTCCGCTAGCAGTCGCAGAACCACCACGAGAACCAGGTCTTGATGTACTAGGAGGCATCTAGAACACAGACAGACAGACAGACACACACACACACACAAACCAAAAATCCCAATGCTGAATTATGATTTTTTTATCCTTATGTAATTGCCAAAGCTTGAATCACTCTCTAAACTCTTAATGTGAGAAACTTTTAGATTTACACCTGTTCAGGTAAACAAAGCTTCAGAGAAATGTCTGCTGTAGAAAGGTACAAGATTACCTCTTGAGGTAAAAGATTACTGTGTACCTTGTTCACTGTATGTGACATTATCAAGATCTCCCAGGTGAAGTCTTGATGGAAGAATTCCCTCACCTCTTTCAGCCAAAATCACAAAGTAAAACTCTCTATGACTGAAAATCTTTCAACTTTTCCTGAGAAAATCTCTCTCTAGTCATGGTACTGAAAAAGTACAAAAACCTGAATAACAATTAAAGATACCAAAGTTGATGTTCAACTTTTTTTAACATACCCCTGTTCCTATCCTGGCTGCTGATGGAGTCCGTGCTGAAGAGGCTGGCCTTGCTGTCAGCCCCATTCCTGCTCTTGAAGAGGGCCGAGCTATGGGAGGTCTGTGACCACTGGCCATATTTGTTTCCTTTTGAATCCCTCCCTGGAAAGAAGGAAAACAGGAGAGAAGGATAACAGTCCTTTCACGTGGAAAGATGGCTTGAAGCGACCAGAGGCCAACTCGTTAGAGATTAATTCTCCCCCCTTCCAATGGCTGACACTGATCTCTAATGCCCCTTCCACCTGAACCACAGCACGGGTCCATGAGGGGTTGATGTGGAGCTCCCCAGGGCAGCGCCCTGACGGGGTAGCACGCAGGCACAGCGGTCCCCGCAGCGCTCCGTTCACTACCCCTCGGTTTATCAACCCGTTACCCCTCGGGACACCCCTTGTTTCAGCTGCCTCCCTTCCCTGGGTGAACACCACCTTGTGGGACGCCTTGGTCACGGCCGGGCCCCTCGCACCCGCTGGCCCCAGCCCCCTCAGCGGCCCGCCGACACCGCCATGTCGCGCACCGCCACGGGTATCCCAGCAACACCGCTTACGCCCCTCAAACTACAACTCCCATAATGCCTCGGGACGGCGGCGCGGCCTCCTGCACCCTCCACGCGCCGCTTTGCCTGCTGGGACTTAGAGTCTCGGCTCCTCCCCGCCGCCGGCACATCGGGCGGCTCCTCTTCCGGCGCGGAGCGCGGCGCGTTCCGGTAGCGGCGGCGGGCAGGGAGCTGCTGCGTCAGGGCCTCCGCCGGCCTCCGGCCATGGCGGGCGACGCCGGCGGCGTCTACCGGCTGCGCTGCTCGCTGCCAGGCCACCAGCAGGACGTGCGCGGCCTCGCCCGAGGCCTCTTCCCCGACGGCGGCTTCGTCTCCGTGTCCCGGGACCGCACCGCGCGGCTCTGGGCTCCCGACGGGTGAGCTGCCTTCCCCCGAAGGGCCCGGTGATGGGAAAGCGTTAGCCATTAGTAAATTAGCCACAGCATCGGCAATGGGCTCGCCGTACGGGGGGTTTGGGGTTAAGCAAGCTGCGGTGTGTTGTTTTCGTTATTAAGTTTCATAGGAAGGTGTCGCCTTGTTCTCTGTGCCTTCAGCAGAGAAAATGTTTTAAAATTTACAAGAATATCATGATTTCCCTACGTTCCCCAAGTATTACAGTACAAAATATGAATAGCAGTGTTCTATAATACAGTTTTTGACGAAAACAAAAACAATACCTTTAATATAAGTAGCATTTTTTTCCAGTGAGTGTGCTCACTGTTGAGGCTGGGTCATGACAAAAAAGTAAAGGTGCTGCTTGAATCAGACATAATTATTAATTTTTAAATCTCTGCAGTGCTCATGAGTATAGATTTTGTAAGCAGTAAACTTTCTTTGTTTATGTGCCCTGATATTTTGCATTGTGCTGGAGTAACATGTTTGAGCTTTGGGACAGCAAAAGATCTCACAAATGCAAGCTGCAGCTACTTGTGATTAAATTCTGATTAAATTCCTTCCTGTACCTAAAGACGGCAAAGGACTCTATCGAGGAGTGACAAGGCAAGGGGTAACAGCTTTAAACTGAAAGAGGGTAGGTTTAGACTAGATATAATGAAGAAATTCTTCACCATAGGGGTGGTGAGGCACCAGAACACCCAGAGAAGCTGTGGATGCCCCATCCCTGGAGGTGTTCAACACCAGGTTGGGTTGGGCTTTGGGCTACCTGGTCTGGTGGGAGGTGTCCCTGCCCATGGCAGGGGTTTGAAACTGGGTGATCTTTAAGGTCCCTTCCAACCCAAACTGGTCTGTGGTTCTGTGAAATTGGGCACAGTGTTTGCAACTGAGCAGTAAACGACAAAACTAAGCTATACCAGGATTCTGTGAGTGGGAAAAAAAAATACGTGGAGAGCTTTAAATACTGCTTACTGGTCTGGAATGCTGGAGTGTAGTTTTTCTCCAAGTTTTCTTCCTAGGTCATCCATAGTAAGCACACTGCAAGGATAGTTACTAATTCAAGAGCTGGAATATAAAATGCCCGTTGTAGTTCAGTGCTTCAAATAAGTACTGTTTCTGTCGTGACTCTCAACTGATTATTGCATATGTTTAGTCTTAACAGGGGTTTTACTGAAATGCACTGTATGCGTGGCCACTCAAATTTTGTATCTTGTGTGTGCATCATACCTCCAAGTGACCTCTATCCTCGTGGGCTGATTGCAACTGGTGGCAATGATCATAATATTTGCATTTTCACAGTTGACAACACAGCTCCTCTTTATGTCCTTAAGGGTCATAAGAACGCAGGTATGTAGTAGTTTTTTTTTGAGTTTATTGTATAAACGTTAATGTAATTTATTAGACAAGAAATCAAGTTATAAAACTCAATTTTAATTTCTTTGATACTTAATGTACCTAACTTTTTGATTATGGCCTCTGTAAAATAGCTTCTTTATAATTTCATTTCGCACAGTGACAGCTTGTCACAATGACTTCTGAGTTAACACTGATCAGTGTTTGAGCATTTGCTGCATAAGTGATCACATGGCAATTCACAGAATGGTGGCCCTTTTGCCAAGGGTTGAAGCAGTTAAATTCATCTTCCGTGTATTTTTACATCTAACTTCATAGAAATAGAAAAAGCGAGCTTCCTAAATAAACAAATGTTCACTGCCCATTTTTGTTACCTAGATAGGGATCTAATATAAAGTGGTACTTTAAATATGTGGTGAAGTCTAAAAGGTCATTGCAGAAACTTCATTTCTTTAGTCAGGTCAGTGCAGCGTGTGACATATTAAACCGATAACTTTTCTGGAGCCATAAAATGTTGAGCAATTTTCATATTAGCATGCTAAGTTTATTTTTTCGTGATCTGATCTAGTATTTAAAAGACCTTTGAACAGCCTCATCTTGTAATTATGGGATGTCAGAATTCTTCATTTCAAGACTTGAAGGTTTTGGGTCTCTTTTACTATGTTAAAGAAGGGCTCTCAAGACCAGTTTGAAAATAACATGGATTGCTACGCAGCACCAAAAATTTCTGTCTTTGCATTATAAGCCTCTTGGTCTGCTCTGAGAAACAGATAAAATGATGCCAGAATAATGTCAGTGTGTCAGAAGGTATAGAATAATTTACAGTGTATAAAAGGAAACCTAGGATGATTGAGTAGATAAAAGAACATTTGGCATGTTCCATCCAGAGGTGCAAAAAAGGATGAGGCACTATATGAGGTATGTTATGGATTCCATTACAAAAAAGTATTTGTAGCAATTCTTACAGTAATGCCAAACATTAAAAAATGGAAAATCAGATTAATTGTAAAATATGTTTTAGAAGTGGGAAAACTAGTACCTGAGTAACAATTCATAGCAGCAGAATACTATCCAGTTCCCACTGTGGAATCACAGAGTAAAGAAACAAAAGGCCGTGCTTTCGTTTATGAATTTTCAGATGGACAGTGCATTCTGTTTATGGCTTATATAGTTTTGTATACTTTGTATAGTTTTGTCATTGTTGCTACTTTGTATAGTTTTGTTGCTACTTTGTATAGTTTTGTTGCTACTTTGTATAGTTTTGTTGCTACTTTGTATAGTTTCTGTTGTGCTTTATTAGCACTATGCCTTTTCAGTTTTGTAGCTGTGTATTAGTGGAGCATTTGCAAATTATATCCATGTTAAATAAATCTTTGAATGTTAGTACAATTTCTCGGTGGTATTATTTTGCCATCCAAGAAGAGTGAAGTATTTTTGGTATGAAGTCTTGTTTTGTGAGGACATAACCCAATAATGTTGATGAAATCTTGACTTTGTAATCTTAAATCTAAATCTTTGTATTAATAATTTTTCTTGACTATCTGTGCTGCTTGTCAACATATTTTAGCTTGAGAAGAGATCAGGTACTGAAAGAAATTATAAAATATGAATGGTAAAAAGATTTGCAAGTTCCTCATCTGAAGTGAGGAGATTCTTAAGTGGTTCCTTTCTAGTTTGCTGTACATCTACACTTCTACTTAATTTTTCCCTGAACTCCTCAACACTAGATATGCTTTTAATACCAAGCAGAAGTCCTTAAATAATTAATTTAAAATTGCTAGCATAAGATTTGCTACAGTGCAAGAAACGTGTCATTGTTGATCTGAACATTTATTCCAGTTTGCAGCCTTTCATCTGGAAAATTTGGCACATTGTTAAGTGGATCATGGGATACAACAGCCAAAGTCTGGTTGCATGACAGATGTATGATGACATTACAGGTATGAAGTTCTTCTGCATGAATATAAAATACATACTGACTTTTACAAGTCTAGCAATATTGTTGTCCTTTTTTTTTTTTCAGGGTCACACAGCTGCAATATGGGCAGTAAAAATACTGCCTGAACAGGGATTAATGTTGACCGGTTCAGCTGACAAAACAATAAAGCTGTGGAAGGCAGGCAGATGTGAAAGAACATTCACTGGTAAATATTGTTGCAATTAGTAGTTTCATCAAGATCATGTGCTCTATTAAAAACAGTAAAAAAAAATAAATCAGAAACCACGAAGCCTTATATAAATTGAACAAGTTCTAGGCAGAATTTCTAAAGTATCTCAAGTTGCCTGGAAATCACATCCCTTCTATAAGGATTATATTTTTTTCCACAGGATATTGAGCAATGAATTGCTTTTTTTTTTTGAGTGCTTCCATAATGAAAATTGGTTACCAGGATATAGATGTGTAAAATGGTATACTGCTGGTAATGGAAAGAAAAGCTGCATTAAAAGTTTTCCTTTCTTTTACAAAGGACATGAAGATTGTGTGAGAGGTTTAGCCATTCTCAGTGAAATGGAATTCCTTTCCTGTGCTAATGATGCTAGTGTTCGAAGATGGCAGATCTCTGGCGAGTGTCTGCAGGTGTATTATGGGCATACAAATTATATATACAGCATATCTGTTTTCCCTCATTGTAAAGGTAAGTTTTTTTTTTTTTGAGATTTAGCCCGTATAGTTGCAAAATAAAATGGCAGATGAGGCATTCAGTAGTTCAGTGGAGCTGCCGTAACCAAAGAACTCGGGTAGCATTTCATTCACTTTTTTTTCTTTTTTCTTTTGTGTAAGTAATAAGAAATTTTTGTGATTGACAGAAAATCATGTATCTGGCAGAATTGCTCTTTGAGGTGAGATGAAAGGTCCTAGATTAAACCTAATTATAAAGCTCAAGTGAAACTTTGGCAAACAAATGGACAAAACTACCATCTGGGTTGCCACTTGTATTTCAGCACTGTTTCAGACTGTTAAAATGGTATGCGTGGCTTAGCAGTTTGAAGTAATACAAACTTCAATACTTGCACAGAAAGTTTTCAAAGTAGCTTATAAATAGTTTAGTTCAGCGATTTTCTTTATATGGCTTATGCCTTTGTTTTTAGAGCTAGAGGTTTGGAGGTTCAGACTAACTTGCAGATGGTTGCAGAAGAAATTCTAAGTCAGTGACCTTTGTGTGGTGTGTGTGTGTACAAATGGACTCGCACATTTGTTCGGAGGGTAAAGTGGATGTATGGTATGGAAAAGGTATGATGTGTACATCATAAATCTCTTCTGCCTTGAAACCCCTCATAGAGGAGATGCCTGAAGTTAGGGGTCTGCTTTTGAGAATGCTTTATGCATGTTTCCTGAACTGTGGTACTCTGGAAGCGCAGTGTTAAGACAAAACAGTGATAGTTCCCAAGTTCTTTGTTTAAACTATTTGAAGGAGGAGGTAGTCTTTTGTCACAAACGATTTCGTTCCCTGTCTGGCTGCTCAGTCTGCAATTTATGCACTTTTTTTTTTGAGAAGATAGCTCTGTAGTGGCATTCTTTTAGCTCTCTTCTTGTGATTGAGAGAAGTATTAAATTGTAGAAAAGTTCTTTTGCTATTTTAATTTTTAGATACCGAGTTGTAAAAAGGCATCTAGTATCACATTACACGAAAATATGCTTTAAAAGCTTTTTTATGTTTTCCTTTGCAGATTTTGTAACTACTGGAGAGGACAGATCTCTTAGAATATGGAAACGAGGGGAATGTGCTCAAACAATCAGACTCCCAGCTCAGTCTGTGTGGTGCTGCTGTGTGTTGGATAATGGTGACATTGTAGTTGGTGCAAGGTATCCAGGTTTTATTCTCAGTACATTTTCAAATCTAAATTTGCAAAACTCTTGGTGAAATTTTATGCATCACTTTGATTTTCATTTCTGATTATATTTGAAAATAGAGTCATGAAAGTGTGTGTGGGGATTAAATTTAAGTATGTGCTATAATTCAGCCAAAAAGTCGTTCTTTTGGTATTGAATTACGCAGTTAAAGAGTAAGTTCTTTGGTAATGTGGTGAACTATGAGTAGACTGAGAATAGACTTACAGATACTGTATCAAGAACACATTTGATAGGCGTATCCTAATTTGACTTTAAAGCTGTACTACAGATTGTGTTTCAAGTTACCCATGTAAGTCTTCCTATGGGCTTTTTTTAGCATGAGGGCAAATTCTTTTTATAAAAAAAAAGGAGAGGGTTGTTAGAAGTAATGGTGGTTTCTCATGACATGGAAGTCACTATTAGAATGTATGTAATCATTTTGACATTTAAAATAATATTTCTCTTTGAATGTTTTTGTCTCTGTTCAGTGATGGATTTGTAAGGGTGTTTACAGAGTCTTTGGAAAGAACAGCAAGTGCTGAGGAGATTCAAGCTTTTGAAAATGAACTTTCCCAAGCATCCATTGACCCTAAAACTGGTGATTTAGGGGATATTAATGCTGAAGACCTTCCTGGAAAAGAACATCTTAAGGAACCTGGTAAGTTATGTTACCTCTGTTATGTTAGAGTTGCCTCTGGATCTTAGTTCTGAGGTACCAAAACTTTCCGTAAGTTCGGGGGAGGGGGGGGGTTTGACCATGTTTAATAGAGTTACTAAAGAAAACAGCTCAATTTTGCTCTGCTTTCTTTCATCTCCTCTTCTGGAGGCAAGACTGTAGTTTAAATATTTAGGTGTGTGTGTCTGTATGTATACATCCTAACATATACATGTGTGTTTTCTAGACTAAAGTGGCTAAAATACTTCTCTTACAAAATAACTTAGGAAAACCTCAGTTACAGGACACTGCAGTGTATTCAAGATGTTTTGGATCTATTATGCCAGCTGTGTCAATAATAAGAGACAGTCATGTACTTTGCAAAAGGACTAGAATTTTTTTCCTAAGGAAAATTAGACAAATACTCTGCTTTGGCTTTCAACTTGAAAAACAGTTTGTCTTGATCAACGCAGTTTACAGTTTCCAGGTACTCAGGAGGTTACTGAGGATACAGTTGGAAGCATTGGTAGTTAGGATTACTCTTAAATACACAAATATTTTTCCCCAGGTGAAGTAACCAGTGAACTAACCTCACCCCTTGGCTCTGATTAGCAAGTGGTATAAATCTTACAATTGTATGAAGCTTCCCATCTTGTTAGACCACGGGAGAGTATCACCTTTCTTGATTGTCACCTCCCTGGGAAAATGGTGAACTTTTGAAATACTTAAGGACTGTTTTCACAACTTAGTCTGGTGGCATATACCATTACTATAACCGTAAAATGCTATCCTCAGAATTTCCACTATTTTTGTTGCAACATGTAGTATGTAGTTTTCTGCACTGTGACCTCAAATCTTGGTGAACTATCTTTTCGTTCTTAAATTTGATTGCTATTTAAGACATTCTTTTTCTCTCCTAAAGTAAATCATACTCTTAAATTTCTTAAAACTGTTAAATATTCCTGTCTGCAGGAACAAGAGATGGACAGACACGGCTCATTAAAGACAATGGGAAAGTTGAAGCATATCAGTGGAGTGTTAGTGAAGGAAGATGGATAAAGATTGGTGATGTCGTTGGTTCTTCTGGAGCCACGCAACAAACATCTGGAAAGGTTTTATTTGAAGGAAAGGTATACACAACCTTTAATAGGCTTTACTCCTTTCAAAGTTAAATGCTTAATTTCACATTTAAAAAAAAATAAATCCCGGTCTTTACTTAGCTAAAATGTAAATTAGGAAACAGGGATTTGTTGATATTCTTTTGTCCGTCTTTGATCTATTAAAACTGAGAGGTAGAATTATAAATATTTTCTGTTTTACCTTTGAAATGCATATTGTAAAACCAGCAAGCCAGCAGAGACAAATTACGTTGCAGAAAGGTCAACTGCCAGCTATTAAAGAAAGAGTCAAGATCTCTAGTATTTATTGCTAATACATTGTAAAGTTAGTTGTAACTGCCTTTCCAAAGGGAGAGAACCCTACAATGTACAATGAGAGGTGTGAGGGTCACCTGAAATATTAGGTACCAGGCTTCATGTGTCCCTTTTCTTTTGTCTTTTGAGTGTAAAGACAGATAGTCCAAAAAGTAAACGTTTCCTTTAGTGACGTGTACACAGAAAAATCTGTCTTGTGCCACCACTTAAAAAATGCCTTTCAGAGACTCATTTTCTCTTGTATGCTTTAAAGAAGCCTTAGGACTTGGTTCTTTTTTAGTAGTAGAAATGTGCTTTCTGGCCTGAAGTTTTTTTGAGGCATCTGACTACCCTGTACCTCTGTAGGCAGCCGCAGCTGACCATGAGTGTTACCTGATGCATTCTGTTACTTTGTAATATATCTATACATATCTATATATAATATATATAATATATCTATACATAAATTGTCATGATCTATTGTTCTAGCCTGCTTTTCTTGAGATACAAAATTCTGGAAAGTGTAAGGTACAGCTTCAGTGGTTTTTATTTGCAAACTCTGTAGGAGACTGTTGTTGATACAGTCTGCAAGTAGCATTATTAAAGTTTTCAGGCTTAGCCCTGGGTCATTATTAGTCTGCATGTGGTACATCTCTATGCCAAATGTGCTGACAAATTTCTCATTTGTTCTTGTTTTTATTCTACTTAAAGGAGTATGATTATGTTTTCACTATTGATGTAAACGAAAATGGACCTTCCTACAAACTGCCATATAACATAACTGATGATCCTTGGCTGACTGCATACAACTTCCTGCAAAAGAATGATCTAAATCCAATGTTTCTGGATCAGGTGGCCAAGTTTATTACGGACAACACTAAGGGACAAACACCATTGAATACAAATACACAATTTTCAGATCCCTTTACAGGTAAAAATTTAAACTTTGTGGTTCACAACTAAAAAGTTAAGTAACAAAGGGATAAACATGTGTACAAACGTGTTATATTATGCACTGAGTTTCCCTGTAAGTATATTTCTTCACAAGGGTGGGAAATGAACCTGGCAGAATGGCTTAGAGTATTTTGTATTTTGTATTTAGAGTATTTTGTACACTGTAGTGCAACTTGAAACCTATTATTGAGTGCTTGACTAGCAGCTTGGGTCACTTCACAAGCAGACTTCAAGTCATAGAATGGCTGAGGTTGGAAAGCCACCTTCTGGAGGTCACCTGGTCTAACCCCCAAGCTCACGCAGGGCCACCTGGAGTCAGTTGTCCAGGTGACTACTCAGTACCTCCAGCATGGGAGAGTCCACAGCTTCTCTGGGCAACCTCTTTCAGTGCTCAGTTACCTGAACAATGAGGAAGTATTTCCTGACGTTCAGACAGAACCTCCTGTGTTTCATTTCATGCCCATTGCCCCTTGTTCTGTCAGTGGGCACCACTGAAAAGAGACCAACTTTGTCTTCTTTGCACCCTCTCTCCAGCTATTAATATACATTGCTAAGACTCCACCTGAGCCTCTTCCAGGCTGAACAGTTCCAGCTCTCAAATCTTTCCTCATAAGAGAGATGTTTCAGCCATGATTCCCTTCATCGTATTTGTGGCCCTTTGTTATACTCTCCGTTATGTCCATGTCTCTCTTATAGCAGGGAGCCCAGAACTGGACACAACACTTCGAACGTGGCCTTCTCAGTGCTGAGTAGAAGGGGGAAGAATTACCTGCCTCCTCCTGCTGGTAGTACTTTGCCTAATGCAGCCTGGGATACCATTAGCCTTCTTTGTGGCATGGTCAGATCACAGGCTCATGTTTGACTTGGTGTCCGTTTTCTGCCAGCCTGTTTTCAGTAGTCCCTAGCACATGTTGGTGCATGGTGGTTGTTCCTCCCCAGGTACAGGACTTCTTCTTGTCAAACTTAAGAGGTTTCTGTTAGCCCATGTATCCAGACTGTCCAGATCTCTCTGGATGGTAAGATAGCCCCATGGACAATCAGCCAATCCGCCCATTTTTGTGTCATGTACAAACTTGCTGAGGATATGCTCCACCACATCATCCAGATCATTAATGAAGATGTGAAACAGGATCGGATCCAGTACTGGCACTTGGGGTACACTGCTAGTTACTGGTTACCAGCTAGATGTCCTGCCACTGAGTACCAACCTCTGGGCCCATCTATTCAGCCAGTTTTCAGTCCAACTCAGTCTGATTATCCAGACTTCAGTGTCCCAGTTCCTCAACTTCACCTTCCTGTATAGGACTTTCATGTCCTCAAATCATGGAGGGCATGGCACAGATAGATGTGACAAAAATGCAAAAACTGGTCAACTCTGTGAGATATTTGTCAGATCAAATCTTTCAACAAAATGCTAATCAAGCTGGTTGTATTTTTCAGCCTAGGCTTAATTTTCTAATGTAAGAAAATCCAACCTTTTATACTAGGGTAACAGGTAGCCAGATGCTGCTAAGGCAATGAAAGAAATACAAAAATTTAACTAGACAAAGGATGAAACTGAGTGAAATACATAAATGACCCTTTTTCAAAGAGTGATTGAGAACTGTAAAAAGTTAATTACTCACCAGTAGAAATGTGCTAATTGATTACATCCTGTCCATTGTATTACAAAATAAACCACATTGCAACCAGTCTTACAAAGTTGAAGGTAGGAACAAAGCGTGAAAATAATTCTAGACCTTACTCCTGCATTGAACTACAAATGAGAATACAGGCCGTTAAGTCAGGTTCAAATGTATCTCATGGAACTGCAGTTGTATAAACTTAGCATATACCTTTGATTTGTCTGTGTCCAAATGCATAGTGGTTATATCCTAGAAAACAAAGTTTGGGCCCTGAAATTATTAGGAAGGATTTGTTCAGTGTTGGCAGAACTGTATGTGGAGAGGATTAAATTTGTCATAACGCCACAATAAGACATGAGACATACTTGATGTTTTTGGCTTCATTTTTGAGTTGCATCTGTCTGAAAATTTTAGTACTTTAGTAACATCAAGCTGTGTATGTTTCACCAGGTGCTGGACGTTATGTTCCAGGCTCTTCATCTGGATCAAGTACGGTACCCGGGGCAGATCCATTTACAGGTAGTGTAAAATTCATACTCCATATTGAAATTTGTCTTGCCAGCATTTAAGGTATGTTACTGTGTTCAGTTGCAGTGTGTTCGGCTCCAGAGCCCTGTTTGTTGCAGTGCTCCATTTGGGGCAGCTGTGTGGGACAGACTGGTTAGGTGGTCTCTACTGCTGTGGAAAATGTCAAAGCCTGTCCAGACCTGTTTAGTAGAGGAGAGAGCTCTCTGCTTGTCTGATCTGCCTCATGTCACTCTGTCCTTTACAGTAGAGGACTAAGTTCTTAAACCTTATGTTTTGTCATCTGTTATATGTGTAACCAGCTTGGGATTGGTTATTTTCATAGAATTAGTTTTCTTTTTATCCTATTATTCTTTTTATCTTATGTGGTTGTTATTGGTACCTTCCGTACTAAATTTCAGATTCCAACCCTTCTTGGCATAGCTAGTTTAAAGCCCTTCTCATAGTGAAGAGCTTGTTTACAAAGACATCCCATCTTTCTTAATAGTTTTTGCTCCTTGGAGAGGGTCCTGTAGTCATAGACTTGCCCTTGGGGCTCTTCAGCCACTTGATACTCTCCAGGTTTTTCATGGCATTATAATTGATGCCTGGGTGGAAGAGTAGCAGGGGTAAAAGTTTGAAGACCTGGCAAGCTGTGGCAGTCTCTCTGTGACTTTCTGGATCCTGGTTCCTAGCAAACAACAAACCTCTCAAGATAACAGGTCACATCAGTAGATAGGTGCCTCCATACCCTGCAGGAGGAGGCCACCTACCGCTGCTTGCCTTTCCCCTTTCTGCAGATGCTAGGTGCAGTATCAGCTGGCTCTGATCTCAGACTGATCACCTCTGATCTCAAACACCCTCTTGGGTGTTTGTCCTCAACACTGCCAGGGCACAGTGTCTGCTCTGCAGGTGCAAATCTACATATGGAGCCTTCCTGGTGATGCCAAAAGCCACAGTATTACCCATCTTGACAGTCTTTTTCCATACCTCTTCTACTATGATCTCCAGCTGTCTTCTCCCTTGCATTGTGTGACTCAGGCTCTGGTGTCTACAGATACAAAGACCTTGCCAGTCTCCTCTGAACTGATGGTTCACAGCCTTGTCACCTGTCCCTGCAGCTCCTTCACCTGAGGACTCAGCACCACATCCAAAGCCCAGCTCCTTCAGGAGGTGCTAACAGTACCCCAGGCAGAGGGAAAGGCCAGGCCTGGGCAGCAGCACCCTCTGCCTGCACCAAGGGTTTTGGCACCAGTGGTGCCAGGGAGCATGACAGAATGTCTCTCAGCAGTGGGTCACTTAGCTTGTGAGTGCTGCCACTGCCACCAGCACCACCCTCACACATGCATTTAGATAAAATCCTTAAATTTCAGGAAGAGTTGAAGGACTTCTTTTTAATTATTTTAGAGCAAAATAACACCCTTAGTAGTGATATTTCAAAACTAGTGGCTGAAAGTAGGTATGTTAGCTCTTTACCAATGGTGGTGTTTAAAAAGTCTAACCCCCCCATTTAGGTGCTGGGCGCTATGTTCCTGGTTCCGCATCAAATGCAGTAGCTCCAATGGGTGGGATTGATCCATATACAGGTAAGAAATGAGGCCTGCTTTATAAAAAGCATCACTGATCTTTTTGTTTTTTTTTTTCTTTTGACATGAATTCTATGCTGTTGCAAATTTATATTTAATTAAGCGTAATGATTGAAACCACTTATATTTTAGAAATTACTGAGAAAATAGGGGGAGCAAAGCCTTTTACATGTAGGAATCAGAATATCCTGAGTCAGAAGGACCCACAGGGATCATCGTATCCACCTCCCATCTCATCCAAAAATAAAACCATGTGTCTGAGAGCGTTGTCCAAATGCTTCTTGAGCTCCAGCAGCTTGGTGCCGTGCCCACTGCCCTGGGGAGCCTGTCCCAGTGCCCGACTACCCTCTGGGTGCAGAACCTTTCCCTAACACCCAGCCTGGCCCTCCCCTGCCCCAGCTCCATGCCGTTCCCTCGGGTCCTGTCGCTGTCCCCAGAGAGCAGAGCTCAGCGCCTGCCCCTCCTCTCCCCTTGTGAGGGAGCTGCAGACTCAGTCTCCTTGTCTCTCTAAGCTGAAAGCAAGTGACTCCAGAGGTCCTCGTGCATCTTCCCCTCCAATACCCTTCACCATCGTTGTTACTCTCCTTTGGACACCCTCTAATGGTTTTATGTCCTTCTTATACTGTAGCACCATGAGCTTTAGCATGTATGATAGTAACCTGTTTTCTTGAGTTGATTTCTGGTGTGCCAGTAGTTACCGTTGTTGATCAAAGAAATTAATATATGCAGTTTAAATGGAAATTACATAGTATAGGCTACCAATTCACCTGTTATTCTAGAAAATCATAAATTAAAGCTTTTTATTATTTCTCTAAAGAGATGTTAGGATACTATTGTATGTGACATAACTTGGTCATATCTGCAGAACTAAATCTTTTCCTATTTATTATGAAAATGAAAAGGGGCGTAAGAAGTATTCTAATTTTAGAACACTTTCATATCTTAATTGCAGTGTCAATTCCGATGACTGTATTACGTTTCACTGTAATTCAGAAATCATGTAATAATTCACACTTGTATAATAGACTTCTACATGGGGGATGAACAATTTGTGGAGGCATTACTCTAGGTTTAGGAAAGCCAGTCTGAGTAATGGACAACTGGAAAGACTTACTGGTAGGGTATTGTTCTATGTCAAACACTTTGATATGCTGTTGAACTTCTTATATTTCCTTTATGTAGGAATGGGCGCTTACCAATCCGCTGCAGCAAAAGCTGAAAATATTTATTTCCCGAAGAAAGATGCTGTCACCTTTGATCAGGCCAATCCTACACAGATATTGGGTCAGTATTTTAATTTCAAGGATGGCTTTTTCATTTTTGTTTGAAGTGACTTAATTTTTGATCTTTTCAAAAAGCTAAATTATTTCCCATAGCTTTCCTACTCATTCTCAGTTTTGACCTTTTAAAATTACATTATTACATTAATTACTTTAATGATTTGAAGGCTTAGGAATACAATTAATTTTCAGAAGAACTCGTATCTAATGCAGAATATAATTTCTTTTCCCCCCTTAGCTTATGTCTGCTGTTCCATGTTTTGTTTACCAAGCTGGTACATTTGAACACTGAGCATTTTTTTCCGAGCTTCTGGATATGTGCGTCATATGCAGTCCGTTTCTGGTTTTGCACATGAAAGTTTCAGTTCACGAGGTTGCCGTACAGTGTAATCTAAGCTGCATTGAAGTGAAGCATTCTGCAGTTTCACAGGTTCAGATGGTCTCTTCTATATTTAAGCAGAACATTCAGCATTACAGAAAAAGAAAATAGTGTATAATATTTAGTAATACTACACACTTTTGATGAATGTTGCTGTTGCCTTCTATTTCTCCCTCTTTCCATCTTTATTGCTATTCCACAGTCTCTTCTGTACTTCCCATAGCTATTCCACAGAATCTGTACCATTTGTCTTCAGTTTGTTTCACTGTGATTCTGTGGAGTGCTTTAGTATGGTTATGTATACCAGTTTGTGTTCACAGTGCAGAAAAATACAGTACCTGCCGTGAATCTCCACATTAAAATTCTTTTACTCAATTTTTTTTCATTTCTTCCTTCCTTCCCTCCCCTTTGTATACAGAACTTGAAAATGTTATAGGTAGTCTGATGAGGAAACTTAAGAACTTCTGCTTTTTAGAAAACATATACCTTCACCTTTATCCAACTTCTTGAAGAGGACAGGCTGCTGAGCTTTTTTCTATTGTTCTACATCTTGTTCAGGATTCATTTTCTATTTAAAAGTATTGGTCAGTCTTCAGTTGGCCATGCCCTCTTTCCCTGAATTCTTTATGGTGGGCTGGTATTTGCTTGTTCAGGGAGGTAAGAGATTCACCAACTTGATTTTTTTTATGAGGTTGTCACTAATAACTATATCTAGCCTCCTCCTAGTTTTGCTTACATTTTGCAGTAAAACTTTGTCCAGAACTTAATAAGAAGGAGAACTTCAAGAACGGTCGACTTTCATATTCTGTTGCAGCAAAGCAACGACTTTTATTTAATCCCCAAAACATACTTCAATTGTTTCTTTCTGTCCGGCGTTCTTCAGGGATAATTAAATATAGGCCTAATGTGTCTATTTTTTAGGCTTGAAATCTGACAACTACTTTTACTGAGTTTCCTGCAGTCCTGTAACAGTGCATGGTTAAATACATTCGTAAATATAGCTGGACAGGGCTAGATTTAATAGCTGTATGTTTTTTTTCATAACGGACAGACAGTTCACTTTTGTGCATGCTTTAAAACTCATTACCTAAAGGTGTACTAATGTAATGCTGCCTGCTGGCATGCTTATTGACATGGCCCTCATCAGTTCTGGAAGAACCACGATTGCCAGGTGCTCAATGCTGTACATTATAATACCACTTCCAAGACTTGGATTTTAAGTTAGATTGAAGTTTGAATACATGACAAGGTGCAATCATATTTTGCGTATGGCACTTAAGCAAATGAAACTACAGATACTGATCATACTATACTGATACATCTGTTTCAATAGTTTGTTTCTACTCCCTAATAGTAAAGAGGAATCACATTTCAGTTTTGACAACTATTGGTCTTAGGATTCTTTTCTGCGTCTGTGCCTACACATGGGCTAAGATGCGAATATTGAATCGTTATGCTTCAATATTGAAGAAGCTTTATAGCATCTGTTGTGATGATTAAACTTAAAATTAGAAACATGATGAAACGGAGAGAAGTAATGTTTCCTTAAAGATATATAAACAATCTTAATAGTTGTAACTTCTTTTTAAAGTGTTTTGTAGTGCAGTATTTTATTGAAGATCTGGATTTAAGTTGTAATGTCAGAAAACTGTACCTTTCTATTGGTCTTACAGGCAAACTAAAGGAACTTAATGGTACTGCAACTGAAGAACAAAAGCTTACAGAAGATGACTTGATCATGCTAGAAAAGTTATTGTCTGCAACATGTAATACCTCTGCAGAAATGCCTACAGCACAACAACTTCAAACATTATGGAGAGCAGTTAACTGGCCAGAAGGTAGACACATGAAATTATTTTTTTATATTGTTCTCTCATGGGTACTTCAACATGAACCAGAACACTGTTGCTGGCTGTTACAGTCTGTGTCATAGAGTCTATAACCCAAACAGAACCCAGAAGAGGACATACAGATACTAACAGAACTCAGAATTGGTAGTTAGCAGTCAATTTGCTGTTGTTGGCACAACAGTAAAGATAAGAGACACCTGATGTAAACATCGGTTGCAGTTATTTCATTAGTAGGATCTTCCTCAAGACAGAGCTGTGAAACTTGTTAGGAAATACAGCAAAGAAGTGTAAAGTTGGAGTCCTAACTTGCTATCAAATGAGAGATTAAATTACAGAGATAAGTTACAGGAAAAAAAAATCTCAAATTTATATCTTGTTTAGTATGGTGGAAGTTACTGAAGTTAGTTTATGTGGTCTGGATTATTGAAATAACATTTTTTGATGAATGCAAGTGGAGGCGATTTAATTTGATTTAATAACTTAACATTATCAGTACTGATGGACCAGTTGGAAAGACTATTTTGTTTGTAAATGTACATTCTGGAAAAACAGAATACGTTGCATGTTCAGATAGCTAAATATGCAGTTTAAAATGAACTGCTTTCTTAAAATTATGGTTAAAAGTTTATTAACAGGAAGAATACTGTTTTTATTAAAAATTGCTGTTCATCAGATAACATTACTTAAGCTATATTCTGTAGAGCTGGGAACTGGTGGTGGCTAATGTCTTCATATCAGACTATATTGTACAAAGTCTTAATTCTCAACATGCTTCATATCTGCAGGAAAAACTGCTCAATGGGTAGCTCAGCAGGTTCAGCTTCCTTGCTGTTTGTAAGCTTGGGATACTGGTGGTAGACTTGAAGAGCCAAATATATTTGAAATTCAGGGAAGTTGAGAGGAACTACTGAACAAACTATAAATTTGGATTCCTTAATGATACCCAGCTGATCAGTTGAGAATATCTTTTATTTTTCTTCTAAATTATGTCTAAAAGCTGAAGATAGCCTAAAAGCATCATTTTCCTGCAGGCAGTTCTGTAGTTACACTAAACTGTAAGATACGGAGCGAGGACAAATTGATACGCTGCCTGTACAGGAGTGTTCAGTAACTGAGAAGTTTTCAGAAACTACTTTGGATTAGTTACTATGCGTATTTTGTGTTCAGTGCTTGCCTTCAGTGTTAGCGATTAGCTTTTAGGAAGAATTTCTAAGACTTGTTTGAAAAGAACTGTGTCAATCTGAAGGAGCATATTTTTTTCTGTCATTAATGGAAGTATTAGTATGGGTTTGTCAGTGCTGTCTTTTATGATTTTTTGATAATTTGTGATATATCTGACTTTCTGCATGAAACTGTTACTGTCTGTTCTGAAAGCTAGGGATTTAAGAGTATCTCCAACAGAAATAAACTCACCAGCATGTTTGCACATAATGCAATTCTAATACTAAAACACTTTTTTTGTTTCTTAGATATTGTCTTTCCAGCCCTAGACATTCTTAGATTGTCTGTCAGGCATCCCACTGTGAATGCGAACTTCTGTGGTGAAAAGGATCATGTGCAATTTATCCACCTTCTCCTCAAATTTCTGAACCCTAAAGGAAAGCAAGCAAACCAGCTGTTGGCACTTAGAGCTCTTTGCAATTGCTTTGTCAACCAGGCAGGCCAGAAGCTTTTGATGGAACAAAGGGATGAAATAATGACACAAGCAATAGAAGTGAAGTCAGGCAATAATAAGAATATCCACATTGCACTTGCCACACTGACGTTGAACTATGCTGTATGTTTACATAAAGTCAACAACATTGAGGGCAAAGCTCAATGTTTATCAGTAATCAACACAGTTATGGAAGTTGTTCAAGATCTTGAAGCTGTTTTTAGACTGCTTGTGGCTCTGGGGACGCTAATCAGTGATGATACAAATGCTGTGCAATTAGCTAAGTCTCTTGGAGTTGACTCCCAAATAAAAAAATATGCCTCTGTATCAGAACCGGCTAAAGTAAAGGAATGCTGTAGGTTTGTTCTTAATCTGCTGTAATTGTTTTAATTAGCACTTGGGAAATACAGTGTATACAGAAGAAAAGATGCTTTTGTTCATATTTTGTGACAGAATATAACTGAGAAAATACTGTGGATGACTTAAACTTGATTTGTTGTGAGTTACAGAGCAAATAAAACTTTTTACACTGTTTTTCATTTGACTGCTTTTCTGAAGTCTGCAGTGCACAGGATCTTTGCAGGAAGCCCTTCTGTTGTAGCTCAGATTGAAATAGATCTGCAAGTGCTTAAAGGTCATCTAGATGGAAATCTAGGAAATGGCTGTGATCCAGTGATACCGTCTCACCTGCACCCTAGCCAAGTTTCCCCATTTCAGTGTAAGGACTGTTTCTTGACCATG
Organism: Anser cygnoides; assembly: GCF_040182565.1. Taxonomy (NCBI): domain Eukaryota; kingdom Metazoa; phylum Chordata; class Aves; order Anseriformes; family Anatidae; genus Anser; species Anser cygnoides. The sequence continues at coordinate 13,745,158 of NC_089912.1, read as the reverse complement.
GTGTTTGGCAGCAGAGAAGGAGCCCTGAGAGCTGTTAAGTTCAATGGTGCTCTTAATCACTTTATTAGTTATCTCTGGCTGTATTAACTCTGGTCAAATATGCTAGTAAGGAAGTGGCATTCATGTAATTTTCCATCAGCTTTTTTCTACTTCCTTATAAAACCTAATATGGCTCTTCCTGTATCTTTTTTTTAAACCTAGAAATAGGTGGCTTTTTGAGGGGTAGAACATTGACCTGATGTATAGACAGTGCTTCAGTGATAAGTGAATATCTTGTTTGCAAAATTTCCTAAACCTGTACAAGTCTTTTACATGACTTCAGCTTTTAATGCACAGGAACATCTTATTAGTATAGCAACAGTCTTATTTTAAAGTATGGCAGAATATATTTAGATAATAAAAAATGGGTTACATTGAGAGTGGGAGGGGAAACTTAGGTGTAGAGAACAGACAACTGCAGAAACTAGAAATGTGAAATTAAATTTTATGAAGTAGCTTTAACACAATACCTGTGGTGAATTTGAAAAGGGGAAATATTTTACGGGTCTTCCAGCAGATCTAAGATGTTCACTTCAAAAAGGGGATATTATTTTTTACTAGTCATTCCAACTCTTATCTGCTTAAAATTTAGTAAGATTACTAGTGACAATTTCTGTTTTCTTATGCATATTTTTGTGCCTGAATGATTGAAAAACTGCTTATGTTACACGTTTGTTTAGGGTTAAGATAAAGCTAGGATGGTCAATGTTCCGCATGTCTTCTAACAAAAAAAAAAGTCTTAAGTTGCATTTTTAGTTAGACTAATGGATGGGAAACATGGAAAAATGGATAAGTTTATCTGGCATATGAGCTCTTCATCACAATACTTGTCTGCCTCAGCTGTGCCAGACATGAAAGGTATTGTGACCAAGAGCTTTTTTTTCCTCAATCTCCACTAAAGTATGTGAATTAGTATGTTACTTCCAGCAAACCTTGTTTGCCAGATCTATATATATACATACACAGCTCCGTAGTTGCACTCTTCTGTCATTACAGTTCTGATGGATTTTCAGATACGTATCCTCGTCAACAGCCTTGATCATGGCCTTAACCACCATTTTTCATGTTTGATCCATTGTGGGCTCAAGCGTGAGGCACTCCATGACATTATTCAGGACTTACAGTGAAATAGAAATAATAGAAAAACAAACAAAAAAAAAACAAAAAACCATGACCTTCCTAGGAAACTATCCTAAGAAACTATCTTCAGGAAATATTTCTGTGAAATGATGTGCCTGTCTGTTGAATTTTGGTTGCCTAGTATACAATTGTTCTTGAAACTAGTTTTGACATAACGTGTGCTCTTTAACTGTGTTTGTACTTGTGCTATTCTAAGAAACCTATACTCATCTAACTTTTTGGTTCTGTTATTGTGGGATTACTCTGTTACTGATTAACTCTGCGTGAAAATTGTCATGAATTTCCCAGACCAAAAATGATGTTTATGTAAATAAACAAACTCTGGCAACTTCAGCAATTGGTATATTAAAAGATGATACAAAATGCACTTAGATTTAATTTGCAGGGAAATGATTTGGCATAGCAAAAAATCCTTCATTGGGGGCTGCAGCAGTACGTATCAAGACAAATCAAGCTGCATGAAAAAGTTTGGATAGAAGGTCAGCTTCTGCTACAGCATATTGTGATACCTGGCAGTTCTGTAATTTTGCACTGTGTGAGGCAACAAAGAAATTGGGAACATTTGATTCCATCTCCACAGGAATCTTCTTTGGAGGGTGTCTCCATAGAGACATGCAGTGGTAGCTGCCAGTGGAGGCAAAGTGAAAATAGAAAAGTTACAACACCCCCAGTGCTGTTTGCTTTGTTTTAAGGCTTCACTTCAGTGAAAGGGTGTTAAAATCTATGCCCAGGAAAGGAGCAAGACAGGACCACACCGTGCAACCTCTTGAGACCAGAGGATGCTGGTGACAGGTGTGTGCCTAGCACAAAACTCAAAGCTGGCCTTCTATCTACATTGGTAACCCTCATATAACTTGTGCACTCAAAGCAGTGCTCCTGATTTGAGCTTGCTTTGTCTAAATTCACCAGGGGAAAAGCACGGTTGGGATTTTTTGAGAGCTCTTGCAAGAGAGTTTTTGCCTTCTGCTGGGGGTTAATAGCTTCCCACTAGATCCAGTCAGTCAGGGGGCCGTGCCTGGGATCCACCTGGATCCAGTCAGTCAGGGGGCCGTGCCTGGGATCCACCTGGATCCAGTCAGTCAGGGGGCAGTGCACAGAATGCCTCCGTGGGGGACAGAACAGGGCCAGGGCCAGCGCCCGCCATTTTCCGGTGCCTGGGCGGTGTGTCGGCGGCCCGGAAGGGGCGGCCGCCCCCGGCGGGAAGCAGGCGGGGCCGCGGCCCCTTACGGCCCTTCCCGGCCCGGTAGCGGCGGCGATGGCGGGCCGAAAGTCGTCGAAGGAGAAGAAGAGGCGACGCTCCCGTTCGTGCTGCCCCGAGGGGCCCGCGGGGCCGGACGGCGGCGAGAGGAAGCGGCGGAGCGCGGAGTCTGCCCGCGGCGCCCCCGAGGTGCGGTGGCGGTGTTCTGCGCCCTGGGTGTGTTGGGAGGGGTTGGGAAGGATTGCTGCGGCCCTGTGCCCCTTTTCCCTCCTCCCCCGGTGGGAGAGGAAAGGAAGAGAAAAAGCGGGGGAGGACTCCTGGGCTGAGGTAAAAACGGCTTAACAGGTGAGGAGGGAGCTGAGGAAGAGAGAAGGGAAACAAAACAGGTAATGCAATGACACTTGCGCGCTCCCCTCCTAGGGGCATTCGAATTACCAGCTGGTTCCTGAGCAAAAAAGGTGGCTCACCTCATATTTCACCCGTCTGCCCTTTGTGTTGCTGAGCGTGGTGTTATAGGCACAGAATACCCCATGGTTACTTTGGGTCTTTGCCTGGTGGCGGGCCCCCCAGCTCATTGCAGTGTACTCACTGGTGGGGCAAAAAGGCAGCATTGGTGCTGCACAAATGCTCCTCGTCCACAGCTAAAGCACTGTGGTGTTACCTGCATCTGTTTTAGTCACAAAACTAAAACATGGCACCACGCGAGCTGCTGTGAAGAAAATTTACTCCATCCTGGCCAGACCCCGTCCAAAGCGATATGAGGCACAAGCTCAGAGATGACCCAAATCCCCAAATCACAGTCATTCTGTGTCCTAGCCAGTTGTGGTGCTCAAATACAAAGATGACTGTGTGACACATGATCATGAGTGAATGTCTGTGTCTTCAAAACATATCTGATTTTTAATGGTTCAGTTTTTTTCTGATATGGAAGATATATTTTCTCATACGAAACTCACTTTTTTTTTTTTTCTCAGAAAACTGTGCCACATGGAATTGTGTGTGAATTTCTTTCTTAGCAAGGTAGTTGTAGGTTATCGACTTGGTCGTTTAATTGCAGAGGAAATCAGATAAATGGATTTATTCTGCCTTAAAGCATGCTTTGATGTAGAAGCAGCAGCAAGGTATCTTAAGATAATACTTTCCAGTTAATATTGAAAAATACTTTTTGTCTCTTGAAAGTTTTAAAATTTCTCTTAGCATAAAAATGATTTCAGTAACCAAAAACATAACTTTTGTGATGCGGTTACCCTGTAAGCTAAAACAATATTTGGAAGTTCAGAAATCTATTTTAAGACGTCCCTTGCAATTGTGAGGTAAAAGCTATTGCTATCACAGATGAGGTGTTAAGTTTCCTTCTTTTGTAGTTCAATAGAAAATGAAAATTCTACTTGCCTTCTTGATGTTTAGGAAGAAAAATGCAATGTGCCATCTGGAGAAAAAGTGGAAGAAGCTGAACAACCCAGTGATGTAGAGGAAGGAGGATTAGATCTCAGTGTGTCACTCAAACCGGTTAGTTTCTACATCGCGGACAAAAAAGAAATGCTTCAACAGTGTTTCTGTGTCATAGGGGAGAAGAAACTACAGAAGATGCTGCCTGATATTTTAAAGGTACTGAAATACAGTTACTTGTATGCTTTCTACAAGCTTGAATGCTTGCATAACAAAACACATCTCTCAAGTCTAGTGGACTTCCCATCTTAAAAACTGTGTGTGTTTTTCTTAAATGAAGAAAGGTAAAGTCTCTGAAAGTGAGACACTTAAGATTTGATACACTTATTTCATCCTACTCCATTTTCCACAGCTCCGCTGCAGCTGAATGCAGGCTGATTATTTTTGCACTGTCTATCTGCACTGGTTATTCTTAATGTAAAAGGAGTTTCTAATTGCAGGGAGTGAATTCAGTAGTGTTGTTCAGTAACAAGTTTGCTGATTTGTTAATAAAAGTCTGACTTCTATTTATGTGTTATCTAAATGTCTTTATAAGTTATTAATGTCTGAGATGAGGCCATAAAGCCCCTTCTTGATAAACAGCTTCTGGAAGCCGTTATTGCTCTGGAATTTAATAGTAGTGTCTCTAGAGTTTTACTGACCTAAAACATGCTTTTTGAGTGTTGCGAACAGCAGGACTTGGTGAAAATAGGTGAACAGTCTATGCGGGGGAAGAGGCTTCCGGTGAAATGCCATTTGTGCAGTGTTTGTTAATTAGTAGTTTTTCAATTTCTGTCTTAAATTTTATCTAAATCTGTGAGACAGGTTACAACTGAGGTGAGACTTACTCATTTTAAACTCCTATTGAATTGCTTACAGTCTCACCCATTTCTCATCTCTGGAAGAAGAAAAGAGGTCTAGAATGGCTGGAGGCAAAGGCATAAATGAATTGGAAGTCAGTTGTCTAGTGGTGTAGAACCAAGCCTGCAGTAGGATGGTGAATATTACAGTATGCTCAACACTTAATAATTTTGGTACATGTAAGTGTACATAGCTTATTTATGAGTGTGAAATTATCACTGTTTCACCAAGAGCATACCCAGAAGTACAAGAGATGTGAAACTAGCTGGACTCAGTGTGTGGTATGTATCAAACACGAGAAGTGGATCACAGATTACATGTTTCTTACAGTTTCTTTATTAGGGCGTGCAATATGATGTATGATTCCTGTTTGTGCTTTTTTGATACTTTTGTTCACTTTGTTTCATGAACTTGGGTTCAACAATTGGCTTTGGTCTTTGCAGACTTAATTATGTAATTCACCTGCTCCTGAGTGATGGAAAATTAGGAGTGATCTGGGCTGCTGTTGTTTTACTGTTTCATGCTTTACACCTGCACTCTGTTATTTCTACAGCTCAGTGTCACAACAGCAGTGAAAGCTCTCAGGCAAAGATCAAGTAACTGATACTGTGTATTGCTTAATTTTGAAAACAACACCACCAAAACAAACATAAAAATATTTTTGGTGGTTGTCACGCCTACCTAATGTTCTTTGATAGTTGCATCAGTGCAGATCAGAATAGAGAAAGGACTTGCAATCTGAGTTTCTCATTAGGGCTGGAGAACTACTTAGCTTTCATAATTATTCTGTCCTCAGAAATCTTAGTGGCTTGTGGTCTGTCTTATCTGTCTTCTTAGAACTGTTCCATGGATGAAATCAAAAGGCTTTGCTTGGAGCAGTTGGAGCTGTTATCTGAAAAAAAACTTTTGAAGATACTTGAAGGTATGAATGCAACTTTTAGGCACCACTGTACACAGAGAGAATAAGGAAAACAAAAGTAGTCTGCATTAAACTGCGCCTGTGTTTCCAGGTACTGACACGTATATGTATATATATGCTGGTCTTGATCTTTTAATCTTGGGTGAAATCATCCAGTAATCCTGAAGGTATTAGGGATACATTCAGATCACAGTCGTATTAGCTTCCTTTCCCTAGTACTCAAACTAAGAACAAAGCTTTTGACTTGAGGGGTAGTAAAACAAAAGCAGGAATTTAGAAGCATTGTTTGAAATCCATTGCTTTAGTTAAATTGGCATTAAGTTGCCTCCTGGTTCTCTGGAGGGGAAACCAGATATACTGCAATACCAGTTCAATTGTATTAACAATTGCACTGGAACATTCAGTGTAGTTAAAGGATTCTTAGTGCATGCCTTTGCTCTGCTGAGACACACAATACATATACTTTGATTAAGGATGTGATATTCCAGCATATCGGTATTTTATTGAACTTCCACTTGGTATTTAAGGGCCGTAGAATTCATTTGTAAACAAATTGCCGTCTTCTCAATTAAGTGGTGCCCTTTGAATCTTGAGTGGTAGAGAGTACCTCCTATTACTTGTCTCCTGTGCCTTATTTTTAGTGCCTGTAATATTGTAGTAGCAGTATTTATTCTCTGTTTTTCCATAATACAGTGTAACTGAAAAATGGCAACCATGTGGCTAGCAGGCATCTCATGAATAAGCTTTTTGTTTCTGTGTAAGTCTGATTTTTAGAATGTCTGTTTCAGCTGGGGAGAAAACCCTTTTCTGATCTCATTAGAGTTAATCATTAAAAGTAAGGCTAACTATGTAGCATTAATTGTACTAGGTGCCTAAATTTGCACGTTTGAAATTGTGTATATCTAGGCAAGAGTGGAGCTGATTCTGATACTGACGAGGATGGAGATGGAGGAGACAAGACTGGAGGTGAATCAGTCAGTCAGTGAGTAAAAGAAAACAGTTCAAAGCTTAATTTTAAAATACTGAATGATACTGGAATTTTTCACGAGAAATGATTAACTGTAGCATTGAAAGACCCAACTGCTATATCCTTAATTATTATTTTTTTTTTTTTTGGTAGAATGACAATGAGCTGTTACTGCTAGGAAGCATTGCACTTATAGACATGGCCTAGTTATTTGATAACATCAGATGTTTCATAAGCACATCACTGAGATTTACACTGGCATTATTACCCATCAGTTAACTTGTGATAATTGAACATATGCACAGTCCTAGCCTGCAGCCAAAAGTGATTTAGGTTAATCCTCTTCAGTTGAACTAGAGCAGGTTGAATAAAACCCTTCCCAGTGAAATCCATGAACTTGGTAAAGAGTGTTTTGAGTTCAGCTGAGATGTATCATGTTCCTTGCATCCTTGTTTCTGGTCCATCATTCCTGTCCCAGCTGAAGCAGCGCTGACACTTGCCTGTTCCCATCTTCCCTACTGGGGATGTTATATTAATGTCTAGAGTTTGAAGTACAGAGGTTTCTAGTTGCTCATTATTAGGCTGACATCTGTCAGTTTTGCAAAGGCCAACATTTTTAACCTTTTCTTAAAATACTTTCTTTTTTTAAAAAAAGAGAGACAATTTTTGTGTAGTGTATTATTAAGTCACTCCTTTAATAAAGACAGTTCCTACAGAAGTAGTTGAGGGGGAAAAGAATGTTAATAGTTATCACCCAAAATGTGTCAAATTTTGAGTCTAAATGTGTTTGTAGGAAACAAAAGGCATGTAGGAAAGCCAAAAGCTTTTCTGGTTTGGTTGCTGACCCATCTGCAGCTGGCCCACAGATTCAGTGCATAAACTTAACGAGCCTTTTGAGACATAGTGGCCTTACACGAGTGTTGGGCTGATTAAGGTACCTGTTAGCTGCTAGTTTGGCAAGTTCATCTAGATTTACTAAACAGGAAGAGAGAGGTGGGAAAGATAATGACGGTAATCCAAATTTTGCGTGCTGGTCAGTATCTTTGATTTAACGGAGACCTCATTTCTTTGGCTCAGAACAAGTTATGAAATTATTGAATGAAGTAATTTTCTTTGATCACATCTCATCATATACCAGGTTTGTGAAAAAACAAATATTCTAGAAAGTGGAGTGATAATGTTTCTGCTCGAGGGTAGGAAGGCTCTGCAGGAGGATCTGGATAGGCTGGACTGATGTGCTGAGGCCAGCTGTATGAAGTTCAACAAGGCCAAGTGCCGGGTCCTGCACCTGGGGCACAGCAACCCCAAGCAGAGCTACAGGCTGGGAGATGACTGGTTAGAAAGCTGCCTGGCAGAGAAGGACCTGGGAGTATTGGTTGATAGTCGGCTGAATATGAGCCAGCAGTGTGCTCAGGTGGCCAAGAAGGCCAACAGCATCCTGGCTTGTATAAGAAGCAGCGTGGCCAGCAGGTCTAGGGAAGTGATTGTGCCCCTGTACTCAGCTCTGGTGAGGCCGCACCTTGAGTACTGTGTTCAGTTTTGGGCCCCTTGCTACAAGAAGGACACGGAGGTGCTCGAGAGAGTCCAGAGAAGGGCAACGAAGCTGGTGAGGGGTCTGGAGAACAAGTCTTACGAGGAGCGGCTGAGGGAGCTGGGGTTGTTCAGTCTGGAAAAGAGGAGGCTCGGGGGCGACCTTATCGCTCTCTACAGGTACCTTAAAGGAGGCTGTAGCGAGGTGGGGGTTGGTCTATTCTCCCACGTGCCTGGTGACAGGACGAGGGGGAATGGGCTAAAGTTGCACCAGGGGAGGTTTAGGTTGGATATTAGGAAGAACTTCTTTACTGAAAGGGTTGTTAGGCATTGGAATGGGCTGCCCAGGGAGGTGGTTGAGTCGCCATCCCTGGAGGTCTTTAAAAGACGTTTAGATGTAGGACTTAGTGATGTGGTTTAGTGGAGGGCTTGTTAGTGTTAGGGCAGAGGTAGGACTCGGTGATCTTGGAGGTCTCTTCCAACCTAGATGATTCTGTGATTCTGTTTCAGTTTTTCTCACGTGATACAGGTTTGATGCCCTGTGACACTTTTTTTTCTTGGGTTCCATTTGGAACTGGTTTGTGGCTGTATTCCCCCCTTTGCTTTCTTTCATGGTCTGTGAATGGTGTCAGTACACACCTTTATGTAAACTAATTTTATCTTTTGATCTTTACCCTCTGCTGGCTATTTAAAATATAAAATAACAATATAAAATACTCTTCAAATAAATGAGTCCCTTTGATGATTGATAGTTTGCAAGTGAACTTCTGAATTAAATGAGAAGAAAGCCTTGTTTGCTAAGGAAACCATCAGAAATGTCCCAGGACTTTGTCTAGAGGAATTTTATGATTTTTTAAAAGATCTAATTCAAAAGATGTTTACTACTGCAAAATACATGTAATATTTCACATCTTAAGGAGGTATGGGCGTTTCAATGCTGCTAGATTTCAGGAAGGCAATTCTGTGAGTTCAGGGTGTTTCAGAGCTACAGTTTATACATGTATTTTAACCAAAAACAGAAGTCCTGAGTTTTTTTCCTAAAAGTTCAGCTCTGAAAAATTTTCAGCTGTTTCCATTGCCACTTAAAGTGCTCCATTATTTTGTTGCCAGCTTCTTCAGAGTTAAATGCTATAAATTCTGAAATAAGCATGCAGTATCAGGGCCAATGTTTAAGAAAAACTGGAAAAGGCTCCTATAATAGATGGGCTTGATTATTTGTGAGCTCTGTATAGATATTTTACTGCAATTTTCAGATATCTGTTTGTGTTAGTCTGCAATGGAGTACCATTAAAACAAGAAAATTGATATATATTAAGTTTTCCAACTAAATGGTAGACATTTAATTGAAAGGATTTAGCCAATTAATGTCCTAAAAAAACAGGTGGGCATTCTCATCTCACTGATAAGCTATCAGCAGGTTCTTAAGCTATTTCTTTCATGTTCCCTGCAGTAGTAATAAAACATGTATTAAAAGAAGGAACATGCTATTATAATTTACAGTGATCATATGTTCACATGTATAATGTGAGCAAATGACTTCTTGCTTTGAAAATTTAATATGCATGAAAGCAAGGGATTTTAATTTTATATTTAAATTGCCTTACTTTTAGATTAACATATCTTCTGCTCCCCTTATTTGGAGACATGATTTTGTGCTGCCCTTTCTTAAACCTGTACCTCAGTATAGATAATTTGTAAAAATATTTCCTGTAAATAAACGAAGGTTAACAATCTGAGAATGAAATTGAATCGTGAACTGAACTGCATCTGCTTGGCCACAAGATGGTGCCGAAAGCCTGCCTATTAAATGTAATGGTGATTAGGTCACCGGTAATACAGTCCAATCCAGCCAATTCTGAAAAAAGCTTCAGCAAAATATAAAATGTTCTGTAAAAGTACTTCAGGCATCCAATAAATTTTTTTTTTGACGGTGGTTAGTCTTTGTAAGAATGTTTCTACCATAATCAGCGATACTGTCAAGACAACATGAAGAAACTTTACAATAACTTTTGATGTGTGAATTCCAATTCAGAGTTTATTTTTATGTAGCTGTTAAAACGGATATATGTAACTTCACAGCCATTTCTTTGAACCATAGAAGTCGATGAGTTTTCTGTCAAATGAGTGATTTTAATCCTTGATGAAATATGGCTTCAGAGCTCCTTGTGGTATCAAGGATGTGAAACTTCTTGTCTTCTTTCCTCATGAAAATTCTTGTGCAAGGTCAGACAGTAACACGTTGCTAAAAGACATGGTGCTGTCCAGTGCAGAGGTGACTACTCAGTTGAAAAGGATGAAGAATGTGTGTGGGGGGAGGATGGGGTGTGAGGAGCCTAAGCAGCTTTTGCACTTGGTGATAAGCAGGTGATATGGGGGTGTCACAACCTTACTTTGGTCAAGAGTTCAGTGACTAAATAAAAGAAAAAATGCTGAAAAAAAAAAAGATGCCTCCAGTGGCTGGCCTGTGGCAGTTGGTTGGCCAGTAGCTGGTCCACGGTCCCCGTGTCTCTGTAGCTGCTGACGCTAAGGTGTGCAAGTCTGCAAGGTTTGCAGCCCCACTCCAGTTGCTTGCTCTGACCTCCTTGTGTACACACAGACCTTTCCAGTAGCTGGTCCAGATCTCTGGTGTCCCCAGTAGCTGACTCCTAGACTCTTTATCTGCTGGGGAACTAGCAGAGCCGTGGTCCCTTGATTCAAGTACTTGCAGACCCTGGTCTCTCTGGAATTCGGCCTCTAATTTTGCAGTCTCTTTGGTACCTGACTCTCAAACATCTCATCCTACTTAATAGGTAGACTCGCCTGATGTTTGCTGTAGAACTGATGCATGACACTGAACTTTCCTGAGGAGGTGTGCACATTTCCCATTCTGTTTATTTTCTGGCAGCACAGTATCACAGGCCCCTGCCACCTGTGGTCCTCTCTGCAGCTCCTGGCTCTTAGACACACGCAGACCCCTCGTTTGGAAGAATGGTTAGCTATGGAGTTCCACAAGAAGGCAGGGCAGACTGGTGACCAGGTGCAGGGCTTTGCAAGACAAGCGTACTGACCAGCAACCTGTTTATGTTCATCTGACTGATTCTATCTTCTTTTCTCTCTATTTTCCCTATGCTTGTTCTTCACCAATCTACGTAAGTCTATGCCTTTTAGCATCCTTGGTCCTTCCTCTAAACATCTGATAATGCCCTGCATAGTCCCACAGTCCCCTTAAACACATCCCCAAGTAAGTTATACACAATCCTGAAGTGTTCTTCCCCAGCATCCCATAAGGAGCCCTGTGCTGGTGTCGGTAGTAACTCCCTTCAGTCTGTAAGGTGACTTCTCTAGCTGACTGCCCTTATTCAGTTTCTTTCCTGGCAAACAGGCTGCTGCTTTCCTTTGACAGCCCTTGGAGCAACTTGGACTGGGTGATCCCCCTGTGCTGATCAGGTTAATAACTTCCTTCTCCTCCCCAGATCTTTAAAAGCACAGACAGGAGAACACAATCAACAACTGAGTATGATGAGCCTCAGCTTCGGCTCAGCAGGTGACAGGAGAACAAACCTGAAATTTCTGGGAAGGTGTGCTGTGATAGCATTGTGGGCAGGTTTAACTGGTGTTCTGTGCTGACGTCTGGCCTAACCCCTCTCAATAATAGAGTGAAGATGGGAGGGGACATGTTACTCACCAGGAGTTGTGACACTGCTTTGAAATGTAGGACCATACAAGCTTTGGTTCTGAGCTGCTGCCTGGACCTGACACTGGGTGGTGACAGGGAGGATGGTTGGGGCTAGATGATCTTTCAGGGCCCTTCCAACCCAAACCATTCTGTGATTTCCCCCACACTAGGCTCCACAGGCTCACGGGACTGGTAATTGTGATGGGTCTCAGTTACTCTAAATGTATGTGCGTGTGTGCGCAAAACTTTTCCTTGCTGCTTACCCTTTGCTGCTCCACTTAATAAACGGTAATGTCATGTTGTTACACTGAGAAGTCTGAGACTCTGGTTAACATGTCTAAACTGTCACATAGAGCAAAACTAATTTATTTGTAGCATTCCTTGGCTTATTTTACATCTAGCGTGTGAGGGCTGTAATCAATCTTGCAACACCTGTGGCCTTTGTGGTACAAGATTGATGACTCAAATAGAAAATAAATGAGCAACTATTTGTGAAGAGGCAAAGTTTAAATGATTTTGTGAAGGGGTTAGTGAGTATACACAACTTCCTGTTCAGCATACCTATTTGAACATCTAGTTTGCATTCAGTCCTGCCTGGGAATGGAAAGTCTATCAGAAGTGAAAGGATTGGGAAAATACTTCTTGAGTTGACTAAGCAGGAAGGCAAACTTTAAGGATACACACTACTGAGATGTTTTGAGAAAAATGTATCATGGTAAATAATCTATTCATATTTTAGTATAATAATGTTGAGCAGTAAATTTATTTTGGGGGTTCCTTACTTAAAGTGAAGAACACTTAAAATCTTTCTTCATGTGTTGTGTAACTGCTTTCTGTGGGCACGTTCTCCTTAATTATTGCACTATTCCATACACATTTATGTTGCATTGGATGCAAACATGGGAGAAACACAGAGTCAATTGATTTGTAACCTCTACTACCATAGGAAAGGAAATAGCCATCAAAATAACCCCATCTCTCAGACCAAGTTGTCAAGAAGTATTATGGTGTTCTTTCTCATGACATGGTCATTGGACACCTGGAAAAAAAACACACACCAAACATCTCTGAGAGCCTAGAGAAAATGGATCTGTATTCAATTGCAGAAAAGCCCTTCAGGCCATTACTGAAAAACAAGTTGTTAAAATCATTACATTTAAATCTGTGATACCAAAATCTTGCTATCGTTTTTATAGCTCTGTTTAGCTCCAACGGGCAGGGTGGTTGCATGTTAACTCATAAGAAATCAATGCCACAATAACGTTCTGGGTAGGAAATTGGCAATTCTACTGTCAAAATGCTTGCTAAACATGGTAATTGAAGTTTTTCTGTGATTCTAGGTCCTTCTGTGAGGACTATCCTTTATTTGCCCTGTATATTTCACAGTATTTTCACGATTTGTCCAAGTAGTGTGTACAAAATGCGTGAAGGACATGAACATTTCACAGAAGTATCTTTTCCTTATCCCTTGCATAAAACAGGTGAAACCTTAGAGGTCAAGGGTAGAAATCTTTAAATTGAAGAAATAAACATGGATATTGAATACAACTTAAAGGTTAAGTTACATCTCCTTTTAAAAAGCAGCCCTTAGTGAAAATGTGAGATTGTGATGTAGAAAACGTGAATGGTGGTAGGGTGACAATAACTTCATGAAAATAGCTTCTTAATTTCAAAAGGAAGGAGTAAATAGTATTTGAATGCAACCGAAACAGTAGTTTTTAAAAATATTTAACTCTGTGACAATTTATTCTGAGCTTTAGAGACAAGCTTCTAGGGAGAGCTTTTAGGGGGAGCCTATCAGTGAGGATTGGTATTCTGAGGGGTGTATTGAAATAATTACTTCATCCTTGCAGGTTACGAGGGAAAGCAAAGAAAAGCTCGTTCTCAAATGCTTAGAGATAGCACATTCCTATTGCCCTACCACCACATAATTTCTTTTTAGTTAATGTTTCTTTGAAAAATCCTCTTAAGTTGTAAAAGATGTAGATTAAAATGTGGTGTCATTTGTTTCCAGGCAGGACAACAGTATAGACTCTACTTCTTCCTTAAGAGACGACAACAAACTGGAAGGTCAGGAATCAAAACAAGGTATGTAAGTGGAGAAAGCTGAAACTTTGCTCTCTTGATCATAGAAACATGGAATGGTTTGGGTTGGAAAGGACCTTAAAGATCATCTAATTCTGACCCCCTTGCCGTGAGCAAGGACACCTCCCACTAGAATGATGTTGAACAGTGACTAGTTCAAGATAACTACTAACTCTTGAGCCGTATCTGTAATCACAGAGATGCATCTTCAGAGAAATCACTTGGTGAACGGTTTCAACCTCTCCCTTGGGCCCAATTCCACAAAAGGAGAAAGGAACACTGAAGAAGACATTGTAGGAAATTTGGCTTCTCAGCACTTTAAGTCCGGAGGCTTTTGTGGCTAGAAGCAAACTGTAGCTCTTCAGAGTTTGGTAATTTAGCTTCCAGAACATGACTGAATGATCTTGCAAGGTTCATTTGGCTTTTCTCTTCTAGTTTATCAGCTGAAGAGGAACTTCAGTTATTTCAGTATCTTGATCTGTAGGTGATTGCTAGTACTGCCATTGCCGTTTGCTGAATTCTCTGAGAGTCAGTTTTACTTTGTGTTGAAATGATCATAAGAGTACTCTGTTTTGACATTCATGGAAATCCACTATAATAAGTGTTTGCCAAAGAACTGCTTGTAATTTAATCTTTGTATTCAGTCTTGGTATATGATAGGTTGTTTTGATTGTGCAGAGCTGAGGTCTCTGGGAATGGTGCTTAACACCCACTACTGCTGATGACTGGTGCATTTTACAGTGTAAAAGTAGAGTAGAAGTACTCAACTCTTCGGATCTCTGAGAGGAAAGTTTTGTCTTGTGTATTTTTTCTTTTTAAATGCAAAGTGCAATAGGTGAGATATTCAGGTATTAAAATGACTGGAAGAATAGAAAATACAAAAGTTGGCAAGTTAATGGTACTCATTTGAGTAACTGTTGTGTAAGGGAGTAACTGTTGTGCTGCTTTACCAGCAGCAGTATTTGTTTTATTCCAGTTGTTAAAACAACACCATATAATGACTGTCAGTATTATTTTGTAGATGAAGCACCAAATTGTAGGTGTTTCTGTCTGTCTGTTTATTTTCATTTGGACTATGTCTATTTAGTAACATCAGAAATAGCTTTTCCAATCAGAGAATGTTGCAGTTTTTTATAAGCTGTATTTCTCTTCTGTGAAGATCTAGCGTTATGGGCTTCCTGCAACTCCTGTTTTACAATTCAGAATGCTGTCTTTAAAGATATCCCCTGTAAGAACTCTATGAAGGGTGTTTTTTTTTTAGAGGTAATTAGCGAGGGGAATTAAATGGAGAAGGGAATTATGATAACATGATAACTTTTAGGAGCAGATTGCTGTGACTTGTGAGTAATGCTGTAAGTGTTCCCTGCTGTACTATATAGAGTAACCGTAGACCAGACAGATTTCCTGCAGATCTCTTCTACTTTGGTATTATCGAAGGGAATTGATGACTGTTGCAGGTGATTCCTTCACTGTTGTTTTTTATGACTTTATCAACCAGAGTATCATGATGGCTTAGGGCTATAACAGTGACTTCACTCAAGATAAAAGCTTTAAAGAGTTTATGAGAATATCAATAGAAGTGATAAAATGTAACTCTAATCATTCTTCTTCAGCTTATGATGCTGTGGGAAAAAACAGATTGAGGGGTTAAACAAAAGGGCCTAAAAAAAACCCAGACAAATAAAACATGTTAGAATGAATTTCACAAATATAGCTGAAGGAAAAAGTAAAAGTTATCAGATTGAAAAAGGTAATGAGAAATGCCAAACATGAGCTTTATTACTGGGTAAAATTAAAAGTAAAAAAAAGGGAAATGCAGCCCACCAGCTAATTAAACAACATTTGTAGGCAAATAGGCGTGTATGAATATTGTGTATTATGCAGTTTTGGAAGGCCCAAATTCTGAATGGAACCCAAGGCTGCTTTAAATGACTTGTTTGTTTAATATCTGACCAGTACCTCACAGAGTTTTGCGATGGGTTGACCCCAGCTATCAGCTAAACACCACAGAGCAGCTCAATTACTCCTCCCCCAGTGGTGCAGGGGAGAGAATTGGAAGAGCAAAAGCAAGAAAAACTCTTGGGTCAAGATAAAGACATTTTAATATGTAAAGGAAAGCTGCATGCTCAAGGAATGCAAAATAAGGAATTTATTCACTACTTCCCATTGGCAGGCAGATTTTTAGCCATGTCCTAGAAAGCAGAGCCTCAGCTGCTGGAGAAAACAAATAACCATTTGTCTATAACTGTGCAGATCACCCTTTCCTCCTTCTTTTCTCCAACTTCTATTGCTGAGCATGACGTCATATAATATGGAATATCCCTTTGGTCAATTTGGGTCAGCTGCCTTGGCTCTATTTATTTCCCAGCCTCTTGCCTATCCCTAACCAATTGCTGTGGGGTCAGAGTGAGAAGCAGAGGAAGCCTTAGCAAGCACTTTTCAGCAGTAGTCAAGACAATGGTGTGTTATCGACATACTTCTGATATCAAATCCAAAACATAACACCATTGGGGCATCTGTGAAGAAAATTGACACCTGTCCAGCCAGGCCCAGTACAAAGTCAGTTTACCTTTGGCAGTGAATTAGGTAATATGAATATATTCAGGAGGTAACTTTCAGGTATTGAATTAGGATCCATTGATGCACCTGGTTTTTCATCCATGGAAATGCTGTTCAGTTGAGCAGCATGTCAGGTCACTGACTGATGCAAGACAGAAGAATTTCCATTTCCTTATCCTGTTGATTCTCATTACTTCTGATCTTTCACGTATTTTGTATCTTGCAGGGTAGAGTTGAGAAGATAGTGTACAAAGTTGATTTTTTAGTATAAGAAACGGGGCAGACTGCATCTGAAATTGAAATACTAACCTTGAAGCTACTGTTACAGTAGAAACATGGCAAAACCACTTAGGACTGAAGAAGGCTGTGGTATGCACATCTCATATGAGTACTTCTTACACACTGCTGTGAGGATTTTGTATAGCTTCAGAATCATTTGTGCTTTAGGCTTCTAAATTGTAGCTTATTTTACAAAAATCGAAGACCAAAAATTCTATGTAAACTTTATTTATGTGGCTAATCCTGCATTTTCCAGAGCTGGATACTTTCTTAACAGCTTTGATGAGGATGTTGGAGATGCTGCATACATTAGCTGTGTATTTGCCACATCTGATGTATTCTGAAGCATGGTGGGCAGTTCTTGCAGTTGTGTACTGTAAACAGTGTTATGAGGTGCTGGAGGGTCGTGGCTGATGATGGTGCAACACCCTGAATCAGGAGTGAATTCTCAGGCAGGGTAATATGCTGTATTCCAAAACAGGGACTTAAACGTTATCCTAAGGCATTGTCTATCAGGAGTAAGGAACTGAGTATATTTTTAAAAATATACAGATATTTAAAAAAAAATCTTCAGTACTGAATGAATAAAACCTTTCAAGTTACATGAAAAAAAGGTTTCTCTGCTTCTTTCCCCCCCCATTTTTTTTAAAGCATGGAAAATGCATTTATTCCTTCCTTAGTATTCAGTATTGATTTTTTTCATGCCCTCAGGATAGCAGGAATGTCATAAAAGCCAAGAAAAATAGCTTTTCCAAAGGTTTTTCTTCTCTGCTTCATCCTTGTGTTTTCAAGAGCAGTCTCATGTTTTCTTTGCTGTATTTTAAAATATTTTCTATACAGTAAAAGACACTGAAACATTAACAGCACAAAACAAAGACTTCTAAAAATAACCTTTCAAAGATTCTTTACCCTTTTTTGAAAGAGGAGATAATTGTTCATATTGGAATTAAAACCCAAGTCCTCAAAGGAGCATGGAGAACTATCAAAGTTATTTCCAGAATTTTTGTAACAATAAAACAGTAAATGTGAGCATCTTGAGTAAAAAAGCCAATGATAGGAAGATAATTAAAGATACCTAAAGTCATAGGTCCGTGCTTTGTTAGACTACATTATCCATGCTTTTTAATAATCTGAACCTTAGTAGGCTTCTCAGTGCCTGATGTTCAAAGATAGCAGTCACAGAGGAAGTGCTTGGGTTTCCAGTATATCAGTTGTTTAGTTGTTGAAAGCAATTCTTGCAAATCAGTGATGCTTCTAGCCCTGCAGATCAGTGATTCAGGAACTAAAACTGTCGATAGATGAAACTAGCAATTGCACCCCCACCCCCCAAAACAAACAAACAAAAAACAACAAAATAGAGTTCAGTGAAAGAGAACCTTCTAAAGCCAGACATGAAAATATTGATTTTAATAATCAGAGTTGCAGAATGGTTTAAGTTAGAAGGGACCTTTGATGTCATCTAACCCAATCCCCGTACTCAAGCAGGGGCAGCAAGAGCAGGCTGCTAAGGATTCTATGCATCTGTGTCTTGAGTGTCTCCAAGGATGGAGACTCCACTGCCTTTCTGGACAATCTGTGCCAGTGTTTGACAACCCTCATGGTGTGTTTAAAAAAAAAAAAAAAAGTATTTTCCTATTTTCAGATGAAATTTCACGTTTTAATTTTTTTCCATTGTTGCTAACATTGTCAAGAGTGCACTGCTGAGCCTAGCTTGCTTGCCTTCATGGTTTTCCATATTGTTAAAGGGGAATTAGATAAATTAAAAACAAAAAACAGGTTTGCAGTACTGTCTAGATATTTATTAAATATATTTTTGTATATAGAGGATCATTATGGCTTATAGTAGCTTACATAGGAATGGAAACTTTCTTCAAATACTTATGATAATTATACTTATTTCAAAAATACAGGTCTTTAATTGTAAGCTCTCAATATTAATTAACAAGGAACACAGTGGTACTTCTGCACAGTGGTGCAACCAAAAGCAATTATAAAGCCTTTAAAGTCAGTAACTTTATCATCATTTGGTTATAAATTCTTCATTTGAAGCAATGAATGGTAAGTTTCCAAAGGTACAAAGTTTGGGAATGCACTAATAATTTCTGAGGCCAAGGTGTCAAAAGCAATAGTCTCCCTACAGCCAAATTGTAAGATGGTTACTTGAGCTCTGACAGGGTTTGGCTTTTATCTTACAGCACTGCCTCATCTAATTGCTCTTCTTTGTAAACTCCCAACTTTTTGCCAGCATTAAAAGCCAATACCGTAACTTTCGCTGTTTTTACTGACGTGAGTTAAAGATGTCTGAAATAGTTGTGTGATAGATTCTGAATAGTTATACTGTAGTAGGATTTTCTATTAATCTTCAGTATTCTGCTTGACGTAGTGTCCCACTTCTTTTAAAATAAGTAAAATAGTTTTAAAGTGTTTTTAAAATTGCATTTTGAAAACTAAGTTTACTTTAAAGATAACAGTAATCAATTCTGTACTGCAGAAACTTCCTTGTGATATAAAACCTTATGGCTTTTTAATTGGGGAAAATAGATCATGTAAATCCATATGATGGAATAAATTTTCCTGGTACTACAGCTCTGCAATACTATATGTTCTTCTAAATTGGCATAAAAATGCATTAACACTTGTCTAAATTAGATCAGCCTTAAAAGATGGAGAAGAAAAAGAGGAGGAATTAGTTGTCTCAAATTCACAGATCTTTTTGCCACCCTTAATCTACAGAGAAATGCTTTAAGCAGAAGCGAATTTGTAAGTTGAAAGAAAAATTGTTCTGTTAGGTTGCTATATGATTGTTACATTTGTGTTACAGGCAAAGGAGAAGATAGCGATGTCCTCAGCATAAATGCAGATGCATATGATAGTGATATAGAAGGCCCGTGCAATGAAGACGACGGCTCGGATGTGCAAGAAAACACCATCAGAAATGGAGCCAGTCAGATAGATGACCTTCAGAAGGACATTGAGAAAAGCGTGAATGAGATACTGGGGTTGGCAGAATCTAGCCCAAAGGAGTCCAAAACGGCAAGCGTAGCTGTTCCTCCATCGGAAGGTGTTCAGCCATCAGCACAGCAGCTGGAGCTCCTGGAGCTCGAGATGAGGGCCAGAGCTATTAAGGCTCTGATGAAAGCTGGTGACGTAAAAAAACAACCCTAAGGTTGCTTAGATTAAAGCTTCAGTATGTTTTGAAGAACATTATATCTTTTCTCTTCAGCGCTAAAATATGTTTGGGTTGGGTATGACATTCCTCATTCAGACTCTTACCGTGTATCCCAACCTGCGGCTTAAGCCATTGATCGTTGTTTTCATTGCCTTTGGTGTGCTGCTTCCATCGCTGGCGCAGATGGGCTGGTTCGATGCTGCGCTGAGCAGTGTCTTTGCTGCGTTATCTCCTCGAGGAGGTACAATGTACAGAGCTATGCTGTGAACCTGGTGCCTTCAGGACAGGTTAGAAAAATCAAGCTCGTTATAACCCCATGGTGAGAAATTAACCAGTTACTTTATTTATTAGCAACTTCTTAACTACTTGAGAAACTTGATTTATATACGCTTCTTTAAAAATGCCATTTTGAAGAATTTTTTGTGGTGTGACAGCCTTCAGCATTCTGCAAGGTGCTCTGAGATGCTTATTTCTCCTTGAGGCCCAGCTCACAGCAATGTAAATGTTCTAGTTACGTTGATGGATGATTTATTTTGAGAAAGTTAAAGGCATGGTTAATTTTAAAAAAGCTAATTTGTTAGTGTTTTTTTTTTTAATAAACAGTTAAACTGTTATTTTCAGAGAAAGTGCCTGAAAGTGACAAATACCAGGGTTTTTGTATTGCTGGTTGTCTAATTGTTACTCTCCTCCACTGTTTGTCTTCTGTGTCACAAATGAAATAAAGAAAATGGAGTTTTTTCTTGATTGTGAAGCTTTTTTTTTGTTGAATATTTGGTATAATATTTAGTACAATGTGGTAAATTAGATTACTTAGAAGTCCCTGAATGTTTAGTATTTAACTGCTTGTCATTTCATGTCCCCTGTAAATAGTATTATCGACCTAATTTCAGAGTAAATGCTTGTTAGAAAAGGCACTTATGTATAATTTTATATACAGTTTTAAAATCATAATTCTACATTTTTTCATTTTGAAGGTATTTATTTTTAAGTAATTTGTATTATAGAATGAAAACTTTTCCTCCTATCATTTCCTGAAATAATTACAAAAATTCTGATTCTGTTGAGTAGTGCTATTTTCCTACTTGACTGCTAATCAAATTCTTATTAAAATGTGTGCGTGTTTACATATAAACACAAATCAATTTTTATTACTGTATGAGGTTTGTGATTGTGGTCCTTGGTAAGTAAAATGATGTTGTAACGTGATTTTCCTTTGACTGTAACTTGGAAAGCAAAGTAGATACTTTATAATAGTGCCATAGATATTTAAGAGTAGTTTGTGGAAATTATTACAGCATAGGTCATTCTAATGAGTACGTTCTTAACTATCCTGCAAGGTTTATAATTCTTTTCCTTTTTCCCCTCCTCCTTTCATTTTTGCCTTTTCCCCTTTCCTTTCCCCCTTTCATTTTATGCTTTTTCCACTCTTTTCTCATTTTTGTTGATGGTCAAGTACACTGTCTTTACTAGCAAGTTTCTTATATATTTCTTAAAGTACAATTGATTTCCTCTAGCATCAACAGTATAGAGAGTAAAATGGTAGTAACATAATGCAGCATAAATTTGATTTTGAACTAAAACTCTCATTAAATACAGCTGAGAGAAGTATGGTTGCATTCAGTAAATGATGGCAGTAACCTGAGTAAATTATACCTGACTGTAATCACTGATTCACAGCAACATTTATCTATTATTTTTTTAGCAATCAGAGGATGTAAGTTAGAATATATATATATATATATATGCCCAGTCCAACAGATAACTGCCTCAGAATATGTGTGTGTTGTCTTCAGACGATGTCATCTAGCTGTTTGGGAAACCTGTGATTTATTTGAGGACAGAGAAACAAAAGCAGATAATGGGGGAAAGATAGTTGGGAAGACTGTGTGCTGTCTTGTTCTTCTACTGTAAAGACAGAGGCTTATGGAACTGTGTTAGACTGTGGCAAGATGCTTTACTGCTGCTATATGTAGATAACCCCTGTCCTTAAGGCACTGAATTCCTCCCTTTGCCTCCTGTGGAAACTGAAAAATCTCGCCTGCAAGGGCGAGTTGCACTATGCAACCCTATACATGTCAATCAGTAGCAAAACTTGATACTTATTTTTAGCCTCTCTTCTTTCATTTCAAGGTTCATTTGCCAGTTCTGCAACCTGTCATTGCATTGATGAGGCTTATAAAATCCCAAGCTGTGGATAAACAAAAATCAATTTTTAATATTAAAGAAAAATGGACAATACAGTTGATTGACAGAAAAAATGTTTATAGATTTGTATCTTTCCTTCCCTTTTTATTGGAACTCTTTAACACCTATGGTTTCATCAGTAATTTACCCTTTCACCTGCAGAGTTGATTCCTTGCTGCCTGCAAACTCCCGTGGCTCCAATGTATTTCTGGCAATCACTGAACAGCTAAAGCTTTCTTCATGCAGAATTCTTTTGAAGGCGAAATGTAGATCAAGTTTAAGTCGAACTAGGTTTCACACATCACCAGAAGGGCTGAGGCAGTCAAATGTATGGCTTTCATACAGTGATGCTGCAGAATGATGCATTTGCAGTTGTTTGGAAGCAAGGAAGTACTTCTGCAATTTTTAAGTAATGATAAATTAGAACACAGTTCTCCTAGCTACTTGTTGGAGGTGACTGTTTCTGAATTGAGCTTCCTTTTCATGCCTTTTTTTTTTTTCCAGGGTATCTTAAAAGATCACTTTGTAGTGTGTTGAACTGTCAAAAGTTATTATTTCAACATGTGATCTGTACCGAGAAATTGCATATGCTAAATTTTTTAATATGTAGTGTGACAAAGATGAAACAGGTTTGCTATGCACATGATGGAGGTGTGTAATTACAGCTCAGTTAAATTTGAAATTAAAAGAGAAGGATTCCAAGAAAATTAAATTAAGCTGTTTACAAATTATATGTGTGTGTATATATTCAGACAGACTTCATGTGATTGATTGCACAAATGCTAATTAATTTTTAGGATATTGTACTTTTGTTGCTTAGATTAAAAACAGATCAGCTAAATTATGTGGGTTTCTGCACTAATTATGTACACAACAAACATCAGTGCACAGTTAAAAAACACAATAGTATATTTAAAATACATCTTAACACAGCTGTTTTTTTCTCTTCTAAATATCTCTGATTCTTTTTCCTTTAAAATGAAATTTACTCCACTTGGAGGAAGAGACAATTTGTATGTAAAAGGTAGCCATTAATTATTAATGAAATATTAATTTTACTGGATTTTGATAAATCAATTGGTTGGCAAAAAATATTGTACACTGGATATTGGTCAGCATAAGGAGAAAGATCCTTATTATATTCCAGCTTCAAATTTAAATATCTTCTAATTAGTTTTGGCTGTCCTAATAGATGAAACACTGTGTGTTTTGGGGGAGGAGGGCTGATTGTATTAGGTAAATAAAAACACCTGACTCCTCAGAAAACCCAAAGTATCTATTATTCCTGTTGACAGTCTTTGATGTTACTTTTGTGGTGATGTCATTGAGAATAATAATTAGACTTCAAGATGCCACTTTTGAGAGACAAATCATAGGCATTTCCTGAGGGGAAAAAAATCACTGTTTTTAACACTTTTCATTACAGTATTTGCTCCCTCTGAAAAATATTTTGCCTGTTACTTGGAGCCTTGCATTATATATATTTTTAAAATTATATGCCATAAAATATTTTCTTTGCTGTTTAAAATGGTTATAATTATTAATGACAGTGAATGAAAGCTGTGATCGCTGAGTTCATGTTGCTTCTAAGCAGATAAAAGGGTAGCACATCGGTTATCAAATTATCCGTGTGGATGATTTAAGATATTTCTGTTCTAACTTGGTGCTGTTGAAATGTCATATTAAACATGAATAGTATGTAACTGCACTGTGAATCTCACCGAGCTGGGTAGCTGGAAAACACTCTTCTGCATCATTGCCTGCATTTGTGGGAGGATGTTTTTAGAAAATGCAGTCACCACTTAAGGACCCTCTAACGTGACAACGCATCTCTGCTGGCTGAATCCTTGCATGTTCAGATCTACAAAGTTCCATATGCGTTTGCTTGGTTATTGCTATTAGTTTTAAAATGTCTTAACTAAATTACTTCATTTTCATCTGTGGATACAGCATATCAAGGGTTTTCTGTAAAACAGTAAATGAAGAAAGGCTTTGTGCATGTGAATAAGTTATATGGCATTTTACGTGCCCATCTTAAATTTATAAGCACTGATTTAGCTTTATGGGATCATTGAAGTAGGTAGACATGCCCTTTTCACAGAAGGTAGTTAAAGAGGAATTGTGATATAGATTCTTTAATAAGACAGGGAGATGAGGTGGTTAATTCATGCACTGACATAAAGAACAACGCAACTTTAGGAACAAAAGCACCAGATTAGAAGCTGATTATGAAGTCCTGCAATTTATCCTCAGTAATACAAAGCTTCATGTTTATTGCTAAGTCAGTCTGCAATCTGTGGAGAGAAAAAATGTATACCTTCTTTACAACAAAATTTAAAAGTTAAAATGCTGCAGTTTTTTTTTGTTGTTGTTGTCTCCTGTTTTATGGTCCTTTCTTGTCATTAATATTATTAAAATATGCAAACAGGATAGATAAAAGATTAAGAAAAACCTGAAGCTTGTAAAATGTTTTAGCCATATACCAGTTAATCACACTGACTCTAGTTAGAGAGGGAAAGACTCAAAACCATAGCTGTTAATACTGCACTGTTGTTAAATTGTGGAGCACAAGTTATCATCTCTATTAAAAATGCATGCTCATACAGTAAGTACACCATTGCTTTCTTAAACACGTGGAAAAAATGTCATTTTTCCTAAGATCTGTCTTCACTGTCAGGCTCAAAGGTGATTTTTTGTCTTTTGTCTCTCACGGTTCTGAATGTTGTTCTTGAATTGTAACAGTGAATTGTTGAATCTCTGATCTTGCTTCCCACCTTCCATTTTCTCACTCCACTCAATCTAATTTTATTTACAAAATTCCGGCTTTATTTCCCTGGAATACTGTGTGCAGTTCTGCATGTCTGCTTTGAAGACATCTGCTGGAAGTGGAACAACTGCAGAATTCAAAGGTCATCAAAGGAACAGAAGACAAGAGACATTAACAGAAAAGTTAGTTTAGTCAAAAAATATTAAAGCTTTGAGGGGATATGTCTTCTGCCTATAAAGACAAGCCGAAGTAGAATACTGGGAAAGACAATGAATATGAATATTGGTGAAGAACGAATGCTTATCAGGTGGCTAGGAAGACATTTTAGTTACTTGTTCTCTGGCTGTCTCCTTGTGTCTCCTCACTTCCACACCACTACATGCCACTAGGGTTGGCATGTGTACACAGAAAGCTGATTGAACCAGGATATCCTGTGTTTTTTGCTTCTCCCCACCTAGATCAGCATGCTAATAACAGTTTGCTATGTTGACATTTGGGAACAAGTGGCTTGAAAGTGGAAGGAGAGTTGAGGCTGCATAATGGGCCCTGCTGCTGAAAAACTTTTATTAAATATGGACTTGGTATTTGGGGGTTCAACAGTGCTCTACTTGGGTGAAAATACATCTGCTGAAAATGGCGCTGATTGTATAACAGAAATGTGATAGCCAGTCCAGCATCTTCCACTTGAAATCTGAGGCATCAGAATTAACGTCTGCAATTAAATTCTGGCTTGTTGAGGTAATACAGATCTTCACCCAAAAATGCTAGTTAAACTGTTCCAAAATAAAACTACTTTAGTTATTAAATTTCCCGTCTATGTACTACTGATAGCTGATATGTTTTTTTAAGTAGAGGCATTGTAATTGGTACCATATGTAGTCTGCACAAAGCTAGCGTCTCATAATGGTATGGAAGTAAAACTTTTTAATCGTGTCCACGCTAGGGGGCTGTGTTGCTTTAACAATGTCAGTGTCAGAGAGCTATATACCAAGAGCACAACTAGAGCTGTATAAACAACTTCTAAGCACATTTTTTCCCTGCATAAAAAGGGATGGGAACAGAATAGTAAAGGGGAATGACTTGCAATTTAGACGAATATAAGGTAGCAGCAAGGACATTTTGTAACGTGTGTATATTTAGATAAGATGTTGAAATTTAAGGATGAAGAGGTATACTTGTTGTCCTGACTTGATACGAGCGAATCCTGGTTACTTCAGACCTAAAGTGGCACTTGAGATTAAGGACAAACAACTCAGTTTGGTGGAAGCGGGAACAGGTAGGTTGCTCTTTGTCAACATTTAGTGACATTAGCATTTTCTCTTCTGTAAAGGGGAATTTCTACATACTGCACGTCCCACTGTTTCTGGTGTAGTGTCCTACTTTGGCTGGCCTGCACCAGTCTCTGAATCACTGCAGTGCAGTGAGATTACTCTCTTACAAATACAGGCACTCCCTAACCTATATTTTTAGGAAGCTGTCTGCTTTATCTCCCAACCAAAATTAAGATTAGTTGTTTGATTAAATATCTTCTCCAATTTATTTGCCAGACCTCATCAGGATGTTGATGTATAGAGATACTGAAACTCGGAAGGGTGCAGTATTGGAAAAATGAACAGAATGGGCCACTTGGCATTGTAAAGGCAGGTAATATCTTTTCCACCTTTATGCCATTTAAAATTAGGTATTTAGGCCATTTAGAAAAAGGTATTTAGGCCATTCATATTAGTCTCGTCTTGCTAAATATTGGTGTCTGGTAACACAATACAAGAGTTTAGTCAGTTGTTTCATCAACTAATCTGCACATGCCTTTCAGAAATGCAGTGGTTGTATCTGCTTTGCAGGAGAAGTTTAGTAAACATTGCAGCAATTCTGTGTTTTCAACGTTTAAGGGTATGCATTTATATATGTATTGGCATGATGATGTTCATTTTTCAAAGTAAAGTAATACTGAAGTTGGTAGATAACGGACTTAATCTCCAGTTGCTGAATCTTGGTCCTGTAGCAAAAATAGTGAAGCTGTGCATGCATCCATGTCTGTCCACAGGCTCAGATCATTCTAGTGTGGTGAATCCTGTTCTTTTAATCCTCGCCGTGTTGGGATGCTTAATAAAAACACTGGCTGCACATGAACTAAGAAATGAAATTTTCTAAGATTTTTGTTATTTCATGACAGTATAGCATGTCAAAAATGATACTGGTTGAAATACTTTTTAGTGGACCTGTTTTTGAAAATATGTGACTTCATTGCCATATGCCTAAATTAATACCGAAAGTCTTATCAGGAAGGCAAGCCATAAACCACAGAGGAGGAGAACAGCTATTGGGCAACTAGTTATAGAATCACAGAATGGTTTGGGTTGGAGGGGACTTTAAAGATCATCTAATTCTAACCCCCTGCCATGGGCAGGGACACCTCCCAATAGACCAGGTTGCTCAAAGACCCATCCAGCCTGGCATTAAAAAATTCCAGGGATGGGGCATCCATAGCTTCTCTGGGCAACCTGTTCCAGGGCCTCATGACCCTCAGAGTAAAGAACTTACTCCTAATGTCTAATCCAAACCTGCCATTTTTTAGTTTAAAACCATTACTCTTTGTCCTATCACTACATTCCCTGACAAAGAGTCCCTTCCCAGCTTTCTTGCAGGTCCCCTTTTAGGGACTGGAAGGCTACACTGAGGTCTCCTCAGAATCTGCTCTTCTCTTCTTTAGACTAAACAACCCCAACTCCTTCAGCCTGTCCTCACAGGAGAGGTGCTCCAGCCCTTGGTCCATCCTTGTGGCCCTTCCCTGGACTTGTTCTAATACATACATATCTTTCTTGTGCTGGGGGTCCCAGAGCTGAATGCAGCACTCCAGGTGGGGTCTCACGAGAGCAGAGCAGTAGGACAGAATCACCTCCCTCGACCTGTTGGCCATACTGCTGGTGATGCAGCTCAGGATACTGTTGGCTTTTAGGTAAGTCTGATACAGTTGGCTTTCTGGGCTGAATATATATACATATATATATATATATATATACATACACATATATATATATGTGTATGTATATATACATGTATACACACTCCTTTTGCTGCAGAGGAAGGTGATGTCAATATTTTTCATGAAATATCAGTAGGTCAAAAGAAATGAACTTAAAAATGAGAGTGGGGTCAATGAAGAAAGGCAGCTCCTAAAGCTGTTGGGGTATGATATATGCCTATCATCAAAAACTGTAACCAGGGTCAGTAATCAGTAGGCAGTGCTAGACAGAGTAAACATATAAACCTGATCAGAATTGCAATTGAGACTATCACTTTAATGTTGGGAAGGGCCTAATACCTTTAATTTACTGTTAGCAATGAAAACAGATTAAGAAAATCTCCAAATGCCAAATTTTCTATGGACCAGTAAGTTTTATATTTTATTTTGTTTTATATTTGTATTTCCTAAGGAAGGCTTTCCATGTTAATTGTGCAGTTAAGCAAAGAACAGTCAATGCTCTCAGGAACAAAGTTCTGTGATCTACCCCCATCACGTCCTAAAGGGAGCAGATGCATGAGGTGATTATATTGTGAGATGTCATGCATGTTTACTACTGATTTTATAAATGACATATATGCCCACATATACAAATTAGGAGTTTTCATTCCTTATTCCTTTATATGCAAAAGTTAGAAAATAATTACTGTTTGCAGCTACCTTTATTTTTATTGACAAAATGTTGCAATCTACACTTTGTCTCACTACTTCATTTCATTTTTTATGTATATCTCAGTAGGGAACTCTAAACTGTATTTTTACAATGTCCTCTCTCTGCTAACTTTTATCTTTAGCTACTGAAGATTAATAATCCCCATACCTTAGCTGCAGAAGTTTAATAAACAAAGCTTAATTGAAATAAGAGAGGCACAATAAACCCAAAGGGTTCTGCTTTAGCACTAAAGATTCATGTCATTTTTCTTGTTTGTTGTGTGTTTTTAAAAATTGGGGTGGGGGAAGGGCTGGAAGAGAACTTCAGGTTTTTATATTTAATTGAACTAACAGCATGTGCTGACAAGTAATAAATAACAGTGACACAGAGTGACTAAATAAATTGGTTTCCTCAAGCAATGATTCATTCGCTGTCTTTCATTGCCATCAGGTTAAGAGACAGCTTCTTTTTGCCAGCCTACAGGAGAAATGCTTGATAGTGTAATAACCTTTTCTACTCCAGCCACAGCAACCTTTTAAATGCATGGAATTAATATAAATAAAAATGCAGCAATTAAAACTTGAGCTTCCTCTTGGCTTACAGAAATAAATAAATAAATAAATAAATAAATCCCTGCAGAATCAGTTATCAAAAATGCATCTCACCATGATTCAGTGTGCTTTATAGGAAGAAAACACTGCTGATAGGCAAGGTTCTTTTACTTTTTTAGAAGAAAAAATTTTTTAAAACTGAATCATGATTTTAGTAGGCTTCTACTTAGCACTCATCGTTCAAGAACAGGATGAATACAGTCCAAGTTCTCACTAAAATTCTTTTCTGTCAGACTTATAACCACTTATGAAATAAATTGGTCAGTTCTTTGAGTGCACCATTTAGAATGTTTTCGTAATAGCTTAATATATCTTGTACTTTACCAACTTTAAATGGGGGTCATTGCCACAGAGACTGGCAAGCAAGAAACTGAACAGGAAAACTAAAACTCAGCTTTTCTGAACTTTCCATCATATAGTCCAATAGCAGAATAATAGACCAGCTTTAAATTGATAGAGCCAGAATGAAATTTATATCGGGCTTCTGTAACTTGCACGTTATTCAGACTGAAGAATTTATTGCATTCACTGTGCTGATATTCTGCCCATTTCTTTAAGTGGATTCATTTCAGGATTTTGGGTCTGAAGAGCCTATCTGGTCAAAAGACTTTTTCATCAAAGATAATTGGAGCAGCTGTGGTAGTACATTTGCAGAGGAGATGGTGGTGGCTCATGAGTTGCCCTTGTGTCCAGAGCCTTGTTGCATAAGGCTTTGCTTACCCTGACCATTTCCAAAGCTATGAATTGACCTCTCCCATGGCTGCCCTTGCAGCTCAGCCTCATACACGTTAGAGATCCAAATGGCACTTAGGAAACAAGAACCATTAATGAAAAGGAGGGTACTCAAATTTACTAGCCTTTTAAGATACAACCAGTCTTGCCAGTTGGATGCATAAATGTTATGAAAGACATTTTAAATGCCCAGAAGGCATCCTCAGAATTTTTCGCACCCCACACCATACCTATGAGGAATTCATTTTTTAGGGCTACAAAGATGGTGAAGAGTCTAGAGAGGAAGACACATGTGGAGTGGCTGAGGTCCCTTGGTTTGTTCAGCCCAGAGCAGAGCAGGCTGAGGGGAGGCCTCATGGCGGCCTGCAGCTCCCTCACGAGGGGAGCGGAGGGGCAGGCGCTGAGCTCTGCTCTCTGGGGACAGTGACAGGACCCGAGGGAACGGCATGGAGCTGGGACAGGGGAGGGTCAGGCTGGGGGTTAGGGAAAGGTTCTGCACCCAGAGGGGGGTCGGGCACTGGGACAGGCTCCCCAGGGCAGTGGTCATGGCACTGAGCCTGCCTGGAGCTAAAGAAGGATTTGGATAGTGCGCTCAGACATATAGCTTTACTTTTGGGTGGTTCTGTGTGGAGCCAGGAACTTGGTGATCCTTGTGAGTCCCCTCCAACTTTGGATATTCTATGATTTTTGTGATTCTTTGCCATAAAAATAACTCTACAGTTTCCTGTGCCAGAGATCTTTTCTCCACCATGCTAACACCTCCAATGTAAACACAGCAACATCCAACACAGGCTACGCTATGAAGAAAGATGTTTGCTACTTATTTTCCATGAGTTTTAAAAGATTGAATCTTAATGCCACTTTGGTGTTAGGACAGGTGCTGCCTGTAGCGTCTACTTCTGCGAGGGGAGGCTGAGGCACCGTGGCCACTGCTGCCTGGCCCTCCCCGCTCAACCATCCCAGGGGGCTAAAAAGTGCCAGAATGTGAATGGGCACTGCGGGTGGTGAGGCGAGGGCCATGGCAGCTGGTGGTGCTGGGATCTGGTGGCTCATCGCCCACCCCGCCGGGAGCACACAACTCAGGGAGATGCAAAATGGTGGGGGGGGGGCATGAGCAGCAGTGGCAGCAATGATGTGCAGCACTGGAGATCGGCAACTACTTGGATAAGGCGTGTAATGGAGGCAGCTGTGGGGCTCTGAAAGGGAGTGGAGTGTCTGCGGTTGTCAATGCTGGCTGGTACGATTTGGTAACATGGGTGGTCTTTCTGAACACATTGCTGCTTTAGAAGAGATGGTCATTTTTCCACTGCTTTACCTAGAAGTCTTTGAGAGATTCAATATTCAGCCCCAAGAGGCTGTTTGTTTTGTGGTTCATCAGGAATTATAAAGACACTGGTTGCTTTTGCTCTTGCTAATGAATGTACCCGAGGTGACAGGAAAATAACCTTTTTTTATGAGAAAAGCTTCCAACTGCCTGAGACAAAGGGTGGGGGAATCAGAATGTCAGCTTCGTTTGTTATTTGAACAGTATGGTTTGGATTCAGCAAAGCGTGTACCAGGCCAGCTCCAGAAAAAGGATACACGTGGTGCCTAAACCCCAAACCATAGACCAGCACGTTCCACTGGGTGCTCTGGGATCCAAAACTGGGGCAGAATGGTTTCTGCCTCTCCTGCAGGGAGAGGTCAAACTCCTTGCAAAAGGCAGTCGTGATTACTTTTCACCTGAAAACACAGCAATTAACCTTTCCCCCTCTGACCTCCTGAAGTGTTCAGGATGAACGAAGTGTTCAGTTTACTAAAGTGAACATTAAATCTGCTGAAAAAAAAAAATAGGGAGAAAATTCGTGTGGCCAAAGCCCAATTAGAGTTGAAGCTGGCCAGGTCTGTGGGAGACAACAAAAAGTGATTTTTTAAATATGTGAATAGAAAAAGGAGGATCAGAGAAAACATAGGTCTGCTACTTGATGGGGAAGGTCACCTCACAGACAAGGATTTAGGCAAAGCAGAGACATTTAATGCCTTCTTTGCCTGTCTTCAACACCGATGATGGGCTTTGGGACCCAGAGTGCCCTGAGCTGGAGGACCGTGATGGTGGGAATGATAAACTCCCAACCGACCCTGAACGTGTGTGGGATTTGCTGCTCCACCTGGATCCATACAAGTCCATGGGTGCGGATGGGATTCATCCCAGGGTGCTTAGAGAGCTGGCTGACATCATCATGGGACCTCTCTCAATTATTTTTCAACAGTCTTGGACATCTGGAGAGGTCCCAGTTGACTGGAAGCTGGCAAATGTACCAATTTTCAAGAAGGGCAAAAGAAGACCCTGGCAACTACAGGCCTGTCAGTCTCACGGCAGTGCCTGATAAAATTATGGAGATTATCCTTGACGTTACGGAAGTGCACCTGAGGGACAATGCAGTCATTGGTCCCAGCCAGCATGGGTTCACGAGGGGTGGGTCCTGTTTGACTAACTTGATTTCCTTTTATGATAAGATCACCCATCTAGTCGATCAAGGGAAACCAGCTGATGTGATGTTTTTGGATTTCAGTAAAGCTTTTGACATGTTTTCCCATAGGATCCTACTGGACAAAATGTCCAGCATACAGCTAAACAAAAACATCATATGATGGGTGAGCAATTGGCTGACGGCAGGGCTCAAAGGGTTGTGGTAAACAGGTCTGCATCAGGCTGGCGGATAGTCACTAGTGGGGTCCCTCAAGGCTCCATTTTAGGGCCAGTCCTCTTCAATGTTTTTATAAACGGTTTGGATGTAGGACTAGAAGGTGTTTTGAGCAAATTTGCTGACGACACCAAACTTGGAGGAGTTGTAGACTCAGCTGAGGGTGGAAAGGCCTTGCAGAGAGATCTGGGCAGATTGGAGAGCTGGGCAATCACCAACCGCATGAGGTTTAACAAAAGCAAGTGCCAGGTCCTGCACCTGGGACGGGGCAACCCTGGCTATACGTACAGACTGGGCGATGAGACACTGGAGAGCAGCCCCGCAGAGAGGGATCTGGGGGTTGTGGTTGACAGCAAGTTGAATATGAGCCAGCAGTGTGCCCTGGCAGCCAGGAGGGTCAGCCATATTCTGGCGTGCATCAAGCATGGCATCGCTAGTCGGTCGAGGGAAGTGATTGTCCCGCTTTATGCTGCTGTAGCCTCACCTCGAGTACTGTGTGCAGTTCTGGGCACCACAGTACAAGAAGGACATTAAACTGTTGGAGAGTGTCCAGGGAAGGGCTACTAAGATGGTGAAGGGCCTATAGGGGAAGACGTATGAGGAGTGGCTGAGGTCACTTGGCCTGTTCAGCCTGGAAAAGAGGAGGCTGAGGGGAGACATCACCGCAGTCTACAACTTCCTCGCGAGGGGGAGTGGAGGGGCAGGTGCTGACCTATTCTCTTTAGTGGGAAGATATAGGACCTGTGGGAATGGTGTCAAGCTGTGGCAGGGGAGGTTCAGGCTGGATATCAGGAAGAGGTTCTTCACTGAGAGGGTTGTAACACACTGGAAGAGGCTCCGCAGGGAAGTAGTCACTGCACCAAGCCTGTCAGAGTTCAAGAAGCATTTGGACAGTGCTCTTAGTCATATGGTCTGAATTTTTGGGTAGACCTGTGTGGAGCCAGGAGTTGGACTCGATGATACCTATGGGTCCCTTCCAACTCGGGACATTCTATGATTCTATGATTCTAGCGCAGCATCAGAACAGCATGCAGTATTGAAATTCCTCATTTATCATGCTGTTACTCTCAAATGATTGTACGTCATACCTAAAGGTATTGTTACCATATTTTCAGCTAATTATTGCTCTCTTCTGTTGTGTTTGTAGTGCTTAGAAACACTTAAACATTAAATGTGTAAATGCTGTTATCTAACTCTGTCATTTATCTAACCTTCTGATTCACCTTTCTATCAAATTGTCACAGAGCTGTGAAGTGCAATTCTGCCCTGCAAAGTGTTGGTTTAAGCCAGGGACACAATAAGGGACTGCTCTGTGTGTGTATTCAGTCAGATATGCAGCACCAATGCGTTGGCAACAAACACAAATTGCACTCCTGTAATGGCACTGACCAGTTGCAGTCGAAATGGCAGAGCACCTTCCCAACACAGAAGATGGTTTCTGAACAGCATAAGTTTATTCCTTGTTATGTGCTGCAAACTTATAGACCCAAGGCCTGATTTGCTGGTGGTCTGTGTTTTTGTTAACTCTGCAGAGATATTGGAAGGAAACCAGAAAGAATTGCATTAATGCAATCTCTCTGTCTTTAAATCTTTAGTATCATGTCAACTTTTATTTGCAACCTCCATACTTTTGTTTCCTTTTGACTTAGGTTTCTTTTGCTCCATAGATTTTCTTCCTACTCTCTATTTTTACATCTTATTCAAAGACTAATATCCATCTTTCATTTTTTTTTTGGTCAGAAGAAAATTTATCCTATTTTCATTCTTTAAAAAAAAAAAAAAAAGTTATTCACTGCTTGATGTTCCCAGATTAAAAAGCCCAAATGCCAACTAGATAGAACCTGCTTACATTATGTTGAAATTACAGGATTTCCACAAATTAAATACTTATGTTCAAACTGCAAAATTACTTTTTTTTTTTTTTTTTCTGTCTGAGACTTTCTTTGTCTCTGCCATTGGATCCTCTCATAACTTCTCTCAGTAGACTGAAGAGTCCTCTGTATCAGGTTTGTGCTTCCACAGTGGTACTTAAGGACTGTGACCAATGCATCCACTGGACTCCTTGACTTATGAACATTGGATCATCATACATCAGGCCAGGAGGGACCTCAGGAGGTCTCCAGTTCGACCCTTGCCCAGGGCATCTCATCCATGGCTGGAGACCCTCCAAGCAGGGAGATGACACCACCTCCCTGTGTCCTACTCCCCACATGGAGAAAAAGCTTTCCCTTCTCTCCAGCCTCTCTGGCCCTGCTCACTCGCTGCACAAGGTCCGCGGCTTTCTCTCCAGGGCTGTTCCCAGCCCCACCGGCATCGCTGCTGGGGCTCTGCCTGCCCTGGGCAGGTCTGTGCATTGATCCTGCCTGAATTGCATGGGGGTCTCTTTGACCCCTTCCTCCTGTCAGACATGGTCCTTCTGTCTGGGACATCAGGACATCTTTCTCCATTCCTTTATAATTTTTAGGTTTTACTACTCAGGCATGTGCTGCAGCAGCATCCCACATTCTGAATTACAGTTATTTTGGATGTGGGATTCCCAGCACTTTTAATTAGTGCTTTGAATTTACTTTTGGGTGCACTGAGATACAAAGGTTTTTACTTCTGCTTTGCCTGTGTATCAACTTGATTTATGACAAAAATCTTCCTTTTTTTTCTCATTTCAGCCTCTTCTTTTAGAATGAACAAGAATCTTAATGAACTGCCTTTTGGAGCAGGTTACTGAGATGAGCAACTGACGCACACAGATTTGGAAATTGATCCACAAGTCTGGTTGGGCATGTGATGCTGAATATTAGAGAGACTAGTTTTTTCAGCTGCTACTCTGGGTTATGTCTAAGGTCCCAATCCTACTCTTTATTTTCCCAACAAAATGGACATCAGATATCCTTTCTGTGATCTCTTGCTCTGCTCTCAGACTAGCGTTTGGTAGTGATAGACGTAACTCTTTTGCATCTATGGGAGAAAAATGGTTCTCTCTTTTGGGCTAACTGACAATCTATAAAGCTTCTCAGTCCAGCGCATTGATTTTGATCCTATAGACTTGCCTCCAAGGCTAGAACAGTTACAGGAAATACTAATGAGGTTTTCTCAAGGACAGAGTTCATGCATCTTCACAGGGTGGATGTCTCCACCCTCAAGTTCAAATTAGTTTTTCTTTTTTACTTTTCCTGCACTTCTTTATCCAGACTCCTTGCTCCCATCTCTTCAGTTTTAGGTTATGTGTTCATCTCTCTGTGAAGGCTTCTGCTAGCAGTGTTTTCTTCTCTTGTTCTGCCCAGTGTACCTTTCCAGATAAATAGAAGTTTCTCTTTTTTCTTTGGCAGTGCTGACAGTTCTTGGGGTAATCCTGAGGCTCATGTGGAGGAAAACAACTACAAATAACCTACTTACCTGCTACTTTTCCTGACCCTGTCCCTTTCAGACCCTTTCTCTCTTCTTTCTCGGGTTGTGAAGCACAGCCTAGTTTTGATGAGTCCAATCTTTTCCTCAGTTAATGAGAACAGAAAGGATTTGTGTTGTTCACAGCCAACATATACTTTATTGGCAACAACTTGAGGTTGTTAACATGCTTTTTGGTCTGTGGGGAAAAAAGTACTGAACAGGTGCTTTATATATATTACAAAAAGAAAGAGGAAGGTTATATTATTTTATATTATTTTATACAGAGAATTTGTTGACCTGGGTTATTAAATCCAGTGAGGATCATAATGCATTTTCTTGGTGTTTTGACGTAATATTGTCCTTAAAACAAAACTAAGAAAATCCAATATGCAACTACATTTGGAAAAATATGCTTTCACAACTTTTTGGGGCCCATAGCATAATCTGTTATTCCACAGGAGATGAAATATTTCTAAATGATTAGCATATCACTCTTCATTCTGTATGTTTAACAAGTAGATTTGCAAGTTACCTTGTATTTATATATTATTAAATAAAACTAGAAAATTTACCTGAACAATGTTTTGCCTGTTTATGCCATATAATGTTCTGCCTCAATATTTCTTTTTCATTTGACGCGTTTTTGTTATTGAAAATATTTATTTTGCTAACACTGCTAATGAATGTGCTGTTGTCATGTCTGGATAAAATTTGCAGGATCCATCTGCAAAGAATGAGGAGCAGCTCTCTAAATAATTTACTAGACTGCCTAAATTTGTATGCTAGTCACACTGCAGAATTTGACTGAGGGGTGGTTTCTTCTGTCAAGGTTTAGGCCTGCTGTTATTGCAGGGTTGCAAGTTTCTGTAACTCAAAAATGCGGCAAACTTTGCTTGCTGTGAAAGTTTTGCCAGGTATAATAGGGTGTTTACAGGTGAATACAGAGAAATGAAAACACCCTATGATTGTTTCCTGTGTGCTTATATGCACAAGCATGTTCTTATGTGCATAAATAAGAAGCCTCTATTTCTTACTTTTACCAGCAGATGGAGATAACAAAGGCCTTCTTGGGAAAGGAATGACTAGAAAACAATAGAGGAGGCTGGATTGATGAGGTCTCTGGATGGGAATTCTTGAAAGAGGAGTGACAGATAAATTGTGTTAAGTATTGATAAAGCCAGTGATTGTCAACATTTTCTTCAACAAAATTATTCCATGATAAAATACTGTGCATGTGAAGACTAAATAGACTGAGAAAAGACAAAAGAATGAAGTGCCTGAGCTACAGGCTCTTCGGAAAAAAGGATTCTCTGAAGTATTTCTGAATCATTGTCTTTTGATCAAAGCGTGGGTGGACGTTGCGTAATGGGGTAGGGGACAAAACTATTGCTGGAACTTCATGACGATAATTTTCCCCTGTATGCTTAAAAGTGAGTCTTTCTATAACTGTAATAGTGAGGTGAGAGAGAAGAATAGGGTATTACAAACACCTTGGTGGACACTTCAATTTCTCAGATTGTGAGTGGAAAAATTCAGCGTAAGGACAGGAACGAAGTCTGCTCGTATATATTTGATAGGAAGAGATGATCAAGGCACAATGTACTTCTTTAGCAACAGTTTTATACCACACAAATTCACGCCTAACTTTTTAAGAGTTAATGAAAGATCAGAACAGTGCCAAAGCCGTTCTGAGAAGATGAATTTCTTCTTGGGAATAGGGACCTAGGTCCCTATATTCCTCCAGCAGTGCTCCATGTAGCCTGGGTAGCTCCACAAAGCCTGGGTACAGCAGTGGCTGAGGTTCTGCTGTTGTCCTAAAGCATCCCCATGTTTTAAACTGGTCGGTGAGCTAAGGGGGCTTTGAGAGTATAACAGATTTTCCCTTTGTCAGGGTTGCCATTAACCTGGAGCTGCTTGCTGTACAGCCTGACCGAACAGTTGTGTCAGCATATCTGAGAGGCAGCACGAGGGAAGAATGAGAACAGACATTTCGGTCAGGAGCTCCTTCAGCTTTTTCCTTTGAGAAAAAGCCTGTGACACTGTGTCCTAATGTCCGTAAGCACTATTAACGTGGAACATGTACTTGCAGCTGTCTGTGGTGGTTTCACGCTGATGGAAAGCTAAACTCCACACACTGTGCTCTTATTCCCCCTCTTCAGAGGAACAGGGTGGGAGTGTGTGTGTGGGAGAAAATACAATGGGAATGGGCTCAAGGGTTGAGATAAGGACAGGGAGATCACTCAACAATTATCTTAACAGGCTGCAGCTCTGGCCCGGGGCCTGCTCCTGCGGGGGCTCTCCATGGGCCGCAGCCTCCTCCAGGCCACATCCACCTGCTCCACCGGGGGCTCCTCCACGGGCTGCAGCGTGGAGATCTGCTCCGTGTGGGACCCATGGGCTGCAGGGGGACAGCCTGCTCCACCAGGGGCCTCTCCACAGGCCGCAGGGGAACTGCTGCTGTGTGCCTGGAGCACCTCCTGCCCTCCTGCTGCACTGCCCTTGGGGGCTGCAGGGCTGGCTCTCACTCCTCTCTCCCAGCTGCTGTTGCCCAGCACTTCTTTCCCTTCCTTAACTCTGCTCTCCCAGAGGCCCAACCACTGTCACTCATGGCTCAGCTCTGGCCAGCAGTGGGTCCCTTTTGGAGCAGCTGGAGCTGGCTCTGCTCTGACATGGGGCAGCTGCTGGGCTTTGCTCACAGAGACCACCCCTGCAGCCCCCATGCTAACAAATATTTACCATATAAGCCCAGTTTCCAGATGAAAGCTTTTAATAGAGGAACTGTTAGCCCATTTTATTTATTTATTTATTTATTTATTTATTTTATTTTATTTTATTTTATTTATTTTATTTATTTTTTTAATGTATATTTTCTTTAACAGACCAAGTTGCTAAATTATGGCTAATGCTCTTGAAATTATTCCATACTAAGGTGACCTGAGCAATAAAGCCACAAAGTCATGTTTGGTGAAACCGCTGAGGTTTTTGGAAAAATGATAGTCCTGGCCATAGCATTAACAGGCCAAGAGAAGAGGAAAACACAGACAACGAGCAGGCGTTTGCCATCACTGGGGCTCAGGGTCCTGGCAGCCATGGGACCCCCACTGCAGAGTGGCGCTGGTGGGACACGGATGCTTGGAGTGACATGGACCTGGCACTGGCAACGGGACACCAGGCTCAGGCAATTCTCAGCTTGTAGCTGACAAACTTGTGAGCAGCCTGTCTGGGAGCCTGCCTGCTTGGTAAGGGCTTCACATTCTGTGGCTGCTTTTGCAAATGGAGTGGCTTTGCAAGCGCTGTTCGGAGTGATGTTCCGGAAACACCAACAATCAAAACAAAGCTGTATCTTTAGCAGACATATTACAGTAATTAGCATATAAACAAATACAAGAGAAAGACGAGAAAGACAAAACCAGCACAAGCTGTTTTGCTTCCAATGACATTTCTTCAAATCCAGTAATTGCAAACTGGTGCTGGGGCTGTGTCTGACTCTGGATCCCACCACCTGCTCCTGACCCCTACTCACAAGCTGACATCCCATCCCCATCCCCATCCCCAACCCCATGGACTTGCCTACTGCCCTGGATACCCTGAGAGTTATTTTTTAATGAGAGGCCCACCCAGCATTGCTCATGGCTCAGCTCTGGCCAGCAGTGGGTCCCTTTTGGAGCAGCTGGAGCTGGCTCTGCTCTGCCATGGGGCAGCTGCTGGGCTCTGCTCACAGAGGTCACCCCTGCATCCCCCTGCTACTAAGCCCTTGCTGTGTAAAACCAATACAGGTATACATACAGCTAGCGACTGGGAAATCTGATTTGTATCCTGGAAAATCAGTATGATGCTTGTTAGCTTCTCTGTCCAGGTGCTTTTAAAAAGGAGTGCAACTGAGTTCAAGTGTGTGAATCAAGATCTATAAAAATCTCCAAAAAAATGACACTCTAAGATTTTAAAAAATATGTTTTACACATGAGGTTCTTTTCATTTGCTTTTTGTTCTTTTAACTTTGGGCTAACATCTTCAAACTTTTCTCCACAGATGGGAAGGATAAAGGCTTGCTTTTGGAATATGAACACAAAACAAGAATTTCCCTGTGTCAAATGGCTCCAGGCACAGAAGTTGCATGAACATATTTAGTGTCGTTCATGAGAAAATCACATTTATTCCAGCAAACTGGCTGTTCATTCCTTTGATGCCCAGACTTGTGTATCAATATCACTACGCTGAAAATCATATGGGAAGATAAATCAGTGAGTATTTGGGAAAGTGGCATTTAAGGTGGTAGTTTGTCCCTCTAGCTCTTATCCATGCACTGAGGGCTATGTCTATCTTCTTTCTCCTTCTCAACAGCCTTATTTGCTCCTGCTTTCTAAAGGTGAATTTTACAAAGAGAAGGAGTACTTCTGCTACTTCTGCCTCTGGTGGAGCCGGACGGCCTGCGCACTTATTCGTAAAACAGACACCCCTATGAGCTTCACACTGTGTGTAATGGCCCTAGAATAATAGCGTACCATTCTCTCAGTTCAGTTTCAAACCATCTTTATTCTTATTAAACCTTACACTAATCCCTGCGTTTGTTTTGTTGCCCTTATGCTTTCCCTTGCAAGCTTAAACTAACCTTCAATAGCTGTGGCTCTTTCCCCACGCTCAGCTTTTTATTTGCTTGTTTTTCCTCTTGACTTTCTGGGTGTCTGTGCATCTCATCCATAGCTATTATGTTGAGACCCAATTCTCTGTGAACCTTTTTGTTGTTGTTGTTGTTTCCTTTTGCATTCTTCTTTTTCAAAGAAGCTGGAGTCTGCTGTGTTTTAATTATAGGGCCTGGTAGGCTTTTCCCAGCTGCCTTCTGCAGCACCTGCTGTTCCAATTTCCTGAAGAACAGTCTCTGGGTGCAGCAGTGCCACACTGTGTGCAGATGCCACACTCCCATGCTTTCTTATAGCATCCAGCAAACAAGGTGCTGGGCAGGAACTTTTAACTTTTGTCCCTGAACACCTCCAGCTGATGGTCAACAAGGCAGAGGCACTTGCACCACGAACGCAAGGGGCATCTATCCAGCTGGGAGGCCACATGCTCCTTTCAGTAACACAGAACATCTTGAATTTAGCGATTGCTTTGTATTTTTTGTTGGCTATCCTTGGGTGGCAGTCTTGTTCCCCTGTGAGAGAATGGCAGCCATCTGCAAAGCGTGTAAGTGATGATTTTTTCAGGGTGAGTCCTTCCTCACAGGCTGAGGATTGCAGCTTTCATTCTTTCTTTAAACTGTGGACAGATCTGCTGGGCTGCTTTCTGCTGCTGCCTGTTTGGGTTCTTGACATCACTTCTGCCAAAGGGGAGGAATAACATTTGGAGATGACCACATCTGTGGTGCCAGGTCCAGTCCTGTGCTTCCCAGTACAAGAGATATATGGACACACTGGAGAGAGTCCAGAGCAAGGCCGCCAATGTGATCAAGAGACTGGAGCACCTCTCCTATGGTAGAGGCTGGGAGAGCCGGGACTGTTCAGCCTGGACAAGAGGAGGCTAAGGGGAGATCTTGTCAATGTCTGTAAATAACTAAAGGGAGGGTGCAAAGAGGACAGAGCCAGGCTCTTTTCAGTGGTGCACAGTGCCAGTACAAGGGCCAATGGGCACAAACTAGAACACAGGAAGGGCCATTTAAACATAAGAAAACACATTTCTACTATGCGGGTTTTTGAACACAGAAACATGTTCCCAGATAGGCTGTGGAGTCTCCATCCTTGGAGATACTCAGAACCCAACTGCACACTGTCCTGAGCGACGTGCTCTAGTTGAGCAAGGGAGGTGGACTGGCTGATCTCCAGAGATGCATCCAACCTCAAACAGTCTGTGATTTTGTAACATTTCTATGCCTCCTTGCAGATCACGTTCTCAACTTATCACTGCGAAATTTATCACAAGAAATTCTGCTAGCAAGTAAAAGGCGATCCCAGATTATCTTTATTATATCTGCATACTGATCTAAGAGGAAGTCCCTTTGCCCTGCCACCCGGACCTTCTGTAAGTGAATTCTTCATATTTCTCCAGGCAGACCTGAAGCCCTGTACCCAGAGTAAGCACTGTGGTGGGGAGAGCAAGGGTCTGCAGAGCTTTTGCAGAAATGTGTGTGCCCCTTCTGCATCCTTTAGAAAGCTGCTAAAACGCTTGGTTGGTTGGTGATCTTGTATTTTATTCAGTCCCATTATTGATGATGTTCCATGTGGCAATAACTTCACCAAGAGATACTTAATGAACTTAAAAAAAGTTTTGAATATAAAGGTTGTACTATCAACAAATGGTGGTTTGCAAGAACTAAATAGGATTATGAAGATTATCCTTCTTTAACAATGCCTTAAATTTTTATCTCCTTATCCCTTCCTCATTGCTTTCTCTCTCAAGACATTATGGTTTATTGTGTCTCCACTAGGTACCTTGCATATGATTTACACACTGAATGGCTCTGCTTTCAGAGCAAGGTAATGATATAATATCCCCATTTATATTCAGAACAGTCAACACTTTCTAGCTCTCTGAATAATAAAACCACCTGCATTTAATATACATGGAAAAATAGGAAGGCAAATAGCAGATACAGCACAATCAGATAAGTGTAATCAGATAAAATATCACAATATTATAGCAGATCAGCATCTGGTAATGACTTGAATTTTAAAAGACTGACAAACAGCATGGCCTAAAGCAATCAAGCATACCTCATTCGGAGCTACTTATCCCAGATTTGATTGCTCTTCTGATATGTTTCTGGCAGATTAAACATTCAGGCTTTCTTATTTTAACTCTTCTGTTGCTGTGCCTTTTTAAGTGAAAAAGCACTAGCTTTTCTCCCCCTTTCTCCCGCAGCGAGCAGGCAACGACGAGCTGTGTCACAGAGGAGCGAGCCCCGCTTCCCGCAGATGTTGCAGTGAACTGCATCGGGCAGCTCTTTTGCAGGGCATGCAGTTGTGCAGCAGCCTGCACCCTCTGCTCTGCAGCTGCTGCCAGGGCTTCAGTGTCTCTCCTGGTTACTGGAAAACTGGGGAAATATGAAATCCTTTGTGTGTGTGTCTGACAGCCCCTGGGTCACTGGGACATGGAAGACTTCATGCATGCATGCTACTGAATGCAACAGGACCCTCATCTCCTTTGGGGTGTCCTGGCCTTACTGTAGCACAAGCTATAATAATCAAGCAATGCCACTGTACAACAGTAGGTGGGATGTCACCCGTTCTCTAGTTACTTCTATGTCAACAGCAAGGCTTGGCTGTTAACGCAGGTGCTGGATTAGCACCCAAAAATGATGTTAGGAGAGTGTTCCTCTCTCCTTCCCTCTCTCTTACCTTCTCCCTGACCTCTTCATGGCATATTCTCTCATTTGGACAAACTCTTCTGTTCCTGATAGGGCTGCTGATTGTGTGGCATATTGTTGCAAGTTCTCCCTTGCACAGCTTGGTGAATGCAAGCATCGGTGGCGAGGAGCTGCTCTAATTTCTGATTTTGTGTCCCAAGTGATGTTGTTCATGGAAAACATACCCCTTACCTAACATCTTGGGTGTGGGGAGTTCATTAGCTCCTGATTACTGAGATTGCATTTGGACTTTGTGTGTTGCAAATTGAAACACCGCATCTCCAGAGTATATTTGGAGCTGCCTGCTTACTCTTGAACTAGTTGTTACCCAAGTCTTTTTGTCTTTTTATTTATTTATTTTTACATCACAGTGTCTTGTACTTACTGTAGCACCAGAAAGCTTTTTACTATAGCTAAATTCATGCAGCATCCAAGGAAGAAAGCAAATAAAGGCATGGAAGGCATGACAAAAATGTTACAGCAAACCAGGAGCAGAACAAGTAAAAAATGTTAAAATGCAAGTCTTGCTTCCTGTCACACTTTTAAACTTTATGAAACATACACACATGGATTTATATATTTTTTTCTTCTTTTTAAAATAAAAAAGAGTTCTTAAATCTAGAAAAAGGAGACTGAAAGTGCTCCTGCCATTGTTTTCTTTCTTATTAGTGTATGTTCTTGTATGGC
Organism: Anser cygnoides; assembly: GCF_040182565.1. Taxonomy (NCBI): domain Eukaryota; kingdom Metazoa; phylum Chordata; class Aves; order Anseriformes; family Anatidae; genus Anser; species Anser cygnoides. The sequence goes on along the minus strand of NC_089912.1, from coordinate 13,701,273 downwards.
TTCATTACTGCTGGAGGTCAGCAACCAAACATATTTGGCATTCACCGTGTACAAAGAAAATAAATGAGGGATGATTTGTCATGAGTTCTTCATATTAGCAAGATGTGTGCCACAGAGAGAGATGAGATATGACCTGTTCTTTTTTATTCCGCCTCCCAGTGCTTGTGATTCCCATTTCATGGCTCTATTCAGCTCCTTCAGTCTGCAGTGTTTTGCTGCAATGACTGTGTCTTCCACACATCAGCCTTCATTATGGCATTACAGCTGGCCTGGATGGTAGTTGAATCAGTTTTGGTGGACCCAATATAACACCGGTGCTGTTCTTTGCCATGAGTATGTGCTATTGCTGCACAAAAATTGACTAAGGAACATAGCAGCCAGAACACTAAATGTGTTTGCAAGAAGCTGTCAAAATTAAGATTGTGAAGCCCTGACAAATGGCAAATCTTTCACTTTTTCATTGGAGACAAGGCTTTATGGAAAACATTGTCTGTCAGTGTGCCATGTCTTTAGAAAGGTGGTCCAAGGACCGTCCCAGCAGCCCTGCCTCTTGGTTTACCTTCATGCCTGCATTCAGATGGGGGGAGAGGAGGGAAATATTTTGATCTCTAACAGTTGAGGAGTTCTGGCTTGCATTCTATATTTTGCCTAAAAGATGGAAAGGGAATCGAGGGAGAACCTCTAGAATATTATCTTTTCTAATACAAAGCACAGAAACTAGTAATCAACATAATCATACAGCAGTTTTTCAGATACAAGCAACAAGCACTGGCCAGCTGGGTTTGCAAGTGCCCCTGAAAATGCTGCTGTCCTGCACGTATCAATCAATTCATTAACTCTGTCTGTCTTGATCTGAGGTTGAACTTCCGTGAAATTTGATGTGGCCTGAGTGTCAGATCCCCTGAAGTTTCTTTGAAAATTGCAGCCCAAATACTTAGGTCATGGAGAATTTCTAGAATTTCTGGAGTATTATGTATATGAATACGTGAAAAATTAATGTGGTTTGATATGCTAGGAAATGAGGTTTGTCTACACAGCTTGGATGAATCACCTCCTCCAGTGTCAGAGAATAGAACGGTACAGAAGTTTTGAGAAGAGACAAAGGAGTAATAGACTCCGTGATGATTATCACTTATTTTAAAGAGATTTCCCCTGCCCCAGCCCCCACCTGTGCTCCTCCTTTGCTTGCATTCACTACTGGGGGGCATTTCCTGTTTTACTACTTGAAGGGCTGCCATCTCTCTTCAAGAAAAATATTTTCTCAGGCAGCCCAAAAGATATTTCAGCCTACAAACCAAATATCAGCATACGGAACTTGACATCTAAATGTCAAAAGAGTCACTATTCCATACACATCTACAAAATTCCACTCAGTGCCCCTCCCAAAGCTAATATGGAGTTGGACCATTCAGTATTCCAGGTTTCCATAGAGAAAATGATGCATTCGATCACTGTCAATATTCATTGTGCTTCCTTATACACATTGATATGCTGTAAGACTGTCTGTTTGCAGTCTGAGAGGAATACACAGTCATTATTGCACTGGCATGACTATATTAGCATGAGCGAAAATTACTCAGGTTTGCCGGGGAGAAAAATAGTCCCTTGCTTACCTCCCATTTCACATCTACCCCAGAGATTTTGCAGAAGTGTGACTGAGCTGTTTGCAGCTCTTCTGGACCCAGGATGAGAACTACTGGTATTGAAAGCTAGTTAGCACTTCTGCTGAGCTCAGATAGCTAATTTTCATTAGTAATTGAAGCTGAAAAGCAGCTGATAATGTGTACCAAATGTACATTAACTTCTATCTCTGATTGTTGATTTCTCTATAAATATCCTTACAAGACCTATTTTTCAATTAGTGGGAAAACTGGCATTTCAAAGGAGCTCAGATATGGTTTTTAAAATGTTAAAATTTTGTTGAAATCTCATGATTTGTATTTAGGAAAGTAGTATTGGAAAGTAGCTATGTAGGCTGAATGATGAGAAGGACAATTAACATATTTTCAAATGCATCAATATTATGGCTTGGCATGTCCTTGTTCCTGTTTAAAATTAGTAATGACAGATACAGAGACCCTATTAATTTCTTAATAGTCTGATAGGCATAGCTGAGCATGCAGCAGAGAATAGTATAAATCAGTACTTGGGTTTATAAACCTGTAAACCTTGTTTGGGATGATGCAGGAGAGAGCATGATGCAGAAAGAGAGAAGACATGGGTCGCAGAAAGAGAGAAGACATGGGTTGAAGTCAAAGCACTATATCTTAATTTTCTGTTCTCTGTCTTCTAAACCCTAGAGGACAATGGAATCAACTTCCAAAATAATTCCCTAGTTTTTCTCTATAAAGAATGCCAAACTAAATCCAAGCACTCTGTTGCAGGACCACAAACCTAAGTTTCTTTAATTCTCTTTTTATCTGAACCTCAGGTTCAGATCAAGGTTCGAAATTTAGAACTTCCTCAATTTTTTTTTTCTCTTGAATAAATCCATTTAAACTTAATAGAAAACTTTCTCACTGTGAGAGTGTTCAAATACTGGAGTGGATTTCTCAGAGAGGCTGTGGATTCTCCACTGCTGGAAATATTCATAACTCAACTGCGCATCGTCTTGGGTGATGTGCTCTAGCTGACACTGCTCTGAGCTGGAGGATTTGGACTGGATGATATCCAGAGGTGCCTCCAACCTCAGCCCCACCGTGATTCTGTGATTTTGGATAGTACCATCCATTACTTGAATAGGAAAAGAAAAACATGATTGGATCTTGATTTTTTTTTTTTTAAATTAAAAGAAATCATCTACAGCAAAACTCCCCAAATCTTCATAGTCTAAAGAACTATAAAAATCCTAATAGTAGGAGTTCTTTCAGAACTGAAGAGTAATCTTTTAACAGAAAAAAAAGTGATAAAAAGTGATATATATATTTAATCCTGAAATTTCCAGGTTAAATAAAGATCAAGCACATATGCAAATAAATCACTTTAATGATCAGGTTCAAAAAAGCATCTATTTTTAACAAAACGCAAGAGGCTTGTATTTACTTTAACTAGAAATTTCAGAGACAGCCCAAAGTTAAAGATGATTTTAACTCATTCTAGGTAGCATAAGCAAATGGCATGATGTAGCTGTCATGTCATTTTGTCATTTCGTTATTTAAGAAGAAAACTTAAAAGTTCACTATTTAACACTGACGCCCTGCTTTTATTGCAGGACTGATGGACCTATACTATTCTTTTGAAAGCCAATTGAACACTGAGATCTGTTTTCAATACACTTTGGCTTCAGAGACACAGTGGGCACCTCTATAATTTTCTTATGTTTTCTAGATTGAGTGGACAATCTGTATGTAAAAAGTGACTTTGGGTTTTATGTTCTTGCTACTGAATCTCTCAGTAAATGCTTCTAGCAGACACAGTGCCCACTCCATGCTCTATCCACAGGGGTATCGTGCCTTTTCAAACACTTAGTGTAACACCTTTCTCTGTGGCTTTTTGTTTTTAGGGCATGCAGAAAAAAGGGAGCCAGTTCCATTATGTAGAACATAAAATGCAGCCGCTGAACCAGCAATATATTAACCTTACCATCACTGTGTATTAGCTAGAATACAAGGTAATTCTGCTCATCTATGACTTGTATTGCTCTCCAAAAATCTTCTTCCTTCTGTCGGTGCTTGCTTTCACGTCCTTAATGGGAATGAAACCGTATGGGAAAAACATCTGATCCTGGATAAAAATCATATGTCATGGTATTTTAACAAATATTTATCTTTTCATTCACTCCATCCTGAGCTCTCTTTCTTCTTGGCAGTGTAATAGCTGAGTAAACTGGAGGCCAGATTCTTACTTCTTATATGGACAAGTGACTAATTTCAAGGAGAAGACCACGGCTGCAGCAAAGTGCCCAAGAAAAAGGTGTGGCTTGGGAATAGTCTCAATAATAGACTGTCATACAAAATTAGATAGTAAAAGGATATAGTTTGTGCTTCTGCCCCTCTTCTGACCCCTGTAAAAGATCTGAGTTCATACTGATTCGTGGATTTCTCTCAAGAGATATACGTTTTAATCCAATGAAATGCAGACCCCTCGTTTGATGAAGCTTTTCTGATTTAAAGGTGTTGCTAATTAAGGTGTGGATCAGCTGTCACATGCAAGTCAGTGGTTTATTTCAGCTGTGGTGAAACATGAGGGTATTTGTGATGCCTGCCATAAAGCTTCTTGGGAGTTCAGTCATTAAATGCAGTCACTCTGATCCTGTTTTGTCCATTATTTGTATCCTCTCATTCCAGATGACAGAATCATTTTTTAAAAGTGTGCCATGCAAGCTGGTTGAATGGAGAACTGTGAAAGACGTTAATAAATTAGAAGTGGATTTATTAATTCTGCTCAGGGCCATACTAACAGTGCTGAATTGAAGGGAAATTGAACTTGTCCTTTTAGATGGGAGAGCACAATGGGTTTAAAAAAAAAGGGAGAAAGTAAAAGTGAAGTCTATTTTAGCTGTATCCCAATTTCAAGGTTAGAAAACTTCATATTCTCCTCTAGTGAACAATGGCAGTTACCCTCGCCCCTACTAGCATCAGCTTTTCAGCACACTAAAACAGCAGAGAAAGGAAAGATGTGCAGGGCCTGACTGAAAGCTAATGGAAAACAATGTCTTGAATATTACAAAGTAGCATGCAGTCTCTTAAAATATTTTCTTCTGTAACTCTCTAGGGTAATGGTGTCCTACTACAAACATATTCAGTGGACACCAGTTGGGAGGCACCAGAGGGGAAAGCTCATTTCCCTTCTCTGAAGTTTTTATGAGATTTGAACACTGCTAACATTGCACTTTCCTTGGACTAGTGAATTACATCTGGGGTGCTCTTTCTGTTGGGTATAGTATGTGATTTATTTTCATTTACATTAATTTGCCTACATGAATGACGACAAGCTGCATTAAACTGTTAAATGCAGACAATTCCCAGCTGATTTGATACAAAATAAAAATGTTGAATGAATATATATATATATTTACCTGTCTATCAACCTATCTATATAGCTACCTTCCTACTCACCTACAGATATGAAAAAATCCACTTAACATGGCTGTTATTGGTATACCAAATGGTGGAATGATGTTAATGAACTTTGCTATGGGATTTTTTTTCAAATATTTGAAGGATTTTTTTTTTAAAACTGATGATGTGTTAGTGACACAATGACTAAGTATTAAGAAATGAAAACCCTCACTGGGGTAATCCCATTGCAGTACTGGGAAGGCAGTCAAGAAAAGTCCCTTGCATTTGGTTCTGAAACATATTTTACCAAAGCAAAAGATAATGCTCAATTTATGCATCTCACTGCAATATTGGTTATATCTGTCTGTACTTGAGTTGACTGCTACTGGAGGAGGCAGCTAGGGAGCAGTGTGCTGTTGTAAATAAAGTGAGTAGATGGTGAGCAGATTTAGTAATGAGCCCACTGTCTGTGGCAAAATGAGAGACTGTTACACAGTCTGTATTTAAAATGAGAGATGAGGTTAAGCCACAGATATCAAACCAAAATTATAAAACTTCTCTAGAATTCAAGGTACAGAATTTATATTGTGGAGGTGGACTTACTTAATTGGGTTAGAAGACAGTCAATGGGATTTTTGATCTAGTTTTAAATTCGTAGTTAGTCTTGTTCAAAGTGCAGCAGTAAAACTTTTTGGGTCACATATTGGTTCCTTGTATGCTGTTATAAATTCAAAAAATGCCATTGCTTTCATTGCTTTATGTTGAATTTACATCGATAAGAGTGGGATCTCACCTGAAAAGTCTATTAAAAGTATTTCTTATTAAAAGTCCTTCCTCTCTTTAGTGTAGTAAACTAAACATGAAATTGGCTTTGATTTTGACCATTAATATTATCTATCTGTCAACATGTAAAAACCCTCTGTCTGCTAGAATTGAAAGTCTCAGTTCCTGTGAAAATCTGCAATTTTTTCCCTCCATTTAAAAACAAATAGTTTAGGGAAAATCTTTTCCAATATCATGTGTTGAAAATTAGTTATGTTTTATCTGGAAAAAGAACTACTTAAGTTTTCTATGCAGAAAGTAGAAACTCTGTGATCAAACAAGGCTATTCTAAATCTTGGAACAGATTTTTCTTAGGTAGGAATAGCTACCCTCCATAGGATATCAGTGGAGCTATTCTGACTTACACTTATATAGGAATATAGCACATACATTTTTTCTTTCATTAGAATAGGTCAGAATTATCTTTTTATTTATTTGTTTGTGTTTCTATGTTAAAGAAATGCCATGGGTTATTCAACAGACACCACAAATGAATAAAAACATACCCCATTTTTAATTAATGAGCTCTGCCTTAATGTGATCATTACAGGTGGATGTCTTTCACCTGGAAGCTATCTGCTAACCTAATAACACCAGGAAGACTGAGTTGGCATGACATTTTTCTTCCAAGATTGGAGTATACCTATAGGGTAATCTCTTACTTTTCTTCTTTTAAAAATGTAGTAGAATGTAACATTTTGGAATCAGAAACACACACACCTCTTTTATAATAAAATTGTTACCCTCAACTGAGTAGAAAGTACCTGTTTCTGAAGTAGTACATAATGATTTTAAAAGTGATGTTGGTACTTACATTACACCCACTCAGTTATTAAAAACTACGTATTTCTAAAAGACAAACATTTTGTAAAAATACTCTGGATAGTCTGGAAGAAAGATGTGTTATCTGGATTATATTTTGACCCACCATTATGAAATGACCCCGTCGATTTCAGTGGTTACAGACCTTTGATTTGAATTCAGTTATGTAAGGTTCCTTTCAATAGATTGCACACTACTTTTTTTTTTTTTTTTTTGGTTGGTTGTTTGGTTACAGTTTGAGGTGAACATGTGAGGAATTAATTTCCAGTTCCTGATAAACCCAGGGGGTTGTTTGGAGTTTGCTTCAGCTACCCCTTTATTTAATGACATAAACTTTCCTCGACTCCTGCGTAGCAGGATGAAGTCTGTAGGGTCCAGTCGAGTGCTTCAAAGTACTGCTAAGTGGCCTTACCCTCCATTAAAATCAATCAGAGTTAAAGATGAGTGTTTGCTCAATGTAATAGTGACATAATTAAGACCTATTGTAGTGTTTTAAAGGACATATAACCATTTTTCTGCTCCCCTGCATGGAAGTGAATATCCTCTCAGTTGTATTATAGCATGAGAGGTAGAGCTCACAGACACCTATAAGGAGGAAAAAAATGTTTCAGATGTAACCACTGCAAAAGCATGGGAATAAAAAGCTTACAAAATATGGTGATCAGCCAAGCCGGACAGCACTGGGAGAGGTATGAAACACTGTCTTGTACCTCATGAGCCAGCAGTGAGCCAGCAGTGTGCCCAGGTGGCCAAGAAGGCCAATGGCATCCTAGCCTATATCAGAAATGGTGTGGCCAGCAGGACTGAAGAAGTGATTACCCCCTTGTATGTGGCACTGGTGAGATCGCACCTCAAGTACTGTATTCAGTTTTGGACCCCTCACTACAAGAAAGATGTGTAGTTTCTCAAGCATGTGCAGAGAAGAGCAATGGAGGTGGTGAAGGGACTAGAAAACATGACATATGAGGAATGGCTGAGGGAACTGGGGTTGTTTATTCCAGAGTAGAGGAGAAACATCATTGCTCTCTAAAGTTAACTGAAAGGAGGTTGCAGCGAGGAAGGTATCAGTCTCTTTTCTCAGGTGGCAAGTGATACGACATGAGGAAACGGCCTCAAGATGCACCAGAAGAGGTTTAGATTGGACATTAGGAATAATTTCTTCATGGAAAGAGTAGTCAAACATTGGATCAGACTGCCCAAGTAAGCGGTGGAGTCCATGTACCTGGAGGTATTCAAGAGATATATGGAAACGGCACTAAGGGACATGATTTAGAGATGGGATGGTTGTTGGTTGGACTTGATGATCTTTATGGTATTTTCTGACCTAAATTATTCTATGATTCTATGATCTCCTGAACTAGATCCTGAGGTGATACAAAAGGGTCCAGTGTTTTTAAGTTCAGTCTAGATTTTTGCTACTATAAACTGGCGGAGAACCAGAGTATCACAAAGGTATGGCCTGTTTTGAGGCTGAGCATGTATTAGAACGAATAACAAATCATCACTGTTTGTGTTACAACTACTAGTGTCTTGCCAGCATAGTCAACTGCTGTGCTTATTGTATTAGGTGTTGTACTGACTCAAAACTAAAAAACAAAGAAATTCTATGGTGAAGGGTTTGCCAGATAAGCATAAGATAAGACAACAGCAGAAAGGATGGAGTACAAAAATGCTCAGTGGGTTAGAAAAGTGGGATTGACAGAACATTGGGAGTGTTATATTATAAGCCTCCTTAAGCAGTTCTTACCACAAACAGTTCTCCCCAGAACTCCCTTCTCTGTTGCATCAGATTTTGCATACTACTTTTGTAGACTTTGTGTTTTTAGATTTTTAGTGCATTGCAATTTTGTACAGAAAGTGTAAAGGTTAGTTCCAGCTAGCCAATTTGAAAGCAATAAGCTTCATATATTCCTATCACTGGATTTCCCAAGTACCCACATGTATGACTGATAGATCAGTTTCAGTGCAAGTCAGTCCCTTTAAGAATCATTTTTTTTTGGTCAGAGCACCCAGAGCACCTTGTCCCTTCTGTGGGGATACAGTTATGTGCAGGGAGCAGCAGTAGGCTAAGGCATAATATTGTGTGTAGAGAAGATCTCTTTATGCATGCTGTGGCCATTTCTGGGCACCCTGCCTGACATGCAAAACACTTGTACTGTCCACCCCCCGCCCCCCCCCCCCCCCACAAAGTGGCAACAAAACAATGACCAAATAACCAAAAAGGTACCCTGCTGCCAGTGCTATTAAAGCTGGTGGGCCTGGAGAAATACCCCTCCAGACCAAAATGATAAGCAGGAACTTAACAAGGAGATGAGCAAAGGACAAACCTCTTTTCAGTTTGAAGGGAACATGAACCACTTTGAGCCAACTATCCTGCTCCTCATGCATATGATGTCACTGGAATGTCTGAAACCTGTATTTGTACTAGAAGGTAAGAATGAAGGACCCGATGATATAGGAAGAGATGTGTACAGATGGAGCAATCACATTCTTCTTTTGCATGACTGAGATATGTGAGTGCATCCCTCAGCCTGAACACTTGTGAATTCTGCACACTTCAGCTGTTCCTGTGGATCTTGTGAGGCTGTGAAGTACTTTCCAAATACTCAGAGAGGCTTACTTATGTGTCAGTGGAGTAGAAGAAATTGCAATGAAAAGGTTTCCAGCAGCAGGAACAGAAAGTTTAAATTCCCTTGTCTTTAAGCTATTGCCTGAGCCACACCTGCAGGGAACCTTTACTGAAAGTGTAAAAAGGCCAGTATAATGTAGCACAGAGTGTAGGTAGCTATCCACTGTCCATTAATCTCCGAGTCCTCTTTCATGAAATTCTTTCATTTGTTTTATGCCTTCTTGGCATTATGATTGCCTTAAGAGAAGCGCGCAGACTGCATATTGTGCTCGTTGCCGTCTGCTTGCCTCACTTTGGATTAGGAATAGAGCGACCTGAGGCTGTTTGGAAAGCATGTTTAGCCAAATTTTGTCTCCTCTAATGTTCTGGAAACTCAGAAGCTTTTGGTTGTGAAGGGAGGCTGTGAATGCAATGAGTTGATTCTTGGTGGTAGTCACGGGAGCTTATACTGTGTGGAAGGCCAGCGCTGGTCCCATCAGCTTGTTCAAGGCCTGTTTCAAAAGCGAGGGGTGTGGCTGTTCGTCACGCTGACTGTGAGCTGTTGGCAACCTCCCTGACCAGAATTTGCAGTCTCTCTTGCACTCTCTGTGATTACATTCACAGCCAACTAACAGGAACAAACACCAGTTTGAAAGCAATGTCACTTCATTAGGCTGACATGGTATTTTTGGCAAAGTTTGCTGCATTACCTTAAGCACAGTGTTTTCAGGGCCTAACAATTCTGGAGCATAACAAGCGCATATTTGTTTGCAAAAAGAAACATGAGTGCAGGTTTCTCTGCATAGTCTATATGAACATATCAGATGTACAACATCAATAGGAAAGCCTGGCTGCTCAGTATGCACAGATACTTTCAATTTTTCTACTTGAAATGCAGGGCGAATTCAGGACCATAACCCTTATGTGAAGGTAGCTAGTGTTGGATCAAATGCAATATTTAAAGCTTTCTGTATTATTTCTTGTTTTACAGAATTAGTTGTCACTCTGATCAGTGACCTATTGTCCAAGGTTCTTCACTGTCATACTGCCACTAAATAAAGCTGTGTCATCATCCAGGAAGGAAAAGGTCTCTCTCTGAAAAGTTATCTCCACTGTGCTCAGCTGCAACGGAATGGCTGTAAAAATGTGAAATTCCAGATTCAAACCTAACTTTAGAATTCCTAAGTTTAGCTGAGAAATCCAGTGCTCACTGGGTGATCACAGTGTCATATTGTTTTAGTACATCTAGGATTTGGTGCATCTGTCAATGACATACCTTCCTTATTCTGTTGCAGAGGCCTGAAACTCAATAGTTGAGGTCCAAGACTCTTGGCAAGGGGGACTGGAAATGTTCACCTTCATACCTTGATTAATGTTGCCACTATGTTTAATTTTAATGCCAACAATGAGACAAGAGTGCTCTCTGAACAAATGTTGCCCACTTTTTTTCCATGTGCTAAGCCAAAACTGAATTTGGAATTCTGCCACCTTCTCAGCCAAACTGAAAAGAGGGTACAGTGGTTTGATTTGGTTACTATGTACACAAATGTTGGAGGGAATATTACTACAGAAGCCTGTATTCAAGTCACCCTTCCTCACTGAAGTTGGATATACATTTCCTCAAATGGGCATAGAAAAGGTTCTTTGTTTTTTAAGTCTATGCAACCTAGTTTTAGTATTTGTGAGGAGGACATCTTTTAATTAGGGACCAATGCTGGGCTATTGATGGACATAAATTTTACTTTTAACTTCCTGTGGGGCATCTACTTTACTTGGTCATGAGCTCTTGGCTACCCACCTTTGCAGATATCTGTTTGAATGGCATGTTGTCCTCTTCCAGGTAGGTCAAATTCATGCCATAAGGCATAACCAACAAGGAAACATGGCTTAGGTGTGCAGTTTTTCTAGTGCTCTAGGAACCTCATCTCCAGAAATAAGCTTTGTAGCAATGCTACTACCAATTTCCACATGCATTCTTATGCTTCAGTACATCTCTTGACACTCAGTGTAATACCTCTATAACTAAAACAGGTCCATGTAGAACTTATGTCGGAAGTGCTTGCTATAGTCTGGAACCATCTTGGAAAATGATGTGGATCACTGAAGGTATAAAAGTACATGTTAGAAGGTTGGTCTGTTTATAGGCAGCTAGCATAATATGCAATGATAGCTGCCCTGCCAGCCACAACAGCAGAACTGCTTACAATGAATGTTGACTTCTTCGTCTTGCAAAAGGTGTGCATGTGTTGAAGTAACACAACATGAAAATGACACCAAAAATGCCAAGAGATCTCAGAGAAAGATTTCTATCAAAGGAAAATGGGACTTTTAATTCATTAACTCTGCCTGTTGTAGTTACACTGGAAGTCATTGACTACAGAAGGCGAAGGTGTATTTGCCACACCACTCATAGGCATGCTTACACCAGCATTTCTTTGACATGGTGTGCATCAAAGATGAATTAAATCCTGACTTTTACTTTTTGCTAGATTAAAAAGTCTGGTAAATTAATTATCTCTTAAAGCAGATAAGAGATACTCAATTTTAAAATGATGATAGTGGTCATCAGCAAAACTCTATTCCAGGCATCTTTACATTTGTTTTCTTTCTGCATTAATCAAAACACAGGACTTAAAAGCTTTTGAATGCATAGAATTTTATCAAAATGTCTGTTTTCCAGCACTTGAACCTGCCAGCTCAAGGCTAAGAACTGCCTTGGAGACCTGATTCAAATCATTGCTCTCCCTGCTTTGGAGCTGAGTATTTGTTGTTGTTTTCTTCCCATATGTCTCCAAAGAAAAGTAAAAGTAATGCAGAAATGTAGAATTATGCATCTGCCTGTCATACTGCCAACATTTCTTCCTCTGCATGGGAAAAAACAGGTCCAAATAAGTATGTCACCATAAAGTGCTTAGGCTTCTAGGAAATGTTGAGTAGCCATGGTTGTCTTGAACAATTCAAATCAACCTCCATAACTTCCTCTGAGGAATTAGCAAAACCATGGTTGGAGTTGCAGAACTGGAGTAGTGGTATATTTTGTGACCACCTTTTCAGTTCAAGTATTGTATTAGATGTGATAGATTTTAAAAATACTATTAATCTGGTGTGACCTTTGTTACCTTTGGTATTAATTTTACCATCTGAATGACAATTAGATTTACTGTATTTCTTAATATGATTTCCTCTGTAATGATGTATTTACTTTCTTTATTATGGGAACAAGCCTGTTACCTCTTTCATAATTAAGTTCAAGTAGTGCTATCAAAGCTACATTATAAAGTCCTAATTAACTGTTAATAATTACAGTGTTCTACTGAAACTACTTTATAATTAGGAGGCTACCAGAAGAGATCTGGTTGCCTGCCAGTGTGTTGGCTTGATTTTCACATGTACTGGAGCTCCTCTGTGTTGTTTGGATGGAGAAAATTTCAGCTAAAAATGGGCCTGACAATTTTGTTATTCTGTGAGTATTTCTTTTCCTATATATTGCAACTATCTGATACTGACTTTCCCAAAATTCAGGGAAATTTGCTATCAAAAAGTACTACTTAATGTTTTAAACTGGCCTTGGTTGTTTAAAGTGTACATTAAGATATATGGACTTCTTTAAAGAGTACATATAAGGGGTACCCTTTTTTAAAGTGTACACCATTGTCTGAATTGATAAACTGCTGATTAGCTGATGAGAGGAGAATCTGAAATTAGAGATTTTTTTCAGGGATTTGAATCCTATCCAGTGTTCTTGGACTGAATGGACCTGTAATCAAGAGATTATATTTTGAATAGTAAGATTATTAAGTCATTCTTAGGGATGATCTTATAGAAGATGCATGTATATGATGTATTTCTGCCATTGTATCACACAATTTCTGCCACATTTTTGACTGCCTGCCACCTACTCTGCAGTGGCCAAAACCTTTGGCTCATACCCCGTATCTTTTAAGACGTTTTCAATGAAAGACTCTTCAAGCTTGTGTTGCTGCTGCCATTAAATGTAGGGGCAGTGTAACTCCTTTGACAGCTCTGCCTTACTGTGCCATTTGTTTTTTACTGTGTTGGCAAAATCAAAGTGAACGGCATCTTTTCCATGTTTGCTCCCCAGACAGAGCAATTCATTAGTTTTCAGAGAGGGCAGTTGGACTGACATTTCTTCAGTACCACATACAGCCAGCACAATTTGGTGGCTTTCACCAGTTCTTGGAAACATGGCAGCCTTGGCTTTTCAAACCTGAACCCAGTAAAAAACATGATGTCACCCAAATAATACATCAGAGTAAGAAGTTTAAATAGAAACACCTCTGGGGGATGAGAGGAAGAAAATAACACTCAGGTCTAGGGGTGGGACATTTCCCATCTACATGCTCTCCTGTTTTCTCTCTATGCTTTACTTTCCCTTGCTATCAAACTTGTGTAGTTTAAAGGAAATTCTGGAGAAATCAGTCGCACTTAACATTTTAACTGCATGGACTAAGGCAGTAGTAAAGCAATTCCTTTCTAGAACAAAGTTGGTATGTGAGTGGTTGTTATCTTCCCACATAGCATAGTTTTGAGGAGGTAAAAAATCCGTCCATACAAGTGTGTGACAAAGTATGAACTTTCAGTCCAGAGGCCGTAGAAAGAACATGGTTATTTGGAATGAGTTCACTCTTTAATAGAAAGTAATCCATTTCAGAGAAACCATCACACATAATTTGGTGCAATTGAACTTCGTCTTTAACCTTTTACTATGATTTATGTGATTAGGTCACCAGAGGAAGTGGTTTTGGAAAGCATGATTAAACACTTTAAGGAAATAATTTCTATCTTCAAGCACTTTGTGTAACAGCACTTTTCAAGTGTTTGTCCTTCCTCATCAGCCTGGCTGAATTAGAATGTAGAAACATATCCCTTGAAATGCTATTTTGCTTTTTAAAAATAAAAACAGGTGAGAACAATGGAAGCTGTCTATAAATTATTATTCTGATACAGATTTTCTTTAGTTTTTACTCCATAATTTGAGTTGCATTATCTGTATTTCTACTCATTGCGTGCATAACATAGCAAATATATTTTCAGTGCTGTTTATCTGCTGCAACTTACCATTTTAAAACTAGCATCTGAAATTATAGCCAGCAGATAATGCCTATGAATAAACCTAGACAGCAGAGCACAGTTCAGAAAGAAGTCATTTTCAAATCAGCTCAATTCAAATCTGCTTCATACCTCTAACTCTTTGATGATTCTGTACTTCTGAAGAGGATGCTATGCTGTCCATGCATGTCCTATTCTATTTGGCTTCTGGCATCAGTGCCAATAGGCAGTGAGAGCTACAAACTATTCCAGTGGTGAGCATGTTGTGACCCATCAAAGTTCACCAGCTCACTGAACAGTGATTAACATTTAAAATGTATGCAAACTAGTCTCCTAATTAAAGTTCAATAATGTAAGGCTTTGAACCTGTTCATTTCCTTTGGAAATAATCAGAGAAGAGAAGCAGGGTTCTTATCACCGGAAGTCATTATCATAAAAGGTCAAATTTAGCACTTCTCCATTTCACATCTTCACCATGTTGGCTATTCATCAACAGAGGCAGGCCCAGGTCAAAAAATATGGGCATTAACTGGGAATATAGAAATCCCCCTGGGTCACTGAGGTTTGTTTCCATCTGGTACTTGGAATTTGTTCCTTGCAACCAAGGGATCTGGTTGCAGCTCTGTTGTTAGATTTGTGTCTAAACATGAAAGCAAAGTTAATTTTCCTCCATCAACGTACATTGCCAGTTGCTGTTGAACTTCAGTGAGTTTAGCTAATAATTTTACTGTTAGGTCTATAAAGTTAGCTTAGCAACCCAAGCCTAATCCTTGAGACCTCAAATCAATGTTGGAAATCTTGCCAGCTTATCTGAACTTCTTTACATTACTCCTATCCACCTTTCTTTCAGTATCCCTCTACACAGTCAACATCACGTAAATTAACTTCGGGGAATGAGTCTAGTCTGGTAGAGTATTTGCAGGAAATGTAGGCGGGTGGGTGGGGCTATTCTTAGAGTGCCTGTTCTGTAGTGCAAAATTCATATACTTAATGTTCCTTGATGTTCTCTATTTCTGGGAGATTGTTAGAAATCTTTTTATCTTTTGCGTCTATGAGTGTATGCAAAGATAAAGGCTAGCTGCAAACTCATAACCTAAAGTTGAATTACATCATCATAGATCATGGTAGAAATTGAGGCATAATGTTCCATAAAGGGTCGTACTTTGTCTGCTTCGTCCTTTGCATTCAGAAAAAATAAAATAAAATAAAATAATAATAATAATAATGATAATTAATAGTAATAATAATAATAATAATAACAACATAATCTTGTTTCTATGTGGTGCTACTTTAGTGTGACAATAACAAAGATCCAATTTCTGCAAAGCACTGAGGATCTTTGCTACCAAATTAATTCAATGCCATCTAGGGATATTTAGCAGTTAAATAAAATATAATATATATATATTTTTTTTTTCTCTTGTGACATATGAATTCCATTGTCTTACCTTTCCTTTGCAAGATATCTACTGTATGAGACTTATTTTTTTGTCTTTTTTTGAAAAAACTGAATACCTGAGAGGAAAAAACATAAAGACAGATGTTTAATCTTCTTGCTCCTTTCTTATTGATATGTGCAAGCAAAGGATTTGAAAGGTCCCATGAGACAACTCAACAAAGGAACGGAGCGTGGGCTCAGTGTCCTGACAAATATACCTTCACTCAGTAAATCACTGCAGATTAAATGCCAGTAGTACAAAAATTCATGATAGCCTTGCTCTTTTCACAACAGGGCTGGTATGTATACTTGCAAGTCAGTGCAGTTCAGGAACATAATGCATTGCTCCATAAACTCCTTTGTGATAACATGTTTGTGGGATATTAAATGTCATATATCAGGAACCCCCATAAAATGTTCCCTGTGTTTATGATGATTGTTGCATTAAAAGAGAAGTGATTGAAAGGGCAAAGAGCGAAAGTTTATTCTTCAATCCATTCAGCACTATATGACTATAAGGACAACAAATGTCTTCTCAGATATCCTTGTATATGATAAGTGTTTAAAAGCCAGCTTCTTTTGCTATTATAATGGCCTTGAATTTGGATTGAATTTGCCTTCTATCTTTGTTTTTGGAGTGCACAGTCTGAGAAAGCTGAAAGTGTTGGAGCTGGGAAACAACCCTCTGGTAGTAGGGCTACTTAAAAGTGCCATCAGTTCAGGAATCTAGAAATTACAGAACTTCTTTATAAAAATATCATTTTAAGTCAGTTTCTCATAAGCAGGACTAAGAGTGAACTTCCAATTTTCTTCTTGAACAACGAGTATTCAGAGCAGCAAATCCAGCTTCATCACCCACTCATTCTTTGCAAACAATATTATCAGTCAAAAATTCCTTTTTGAGTACGTGATCCTCAAGGTTAATAATTATGACTATAGTGCAGGAGGGCCTGTCACTCAACAGAGTGTAGGACTCCAGAAATGACCACTTGAGAGGTGATTTAATTTGTTCTGTTTAAGAATGACAAATCTCAAAACTTACCTTTCAGTTCTGCCTCTGCAGGTCCTGTGGAAGAGATGCTGGGGAACAGATGTGGTTGCTCTGTCACCCAAGGAAATGGGAGGGGTCTGTCCCTTCCTTAGCCCCCATCTGGGGACTTGCCTGTGGACTTTGCTGCCTTTAAGACATGACAGGGATTTGACTTCTTGAAATCAAGCATGATAAAGCTCCCCTGCCCAGCATGTGCATATTGCTGTTATTGGAGACACTGCTGAATTGACATGATTTGAAGCTGAAGTTAGTGATTGAACTGCAACACAAGGTGAGTGGTCAGTGTGGGGCAAGCTCTGTTTAGACCTGAAGGGATTGCTGCTGGGAGTGGTGCAGTTATTCACCCTCCCTGGCCTTGTCAACTTGTCCAGTGATATTGACAGCAAGTGCCAAACACACCTGGTTTTGAGAAGGATATCTTTCTAATGCAACTGGACTCAGGCCTCCAACTCGTTTTTGCATACAGCTTATTTTCTATGCCATCCCTGTGGCAACTGGCTACTGTGCTGAGGATCACTTTTACATAGTGGAAGATAAATCTTGTTCATCTCTTAACCAAGCTTGGTTTGAAAGGGAGGTGATCTTATATTCGGTGCACGCTCAGAACAAATGGGGTAGTAATTCTTCCTTCCTAATGGAAAAAAACAAGCATATGACCTATTCCTATGCTAAACTCTGTCAGATCATCACTACAGATTTTTCATGGCTCCAACTTGGTATCTAAATTACACACTCGGCAAACAATTACTAATTATGATGCATTTCCCTATTAATGGTTACTTTTACTTTCAACAGATCCCAATTGTGTACTGAGGGACTAAGCCAAAACAAGTGCTGCTTGTGACACTATAATAACATTCCCTTAAAGACAGAGACAGCGGAGTCCAGTGCTTTGTATTCCATGCACTCTCTGCAAATCCTTTGCTCTCTTAATTGGGTCAGCTCCTGTGACCACAGCAATAGCTACATCTGATGGCAGAACAAGACTATTGTGGGGCCAAGAGCTTTGGTGCGACACAGCCTGTCCATCTCCCACATTTCCCCTATTGCGTAACAATACGCAACTGTCTGAGTCTACCTGTCTGTCCTGGTTGCTGTGGTGTCTGAGCATTTGAAGAGGAGGATTTATGTGTTTTAAAGACTGTAAGGTCTTTCTTCTGGTTGTCAGAAGCAGGTGGAAAGGGCTGCTGGAGGATTTTGCTTGCATTCATCCAAAATAACTGAATCACGGTCCTCCAAATTGCCCCAGTAGCATTTGGGTGATCTCATAGCATGGAGAGGTCTTCTACTAGCCTGCCTAGGCTACTGAAGCCAGTGGGTTTTAGACAAATCCACTCTGACAGTCTCAGAACAAGAAGACAAGGGAGAGATGAGAGAAAACTTTGTGGCTGTCTGATCTCAGACTCTAGGTTTAGGAGGTAAAGTCCCATGTACCATGCATAATGTTTGCATCATTAAAAATCAAATCTTCTACATGTAATTACTTGGACACAGGCCATGACATCATCTGCCTGATGATGAGCTACACTGTGTTATAAAACAATTCAGTAAGTAATGCTGTGATATTTTTACTATTTAGACCAAATTTAATGGAAGAAGGAAATTACTTCAAATGTTTTCATTTATTTGCTGGCCTAGGGAAAAAAAACAATTCTTTTTCTGAACTTTTCAGATGTATCACATTCCTTAGATACACAAAGGAGGCAAAATACATATAGTATGGAAAAGTGTTTCTAATATTATTATTAAATTTGAGCCCTATTTTCAGCACAGCATAAGAACCAAGCACAGAGACTGTTGCTGTTCAGTTACCAAAGTTGTGTGTTGCTATTTTTTTTCCCCTCCAGGACAGAATGTGCATCACAACTGAGATCTAAGAGCTGTAAAATGTCTAAATTCTTATGTCAGTGGTTCCTATTCTCTGCAATCAGTTATTTACATCAAAACAAAGCATGATACATTGCCTTTCACCTACATATGTATGTAAATGATGTCCTTTAGATTTGGCTTATTACCAGCTTCCTCCCTCACACCTCAGCCCTCAAGCTTTCCACATCTGTCCCAAGAGAAAAAGACTGTTGGTGGGTCCCTACAGTGAGTCCCTAAAAAGCATCCCTGTAGTGGGTCCTTCTAGAGGAGGAGTGTGCTGATTCTGGGAGGACATCAGCATGGTGTAGGGCTAAGCTTACAATAGAGGAACATCAATTCTACTGAAGTCTGCATAAATGCAAAGCAGAAAGAAGGAGAAAGAAATCTCCTGAAATGGCAATTACTTGTTAACTATAAAAAATGGAGAAAATAATAGAGACAGATGACCAAGTTTAGTAAAAATAAACCTCACTATTAAAAACTAATTAAACATTTGCATTTCAGAGTTAAGTTTCTGCTTAAAAGTTTGGGAAACAGCAGGTTGACAGTGAAGATTATTGAATGTAATTTGCTGAAGGTTTCTAACTAAATTAGTTATATGCAATGTATGGAGGGTTTACTCAGCTCTGCATATCTGCTTTATTATTCTTGTAAAGTGAATCATTTATAACTGTTCTCAGAGATCTTTTATCAGCCACTTATCTCCTTCAGCTGGATTTGTGATGTGGAGGGATAAAATGAATTGTTGTTTAATATTATAAGAACTAATCAGACCAGAACAGCAGGAGAATAATGACAGGTTTAATAGTTAAATATTTTACATTTGGCAACAAAACTGCAACTCAAAATATAAGGAATTTAACCTTTATTCCATACCTGAACACTGAAAAATGTTGGTGGTAGTGATCAACAATATATTTGCTGCATAATGTAATTTCGATTATTGCTAACTAAAAAAGCCTGTTTATTTTAGTGAAAAAAAAAGAAGTTTCTTGTTACCTAACCAGTTCTCCCTCCCAGATATCCTGTGGTATTGTCAAAATTTTCATCCATCAGACTGGATTTTAATCCTTAGAGCTTTTGTGCACTATTACAACCTCTAGACCAACTGAAGTGTTCTTTTATGGACTTTACCTGCTTATTTGTACCTTTGTGATTGCCGTCACTACTTTAACTACATCAGGTGGAAAAACTGCAAAAATACTACTTGTGTGCTATTGGAATTAGTTTTGGTAATGCACCTGTTCTCCATATTTTCCTGCACTGTAGTCAGTCTTTTTCATATTTCCAAAATCTTCTAAAATTAAAGAAATTGGTCTAAAGAATGTTAGAAGAAAAAAAGTATTTATGGACATCATAACATAATCCACAAATGTATTGCACATTTCTTATTACTTTTGCATAAATATAGTATATTCTGGGTGAGAAATTACATGTGAAGAGTGTCATAGACAGAGAAACAAGTATACCAGCATGCATATATTCCTGTAAGAAAGAAAACCTTCATGCAGACTACACAGCTTATTTGTTCCATGGAGTGTTTCCTCCAGTGATTGTGATGGTTAGGCATGTGTTATGCACATAAGTAGCACAGCACACTTTCTCTGTAGTTGCATTATTGACACTACACTACAAGAAAGTATTGGCTCCAGATTTTATTTTTCTGCCACGCTATAAAAGTACATGGACCAATGACTCTGATTCACAACACAGATAGGCTCTGCTTAGTGAAACAATGGGCTCATTTTACTCTTACCCAGTTCACAGTTTTAGCCCTGATATTAAAATAGGGAGGCATCCATCCTTTACTGGATGCGGGGGGAAACTTATTTACAAGGGATGAGGAAAAAGCTGAGGTGCTTAATGCCTTCTTTGCCTCAGTCTTTAGCGGCAAAACCGGTTGTTCTCTGGATACCCAGTACCCTGAGCTGGTGGAAGGGGATGGGGAGCAGGATGTGGCCCTCTCTATCCACGAGGAAGTGGTTGGCGACCTGCTACAGGACTTGGATGTACGCAAGTTGATGGGGCTGGATGGGATCCACCCGAGGGTACTGAGAGAACTGGCGGAAGAGCTGGCCAAGCCGCTTTCCATCATTTATCGGCAGTCCTGGCTATCAGGGGAGGTCCCAGTCGACTGGCGGCTAGCAAATGTGACGCCCATCTACAAGAAAGGTCGGAAGGTAGACCCGGGGAACTATAGGCCTGTTAGTTTGACCTCAGTGCCAGGGAAGCTCATGGAGCAGATTATCTTGAGAGTCATCACGCGGCACTTACAGGGCAAGCAGGCGATCAGGCCTAGTCAGCATGGGTTTATGAAGGGCAGGTCCTGCTTGACGAACCTGATCTCCTTCTATGACCAAGTGACACGCTTAGTGGATGAGGGAAAGTCTGTGGATGTGGTCTGCCTTGACTTCAGTAAGGCTTTTGACACTGTTTCCCACAGCATTCTCCTCGAGAAACTGGCTGCTCGTGGCTTGGACTGGCGTACGCTTCGTTGGGTTAAAAACTGGCTGGATAGCTGGGCCCAAAGAGTTGTGGTGGATGGAGTCAAATCCAGTTGGAGGCCAGTCACTAGTGCAGTCCCCCAGGGCTCAGTACTGGGGCCAGTCCTCTTCAATATCTTTCTTGATGATCTGGATGAGGGGATCGAGTGCACCCTCAGTAAGTTTGCAGATGACACCAAGTTAGGTGCGTGTGTCGATCTGCTCGAGGGTAGGAAGGCTCTGCAGGAGGATCTGGATAGGCTGGACCAATGGGCTGAGGCCAACTGCATGAAGTTCAACAAGGCCAAGTGCCGGGTCCTACACCTGGGGCACAGCAACCCCAAGCAGCGCTACAGGCTGGGAGATGAGTGGATGGAAAGCTGCCTGGCAGAGAAGGACCTGGGAGTACTGGTTGATAGTTGGCTGAATATGAGCCAGCAGTGTGCTCAGGTGGCCAAGAAGGCCAACATCATCCTGGCTTGTATAAGAAGCAGTGTGGCCAGCAGGTCTAGGGAAGTGACTGTTCCCCTGTACTCGGCTCTGGTGAGGCCGCACCTCGAGTACTGTGTTCAGTTTTGGGCCCCTTGCTACAAGAAGGACGTCGAGGTGCTCAAGCGAGTCCAGAGAAGGGCAACAAGGCTGGTGAGGGGTCTGGAGAACAAGTCTTACGAGGAGCGGCTGAGGGAGCTGGGATTGTTCAGCCTGGAGAAGAGGAGGCTCAGGGGTGACCTTACCGCATTCTACAGGTACCTTAAAGGAGGCTGTAGTGAGGTTGGGGCTGGTCTATTCTCCCACGTGCCTGGTGACAGGACGAGGGGGAATGGGCTAAAGTTGTGCCGGGGAGGAACTTCTTTACTGAAAGGGTTGTTAGGCATTGGAATAGGCTGCCGAGGGAAGTGGTTGAGTCACCATCCCTGGAGGTCTTTAACAAACGTTTGGATGTTGAGCTTAGTGATATGGTTTAGTGGAGGACTTATTAGTGTTAGGTCAGAGGTAGGACTCGGTGATCTTGGAGGTCTCTTCCAACCTAGACGATTCTGTGATTCTGTGATTCTGTGATCTATTTGTAAGGAAGTGGCATCTGTTTTTCTTTAAATCCTCTATAGGGGATGTAATGAACCTAAAACAGAAGTCCAGATCCTTAAAATATAAACCACTGATCTCTTGTGAGGCACCAGCATTTTTGCTGTCAGATATCTGTAACTACACTCATTCTTGCGTTATTGTGTGCTGATCTTGGGGTGTCTCATCCTGTATTGTATATCTTGTCCCAGGCTTCTCTGCTGTAGATAGTGGAAAACTTCATTGTGCTCTTAATTTTGCTCCTGTTGTGTCTGTACAGAGGAAAGAGATCACTTTTTCCCCCCACTGAGCTAGTTGCCTTTTTTACTTGCTAGGTGTAACAAATGAAACTCTCTTTTTATTAATTAATCTATTAATTAATATTATAAATACAATTAATATAAAATTAATTAATTAAGTGTTGGTTAGTTAATGTAAAGTTTCCTTACAGTAAGGGAAGTCTTCATGGTGTTGCGTGTTGTGAATGATAACAGACCAGGTTTATTTTTGTGCGTTTCAGTACTCCTTTGAGACTGGGCAAAGTCATCATCAGTTGTTTTTGTCACATGCTAATAAGATTCTGCTCCTCTTAAGGCCAAAAAGTCCCTATTGCTAGTATTTTAATGTTTAGTGTAGAAAGAAGGATAGGTGCCTTCTACCTTGATGCTATAATTATGCGATCTGAAGATAGATAATTTAAGTCCTTTAGTAAACAGGATAGATCTACCATGGAGCCTCAGTTTCATCAATTTTACTGTCCATGGGTTGGAGCTTTCCTTTCAGTGCTGATACCACCCACTTCTGGCACCTCACTGGCCAGTGTACTTTTATCCATTTTCAAGTAAATAAACACTTCATTTACATAATTCTTCTGCTTCATCACTGTCCATTTTTTCTCTGAGATGTTCACCTGAATTTGGTTGTTCTTGTCTGCCTCATCCATGATGCATGCAGTTCAACTGGGGATTGAACGCCTTCTCAACTGGGATGCAATCCATTCTATCTTTTTTCCTATGTCTTTTACAAATGCTGGATAGTGTCTTTGTGTGTGAATGCATGAACGCAGTGGTCAAAGTCATTTTGTTGGAGATTTGTTTTTGTTGGAGATTTTTTCTTAAAGCACAAGAGCTCTCTATCCCCATATATAATAAATCAAGCAGGGAAGGTAGGAAAACTCCATGGCTGAACAAGGACCTGCTGGTCAAACTTAGACAAAAGAAGGAAATACACAGACATTGGAAATGGGGCCATGTGTCCTGGGAATAGTACAGAAATGCTATCTGGACGTGCAGGGATGGAATCAGGAAAGCCAAGACACTGACAGAACTAAAGTTGACAAGGGATGCAAAGAATAACAAGAAGGGGTTCAACAGCTACATTGGCTGCAAAAGAAAATCTAGGGAAAGTGTAGTGCCTCTGACAAATGAAGATGGAGAACTGGTTATGACAGTTGTGGAGAAGGCAGAGGTACTTAACAACTTCGTTCCTTGGTCTTCACTAATGGTCAGGCTTCCCATATCCCTCAAGTCCCCAAACCCCTAGGTGGGGGCTGGGGGAGCAGAGTCTCTCCCACTGTAAGGAAAGAGCAAGTTTGGGACCTCCTGATGCAACCTAACAACTACAAGGGCCCTGATGACATGCATCCCAGGCTCCTGAGGGAGTTGGCTGATGTAGTCGCCAAGCCACCGTCCACCATATTTGAAAAATCATGGAAGTCAGGTGAAGTCCCCGGTGACTGGAAAAAGGGAAACATCACTCCCATTTTTAAAAGGGGCAGAAAGGGGGACCCAGGGAACTACAGACTGGTGAGCCTCACCTCTGTGCCTGGCACGATCATGGAACAGATCCTCCAGGAGGCAATGTTAAGGCAAGACAAGCAGGTGATCTGAGACAGCCAACATGGTTTCCCCAAGGGTAAACCATGCTTGACCAATCTGGTGGCCTTCTGTGATGGAGTGACTACATTAGTTGACAAGTGAAGACTGACTGATGTCATCTACTTTGACTTCTGTAAGGCCTTTGACACAGTTCCACATGACATCCTAATCTCTAAATTGGAAAGATATATATTTGAAGGGTGGACCATCTGGTGGATAAGGAATCGGCTCGATGGTTGCACCCAGAGAGTTGTGGTCAATGGCTCTATGTCCAGGAGGAGACTGGTGACGAGCAGTGTCCCTCACAGGTCTGTCTTGGGACTGGTGCTTTACAGTACATCAATGACATAGACGATGGGATTGAGTGCACCCTCAGCAAGTTTGCAAACAACACCAAGCTGAGTGGTGCGGTTGATACCAAAGAAGGCAAAGATGCCATCCAAAAGGACCTGGACAGGCTGGAGAAATGGGCCTGTGTGAACTGCATGAGGTTCAACAGATCCAAGTGCAAGGTGCTGCACCTGGGTCAGGGCAATCCCAAACGTGAGCACAGACTGGGAGAAGAACTCATTGAGAGCAGCCCTGCAGAGAAGGACTTGGGGGTTCTGGTGGACGAAAGGCTTAACATGAGCCAGCAGTGGGTGCCTGCAGCCCAGAAGGCCAACTGTGTCCTGGGCTGCATCAACAGAGGGGTGGCCAGAAGGTCAAGAGAAGTGATTGTCCCCCTCTACTGTGCCCTTGTGAGGCTCCATTTGGAGTACTGCATCCAGGTTTGATGCCCCCAGCACAAGAAAGATGTGGGGCTGTTAGAGATGGTCCAGAGGAGGGCTACGAAGACGATCAAAGGGCTGGAGCACCTCTCCTATGAAGATAGACTGAGAGAGCCAGGGATGTTTGGCCTGGAGAAAAGAAGGTTCTGGGGAGACATCATTGTGAGCTTTTAATACCTAAAGGAATTTTATAAAAAGGATGGGGAGGGACTCTTTACTCAGGTAGATAGTGATAGGACAAGGGGGAATGGTCTTAAACTAAAAGAGGATGGATTTATATTAGACACTAGAAAGAAATTTGTTACAGTAAGGGTAGTGAGGCCCTGGAACATGTTTCCAAGAGAAGCTGTGGATGCCCCTTCCCTGGAGGTGTTCAAGGCTGGGTTGGATGGGGCCTTGGCCAACCTTATTTAGTGGGAGGGGTCCCTGCCCATGGCAGGGGGGTTGGAACTAGATGATCTTTAAGGTCCCTTCCAACCCAAACCATTCTATGATTCTATGATTACTTTACAGTTAGTCTGAATTGCACTTGCTCATGTGCCATGTGTTCACAAAGTCCTTCTTGTCTTATACATTATTTTACTCCACATTCCCCAAGAGTTTCAGCTGTGGAAGACTTTTAGCTTTGTTTTGATTGTGGTCTTTTAAATTTGCCTTATGCCTGCTACCAGGTGCTGCTCAGCGATTACTCAGAGTAAAGGAGTGCAGTGAAAGTTGACACCATTATTTATGTGATTTCTAATGAGTCTTATAAGTGGCGATTGTTAATAAAACAAATTGCACATTCCAGAACCTAGCTGAAGTTAGCAGTCTCCAAGATGGAGAAAGAGGTCTTCTGCTGAACCTGTGCAAGGATAGCGCAAAATATCTGTTTTCTACTGTTTTCCCAAGGAGATTGTGCTTTTGAGCTTCCTTGAACTGTTTGAGGCAGTACTTGAACCCAAGAAGAGATTAATTATTTCCTAAAAACATAATGGCAAGTAAGCACTCATCAAGATATCTGAAAATTCTAAGTCTTATTTCATCAGTTCACCTGCTGACAGACAGAAAGGATGCATGTAGAGCTTTAAGCAGATGTTTGGTCACCACATCAGAAGAAACTACATCTTAGTCTTTTCTAGGTGAAAAGTGAATATCTTCTATAACCATAGATCTGTCAGCTGCTTGAAAAGTGCAAATTGTGACTCGAAACTTCTGTCTTTACTCAGGCAAAACCCCAATCAATGTTAACAGAGATTTTGTGTATGTACTCATTACACAGGATTAGATTCCCTATTTTGTTTTTACTAGTTCTGTAGTATAAAGAACATTTTTATTAGCACTTTTCAAGATCCATAATATATTCTTGTGTGTTTGCAGTATGTAGCAGAATGTAATAAGATTTCATTTTATGCTCAGAATAAAAAACATCCTAGACTTGTCATGACTATTATAGTGTAAAATAAAATTATTACAAACAACTGCTAATCCTGTTGCCCTTTGATTACAGTCAAGTGTTTTATAATATTACAGTCTTGCTGTGCTATGAATAAGTCAGGGTAATTTACTTTGAACAGTAAATGCTCAAATAAGAACTTTTTTTTTCTTTTTGTTTATTTGTCCTTTCATACTCTTCTGCTCTTTCAAATTTTTTTTTTTTTTTTTTTTTTTTCAGTTTCAGAGAAGCTTCTGCTTTTACTCTGGACTCTCCAAGATCAGAGTGTTTTTACAGATTCTCTCATTTCCATAGACAAGTACTGCAGTGCCAGAGGAAGAATTATTCTGTTGAGAAAGCTTCCTTTTATCATCTGCAGCAGAAAATATATTGGTCAAGAGAAACCCTGCCAGGTTACAGTACATAGATTTTACTATGTAATTTTGTAGGTGCAGATGAGAAGGCTTTTATTGTACAGCAATATCCACAGGTAATTTGCTTTTCCTAAATAGCTTTGTAGACACTGGATGACTCAGGAGACCACTCATGAGGTAACCCTAGAGTAATGTGATGAAGAAATTTTCACTTTTGGGTCAGTGGTTCGAATCTAGTCTGTGTAAGGATCATTTAAAAATCATTAAAATTCAGTGGCTGAGTGATAATTCATGACTTGGGAAATCAAAATTCAGTTCTTGCTGTGTTACGAACTTCCTGTGTTACCTTGGGAAAATCATGTACGGTGAGATTTCTGAAGATATTTATTATTTCACTACCTCCATGGATCTGATCCTTCACTTTTCTTTTCAACCTCCATATGTTGTGCGTCCACAAGTATTGTTCATTATCCCAGATAACCCTTTTTTCTTTAGACTGGCAGATATTCCCTGGCATCATGCCTTAACACATGCTTTTGTTGGACATAGCAGCAAGGAGCAAAGGAACTGAATATCTCTTTTAGCAAACGTATAAGGCCAGGCAGCTTGAAATGACAGGTATTTTTGTTGCCGTCCTAGGGTAAATGGCCTAGCTATGGACTTCCTTCTTTCCAAGGGCACTTCTAGGTGCACTGCAGGATCAGACTGCTGGAGGGTGTCCTGTACTGCATGCCATACAAACGTATAGTCTATAACATACTTAATGAGGTGAGACTCAGAGCACTTGAAATGAGGAGCCAGACTTTGTATTTTAGGGAGGACAGAGAAGGACTGGGGACTTACTTTCTGGACATGCTATAGTTCAGTGTCACCAATATACCTTGCCTTGCTCCTTATGAGACAGAGCTTGCTCCTTTTGCCTCTTTATAAACTTTTAATGGTATTTATGTAAAAATAGATGTACTAAATTGTATCAATGTCAGAACCATCATAGCGAAGACCTGCCAAACCATCCACAAACTGAAGCAGTGCTTTGTGTTAAAAATGGCCTTGCATCCCATTCTTAAACGCCATACAAGTAGAAGGGAGGGAAAGGCACTCCATAACCTCAATACATGGCAATAAGTAAGTACATAAACAAACAGGAACAAATAATCAAGCCAGTACATCTACTTTCATGAAAATTGTCAAACTAAGTACTTCACAGAGCCTTGTTAAGCCCTAATTACAGACATTAGCCTCACACTGCCAAAACGCACTGCCACTGCCAGTTTTAACGTAGGGCATGAGGTTATCTAATAAATATTATTTGGTGCTAACCACTAGAAATTTGAGTTTTATGTATAAATTTGACTGTTCCCACACAGTACAACCTACCTGAAAGTTGTTTTTTTGTCTTGAAAGTATCATTATTTACAAAAATATTATCTTTTTTCTCTAAGTGCAGAGCACCTGGATGGGTACCCACTGATGTCTGATATTTTTCTTAAGACTCAGTGCTAAACAAAGCCATGTCAGCAGCAGAGATAGACAAGTTAATTAGCATTTTATGCTTTCTGTCACTCACTTTTCAAACACAGGATTATTGCTTTAACTTTGCCCTTTTGAACCTGTACAATATGGGACTGCTCACTTAAGATAAGATAACTCTAAGCATCAAGGTGACCTCAATGCCTGATATTCAGATTATATTACGGAGATCATAGGTAGTCCTGTTTTAAAGGAAGAAAATCTTGATCACAGCATGATTCTGGTCAACAGATTAACACAATCTGACCCGAAATGATCCGTATTTATTTGTATTGGAATTTTAGAATAACTGCCACTTAGTAACCTAGGAGTACTGAGCAGGTGATCCTACAAAGGTGTACTGTATTTGTATTTGGTGATGTAAGAATGCCTATAGAACTAAATATTTTCGGCCATTAACAAATGGAAATAGTGCACTGTGCACCTGATTAACAGTGCTGCTGCTATTTATTTTGCTATCACAATTGTAATCCTGTGCCCATTATTCCTGAGCTGCTGAATATACTAACACTAAAAGGATGGCCCTTTTCCTAGGGAACTTTCAGACAAGATAGAAAGGCAGAACCAAGACAGATGTATTCCCTGACTGCTAGTTTCCAAGGAAACAATGCTGTATCAGTTCGCATAGCAGAGAGTTGCCACTTTCAGGGCCTTTGTAGCCTAATTGTTGTCAGCTATTGTTCTATCAAGACCATTATTAAAATGAAGTTTCATCCTTAGTTCTTGAAGAAAACATGAGAAATCTACTGTTCCCTGTCATAAAAGTTGGAAAATATGGCCTTGGTATAGTACTAGTAAGGCAAATTCAGTGTTCTCGCTAATATATTGCAATTTAGCATTTTTTTTTTTGATTTCCAAGTCTGTACTTATCTTACTTATTTTATTACTTACCTTCTGTTACTTATTTTAGACATTTAAGACATCAGCATAATCTATTTCCCCTTACACCACAATTTCCAGAGTATATTTTTCTGCAAATTCATTGCTAGTAATTTGTTTATGGATCTGGCTTGAATAAGAAAGAAATGAGTAAGGGTCTTGAAATTTTGAGGAGTTCAGAGCTGCAGTATATCTAGTTAGAACAACCATGGATTAACTTCCAAAGTATTTGTGTGAACTAACAGCTGCTTTTTTTTTTTTTTTTTTTTTTTAGTGGAGGTGCAACAACACCTTAACAAAAGTAGCTAATTAATAAAATTAATTGCATTCTAAATATTCTTCATATATGGTATGGGACCAGAATACTGGAGGAAAAAAGTCAAAAGTTTTTGAGGGCATTATTCAATGCAAATACTCCAAAACTAGACGCTGTACCTGTATCCTCCATTTTGCAAGGCACAGGAGAAAGAATATTTTCTGTGACAGTCTCTCTCCACAGTGAGATTTCTAAATACTTTCCAGTTGTTAATTCTGGATCACTTTTTGTTGCAATCTCTTGACAGCGTGCATTTCTTGCCCTTCACCTGGAAGGAACAGTTTCTAAACAAATGGAGCAACCAGGAAAGAAGCTGGGAAAGACAAAATGAATAGCAGAAGATGAAATAAATTAATTTGCACATGAGATGGTAGGGGTTGACAATAATGTGATCTAAAGTTTCCTAGAACAGGTGTGTTCACAACAGCAATTAAGGTTATCATGAAGGGTGAGTACAATAAGATTAACTCAATCCTTACCGTTCATGGAAACACAGTTGAACACATATGGCATCCAGTTTGGGCAGCTTCTGTAAAGTTAACATGGAAGTGCCTTGAGAGATACCATTAGTGTTGTAAATTTAGGAAAAGGTGTCATTGCAATGAATACCAAAACCATTATAATGACTTTGATTATTGTTTGTCATTGTAATGACAAAAACATTATAATGACTTTATAATGACTTTCTTAGGATTATCTTTCTGCAAGGTACAAGTTTATGAGTGAAATTTCAGTCAAAACCTCAGAAAAGAACATCTGAAAATCTTCCATGTGAGCAGTATTATTTGAATGGCAAAATGGTATTAGAGCTATGAGTTTGCTTGATTTCATATGAACTACAGTGGAGGAACAATGAGGGACAAAAATGCTCGAGACCTTCCTGATTGCCCACTGGCAATGTACAAGTGTGAGACAATAATATTTGGGCATTGTTATTCTGCCAAGTCAACTATATCTTTTGAAGAAAATCTCTCCTTCATGAAGTGAGAAGATAAAGAGGTATTGTTCTGGACATTCCAAATTCCAAAGAGAAATTCCTATTCCAGAGAAAGCTGTCTTTTCAAAAATTGTGGGGCACATTCACTCTTTTCATGTCCAGTTGTAAGCGAGACTTTGCAAAATGCTAAGCAAAAACTCTGCATCAGTGCACTTCCAGGTTGTGGGTCATCTAAAAAAAACCTCTGGGTTCTTCATCGTAAGTTGCTCTGTAACCAGTACAAAATTAACTTTGCTGTAATTCACAGACAGAAGAGTAAGTAAAGCCCTGAAAGTCACATCATACAGTTAATGTTTTACTTTTTTTTTTTTTTTCTGGGAGGTGTGTTGGGTGTTATTCTGAAGTTAGGGAGCACTATGCACTATCTGTAAAGGTTAGTAGATGGTTCTTCCATCTTTTGGAGTTTTGTCTTGGTTGGGAAGGAGGAAGCAGAAATCTCTTCTGCTCTCATGTGCTGATGTCAGCTGTGATGTGAGGACGAAGACAGTAAGGAATGCTTTTCCTCTGTCTGCAGACCTAGCAGAGATCATTGTTATTCAGTCATGCCAGTCTGAAGACACTGTGTTTTCTTCTATGATGTATATGTCACTTCTCATTAATTCTGAGAGACCTGCTACTTTAGAAACCAGGGTAAACAGAGTCTTGTAGTGGATTAGATCTTTGCCGTGAATAAATTTATTTCCCAGCAAGTGTAAAAAATGAGCAAGGCCAAAACCCCTCAGAGCAGAAAATGTCACAGTGATTGCTAATACATTACCATGCAGAGAAATGCCTAATAAAACCCCTATTAGGATGTCATACCTGCTTACTACTGAATTCTCCAGAAAGTTTATTTGATATGTCTAAGCTAATTATCAAAGTCTTAGTGATAAGAAGCGGCTCACTGGGCCTGAATGTGTCAGAACAGAATGACTAAATTGTGAGAATTCATGGGCTTCTGCTTTGAATAATTAACTTGACTCTTTGTGGAGAGCACACACCTTGGAAACTAATTTTCTCCTCGCACAAAGCATTTTGTCCTTGTGTTGCCTTTGAAAAGTAAACTGTTTAACTGTGAGGCTGTTCTCATCTCCATTCTATTAATCTCTGAGCTTTCTTCCTTATTCTCCTCTCCTCTGTACCTTGTGCATTGCTGTTGTTGTGCTGACAAGGCTCTGTTCTTACGATTGAAACGTGAGGTTGTGTCACTCCCCACCAAGTGGGACGTGTATCTGTTCAGCACTGGCTTTGTGGCACAGGGCCGTTTTACCACATGGTGCTGATTGTGCTCAGGAGAACAACAGCTTTGTCTTGGATCAGTACAAGAAATCGGTGGCTGTTGGCATGCACAGGGAGTGTGGCTGGTTTGGCAGGAGGGAGTTGTGATACAAACTCCTGCTCCTTCTGGGTGAAATCCTGGCCGTGCTGAAGTCGCTTCCAACCCTCTGCTGACTTCTGTGAGACTGGGATTGAATCTTCTGGCTCACAGGTACATTTCTGTCCCTGCTCGGTCACAGTTCCTGAGGACAGTGCTGTGTTTGCTATGATTCACGGACTGAAGCAAATAATCCCACTCTGCTCCCCCAGCAAACCCAATTCCTAAACTGCCGAAGTCATCACTGCATTTGGCAGCTTCAGCACAGGAATGTAAGTGTGGAGACCAAGGAGTTTTTTAATCTTTGGTCTTTCCTTCTTATTATTAAAGAATAGTAAACCTGTAAGTCACAAACTGTTACCCAGCCTCTGGATTAACAAATCACTTGGGTCATGCTTTGGGGAAAGAGGACTGCACGGCGTCTCGGACTGTTCTCACCTCCTGTGACCATGCCAGATGACCTGTAGCTCCAGCTACAGAGCACTTAGCATAGCCTGTGGGCCCTTTGATCTGGGTGACCCCAGCAGAGGAAGAGTCTGTGTTGTGAATACATGTACCTCTTCCAGGCAAAATAGCAATGTATTCATCCAGAAAGAAATACTGGTGTGTTTCTTTCTTCAGCCTTTTGTTCAGCTTGTTTTCTGAAACAGTGGAGTATCTCAGTGCGTGTTGATCTGTCTTTAGTGGCAGACTAAAATAGTGGTATTCCTGTGCTGTACTCTCTTGGAAAGCACACTTTCCCTCAAGTCCTGATGGAATATATTATGAATAGGAGCTAATCAGTCTCTGATGACAGTGCTGTGCCTCTAGGAAATGGTGGATGTGCTTGTCATTCCAAACACTTCTTCCCTGGTTCCCTTGTAGCCTGTGAGATTTAACAGGCATCCTTCTTTGCCACCCAAGTAATGACATTTGCAAGATAAGGAGCGTGGTCCTTCACAGCCTTTCTTACAGCTAGGAATACAGATTTTCTGCTCCAGCGGAGCTTTGATTAAAAAGAGACAAGAGAGATCTAAAGCTATCTTTAAACAATCTTCTCAAAGTCTGTGCCAGTCTTCTACTGTAATTACCGTGTTTTAAATTTGGTCTAATTACATTAGACTATGTGAAAATCCAGGGTTTACTATAGCTAAGGATCAGATGGAATCTGGATAACCTGGACCGGAAATTGTGAAGTGGATATGAGTGATTTAGTGATATGAGTGGTCACTATGCCCTGCAGTGTATCCCTCAAATTTGCAAACAATGAGGGAAACCCCCCAGGCATAATTTGGTGCAGAAAAAAAGAAAAGCCTACGTTGTGAGAAGGGGCATGCTCCTAACTAGGTGCAGCTAAATTAAGCCATCAGTCCATCACAAGCATCAGGCATCACTCCAGTGTGAGCCAGGAATTTGGCCACTGGACAAAAGGTGCCTCCCACATCTATAGTTTCCATACCGCTACAGTCTATTAGGACTGAAGTCCATCTCCATTTCCTATGCTGCATTTAGAGGCTCTGTTCATTTTCTGTGGCAAATGAAACTTCACATTCTTTTTAGATCTTCAGGTTGCTTCTCTAAAATCTCTGTTGGACTGGCACAGATATGACAGGTTACCATCTCAATTCTGGGTTGCTACTTGGCAGTGTTTGAAAAAAGTAGAAAGTATTTATTTCTATGGGTGAAAATGGTTGTAGTTTCAAAACATTTTGATGGTTTTGCAGCAGGTTATCTGTGAAACATATTACACAACCGTCAGGGACCATAACTCAAATAAGCGGGACCACTATCCTTTGACTGTTTTGTGTTGCTCTGGATGTGAAATGCATCTCTGTGAATCAAAGCATGTGAGGTGTATCTGTATATCTAACCCTTGTTATGAAAATATCTCTTCTTATATCAAGTTGTTGAAAATGGATGTATTCATGAAATGTTTATCCTACAGAGTTCTCCTTGGTCACATATCTATGCTGCTGGGAGAGTACACCAGTGAGGCACCAGTATTGTGTTTGCCCTGATATAACTTCCATACTTCGTCTTCAGCTGCTGGCCAAACTCATAGGGAAAATACTGATCTAAAATTATGTGGTATGAGATAAAGTTATGCTGTATTTCCACTGTGCAAAACCCAAACTTTTAAGAACAGTATTCTGGTTCAGAACAGAGTAATCACACATGAAAATTTCACACCACTGAAGATGCTGAGCATTTGTTTGGTGTTATTGTTGTTATTTATTTCAGTCAGTCAAAAGTTTCCTTTTCTATGGAACAAAAGTATTCTTCATTTTTATATCAGATTTTGTATTCTTAAATAAATACAAAAAGTAGCTTCAGAAAATGAACTGAGATTTTACAGCTCAGACCTAGCAAAAACCTTATTCCAGACTTTTTCCAAGGAACCTATTTTCCACATTGATTAGTAGTTGATTTTTTTCCCACTTGAGAAATAGTTCACCAGGCATTTTTTATCTTGCTTGAATGATAACTGACCTTATTAGCAGAAGTTATTATATTCAAAAAAAAAACAAAACAAACCAAAACAAAAGCTGAAACAAATACTGGTTCTAACATCAGATTCAACTGGGCAGGATTTAGTTTCAGAATTACTCACTGGATTAATTTTACATGTATGTGGCCAACTTCTGGACGAGCCACGTTGTTGTGGGAATACAGCATGCCTTTCTTGTTTGAATGGGGTAAAATTTTCATATTTCAAGATTCTTTGATCAGCAGTAAGTTTCAAATAAATTAGTTCAGGTTTAATTAGACACATGTTTTGGTGTTTTCTAGAAGCACATTCTTAGATTTGTTATCAGGTAATAAATTTAGATCAGTAAAATTTTGGCTAGCTTGCTTAATTACTTCCTTATTTTTGTTATATTTTTTAAAACAGGCTTTGCAACATAGTGAACATGGTGTGGTGAGTGGGGACGCTTTCTGAATTATATGAATTTTACTCCAGGGAAAAAAAGATATTTGTGTTTTCATTATTAGTACTGTGAATGTGATTCTAACTCTAATCCATCTTTGCTCTTCTTTCCTGCTGGATAGGCTAAAAGACTGATTTAAATGAAGTATCGGAGACAGAGAGACAACGTTCAGTTTGTTCAGTGAATGACTACAGGCAAAAGGAACAAGACGAAAACCAGTATCCATCTTTTGGCTCTGGGTGGACAAAGTACATGTGTTCTCCCTACAGGATCTGCAGGGCCCTTTTCTCTGCCTGGGCACTTCCTAGCAAGCTGGCACCAGGGGCCTCTGAATTCCCATGCACATGTTCAAGGTTAAGGGTGAGCATCCTCAGTACCTGCTAGGCACTGAACTTTACTATCTACTGGAATAAACCACTTTCAAGCTGCTCTTGAGTCCATTGAGCTCAAAACTTTGTAGCCCATGCATGCCCATGCGCCATGCCCACCCATGCTACTGGAGAATTTAGGATGTTACTTGAATTGGGTACTTCTCCATCAGCAAACCGCATTGTGCTCAGCAGGCTGTGAAGGCATCAGTTGGCCAAGATTTGGATAAGTGCTGGGCTAGGCAGAAGGTGTCTCTAGCTTCATGTACTTGAGATGAGAGAATGGATTCTCTTTGGAGGGAAAAGGTGGAAAGACACTGCACTCCTGAGCAAGTCTGTCCACTTGTCTGCCAGCCTTGTGAGGGTGAAATTTAATATAGCCCTACAAATGGAATCTTATATATATATATATATATATATATACCTGTATACCTAAAATTTTCCTGTGTTTGGGTGGATGGCAGGAAGCAGCAGACTGCTCTGCAAAGGGGGACTAGGTGCTTGAAAGGAGGTTCTAACCAATAAATGCTAATATCCTGAGGACCTCTTCCCTATAGTAAAGGGTTAGCAGATAGACTTCTGTGAAATTTCCATTTGGCTGCATGACTAAGCATTCAAGGGACAACAGAATTGGTAATATATTTGTTATATTCATGTGTAAATAATTTCCATATCTAAACTTCACAAAGTATAATTCTTACAGACTTGTTAGCCAATAATTCAGAGGAGACCAAAAATAACAGAACTAAAGGAGAGTGTTTAAGGATGTAATTGTGGAAGATGACTGATTACAATAAAATCGTTCCATCTGGGGTTTTACTGCAAGACTATAAATTATTAAGCAGAAGAATAGGGGCAAGGGGAGTTTGTGGACATTACTGATGGAATGACTCGTGGGAAATTAGAATAACATTTTATCTGACCCTCTTTCCTTTATGTGAAAACATTTGCTGAAGTAAAATGGGAGGATAAATGACTTGACCTAATTTGGGTGGTGGTGTTCCACTTTTCTTCTTTGTGATATTGTGCTATTTTGCACTTTTGTGCTATTTTCCTGTTCAGGGAGAACACGTAAAAATAATTTGTATGTGACAGCAAAGTAGTTTGTTGCAGTTCCGTGTATGATGGATGTTGCTGGAATATGGGTTAGCTCCATGGGCTTCAATGAAGCAGATCTGATTGACAAAATTTTAGCGAATGTCTATAGTCTAGTTCAGATATGTGCAGGTGATTGGAAAAAGAATTTTTGAAATTCCATTGTAAGAAATAAAGAAAAAAGAGTTTACAGAGAAATTTGAATGCCATTTGCATAAATAACAAGAGTAGAGGAATTTCCTGAAAGTTGTAATGTATTTGTAACCAGCTATGTATTACACCTCTTCTATATGTGAGAAAATAAGGGTGCTTTGAGGGTCTACTTGTGTCAGTAAGGACTCTAGGCAGAACTTGATTTTTCCCTTTCTTAGACTGCCAATTATAGCAATACTCACTAGTGCAACTTCAGATTTCTCTGCTGCTATCTTAGTTTGGGTGCATGTTTACATTTGTTTTGCGCTAGCAGGAGTGATTATCTGAGTGATTATTCAAGTGAGAAGATAGATCACTATCAACAGTTTTATTAGCGAATAAAGCTTCCATGACTCGAGCATAGAAATTGTCCCAGAAATTACCAGCTGAAATTGATAAAGCCTCATTGAGTCTTTCTAATATCTGAGAAATGTTATGAAACTGATCTCATCAAATATTTTTATATTTTTTTTCTTGATTCCAATTTTTTCTTGATTGTTGTTTCCTTTTTTTTTTTTTAAATTTGACTTTCCCATCACCTGCTATTGATGACCCAAAGAGTGCTAGTTCTTTTTGAACATGAAACATTTTTGAACTGTCTTTTCTTGTTATTGCAGTTAAAAAGGAAGTAAACCCTAAAAGGCTTTTCTTAAATTGAACTTTTCTAGAACAGACTTCTGGTTCACAATAGAATCAATTTCTGTGCCAGTAAAAGACTCAAATGCATTTTGTCCTGCTCCAGTGGCTGTATGGCTCTGGGAATTTTCCACTGGAATGATGCTAGGTTAAGCATTGTAGACAGTGTTGGTGCTCTCTGTAGTTTAAGCTACCTGAATTATCCCTAAAATGTCAGCTTTTTTACTTCAAACATCAAAGCAGTGAGAAACCTACTATTTCCCCCGTGTAAATGAATTTCTGCCAGTTTCAAAAGACAGCTGGGAATTTTTCTATTGAGATAAAGTGAGAGGTAGCCCAGAAGATATTTTCACCTTAGCAAGCTTTTTGAAGGATCAAAGCTTCTGTAGGAACTCAGTGCCTGTGACAAAACCCCAAACCCCATGAGTTCTGTACCATTGCTGGTTTTGTGGCACATACCTTTTAATGCCTCTGGATTGCACACATTTCAGGCTTTTTAGTATTCTGTCCCTGTACCACCAGAGCAACTAATCTAGTGTGCCACATGAAGCTTAGGCTGTCTCGTCAGAGGGAAGATGGTTTTAGGTTGAAGAGACTGTGAAGAAAGCTCCGAGGTGCACAACCTAGGTTGTAAGAGACTTTGCTCTGAAGAGAGGTTATAGAAATATATACTTTTTTTCTCCTGACTTTAAATTGCAACACTCTCAAGTGGCCTCAGCAAGCGTGTGAATATTGCTGGGGATTGGAAAAAGTTGACTAAAGAAGGGTTCAAAATAGTAAGTGGCATAATTAAGAAGCTGAAAATTTGGTGCAGATATTTGGTGGAGACATTTGGTGGAGATATTTCACTGTCAGGATCTGGCAGTGTCACCTTGAGATCCGCCAACAGCACTGAACACTGTATGGAGCTGCATCTGTTCAGAAGCTTCAGCTTGTGCAGAATTTGTTGGCTAGCTAATTAATGTACAGGATTTCTTCCATGGACACCATAAAGCTGTGCTTTACAAAGAGCCTGGGTCTTCCCTACTTCAGAGAGTGCCTTTTCCCTATGGTGTTTTGCCATGCTTACCATCTCTGTGGGCCCTGCCTTTTCATGGGGTTGAGGAAACAGGAGCATGCACATTCACATGGCCTGAGGGATGAGATTTCTTGTCAGCTCATCTGTTTCCTGTAGTATCAGTCTTGCAGAACAGCTTTGAAGCACAGGATGATCACAAAACTGATGGGAATGTGGATGAGTACTCAAGAGACTGCCTTTTGTCAAGGTCTGTGCTGTTGGTGTTGTGTACCTCACCTTGCCTTTTGCTGCCACAGCTATTTCTACATGGCAGTCGCACTTCTGGCTGCAGTGGAGACAAGCATTTCCTTCCAGAGGGGAAATTCCCCACCAAGAAACAAAAACTTTGGTTAGAAATATGCAACATAAAGTCCCCATGAAACTGTCCTGCATGCCAGTAAACTCCAGACTCCAGCTGGAATACTTCTATGGATAATTAGCCGTCTACCTTTTATCACAGAGTCTGCCTTGACTCATTTAGGGAAGCATAGTCCTTCCTGAAAAGAGATCATGTAATGAAGTAGATTCCTGACAATGCACTTTGCAGGAATTGACGCTGCACTGTGCAGGCCATTGACAACTGATGGCCTTGAGGTACTCTGCACAGCAGCTGCTCAAATCAGCAAAGTATCACCCCCCTGAAATGCCAGAGATCCTAGCTAAAAGAGTGATAGAAAAAGTGGCTATGTTCCCATAGCTGTTAGTCTGGAGAGGAAGTGTACTAGTTATATACCTGTAATATTTTACTGACAGAGAACATGAAACCCAGATGATTTTTTTTTTTTGGGGGTGTGGATGTCAGTTAACAGCTGTGAGCTTTAGCATACTCTAATTTATTGTGAGACTGCTGAGCTTGCACTAGTGCAGAGCACATTATTGACAGTTTTAAAAGTATTATTTCTTTTAATTAAAGATTAACTACCCTTCTAGATTCATGAGCATTAGAACTGGAAAAAACCTGCAAGAACTGTTAAGAACAAGTTAAACCCTAGTTCAGATTTTATTTTAAAATATAATCAAGTAACAAGAGTTCCAACCTTGTAGTGCTAATCCAAAAGATTAGCTTGATTGTAGGCCCTGCAAAGAGTGAGGACCTGTTAGTCCTGCACCCCCTCCCTAAAAAAAAGCAAAAAAAAAATCCTTCTGTGTTGGTTATACCCTTACCACAGCTTTTGGCCTGTTTCCCTGTTATGCTTTCCATTGTGGATGTTTTCTTCAGAAACAGAAGGCTGAGGAGCAATGGCTTGGCTTGTCACCTATAGCAGGTGGCTTAGCTGAAACCTGCCAGGGTATAAGGGTTTGCACGATAAGTTAGAAGTACGGCACACCTCTAAGTGATTTGCTATACTGACTGTGCTTGCAACATGGACCTTGTTTCTATCCTGCCACAAAAGCCTTGGGAGGGTGTAAAAACCAGCTCAGCATTCCCCAGGGTCAACATTTTGTTGTGATTGATTGTACCAAATACTGGCTTACAACAAAGGAGTTATGTTTATCCACACCTTTTGCAACTAAGGCCTGTAAATCTTTACCTCCATACAGTTGAGATGAGAGAGCAACTTCTGAACCCTAAAACTGTACTTGTGAGGAACAAAGAAGTCTAAGAGGTGACACCAAACACTGTGAAGGATGTGATAACAAGATGATGGTTGTCATCAGTAATTGGTGGATTCCTTGGCAAGCCATATCTGCCCCTAGTGTAACTCACAAAGGAGAGATTTCCTGTGATTTAACCAGGACCTCTGCATTTACCTTGTCTATTTCCTTCCTCCCTTTTAAAACAATCGGGCAAACAAACAAAACCCTCCAAACCCTTCAGAGATATTTACCCTATTTCAAAAGAGAGTCTTCAGGGTAAAGATTAGGTCTTCTGAGGTCTGAGGGGAATTTTGTATTGGATGTTAGTGGCAGGGTTTTGGCAATAGGGTGACTACAGGGGCGAACTGTGGGCAGAGACCCATGGCTGTCCCATGCCAGCTTTAGCTCCAGTTCAGGCCGGAGGTGAGACCATCAGCAAGGCTGGTGGTGCCTCTGTGAAAATGAATTTAAGAAATGGCAAAAAATGCCACAGAGGCAGAGCAGGAGGGAATGAAAATAGTGAGAAACAGCAGAGGGAACCCCTAGGTCAGAGAAGGGAGGGGGAAGAGGAAGAGGAAGGGAAGAAGAAGGGGAAATGAAAGTATGAGAGGGTGAAGGGGGAGGTGTAAATGGAGGAGGAGGAGGAAGAAGAAGACATGAGGATGTGCTCCAGGTGCCAGAGCAGGTATTCACTGCAGCCTGTGGAGAGCCAGTGCTGAAGCAGAGCAAAAACGTAAGAGGAAAAGAGATGCAGAGAGATGTTGCTAGGTACTGACCATCCGCCCTGCCTCCACCCTGTGCTCAGGGTGGGCAGAGGAGTCAGAATTGAAGGAGAGAAATTGAGCCTGGGAGAGGGAGGTGGAAAGGTGTTTCAATATTTGGTTCTCACTACCCAAACCTAATTTAATTGACCGTAAGTTAAATTATTTTTCCAAAAGTCATGCCTGCTTTGGTGGTAATTGGTAAGCAATCCTACTGTCTCTAATTTTGACTAACGACATTTCTCATCCTGTTTTGTCCCCCAGAGAGAATGAGTGGCTGGGTGGGCACCTTCATCTTCCCCTTAGCCTGGGCTAAAGGTGTGCTGGCCTTTCAGCCTGATCTCGCGCTGTGGTTGCTGCTCTTGTGGATGTGGCACTGTCAAACATCTCAAGTCTCTCATGATGGAAATCTCTTGAGGAATATATCCAAGAGCCTTTGTTGAACTTACCTGTATGGGGAATTTTACATGTGGCAAGATGGATTATCTGTATCTAGATCCTGGCTTATACAGAGGGTATTAGGGATGGATAGTGTGATGGGTAGTATGCGGTCTGTCCATACTTGTGCTTAATGTGGACCAGGTTCTTCTGGCTTGTTTGCATTAGTAAGCATCTCATTGATCATAGTAAGTACCATTTTTCTCTCTTTCCTTCAAGCTCAGCCAGGCTTGCACTGAAAAACAAACAAAAAAACAAACAAACAAAAAACACTAAAGGATCTCTTGGTCCTTCCATACATTCTTTAGGGATTACATTTTTGTCTTTCTTTGGTCTAGAAAAATATTTATCTGTGTGTCTTGCAGACTTGGGCTGAGGCATGACTACAACTAATAAGACGCTACAAAAAATGCATCAAATATCCACAAGTAACTCTAATTAGACATGGTGTCCTTCTAATAAAACCTTAATACAGGTTCTACTTTCTGAAATAAACTTCTTAAAGAAATTTGGGGAAGACCTTTTTGTCAGGGCTGACACTTTTTCCTGAGATGAATCCTGCTTTCAAAGCAATATATAAGTTGCCATAAATATGGAAAGGCTGGCATGTTTTATATTTGCTTGCAATAATACAATATTATTATTTTTGAATCATTTTTTGGATGTCTCTGAATATGAAGGGTGTTTCATCAGCCCAGCTACTATCCTTTTTTTTTTTTTTCTTTTTTCTTTTTTCCTTTTTTAACATCCCTCCCTAACAGTTGAACCTTTTCTTACTGAAGTATATTGAACCAGGTACAGTGCAGTGACAGAAGATGCAATCGATTTCAGGATTGCAACTGGCCTAAAACACCTCTTGCCTGTCTGTTCTCTCTCTCTCTCTTTATAGAAAGTTTTATATTCAGTGGCCCGAATGAATTTCTTTTTTAGAGGCAATGTTAATATTACATTCCGTAGATAACTTTTCTCTGTGCATGCCAGTGTTTGTGCCTTCACATACTTGCTGAATTCAGAAGTCACCTCTCCTTGCTTATGATTCTTTTCAATCATACTTGGGAAGGGGATAGGAAAGATTTCCAGATTAAAATACAGTTATTACCTTTTGATGTAATGGCACAGATTAAAAGCACAAGTATAGCTGAGTTGCAATAGACACAACTGAAAAAACTTCATCACTCTTGTGCTGTCTTTAAGAGTAATGATTAATGTACCGCTGCAGGATGATATATATGCCCATAGATTACTGTTTGAATTACTGTGCCTGCTTTATGACTTATTGTTTGCCAGAGATCTCTGAACATTTTACTTAGATCAGAGAAGAATTAAAGCATGTTCTTTTTCTTCCCAGCAAGGCTTAAAAAATAAAAAAACAAAAGGAGTAGGATGGGGAGAGACAGATGACTCATTCTGGCCTCAAATTAAGCACCTTGAATCAAATCAATCACTTGTCATTGAAGCTTAAAAAGACTTGAACACACTGGAAAACAAATTTGAGGAGGATATACATGACAGAAAGTTCTTACATTTACTGGACATAGTGCTATGTCTAGACATAGCCCTATATGTTTCTGTATTTATTTTCATGGTTGCAGACATATCTTCTCATATAACAGAGGAGGGACACAATGAGAAAGAACAAAGTGTGTATGTTATATACATTTTTGGACACTAATGTTTTGTCCTTTGTTACCATTACAATGATGGGCAGAACTATAGAGCAGTCTGTGATGACTAGAACCTGCATGCTTGGAGGATGAAGCTCTCTCCTTTCCAGGACCTGCTGCAGAACAAACTGGCTGGGGCGACATGGCTCTTCTGAGGTAAAGCAAATTGTAAGAATTTTAAAACTTGGGACTTTGTAGTCTGCTTTGGTGAAACTGCCTAGTAATCCTGTCTTGCCAGTTATGGAAAGATTGAGAGATGAGGCATACTCTGCTTTGTTCTGTGGTGTTTTGCTCTGGGTGAGTTTTCTTCCTTTATTGTAGGACACAGAATAGATGAAAAGGATTGGCCTGTGAAATTGATAACTTTAAGAAAAAAAATTGGAAATCCTGTAAAACACAGGCTTGCAAATTATGTCTCTTCTTTTGATGGATGTTCTACTGGAAGTAGAAAACCACCACAGCAATAGATTGGGATAAATCACTGCAGCTGAACAGACTTTCAGTGGGCCAGGAGAGCTGGAACAGGTAGCTTCTGCTCCCACTGGCCATGTGAAGAGTATCCCCACCAAAGACAATTTACAAATAGTTTTGGAGCTGAACTGGAGAATACAGAGGGGACTTTTACACTTGAATGTTGCTTCCCATGGAGCAGAATATTTTCTAAATTTTACATTCTAATTAGTCATTTTCATTAAGATAATTAGAAGCAATTGTAATGAGCACTGCCCTTACAACAAATATGAAGAAAGAGTGAGAAAAAAATACAATATTTTTCAAAAAATTCTTCATGCTTTTTATTAGAGGGATATTGATTTTGTCGTGGATATTCATTTAAGACATAAATGACAGGATTTAAAACAAAAATAAGAAATTTTAGGAAGCATTTACGAGGGTATAATTTTGAATCTGTGGGCATAATTGTAAGATATATATCCTTCAAAATCAGGGAGCAAAATGTCCACTACATATTATTTCTGGCCAATGAAAACTAACTCATCTTGACTCTTGAATTCTGAGAAGTTAGAGGCCCTTCTGGACAACATTAATTAAAAAAAATAAATAATAATAATTCTAGAGGAATTGAATGATTCAATTCATTAGAACTGGTGTGGAAATCAAGCTTCACCATGGTGGTAAATTCTAGCATTTCAGAAATTGTTATCATTATCCATTTGGTCTAAAAGGCAAATGCAAATTAGGGAACAGGACAGAAATTTCAAAAAGATTGGAATAAACGTTTTCAATGACATGTCTTGTTTTATACATTTTTGGCTTTGTTAAGTCACTTTAATATGAAACATTGGTGATACGGTTTAATAAGAAATTAAACCAGAACTCTGGAATAAAACAGGAAATGCAAATTTCATGAGAAGAAAACAGCAGTATGCTATGTTTTGAATTAATTTAACATTTTCTTTTGATCGTGATGACATCAACATATTTCAATGACAAAGTAACAGCTACATAGTATACTGCTTTCTGTTGGCAAAACATCATTTTGAAAATTTTCCTGTGAATTTAACCTTTTATTTTTTTCCTGACCAAGTAGGTAACCAGCTAACAGATGCAGTGTTTTGTCTACTTGTTCAGAGTTGCTCAGCAACTGTTACCTGTTGTTCACGTGTCAGCCTTTTCTCAGGTCATTTGTCAGACATTTGTGTGTGGTTTGATTAGTTGTGGTATAGATACAGTACTCTGTGACAGCAACCATCAAGAAGTAACCAAGAACAACCCAAGAAGAGTTTTCCCAGTTGACTATTTAATGGATTAAAAACCTTTGCAAGGCTGTAATGGCAGAAAATAAAGCTGTCCAGACTGAATTTCTCAGCTTTTCTTTGGGATTTAACATTTGCTGTCACTCTTCCCAGGCTTTGCTATCAGGCACCACATTATAAAAAGGACTTAAAACTATTATAACTGATCTTTTAATAAATACATGATAGATGGAAATGTATATTGTCATGCAACAGGATTTGCCTTGTGCACTGGAGGTAAAGTTACCCATTCTCAACATTATGTTTAATTAGATCCCTCAATGTCAGGGTATGGTATCCTTTGTATGACTCTTGTGATAACAATGCTGAGCATCTGCAAAGAGACAATGTATTTCTGGTAAA
The DNA here is from genome assembly GCF_040182565.1 of Anser cygnoides. Lineage (NCBI taxonomy): Eukaryota > Metazoa > Chordata > Aves > Anseriformes > Anatidae > Anser > Anser cygnoides. The sequence continues at coordinate 13,656,722 of NC_089912.1, read as the reverse complement.
AACTGTATGCTTACATTGAAACCTTACTGAATAGGATTTTTCACAGAGCAGAAGCAGTAATTTTTATTTCCCATCCCAGGTACTTTTTCTAACTTGAATTTGAAAACTACGTGTGAGATCAGTGAAGAATATTATGAACGTGTGAATTTTTTTTTCAGCTTTATTTATTTATTTTTTTGCTTAAAACTTTACTTTTGATGTCATTTAACTTTCCTTCATTGGTTCACTTAATTGATTAGTTTCCAGTGTGACTGACAAAGAATAAAGAAGAAAATATACTGAAACCTTTTCCTTTTGCTTTCCCTTTTCTACTAGACCCTCGTTTTCAGCTTTCCCTAAAATGTTGGAGTAGCTGTTCACACATGAGGGCAGAAACATGCATATGTGTGTGAACACACAGACACACACACACTGGGAGTGGAAAAATGGCCTGAGCTTGCTAATGTAGATGTGTAGGTCATGGGATATGCAGATCACAGAAGAAAGCCATTCTGTTTAGCTTTAATTCCATCAGGATCATTTACCTTTTGAAGGATAGGAAAGAATGCACTGAAGATCAAAATCATCAAACTTATTTGGCCTCATCCAAGATTTATGGCAGCTGCTTTCAAGGGCAACTAAAACCAGCCACAGAATTCATATCCATATCACTTTCTTTATTCTCTTTCAATATTTTATAAATGTTATAGACAAAGTTAAGCTTTGGAGACATTAAAATTAAAGATTCTTTTCCCTTCTGGTCTCCCTGAAACTCCCTGAAACTCCCTGAGATCTTCTGTTGATAATCACTGTTTAGTAACTTCCATGAACATCATCCCTCTATACTTCCTTTTTTTTTTATTGTCTGTAGTCTTGAAGTTTTATGTATAGTTTCTTATCTGTTTTTTAAACATGATTATGGTGTTTGCATTTTTTCATTGTTTCATACTGGAAAACTTTATGTTTTGGAATAAATTGTTAATCATATTGTATCCATCCTATTGGCTTTTGACTCTGATTTATTTTTTAAACAAACATTTCAGTCAGATAAGTTAGAATATAAAGAGGTGCGTTGTAGTCATGCTGACTACACTGACATGCAGCACTGAAATTCTCTAATTCTCCCTCGTATGCATAAGAAAATGTTTTTTTTCTGTCATCTTTCTGTAAGTAAATAAGGTTCTTCGCTTTCTTTCAGTTTCTTTGATTAAATTTGATAGGAAGATTAATGGAATCATAGAATCTTAAAATGGTTTGGGTTGGATGGGACCATTAAGGATCATCTAGTTCCAACCCTCCTGCCATGGGCAGGAACACCTCCCACCAAATCAGGTTGCACAAAGCCCCACCCAGCCTGGCCTTGAACGCTTCCAGGGATGGGGCATCCACAACTTCTCTGGGCAACCTGTTACAGTGTCTTACCACCCTCATCGGGAAGCATTTCTTACTCATATCTAACCTAAACCTACCCTATTTCATTTTAAAGCCATTGCTCCTATGCATGCTCTTGTAAAAAGTCCCTCTCCAGCTATTCTGTGGGCACCCTTTAGGTACTGAAAGGCTTCTTGAGGTCTCCCTGGAGCCTTCTCTTCTCCAGGCTGAACAACCCCAGCTCCCTCAGTCTGTCTTCACAGGAGAGGTGCTCCAGTGTCCTGATCATCTTTGTTACTGGTCTCCACTTGGACACTGAGCCACTGACTGCAACTCTTCGAGTGTGACCATCCCACCAATTCCTTACCCAACCAACTTACCAACTTACCACTTACCAAGTGGTCCATCAGTCAAATCCATGTATCTCCAATTTAGGGACAAGGATGCCATGTGGGACAGTATCAAACACTTCGCACAAGTCCAGGTAGATGATGTCAGTTGCTCTTCCTTTATCCACGAACACTAAGACCCTGTTGTAGAAGGCCATCAGATTTGTCAGGCACGAGTTGCCCACAGAGAAGCCATGCTGGCTGTCACCAATCATCTCCTAACTTTCCATGTGCCTTAGCATAGTTTCCAGGAAGATCTGCTCCATGATCTTGCTGGGCACAGAGTTGAGTCTGGCCTACAGTTCCCGGGGTCTTCCTTTTTTCCCTTTTTAAAAATGGGCATATTTTTCCCCTTTTCCAGTCAGTGGGAGCTTCCCTGAACTGCCACAACTTTTCAAATATTATGCATAGTGTCTTGGCAACATCATCCACCAGTTCCCTCAGGACACAAGGATGTACCTCATCAGGTCCCATTGACTTGAGTATGCAAGACTTTCAGGTTAGAAAGACACGGAAAACGTTTTCTCAGATTCTGTTCTACTCTCCTCCTTCACAGATTATTCCATGTGTTTTGGAAATTCATACCAGTTGATAAGTTATCACAAATACATTGTCCAGTCTCAAAGTGCAGATTTTATTGTTCCAGACAAGTTTTTTTACCAAGCCGTTCATAGCATTGGAGAATAACCAGAGGAAATGAAGAAATAAATGGGGAGATGAATAGGTAACAATACGAGGAGAATACATAGTCTGAGTAGAATAGAAAAAAAGAGGTGGGTAAAACAGGAAAAGAACAATAGAAGTTGGGGAGAAAATGTTAATGTATTAATTCTACCAGAAGCAGAATTTCAACAGAACCATTAAAAATAGGGTAGAAAGGAGCCCATTTGCCTCTCAGCCTTGCCTGATTTAGATAAGAAATAGCCATCTGACAAAACATATTTACATTTTTGTTTCCTTTACTAAGATATGTTAATAGAAACCTTGTTTTGTGTTTGTTGAAAAGTGAAATCTTCTTCTGATAGTAGCTGTAAAATCAAATATTAAAGGATGAAATATATTTTAAAATATATAAACTAAAAAAGTCGACAAAGTACAGAAGATAAAGTCACTGTCTCCTGTTCAAATTGCTCCTCTTTTGAGTCTGTTGCTTCTCATGGGCCTTACTCTGAAGAAAGAGATGAGATAGCTAGACTTCATTTTTGACCCCTCATTCAGTAGTGTTGGAAGGAGAAGACCTTCTTTTAAAGCTCTGGAAAGTGATCTGAAAACTTATCTGTATCCTACTGACTGTCTGCTATGCAAGAAAAATTGCTTAATGCAAAAGACAATCAGTGCAGTTAAGATCCTCTGAACATGATAAAATTTTTCTTAATTCTTCTTACTATATTGGCTTCTTTAGGCAACAGCTGGGTTATTCTACTCTGCAGTTTAGCAAGATGGATGAAGGGCAGGATAAATTCCTTTCAGCTTTCCTAAGTAACAAGTAAATTAAAAGTTCTTTTAATCTTTTGATACTTAATCTGACACAACCAGAATATCCAGGACATTTTTTTTTCTTTTTACCCCAGAGATTGCTGAACTTCTGCATTACAACATTTTTCCCTGTTATTCAAATTTCTGTAGATAAACTTGTAGTTACTAATTTGTAAAATCCTATTGCAACATTGTCTGGGATGCTGTATAAAATGGACAAATGCTGCTTTTTTATAAAATGAGCTGAATGAGCAGAATGATCAACAGAAGAATGTGTGGAAAAGAGTGACCTGGTAGAAATGAAATGACTAAGAAAAGTGGATTTCATATAAAAGTCCCTACAACGAGGCTACGACACAACCATAGAGGTTGTACTGGGGAATTCCTCTCTAGGGGCATTCCATGGAGGGAGGTGGGACATATCTCTCCATCACCTTGTCAGATGTGAAATACTCAACACAGTGCAGTCACTGATTCCTTGGTTTCAATGGGTCATAATCCAAGATTTCATTGCAAGGCTTTTTCACATCACTTGAGATGACAAATGCAGGGAGAAAAAGAATTATTATCCATTCATAGAGATTTCCACTGAGGAAAAAGAGGTCAGGTTTATTGAACAAGAACAAAATAATCAATACAGGTCATCTACTTTGTTTTATTAACCAGTCTTGCATCGCCCATCCTTTCAACAGCATAGCAGATAAGAGAAAATGGGAAGAAAACTATGAGAAAGTACAACTTGTTGTTTGTAACATTCAGAGATTCCATCAACAAATAATCAGAAATTTGGGCATAATTTTATGTTCAGTTGACATCATAAACATCCCTCCCCTCCCCCCCATAGTTCCTTGCTATTTTCAACCAGTGGTATCTGCAAGTTCCATTTTTGTTCATCTGCAACTCAGCTCATTGATTTGTAGTACGTCATTGAAAATATGAATAGTAGTAAAAGAAGTCTGGGAAGCATATTCTGTGAATGATGACTATATCTCACTTCTTCAGGAATGGATTATGTCTTTTGACTTTGATAAACTCAAAAGAAAAAGGGATAAACAGTTTGATATCACACAAAAAAAAAACAAATTCTGGATGAACACAGAAAACATTAATCTCTTGTTATCACATGAACACTCAACAGATCTGGATTTAGAATCTATGATGCCAGTCAATAAAATTTATCATTTTTGATAGGAAGCCATTACTTCAGTACAGTCTCACTTTTAATATGCATACACTTTCCAACTGAACAGAATCCCATTATAGGTCTCCCCTTGTCTCTTTAGAAATGTACTTCACTATCTGAAGTACACAGTTTCCTTTAGTCTAGGGAAAAGATTTTTATGCAGATATGGATAGTAAGGACAAAAAGTTTATTTCATAAGAGTTTTTCTCCTGGCTCTTTCAGAACTGTTCATGTTCTCTAAAAGTCTTCTCAGGCCCTTTAGGAAAATATCTCTAGTATGTTTGTTATATTTTGTTGATCACATTAGGTGCTCAGATACCATTATGAGAAGTGCAGTGTAAGATAGGTGGACAACATAATGAATGAGATAGCATGATGGCAGCATCTGCTATATTTTAGAGTCTGTCAGCGTTCCCACAGGCGCTCTGTGGTGTATTCACTGACAAGCTGATGTCTTGCTGAAAAAAACACCTCTTCAGGGCATCGAAGTCGCCCTAGAATACGCAATGAGTACAGTGCACAGCCTAAGAAATGAAGACAAAATGTTTGCTCAGCAGCACCCTTGTAGTGTAAGCCATCAGAGCTCACAGTGGAATTCAATTTGTGGAGACAGGATCTGTGATTGTACTTCCGATAATGTAAAAGTGATAATATTGCCTAAGTAAATATTTGAAGGGCATATTTCTCTGCCATAAATATCTGAAGGACAGATTTCTTTGCTATAAGTATACAATTAGAATGATTTTTGATTCCTGTCTATAGTATCCAAAGGAAGCACGAGGTGGTCATTGTATAAAATACCTTAAAATAACCTCTATAATGATTTTATATAAATACATTACTTTCCCTCCCAATGTAAATGTGAAAACAAATGGAGCCAGGGTTAGTTAACACTGGTAACAGAGTCTGAAGTGAAGTCAGGATCTCCCGTGGGCCAGTCCAGCACCCTAACTACAAGGCTCAGCAGAGCAGACCTTGAGTTAGAATTTCTATTTCTTCTTCCCAGTTCTCATCTCCTTCATAGCCTTACTCTTGTTAAGACCACAGTGATTTGGCAGCAATGTGTCAGCAAAGTGAAAAGTTTTCTTCTTTTGTTATTTTTTTTTCTTTTTTAGCTAAAACCTCTTTTTTTTTTTTTTTTTTTTTTTTTTTTTTTTTTTTTACATGAATGAAAATAAACTGGCAGCCCTATTTGCTTTTTGTCTTTGATTGTGTTCAGCAGTGGCACTCTGACTTTTGGAGAATTAAAATACCTGCTTCCCAAACCAAACCAATAACTGTATCTTTCGAACATGATCTCCCTGGACTCACTGTAATGTATTTTATGACTTTCTTTCCTCCCTTCCTCCCTTCCTCCCTCCCCTCTTCCCCCTTCCCTTCCCTTCCCTTCCCTTCCCTTCCCTTCCCTTCCCTTCCCTTCCCTTCCCTTCCCTTCCCTTCCCTTCCCTTCCCTTCCCTTCCCTTCCCTTCCCTTCCCTTCCCTTCCCTTCCCTTCCCTTCCCTTCCCTTCCCTTCCCTTCCCTTCCCTTCCCTTCCCTTCCCTTCCCTTCCCTTCCCTTCCCTTCCCTTCCCTTCCCTTCCCTTCCCTTCCCTTCCCTTCCCTTCCCTTCCCTTCCCTTCCCTTCCCTTCCCTCCCCCCCTTCCCCTTCCCCTTCCCCTTCCCCTTCCCCTTCCCCTTCCCCTTCCCCTTCCCCTTCCCCTTCCCCTTCCCCTTCCCCTTCCCCTTCCCCTTCCCCTTCCCCTTCCCCTTCCCCTTCCCCTTCCCCTTCCCCTTCCCCTTCCCCTTCCCCTTCCCCCTCCCCTTCCCCTTCCCCTTCCCCTTCCCCTTCCCCTTCCCCTTCCCCTTCCCCTTCCCCTTCCCCTTCCCCTTCCCCTTCCTCTTCCCTTCTTTTCTTTCTTCCTTTCTTTTAAATGACCATTGCAAACTGCCACTGTTTAAATAACGTGGTTTGGAGGCACTGAAGGGCACACAGATAATGAGCTGCACAGAATAATACCCTGGGCAAAATAGTGTTGAGGAAAGAAAAAAGAAAAAATTGAAAAAAGAACACACAAATACTTTTTCTACTGTTTTCTGTCATTCAGCTGTGACATTCAACATTCTACGGTTTTGGACATTTCTTTGACTAGTAATCAAATTTCTCTTTGGGGGCTTAAAAATTCAGCTGGGAATTTTCTCCAAGAGTGGCTAATTCTATTCTCCAGGTGTTTGAATTAAGAATTTTATCAGAAAAACATGCAGCTTCTTTTTCTCTTTAGACACAGTGAATCAAAGAGAAAGTTGTACTAATTTTGTTCACAGAGATGGATGAGATCACAACTTTGTGTTTTGCTGTGCCTATGAATTTCTTTTGGGTGAAGGTAGCCTTTTTTTTTTTTTTTATGTTAAGCTGAGCAAGCAGTTCAGGCAAAATTAACCCCCGTATAAACAATAGATTTAAACACCTCTGCATTGGCCTTGAACTCCATTAGTGTTTTTCTGTCATTGTTTCAGCAATATTTCTCAAGTTTTTCTTCTTTCTTTCTCTAGAATTCATATGAAACAGCTAACCACAGCTGTTTCAGATGAGCATAAATACTGTGCAGCTTGGTGGAAGCAGCAACTGAGCTCAGTTCAGGAAGTTTAAATGCCATTTAGTTTTGAAAAAAGTTGGTAGGTGAGGGTGGAGGAACCTGGAAAGGTTGGGCTGCAAAATAAAATTTAAAAAAAAAAGGCTGAATTTTATGTAATTTTTTTTCCCAATAATTTTCTTAAAATCAAAATATCATCTGGACCATGTTTTCTTATTTTTTTTTACTGTTTCTGATGTATTTTGAGCATCATTAAAATATATGTGTTAGTCTTTGAATCAAAGCTGGCGAGTACACATATGTATGGCAGTCAGACTGTGTTCTACCCCAGAGTAATTTGAGCAATGTACTTCAAAATCACTTAACTTCACAACATTCATACCCGAGACAAAATAACTGCTAACTCCATTTTACATGTTGGAGAGCTCAGGCACAAGTTAAATCTTGCTTCATTCCCACAGTGAGAATTTACTCAAGAACCTACTCTTGCTTTCCTAACTCCCGGCCCTAAGCTCTGCTGCTGTCATCCTCCTCCCTTGTGTCTGGTGAGCACACGGATGTCAATGACTGTTTTTCCTTCCCTTGCTTTCCTTCTTAATCTTTTCAAAGTGCTCAGACACATCCATCCATGGGCCAGAGACTTCGGTGGGGAACAAACACATCTTACAAAACTGCACGTTGTCCCCAGACCAACATATTACTTAAGCAGGCACTTAATCAAGTTCTTGGACATCCTTTGGGAATTTAGGGCATCAATAGCTAAGCACACAAAATTCCTACATGTGCAGTTAAGTACCACTTTTCTCTGCCAATGAGCAATTTCTGTCTGTAGATGCTAATTTGAGGCTGATGAAGACAACTAAACATGAGCATCTAGAGGCCAGGCTGAAGTCTCGTTTATAAATTAGCTTGCAAGGTAATAAAAAAGATGCAGTTTGTGAGATTATAGCTTTAAATACTCTTTTTATTGCAGATTTTTTCTAACATTATAATTGTTTTGGGAGATTCTAAGCATTGTATAATGACAAGAGTTTTAACTAGACGAAGGAGCATAAAATCACAAAAGAAAGAAAAAGAGGAAAAGAGCTATAATTCTGCCTTTTTTGTACATGTAGATCAGTGGTATGCGAAGACTGTAACTAATCCAAAGGAACAAGGAAACTGCTGAAACATCTAGCATTGAAACCACATTTTGAGTTCCAGTGCAATGCTTTAGCCATATTTCTTCTCAGATGACATGAATGCAGAGAGAGAATAATTTAGTAATGGGAAATATGAGTTACTGAAAAAGGAGCATAGTACAGATAATTTTGGAAAGGGGTGTGAGTGCACATGTGCATAAAGTGTACATATGAGTACAGAGTATTAATATAGGTGAAATAAAACAAAATTGCTTCATTCTAAATCTTGTATGTATTGCAAAGCTTCTTACAAGGCTTACAAGGTCTCTACAATCCTGTAATATAATCTGAAATGTCAGTACATTCTCATAAGAAGATTTAGCTACTATATCTGATTTGCAGATCCTATAAAAGAAAAGCCTTGCACAGTGTGTTCAGCTAATACAAGTGCTGTTTGGTTATTAAAAGGAAACTTCTCAAAACTGTTAATGGAAGGGCATGAGAATGAAAGCTAGCAGATTGCTTAAATTAAGTGTTTTAATAAAAAATGGAATTTAAACATAGTTTGTAATTGAGTCTGGGAACAAGTGGGTGGCCAATGTGAAGATGGGCATGTCTGAGATGGGAAATGTCTGAGCATTTTATGAGCAAGAAGATCAGATACCAGCTATAACAGCATAAATAGATATCGTATCTCATCAGAGCTGTCCCAAAGAACACCTGGAGTTCCATAATGACAGCCTGAACAGCTTTGATGAAGTGCATTTTTATATGCAGAGATTTCAACAACTTTACAGAATAACAGCTGCTGAATTTTAGATCTACTTCCTACCTGTCTGTGCATTTGTGTAAAGTTCAAGACTGGCAGGATTGCTGGGAAACATGAGAAAATGCTACAAGTGGCAATTTCACTGGCTTCTGGGCATATGGGATCAAATCATTCACATCAATGCCTGTGCAAGTAGATCAAAGCTATTAGTGAGTTGTATGTGATCACTGTATTGCTGCAAATAGATATCCCAGCAAAATCTCTGTTGCCTCTGGTCTCATTATAGAAGAACACTCTTCAGATATGGGTTACATGTGTCGTATGGTTCCCTTTCCTAAAACCTGAACATCCTATAGTCTTTTCTAGTGTGTTGGGTAAGAATTTCCTTCATGGTAAGGAAATGTTTGTTTACTTTTACATACTATTGAATTGAAAAATGTATGATGACCTAGCTTTCACTGATGTGCCCCTTTGCGTTCCTCCATCATGTCCCATGTGGCAAAGTGATATTTGAGAGACTTTCTTTGCAGTGAAAGGTGTGCTGCATGTCTCAAAATGCTCTGTCCCCTCACCTCTGCATAGGAAACTGAAATATGAGTTATATACAATTCTATATGGTTTCATTTCTTTCCATAATGACTTTTTGAAACAGTTAAATTAATAAGCACACATTTCCACCTTTTATTAGGAACTGGTATTAAATTATATTTGCTTGGCCTATCAATAGTCCTTACATTTATCCTTAATTTTACAAGTCTGGGCTGCAGGGAAAATTTCAATAACAAGGGCTTCTTTATTGTCTCAACTCTTTTCTCATCTCATATTAAAAGATACACTTTTGAAGAAAATGTAATTTTATAGGAGCAATTTATTTTACTGAAACTATGACCAAAGTGTTGATAGAAATTCTTCCAAAACCAGGCACAAACCCAGCAGGACACATATCTTGCTGAAATGTTTTTGCTGCATTTGTCAGATTATATGTAATGTTGACAGCTGTAACATTTTGGAAACAGCCAAGCTTTTGCTTTTCTTTAATAAAAATAAAGGCTCAGAACTCAAGCATTTTGTATTTCCTAAGTTGGAAATGGATAGATTTAATAGCTTTTGATCTTCTTCCTCATAAAAAATCCCTTGCTTTTAAATTATATGAATGTAGAATAATTTTTAAATGAAAGGGGCAGTACAGACAAATACTTTGGTGTAGCATACCAAACGGGGAAGTTTGTGTGGTATCAGTTACAACCCACCAGGGAATTCTGTAAACTCACCTGTAAGCAAGCAATGAAAGCTGTATGTTATTTTGTCTGAGCTTTATGAAATTAAGTCTCTCTTGTGTCTCACTGTATGGGACTATTGAAACTTTTTTTTTTTTTTTTAATCACTACCATGCCCTATATTTCCCATAGTGAACTGTTAAGTAAACAAACCCTGAAAAAATATTTTTCATTGATTCTACCATATTTTTCTGTATGTGTATTGTTCACAGGTAGCCATGATTTTATTTTATTTACTTATGGTTGCTGAAATAATTCCTGCAAATACATTGTCTTTTATAGCTTTTTCCTGGTAAGCCCAGAGGAAATACCTGATATTCCATATTTATGCTGATTTTTGTATCCATACTGCTGGTGTACATGCATACCCCAAAGACTGCCTCACAAATTAGTTTTCCTAGATACCCTTACACAAGACTCTGCTCTCAACTCAAATACATTCAATTCACTCAGGGCACCCGTGATTTAGGGAGCTGGTCAGATGCTTCCTTTTTGTGTTTGAGAGGGGACAAATACCACTGTTAAAATCAACTATTTACAAAATTTAACTGTTTACAAAGGATTTTTAACTTTCCCTCAGTGATTTTATTTTTTAACAATATTTCAACAAATAATCCAGACAGTAGATTTTTCCTGCTATGAAAGTCGATAAGGTGCAACAGAAAAATGTTTTGAGAGTTTGTTTAAAATATGACTGTGTTTTTATTGCTGTCATTTTTATTTATTTACTTGTTTTCCCCTGGGATAAGAAAAGTCTTTTTTGTCCTGGCTCTGTAAGTGTAAGGTACAGCAATACATTGGGCAATGTTACTATTAATGTGGGAGTTCATTTTTGCTCTTATGCATATTTTTGTGCATAGAAGGAAAATCTGAACTTTAGAAGAAAAGCATTATAATATTACGGTATCATTCACACTGAACTTGAGGAAGTAGTCATAATTTTTATACATACTGGAATGAAAAAGTGAGTGACATTTCAGTGGAGGAGTTAGAACAAGGTTTGATTTGATGTAGATGTCTGTCAGTGCTGACACAGAAATTTCCCCACGTCTATAGCCTGTATGGACAACAGGGCCTAGTATAAGGAGAGGAAAAAGCTGATCTACTAGGTGATTTAAATACTACAGCAGATGCGTTAATGCATTAATGCACATAAGCAATACTACTGAGTGTAGTGATATGCTAATTTACAGTTGCTGTACTTATTTGCCCTGACAATTTGGGTGACTATAACTGGTAAGAATTTACAGGCTGTTTGTATGTGTGGCACTGGTATGGTACAATTTTGTGGTTAAAAAAGAAAAAAGCCATGGAAATTAGATAGTGGAGAGCCCAATTCTTGATTTTGTAGCATAACTGTGAGAACTGTTTGTTCTGCAGATCCTTGCAGAAGTTGTGTCAGCCCTGAGGTAGCCAATTTTATCACATCTGCAGCTCAGCCAAGTTAATACAAAGTCCTGAATGTACAGGCAGGATTAACTCTAGAGTAAACTAATTAATCTGGCTCAGATTATTTCTTTTATTTAGATTCGTCTGGGGCCAAGTTGTAGTTTTACCACATAAATTTGGATTTGCTTTCATAGTGATTTTGAATGAGAAAAAAAATAGGAGTCTTTTTCTTTGTTTGTTTTTTTTGTAATGTGCAAACAATTTTCATTCTATGTGTACACACATACATGTAGATGCAAATATGCATACACATGCATGCACATCTATACCTCCTTCTTCCCTTTGGGGATGAGCTTTAGTTTTTTTTGATCTCCCCCTTATTCAAGATAAGCTTGACAAGAATGCACAAATGGGACCTTACTTTCCCCTAAAATGCACTTGGCAATCTTAACTTCAATTATCAGTTGTACGAGGTCACTTGTGGGTCACTGTGGCCAAATGCATTTTATAAACGACTGTATTGTATCTACACAGAGACCTATGCGTTTTACGGCAGCATCCTCTCTTCTTTCTGCAACATATTCACCCCAAATTTATAAAACCTTAATCAAAAAAGAATGGGGATTTGAATTTATTTATTATTTAGCTGAGGACATTTTTATGGGGTAATAAACTCCTTTTCAGCCAAAGGTATAGATGGACCCTGTTGATGACAAACACTAAAACAAGAAATACCTTACAACCATTAAACTAAAATAATTATGAACTGTAAATCAGTACCATAAAATTAAATGGGGACCATTCAATGGATGCAGGACAGAAAGGACAAAAAAATTGAAAGGGCAGAGCACAACATTTGAAAATATTAATAAAATCCCCATAAAGACAAAAAAGCTTGTTCCAACTGTAATTTTGTTGTCTTTGCCCCTTGCACTCTAGATACCTCTGTATGTGACCATCCCATTGCTCTAGATTGTGAAATTCCTCTATGTAGCTGCACATCATCCTCTTTAATATCTTTATCGATGATCTGGATGAGGGCGTCCAGTGCACCCTCAGTAAGTTTGCAGATGACACCAAGCTAAGTGCGTGCGTCGATCTGCTCGAGGGCAGGAAGGCTCTGCAGGAGGATCTGGATAGGCTGGACCGATGGGCTGAGGTCAACTGTATGAAGTTCAACAAGGCCAAGTGCCGGGTCCTGCACCTGGGGCGCAACAACCCCAAGCAGAGCTACAGGCTGGGAGATGAGTGGCTGGAAAGCTGCCTGGCCGAGAAGGACCTGGGAGTACTGGTTGATAGTCGGCTGAATATGAGCCAGCAGTGTGCCCAGGTGGCCAAGAAGGCCAACATCATCCTGGCTTGCATAAGAAGCAGTGTGGCCAGCAGGTCTAGGGAAGTGATTGTCCCCCTGTACTCGGCTCTGGTGAGGCCGCACCTCGAGTACTGTGTTCAGTTTTGGGCCCCTCGCTACAAGAAGGACGTCGAGGTGCTCGAGAGAGTCCAGAGAAGGGCGACCAAGCTGGTGAGTGGTCTGGAGAACAAGTCTTACGAGGAGTGGCTGAGGGAGCTGGGCTTGTTCAGCCTGGAGAAGAGGAGGCTCAGGGGCGACCTTATCGCTCTCTACAGGTACCTTAAAGGAGGCTGTAGCGAGGTGGGGGTTGGTCTATTCTCCCACGTGCCTGGTGACAGGACGAGGGGGAATGGGCGAAAGTTGTGACAGGGGAGGTTTAGGTTGGATGTTAGGAAGAACTTCTTTACCGAAAGGGTTATTAAGCATTAGAACGGGCTGCCCAGGGAGGTGGTGGAGTCACCATCCCTGGAGGTCTTTAAAAGACGTTTAGATGTAGAGCTTAGCGATATGGTTTAGTGGAGTACTTAGTGTTAGGTCGGAGGTTGGACTTGATGATCTTGAGGTCTCTTCCAACCTAGAAATCTGTGATACTGTGATCTGCAGCCAGATTGCTCTGTAGGTCCATTATATCTTGCTATGAATACCAAAAATTCTTACTCAAAACCTGTCCAGATGAGTGGAAATATTGTCTTCAACCCCAGTAAGCTTTATTTAAAAGCATTCTAAAACAAAAAAAGAAAGGCAGAAAGACCGAGTAGCAATAACATCGCTGCTGAAACATGAACTCTGGTCAGCCTAGCATGTAGTTGGATATAGTTTATGAAAGGTGGTACTGTACCTCCTTCTTGTTTTTCCTTAAAAAGACGTGGATTAAGCTTCAGACTTTTCCTGATTTCTAGGTTTTATCTGCAAAAATGTTCAGGATCAAATAACATAAACTTACCTTTGCTTGCTCACCAAAATCATGTATTTGTGAACTCATTTTAAATTTATCTGTGAATTTATCAGTGAATTTATTTGCTACTGCTAAGGTGCTTTTAATTTACTCAAACTATTCATAAGCCTCTGTTTAACCTCCTGGTATATTTGAATTATTCTGTATTTTAATGATAATTTTGACAGATTTTGTGCAACTTGTGTATCTCTGAACAGAAAATAGTGCTCCTGCCCTATACTACAATGAAAATTTGCCTCCATTTTATAGCCATATACCTGAAGTTACAGGGCAAGTTTCTTCAGATTTCTGGCTGTCATTAAAATATTGTCCCCTCCAGAGGTTGACTCAGAGCCTAATTTAGAGCACTTGCATCCCCCTTGTTTGCTCTGCTGGGAGCTGCAGGGATGACCTGCCGTTAGATCATGTGGGCACCTCTGCAATGAACTTTCTCTTTTATTTGGTTATCCTCTGCATCTTGCTACGTGCCTTGGCTCAGGCAGGCTCCTTCTGAGAGTGGGAACTGTTCCTGCAGAGCACACTCAGGAGAAGATCTGTTGCCACCAGAGGCTGGGCAAGTGGATTTCCAGGCAGAAGGTAGAAGCCCATTGGTTGTGCATGTTGGTTTTCATGGTTTCCCTTAGAATAAGACCAGGCTTTTTTGAGCAATAAAGCCTTTTGGCCTTTAGAGACACTTCTGAGCCCTGTGTAGGGATAAATGCAGGATTATAATTTTCCTTTCTTGAAAAGAGGAAAGAGGGAAAGCTTACAGTTCCCTTGGGTTCAGCTGCATGCTGCCCTTGCAAGAGAAATGAGCACCAAGTTTACTTCTGTTATGTCAGGATATAGGCTATGAATGATGCAGAGATCACTGTGAAGAGAGAAAGCATTGACACCTTTTCAGGGGCTTTTCCTTGTTATTAGCTTCCCACGTCCCAGCAAAGACACCAACAGCAGAAGGCTGTGAGCAGTGCTGTGCAGCTGAGATGGATGGTTCTTCTATGACGAGCCTCAAGCCACATGGTGCCAGAAGTAGCTCTGTGATGACTGCATGTGAACGGAGCATAGTGTAAGGGATACCATGATGCCAAGTTCAGATAGAAGTTAGTAGCCTAGCTGTGGGGTAGGAAAAATCCACTCATCTCAAAGTCTGGGCTGCTGCTGCTTGTCTGCTGCCCGTAGCTGAGATAAGTAAAGACAAGGCAGGAGTCTCCAAACATACAGGTAGGTACCCATTCAAGGTTGAACCTTGTTTCCTGCTTGCCTTCGGTTGTGGTACATGAGTTTGTGGCAAGTTGTGAAACTGGAGCTCTGGATTGTTTGAAGAAACAAAATTTGCCATAGTTACAGTCTCAGCATGTCACTTAAGAGAAGAGGGTGCAGGTACAGTGTGGAATAAAAATCAAAATGAGAACAAGTTAAACCATAATCATTGAAGCAGAAAGAGGGAGGAATCCAGGAAAAGGTTTAAAACTCTCCAAATAAAAAATGAATTTTTATTAAGTTAGGCAGTTGATTGTTGTTTAAGCACCAGTTGCTGAAAGGCTTAACAATTAAGCAACAAGTTTGTATCTACTGCATTCAAAACAGTGTTCATCCAGCTGTACCTTGTAACACTGTAATTCAGTTGGGATGTCTTAGTGACATGAGGTACAGGCACACAGCCCGCGTAATTAGATAATATCACCAATACCCAAGGGTGGACTGAAAGGGAACGTTGTTCCTGACAAACTGAACCTCTTCATTTATCTGCAAGCTTGCTGCCCAGTCTCCAGCAATGGATGACACCTGAGGCTTAAACAGCTTTAAAGCCATCTGCAGGATGAACCTCACCTGTTCTACTGAGTATCCAGTGATTTTTTTTCCTCCTTTTTTTAACATTAAGAATTGTGCCTATTCCTAGCAATCCTGATGGGATGCAGCACAGGAATTTCTAAGGTATTATGTCTGTATAAACAGCTTGGTACAAGCATCACCAAATAAGAATAAGGGCAGCAAGCATGACAGTATTGGTTAAAGATAATGCACAACACTCAGGAAGGCAGGGAAGGATGCTCAAGTAAGGGTAAGAATAGGGATGCTACCCTTTTGAAACTGTAAATGCTTTTTAGCAGTGCTGATGGCACAGTCCTGCGAGAAAGCACCACTGTGGTTTCAGCGGGTTCCTGCAGTTTTGTGACTGTCTGCTGTCCCCTGGTAGTCTCAGATACTGTGTAGAGGTATCAGCCTGTTTTGATGAAGGGTGTGTGGCACCTTTGCAGCTTCTGGATTTTCTTTTTCAGCCTGTACCAAGATGTGCTTGAAGCTGAGTAGTGTTATCTGTTCTTGTCTGAATACTGTGCTCCTGAAAGATTCCAGAACATTTTTTATTATCATGATGTTTAATACTTTCCTCTATACAGTAAAACCACAAAATGGTATGAAACTCTACTCCTGTTAATCACTTTTCTCTATTATCTATAAACCATACTCCTTCCTCATTGTCTGCTTTTCCAGTTGTCGTGGTTTAGCCCCAGCAGGCAGCTCAGCACCACACAGCCTCTCGCTCACTCCCCACTCTGGGATGGAGGAAAGATGGAGAAAAGTGTGAGAACCTGTGGGTTGGGATAAAGACAGTTCAACAGGTAAAGCAGAAGCTGTGCGCGCAAGCAAAGCAAACCAAGAAATCCATTCACTGCTTCCCGCTGGCAGGCAGGTGTCAGCCACTCCCAGGAGATCAGGGCCCATCCCATGTAACCGTTTCATAGAACCATAGAATCACCTGGGTTGGAAAAGCCCCTTAAGACCATCAAGTCCAATCATCAACATAACACTGCCAAGTCCACCACTAAACCATGTCCCTAAGCACCACAACCACACAACTCTTGAATACCACCAGGGATGAGGACTCCACCACTTCCCTAGTCATCCAATTCCAGCACCTAACCATGCTTTCCATGAAGAAATTCTTCCTGATGTCCAATCTAAACCTCCCCTGGTGTAACTTGAGGCCACTAGCACCACTATTCTTAACAAAAACCCCAAACACAGCATCATACAAGACTCTAAGAAGAAAATTAATATTATCCAAGCCAAAATCAGGACATGCTAATCTAATTTTATTTCATTTGGGTTCCTTCTTCTTCCAGTATTCTCTGTAATTTTTTTTTCAAGTGAAGGTCTTGGAAATGCAGAGCATCAGGAAAACCTCGTGCAAAACAGGTTGGTGGAAATTTTGATAACGACCTCAAGGAATCTTAGGTGGCTAAATGCTCTACAAGTGCACCTTTAAATCACTATTTCAGTAACAGTATTATTTTCTTTGGAAGAACACATATAAATAGAAGTTTCAGGCTGTAAAATTCTCAGGGAGCTGAGAATTAGCTCTAGAGACTGAAAGTCAATAAGTTTGACTTCTCTGGTTTTCTGAATCGTGAGCAGTATCTGTTGCCCCTTCAGATTTTTCTGTTGTTGTTCCCATACAGGATCCCAAATCAAATCCTCTGTGGAGGCACATTTACAGTAGAATCTATAGTGTATCCATGGTGTGCAGTGTGCATACTTTCTACTGTGTCTTTCTCTCAGTGTGTGTAAGCATAGTCTTAAAATTACAATATATACTCAGCAATGCTGATAGTTCAGTTCTGCAGATGAGGGTGATTGTGATTTCAGGGGATATTTGGAAACGAGATACTCTGGCTTATATTTTTTCTTGTGATTTGTGAAAATATGATCCTTGTAAAACAACTGTGGATTCAAGGGAACAAGATCTCAGCTTCCTCATCTGAAATGCTTTACTTGCTAATTGAAGTGGAAATTAATTACTTTCCCTTATGCTAAAGTTTCTTCTCTTGTAGGGTGGGAGGTGGAGGAGCACATTGTAGTTGAGCAAAAACAAAAACAAATTAGATACCTGTGTGGTGTTAGAAGTAATTTCTTCACATATTAGTTTACCCCCCCCCCCCCAAAAAAAATTATATATATATATATATATAAAAGAAAACCAAATCATTAATCCTAGCCTAATTTTCTGTTAATATTTGCCAGGAATGTCTGATAGAAATCTTGATTTTATTTCAGCAAGAAAAATGTGGTTTTGGAAGGAAAGTTTCATGTTGTCAAGTCTTGAATTTTTTTGGACAGCCAGGACAAAACAAAAAGGAAAGAAACAAAACAAAACAAAAGGAAAACCATTCTGTGCAGTATCTCTTTTGAATCATAAAGAACAAGCAAAGAAAAGAAAACCACAGCTTCAGTTTTACAACACATAAGCAGGTTGTGATGTCTAATCTATACTATATGTGCTTTGTGGAAAAAGCATATGGGCATTTTGGATAAAACAGGGACCTTTGTCTTCAGCCTAAAGAAAAAGATGCCTGTATTATCTTTTCAAATGACCCATCTTTCTTATGTGAAGCATTTCTTTTCTTCATCAACATAACATGGCAAGTTCCCAGTGAAGCAATCATACTGAAAAAAAAAAAAAAAAGAGGTCAGTGGAAATGATACCAATCATGGCAAGATAGTACTCTCTATTAAGGGAGAAAAATGACTGGAAAGCATACTGTATGTTAATTTTTGGTGTCAGAAACCTATGTTATAATCCTATTTAAGTACATATATTGTGCATCTGTGATGAAAAAATTTATTAAGGAAATGCTAAGTTGCCTAGTTTTTGCATTTAGAAGTTCAGAAATGAGGAAGACTTATTATACAACCTTCATTCTTTCCTTCAATACTTGCTCACTGTGGTACATCTTCCATCTCAGGTTTACGTAATATTTCTTAGAAATATTAGTAAGCCCTCCATTTTTCTAAAACTACAGGTACACCTTGTATTTGTAATTGTTGGTAATTAATTTTTTTGGTCCAGGGTTTTTATCAGATTCTTCAGTCTAATATACCTTTATTTCTGCATTGTCTTTTGTGTCTGTTGTGGCTGATTTTAGAAGGGAGGGCTGGTATATTCTTCACCCTTCTTGTGGGCTGTTATAATTTGCTACAAACTAATAAAAACGTTGTTGTAGCTACAACATCATTTACTACTAAATGCTAAGAACATACAGGCTCTGAAATGCAAATCTATCTTGGGCTCTGCAAGGAAGGATCTGCTTATTTTGACCTTTTTATGTCAAAAGAAATATTTCTGGACTCAACGGCAGTTTTTACAGCACATACACATTGCTACATGTTATGTGAGGTTTCAACTCTATATGCTTAACTAAAGATTTTTTTTTTAATAATATGTGAGTTTATTAGTCATCTCATATGATAAAAGTATGCAATATATTCACACAATTTAATATTTAAAGTTATTAATAAGAATGACATTGAAGGAGTAAGTAACTGTAAGGAGTAAGTAACTGTAATCACAAGAACAGCTGAAGAGAAAGAGGCAGGCAAATTAAATGATTACTAAGGCTGACAAAGATATTTGCCCAGAGAGGCTGTGGAGTCTCCTTCTCTGGAGATATTAAAAATCTGTCTGGAAGCCATCCTGTGCAATGTGCTCTAGGTGATCCTGCTTGGCAAGTGGGTTGGACTAGATGATCTTCAGAGGTTCCTTCCAACCTCAGCCATTCTGTGATTCTGTGATGTAAATTTGTGGGGCTCTCTGTCTGATGTTCATGCCCCTAGTGTATTGTGTGCTCTTAACTAAAACTAAAACCAAATTTTCCAAAATTAATTATTTATTAGTTGCATATTCAATTGCACATTCAGACCTTAAAAGCATCTGATAGACAAGAAAGGCCATCGCTGACTTTGTAATTTAAAATCTTACTGGGATTTCTGCCAGCACAGACAGGCTTAGAAAAGTGGTTAAAAACTGAGTCTATCCTAGCATAATTTGTTCTTTTTCTTACATGGCAAGCATAGTCCCCATATCTGCATCTTGATCATATACCTCCATATATCTTGTGTCCTTCTTCCCTGGGTCATTCTGTGCATATCCTTGTAGATATGGTAGACGGGAATAATGGTGACTCTGTCATCACAGTTCACATCTACAAAATGGTTTGTTTTCTAAAACATCCAAAAGAGCTGCCTCTGTCTTTTCCTTTCCCCAAAAGGCTTTCCCTGGGTCATCTAAAGCTATGCAGGGGGTCCTCTCAAGCCTTGCTCTTAACAGTTGGTAAGGAGCTGGTGCTAAGTGGGTTGATCGCTTTAGT
Organism: Anser cygnoides; assembly: GCF_040182565.1. NCBI lineage: Eukaryota > Metazoa > Chordata > Aves > Anseriformes > Anatidae > Anser > Anser cygnoides. The sequence continues at coordinate 13,636,763 of NC_089912.1, read as the reverse complement.
CGGGCTTGTATGAATGAGTTCTTTATGATTCATGGCCTAAGTTGAGAGGCTTCGTGAACAAAAAGTGGCTTTTTCTAATTTTATTTTCATGTTTTTATCAACTTAAAGAAATTAGTCTTATTAGTACTTTGCAGACCTAGAATCTAAAAAGACAGTGTTTTACTGAGAGGTGTTCTTTTTTTTTTTTTCTTTTCTTAGTAGCATCTAATGTGTATGTCTGCTGTCTTTCTTTCAATGATTCTTGCACAGTCTGGCCAAATCAATTTCCACTATTCAAAAATTCTTATTACTATGGGGAACAAGGACTCAATTTCTTCCTGGAGTTTGTGTCATGGGAGACACTATCACTATCAGCTGAATGCCCAGACCAGTGTTTCTGAACATACAACAGCAGTGGTCTCTTTATAGTATTTTTCATGGGGAGCATGAAAAGATCCTGAATTTAATGGGCTTATCTTGGGAGCAAGAAGTAAGATTTCCAACTGGAACTCACCTGAATTATGTCTTGTGTTTAGATAAGGATATTGTTTTCCTATTGAGTGAAACAATAAAATGGTTATGGTAGAGCCTTGTCTTTAAGTGTAAAAGCACTATTTTAAACAATAAAAGGAATCTTTTAATAAAGATTAAACAATGTATATTTGCACCTGATATATTACCTCCATGGGCTCCTGAAACAACTCTACTATAAGGATCTTCATTTTTTGAAAGGCCAATGTTAATTCGTTTGTAAGGTCATGCATAAACAATTGATTAACTTGCAGTTTCATCCTGTTCATAAGCCTCCTTGCATTTGAAATTGAATTGGTTTTCTATTCCTGATAATGCTGCTTTGCCTTTCCATGGTGCAAATGCTTCATTAATTACTCTTTTGCAGCCTTTCCCTAACTAATGGAATTTCCTAGTATGACACCTACTGCTACTGCAATAATAGATTTGGAGTATGAAAAAGTCCAGCTGCTGGTGGTGCCATTGTCTTTGTATAGGTTGGCCATTTGCAGCTATTTTTGTTAACATTGTGTATTGGGTTTGTGTGGCACGGTTTTGGTAGCAGGGGACTGCAGGGATGGCCTCTGTGAGAAAAGTCCAGAAGCTGCCCCATGTTAGCTAAGAGCCAGCTCCAGCTGCTCCAACAGGGACCCGAGAGCTCAAGATCTGTGTTTGGTTGCAGGGCCATGATCTTGTTGCGATCACAGAGACATGGTGGGACAGCTCACATGACTGGAACGCTGTCATGGAGGGGTATGTCCTATTTAGGAAGGACAGGCTGGGGAAGTGAGGGGGTGGGGTTGCCCTTTATGTGAGGGAGCAATTAGAATGTACTCAGCTCCTCCTGGGGGAGGGTGAAGTACAAGTGGAGAGCTTGTGGGTGAGAATTAAGGGGTGGGCTGGTATGGGGGACACTGTTGTGGGGGTGTACTACAGGTCACCAGATCAGGAGGAGGAGGAGGAGGAGGTCGATGAGGCCTTCTGCAAGCAACTGGAAGTAGCCTCATGATCCCGGGCACTGGTTCTCATGGGGGCCTTCAATTATCCAGACATCTGTTGGGTAAGCAACTCTGCCAGGCACGCGCAGTCCAAACGGTTCCTACAATGCGTCAAAGATAATTTTCTGACACAGGTGGCAGAGGAGCTGATGAGGCAGGGAGTGCTTCTGGACCTTGTCCTTACCAACAGGGATGGGCTTGTTAGGGATGTGAAGGTTGGGGGCAGCTTGGGATGCAGCGACCATGAGATGGTGGAGTTCAAGATGGAACTTGGTGGAAGAAGTAAGGCTAAAAGCAGGATTGCTGCCCTGGACTTTTGGAGAGCCAGCTTTGACCTCTTTTGGGACCTGCTTGGGGCTATCTCATGGGCTAGGTTGCTAGAAGGCAAGGGTGCTTGTGAGAGCTGAGCAACATTTAAACAGCACTTCTTCCAAGATCAGGATCGGTGCATCCCTAAGAGTAGGAAATCGGGGAAGGGGGGCAGGAAACCTGCGTGGATGAGCAAGGAGCTCATCGATAAGATCAAAAGGAAGTGGAAGGTCTATGAAATGTGGAAAAAGGGCCTGTCCTCTTGGGAGGAGTATAGAAGTGTTGTCAGGGCCTGCAGGGACACAACGAGGAAGGCTAAAGCCCACCTAGAGGTGAGGCTTGCAAAAGAGATAAAGGATAATAAGAAGTTTTTTTTTTTAAGTATGTAAACAGTAAAAGGAAGACTAGGGATAATGTGGGTCCCTTGCTGAACAAGGGGGCTGTCCTGGTAATGGGAGATGCCGAGAAGGCGGAGATACTGAATGCTTTCTTTGCTTCAGTCTTTGCTTCAAGGACTCCCCCCCTGGGACTCCTTGATCCTGGAGGGAGGATAAAGGGTCTGGGAAATGGAGGGCTCCTCCCTGGTTGACAAGAGTGGTTCGGGAGTGTCTGAGTGGGCTCAACGCACACAAATCCATGGATCCCGATGGGATGCATCCACGTGTGCTAAGGGAGTTGGCAGAGGTGACAGCTGAACTGCTCTCTATCATCTTTGAAAGGTCCTGGAGAACAGGTGAGGTGCCTGAAGACTGGGGGATAGCCAATGTCACTCTGGTCTTCAAGAAGGGCAAGAAGGAGGATCCGGGAAACTACAGGCCAGTCAGTCTCACCTCTGTCCCTGGAAAGGTGTTGGAACAGCTTGTTCTGGATGCCATCTCCAAGCAATTGGAAGAGAAGAAGGTTATGAGGAGTAGTCAGCATGGATTCACCAAGGGGAAGTCATGCTGGACCAACCTTGTTGCCTTCTATGATGGCATCACCAGCTGGATAGATGGGGGGAGAGCGGTCGTTGTCATCTACCTTGACTTTAGCAAGGCTTTCGTTACTGTCTCCCATGACATCCTGCTAGCAAAGCTGAGGAAGTGTGGGATAGAGGAGTGGACAGTAAGGGGGGTTGAGAACTGACTAACTGGCCGAGCTCAGAGGGTGGTGGTCGGCGGCGCAGAGTCCGGCTGGAGACCTGTGACTAGCGGTGTTCCCCAGGGGTCGGTGCTGGGTCCGGTCTTGCTCAACATCTTCATTGACGACCTTGATGAGCGAATAGTGTCTGCCCTCAGCAAGTACGCCAGTGACACAAAGCTGGGAGGAGTGGCTGACACGCCAGAAGGCTGTGCTGCCATTCAGCGAGACCTGGACTGGCTGGAGAGATGGGCGGGAAGAAACCAAATGAGGTTTAATAAGAGCAAGTGTAGAGTCCTGCATCTGGGAAGGAACAACCGGATGTATCAGTACAGGCTGGGGGACGACCTGCTGGAGAGGATTTCTGAGGAGAAGGACCTGGGGGTCCTGGTGGACGACAGGTTGACCATGAGCCAGCAGTGTGCCCTGGTGGCCAAGAGGGCCAGTGGGATCCTGGCGTGCATTAAAAGGAGCGTGGCCAGCAGGGAAAGGGAAGTGATCCTCCCCCTCTACTTTGCCCTGGTCAGGCCTCCCCTGGAGTACTGTGTCCAGTTCTGGGCTCCCTGGTACAAAAAAGACAGGGATCTCCTGGAAAGAGTCCAGCGGAGGGCCCCAAAGACGATATGGGGCCTGGAGCATCTTCCCTATGAAGAAAGGCTGAGGGATCTGGAGGTGTGGGAGACAGAGGGATTTGGCCAACCTCTTCTCAGTGGTTTGTGGGGACAGGACAAGGGGCAATGGCCGCAAGATGGAGCACAGGAAGTTCCGCGCCAACATGAAAAAGAACTTCTTCACGGTGAGGGTGACAGAGCACTGGATCAGGCTGCCCAGGGAGGTTTCGGAGTCTCCTTCTCTGGAGATATTCAAGGCTCGTCTGGACGCCTACCTGGGCAGCCTGCTTACGGAACCTGCTTTGGCAGGGGTGTTGGACCCGATGATGTTTCGAGGTCCCTTCCAACTCCTACAATTCTGTGATTCTGTGACCCGCTGCTGGCCAGAGCCAAGCCAACAAGTGATTTCATTTGTGCCTCTGGGAGAGTAGATTTAAGAAAGGGAAAAAAAACTGCTGCACAACAGCAGCTGGGAGAGTGAGGAGTGAGAGCCAGCCCTGCAGCCCCCCTGGGCAGTGCAGCAGGAGGGCAGGAGGTGCTCCAGGCACACAGCAGCAGTTCCCCTGCGGCCTGTGGAGAGGCCCCTGGTGGAGCAGGCTGTCCCCCTGCAGCCCATGGGTCCCACACGGAGCAGATCTCCACGCTGCAGCCCGTGGAGGAGCCCCCGGTGGAGCAGGTGGATGTGGCCTGGAGGAGGCTGCGGCCCATGGAGAGCCCCCGCAGGAGCAGGCCCCGGGCCGGAGCTGCAGCCCGTGGAGAGGAGCCCACGCAGGAGCAGGGGGTCTGGGGGGAGCTGCCGCCCGTGGGGGACCCGTGCTGGAGCAGTTTGCTCCTGGGGAATGGGTGGACCCCGTGGTACGGAGCCGTGTGGGAGCAGTTCCTGAAGAGCTGCTGCCTGTGGGCAGCCCCCGTAGGCTCAGCTCGGGAAGGACGGCATCCCGTGGGAGGGACCCCACGTGGAGCAGGGGCAGAGAGTGACCGTGAAGGGGCTGACTGACCGCAGCCCCCATTCCCTGTTCCCCTGTGCTGTTAAGGGGAGGACGTAGAAGATGGTGGTTGGGGGGAAGGTGTTTTTAGTTTGCTTTTAGTTTCTCACTGCTCTAACTTGTTAGTAATACTTAATAAATTACATTAATCTCCCTATGCTTAATCTGTTTTTCCCATGATGATATTTGTTGAGTGATCCTTCTGTCCTTATCTCAACCCTTGAGTCCTTTTCATTGTATTTTCTCCCCCTTTCCCTTTGAAGAGGGGGTGTGAGAGAGCAGTTGCGGTGGAGCACAGCTGCCCAGCAGAGTAAAACCACCACATGTTAGTTCTTTGCTACTCACTTAGTTTCCTCCCAGCCTGTAGCTTTGTTAGCAAACTGCTTGTGGCTTGGTCCTGTGATTCCTTTGTGATGAAACTTGTCTGTGCTGTGGAAGAGATGCTTTTCCTCCTAGTATTTAGCACTAAAGTAGTAGAGGCCAAGATTGTGCATGACCCCTTCCTTGTGTAATGATGATCTCTTCTGCATATCAAAACTTGAAATAAAGCCACCTGTTGTAGAAATAATGACCAAAAAGAGCTTTCATGGTGGAGCAAGGAAGGTCCCATATCCTTCAATGAATTGCTGCTCCTAAAAGCAGCACTACTTTCCTATGTGTGACATTGAATCAAGTGATGAATAGATGTGCCCCATTATATAGCTGAAATGTGTTTGTATGTACTTGCTATTCTCTTTTTCACCTCCTACCCTTATTGTATGATTTCTGTACTTGCTGCATTTCTGAAAGATACCCCTCCCCCTCCCCCTTTCCCCCAATTCCATGGTAGATTTTCCAGGTCTTTGCAATGATCGTGTTGGTGTGGAAGCGTCAAGTTGCTAGAGGAGGAATCCTTTTGAGGAACTATCTCCACATCCCTTCGCTTTGTGCTGAAGGAGGTTGCCCCATTTTCTACTTCATTCTTCAGCTTTCATTCACACCACTGTACAGGCATCACCATCCTGTCAAAGCAGAGAGAAATGAAGACTTGCTTAAATCCCAAGAACCAGCTGTAAAATTTGCCATGATCAATATGGTTGTGAACAGGTTAGGAAGCTTCTACAAATGCTCATGTGTCAAACAGGTGGTGCGTAGCAGCAAGGATTTATTGTTGCTTCCTAACTATGGTCTAATTTATTTTTCATTTCTAATATAGATAATTATCTTGTGAATCTCTGCACAATAATTGCGTTGGCAGTAGTAATCATTACTAACTGCAATGGTGGCAATCTTTTTTGCATTACTGACTATGGACCATCCAAGGACAGGGTCTTAAGACATCAGATGGATGAATTTCCCTGTTCTGCAAGTATGGTTCTGCTTGTGTCTTAGGGTGGTCCTCTGGTTTGGATGAGTCATATCTGAATATGACACCGTCTGACACAAAGTAAAGTGTCAGGAGCCCCCTGCAGTTTAGAGAACCCTGTTGGGTTGATGGCTGGTAGAGAGAGAAAAATCCCAGCAGCTCTGGAGAATTCATTAGCTTGAAATGACAGCTCCAGGAGGAGCCTGGTAATTTTTGAAAGAGTAAGACCATTAAAAAAACTCAGAGATTTCCAGAGCTGGACTGTTAGCATGAAGTCAGGAAAAAAAAAAAAAGAAAAAAAAAAAAAGAAAAAGATCCAGGGTGCTTAAGGCACCATGAAAGTACTGTAGCATGTTGCTCACCAGTTGAGACTGGTTAGTAACATTTGTTGTGGATTATGATGAGCGTTAAACTTGTCAGCACAGACCTTCTCCATCTCATATATTCCTTCTATCTTCTCTACTGTTACTGTGATAAAACAAGCTAGCCCTTCAGCCTCCACCTCCTAGAATGTAAATGGTAGTTTTGGAGGATTTTTGGATGTCACAGAAATGGTGTCAATTTTGTGATGCAGAGCTGGCGGAAAGTAGAAGAAATAAATATGAACTGCCTAAGTATGCTGTTTGAATGTCTTCCTGAATTAAAGTCAGACTGTGCTGTAAATAAATGTTATTTATCCATAAGTAGACAACAGATTGTTACTTTATTTATTTATACAATCTAGTTCAGTGACTCTGCACAAGCACACTTTCTGTACGAGCGCTGAAAATGTCTGATTATGAAACACTTATTTTCCTACAGTATCTAGGTAACAAGACACAGAAAAGTGGGTAGCCTAATGAGCACAGATACCAGTAAGGCATGGAGATACGATGCTTTCAGCAGAACATTGCTGCTGGCACCTGTTGTGGTGAAGGTGATCTATTCGTTTTCCTTTAAATTCTGCTGCTGATCCATATAAATTGGATTGGATTTTTAGTCAATAACGGACTTTAGGCTCTAGTATACTGCTGGGGATTTCACAACCTTGCAGTAATCTCCGGCCCCCTCTTCTACCACATTGGCATTCTTCCATCTCACCATTTATCCTTTTTTAGAGCAACCACTGTTCAGGAACTGCTTCGCAATATTCTTGAAGTGTCCACCAGGTACCTTTCTGTGCTGTCATGAAGACCTACAGAAAAACATGATGGTTTGCTTGTGAAAAGAGCAACACTTTTTTTCCAACAGCTATGCAATAGGATGCAATGACTCGAGACTTCTTGAACTTCTCCAGAACTACACAAAAAAAGCTAGGCTATGCCTGGAAAAGTTTATAGACACAAGACAAATAGTGGCAGCAAGGAAGGTTTATGCATTTCATGGATGTGGAAAAGATGCTTAAAGCAGGATGATGATTTGTCAAGGAAGTCTTTAGGAAGCTGGAAAACCGTGACTTATGCGCAAGATCTTTTCTTCTAGCACAGGTTCCACTCCTGTTTTAAGCATCTCTTTACTCATGAAAACACATCTTTTCTGCTGTGTTTTCATGATTTTTTTATGCAGCTGTTCAAGCCATGATGTTGAAGCAGGTTACTTTGGTGTTATGTCAAAATGTTGGATAAAGTGGATTGTTCTCCCTCTCAGACATTCAAGAATGAATTATGTGGTATGGGAGCAATTCATCCTTAGATACCCAAGATTTTTTAAATTTTGTATTTATTTCAGAGTACTTAGAATATTCAGATTTGTATTTTTAGGTCTAACATTCTTTTTATCTGGACTTATCTCTAAAGAGTTTAATGTCAGGGTAAAAAAAAAGTTATTTTCATCTTTCATGTTAATGCAGTTTTTCTTAACTTTAAAGCAATTGAAGTTAAATAGTTTTCATGAAAGGTAAATGCTGGCCAACAAGACAGCAGTGAATTATCTCCTTAGCTACTGGGCACTTATGCCATTCTGGTTCCATGCCTGTATTACAATGTTGTTCATAAAATTATCGTCCATAAACAAGTATCTCTCTCAAAGAAAGAGAGCCTTCCCTTCTCCAGACTTGGAAGAATGAAGAGGAGGAAACATCCTGTGAACATCATCTGAAGCACTTTCTTCTGGCAACAGTTTTTCTTTTATTTATTTCATGACACAACCGTAGTGGCTCCCTAAGGCATGTCACAGCTTTAAGATTTACAATCCAGTCTCTGCAGGATTGAGCTGTGACACCCATGCCAGATGTGGTCTGCTAAATTACTATCAGTCCTTGCATGTTTATGAATTATCTATTGTTTTTGAAGAAAGGCAGCAGAAGCTTTGTGATGTTCTGAGGTCCAGCTATTACACTGGTGAAGGTTTCTTTGGTTCATTTATTTATTTTTAATGAATGAATGCTCACCACCTGATAATTAAATTTAAGGACACAGTCAGCAAATATTTCATTCTTATTTCTCTTTGTTTCTCTTGCTTTCCCTCTTTCTATTTCTTTTTAATACAAATCTGATGCGTATCTTGATGTCACTCACCTTCCCCCTCTCTCTTCCCCCAAAATAAGATATTGTTCAGAGCCTCACTAAGAGAGTAAAATACGTTTAATGCCAGTCATCACAATTTCCAAAAAGTACTTTCTGTGTGCTTTGAAGTCACAGAGAGCTGGTTAGGTGTCTGTATAAGAGCAGACAATGCCCATGTTCTTGTGTTTGTCTGAGACCCTGTTCTTGGAGTTCCTTGCCCCATGTGCAGGCCATCTTGCAGAGGGGGCTTTTTTGTTCTGTAGTTGCACCATATAGTCTCAGGTGAGAACAGGCCTCAAAAGTGATAGCCCTACACCAATCACAGTATTTAAATAGTATATGCAATGGAAATACTAGCCATCTTGCTAATTAAAGAATAAACTATGAAGAGTTTTAATGACTTAAAGTTCACTCTGAATGCCTGTCACAAAACTGGGCCTTGATGTCAAATTTCCTCATTCCTGTGGTGTATTCTTGGAGAGAGGTCATACTCTTCACCTCAACCACCATGGTTAGAAATAAAGTGAGTACTAGCACTGAACTGCAGTTTTATCCTTCTGTTCTTCCTTGTCAGTCTCTTAAAAACATAGTGAAAATCGACAAAGATTTAAGTTTTTAATGTCGTGCCTACATTCTTTGGAGTTGCTGCTAAGTGAAGGTCATTTCTTCATCATTTTTGCTTGTTTGGGTGCAGACTGACCTTTCCTTATGTGCAAAATGTTCAAAGTGTCTGAACTGACTTTGCCTACAGTAATAAAGGTTTTCAAAAATCCCACTGTGCTCTAGTGTGCTGGACAGAGCTGTCATATCATTCATCTCCTGGATGCCTCTCTCCCTTTCCTCCATCTCGTGTGCTTTCCTCAAAGCTGCCTCATTTCCCTTCAGCATGGCTGACAGGATCACATATACTTACTGTAGAATTAGATGATAACTGGCAAGTAACCAGTTCATTTCCAGGGATTTTATTGAATAGTGAGAAAATTGTGTATTATTTTGGATTTCAGATATCCTCCTGGAAATGGCAGTCATTTGCATGCTCAAAAGATATTCAGTTCAAAATTCTCACTTTTTCTTTTAGAGAGATAATTTTAATCCAAGGGCTGGCTGGAGAGCTGAAGGTTTGATCCTGCAGTGTGCTGCAGTCATACATCTCTCTCTGGTTGCAGAATACACAGCATCAGAAAGTTTTATTCCTCTAAATCCTTAGTGTTTCAGGAAATCACAGAGCAGAGTCACTTCTCAGGTAAATTAGTGTAATTTTGGCAACTAAATTGCTAAGAACTGCCTCTGATGCACAAGTCAGCCCAGTTTACCTCTTTCCTTAATTTTTAAATGTATGTGGCTGTCCATGACCTTGGTGATATATATATATATATATATATATATATATATATATATTTAGCTAGTAAACAAGAATGAGCAACATTAAGAGTAGTTTCAGTGTTTGGCTTGACAGAAATATTTTGTTTGATAGCAAAGAAGATATGTATAGTGCATTTCTAAATGTGCAAAATGTATCCAGAATGTGGATAAAGCTGTGCAGAAAAGGAATTGGAAAGTCTTTTTCAGAAACTTGGGCAAGCATTATGAAAACCACAATCACATTGCAATTTTTTCTGCATGTCAAAATGTAACTATATGTACTTTATCTTCTTGATGAAATCACCATTTATAAGTCATTTTTCATCAAAAGCGTGTGAATGGTAGTTGATCACTGCAAATGACTTTGCCATTAGGGCCATAGCTTTGGTATTTTTCTTTCCTTTTCGGTATTAAAACTGCTTTGGAAGGCAGCGTAGAGGAACCTGGATGAATCAATAAGTGATTAAACCCAACTTTACATAGATACATGCATTTGCAAAAGCTCTGTACATTGGCTTCTTTGTTAACTTGAATTATTTTCGACAATGAAGGAAACATTTGTCAGAGACAGAAAGAAATGCCACAAAAGATTACAAAACATGAGCTGAAATGCCCTTGGAAATAAATGAGAAATAACTTTGGTTCCCAATCAGGATTCCAAGCCTCAGGGCAATTTTACATTGTTTTGTATGCATTAAGGGGTAACATGCACAAATTATGCATATGTATATTTTATCATGTTATTATTGGCATTGCAGAACTATCTAGACGCCTACAAAAGTGAAATTGTTCTACCCAACACCAAAGCTACCTGACAATTGTGCTTTTGTCTGTGTCAAAATTTTGCAAGATCATTAGGTTACTCCTCATTTTCCCATGCAGTAAGAAAGGCAGCATGTGGCATTGGGGTGGAAAGACCATTCCAAGACTGATTGAAACAAGAGTAGTTGTCGACTTCCAAATATTGTAATTTAAAAACAAAGGAAACAGATTCTTTCTCTCCGGAAGACCAAACAACAACAACAACAAAAGTGTCATAAGCTCATGCTGAATTTCTGCATATGGAGTATATGTCAGGTTTTCCTGGTAGTAATAGGGACAATACTCTCTGGTACCACAAGTGTGGGAAAAGGGGCTTGGAAATTTTTTTTCTTTTATGTCAATGGAACCTGAAAACGTGAATTCCTTCATCTTCTTGGAGTAAACGGTCTGTGTATTACCACAGGCATTTAAATTGTCTGCTAACAATTAAAAATACTCCCTCAGGCAAAGAAAGCAGTAGTTAGTACTGAATATGTGTGATTTGTCTCAGTGATACCTGGGCTTGCATAGTCACTCAGCACGTTTTTTTTTTTTTTTTTTTTAAATTTGTTCTCCGCATCCTCCCCCCCCCCCCCCCCCCCAAAAAAAAAAAAGTCCATTTGAGTATTGTTTGTATTTGCTGGCTCCTGAGAAAACAGTAACCCAAAAGAGCAAAATTTTGCTTGTCTTTCTCCTCACTGTCAGCACAGGTTTTGTAAAGGTTAAGTGAGCCATGTCCTTTCTGACTGTCTTACTACACCCATAGGCAGAGCTGAGTGGCAGCCAAACACCTTGAACTTTGCAGCACTCAGGTACTTGCTGGGGTGAATTTTAAATGCACAGTAGTGAGTCTGGCTACATGTGGTGATACTTTTCTGCACAGAAATTTGAAGATATGAAAGCATTTGGTTAGTTTCATTTGCAAATTTCTGCCCTTCCAAGGGCCATCTAATACCAGAAGCAACAGTGCTTCACTTGTGCTTCATGAAATTTCCAGTACAACTTGGTGGATCAAGCAATTCTAGTGGGCAAAAGATTTAGGTAAGATTTTACTTGGAATTTTTTAAGCTTAAATGCTTATTATATGTTTCTTAGGCACACAATAATGTTAGCAACAATAAAATAAGGGTGCAAATATAATTGTATATTACTGTATATATGTTTATGAGAGTTATTACTATTCTTTTTTTTCCCCCTTATGACAGTAAAGTTCACATTTTTCATCTCAATCTTTGCTGACTAGTAACTCAGATGAATAGGGTGATTTATGTACAGGAACGTTGGTGGGCTGGAACCTGGTGATTTAGGTGATATAGTTGTATGCCTAGTCTTTCATGGGACTGAGGCCCATCATACACACTAGGAATCTCTAAAATCAGGGAAGACACGTGTATGAGAGGCACCTTGGTCACAGTGACAGAGCAGCTGGTACTTTCTGAATACTGGCTAGGACTTCAGGTCACACATATGGTGGGGAAAACACCAGGAGGGGCCAACACCGTTTTGTATGCACAGAATGTGCCTGCCAACCTAAAATCTTTTCAGACCTAAGTGGGTGGGGTGGAGTGTGAATCCTGCTGTGCATCTCAGACCAGTGCTGCGTGACCGGCTGGGATGGGGAATCAGTTATTAGCAGGCCAAACTGGATTACATTGGGAAAGTAGCTCCTTGTTACCCTGCTCAAATTTAGGCAGGACACCAGTATTGAGAAAAGATAATGAGGCTGTGAAATGATTAAAAGAGCTGAAGTTTCTTGCATGTGACCCAGAAGCCTGTTATCTCAGTCAATTTCAACAGGAACAGTAATTTATCCTGATCAACACCACCTCTATGTTGCAAAAAGCAATAAAAACAGAGCGAGATTTGAACTAAAAACCAGTATGTTTTAGGTGATTTTTTAGTCTCAGTTAAAAGATATGAAGTCAGTTTTGATAGAATAGCTGCTCTTTTCTTACACTTTTTATAATTTATGTTAGAAACACTTTGTGTTTATAAGTGTGCCAACTATCTCTGTTTAAAAAGGCAATGGATACAGATTTAAAAATATCATTTAAATAAATTTATTATTAACATTATTTATTATGTTTTGTTTCATACAGGATTCCACAGCACCTCGCTATGTGTGCAGCTGTGTATTGCTGTTGTCAGTACTTCAGGCACAGCACAGCCCACAGTGTTCTGCTCCGTGATGGAATCTCATGGTAGGTTTTGATTCCATTTCATGATCAGGAGCAGATTGGGAACAATAAACATTTAAATAAAAAGGTCCTTATAGTGTTACCAGGTTATGACAAATCCCAAACTGAAAGTCCAAAATGAAATCAGCAATCAAATCTGCTTAAAAAGTAGTTATGAAATGAGTAAATTAATTCTCATTCCTATTGAATCTTTCTTACCCTTTGGCATCTTGCTGGCTAACTGTGAGCCAGAATAAGGTACCATACAGTGGGATTTCAAGAACAAATAAAATAATATGGGTAGCATGGAATAAAACAACTGTTTTGGTAGTAGTATTATCACAGCTGGTTCCAACATATCAAATTCAAATAATTTTTTTACTTGTTATAATTTACCATGGTGTGATTTTCTTCATTTTTTTTCCAAGTGGGGTGCATCATGATCTTTCTTGTAAACTCTGCTCAGTTAACAGTTGAAGAGTGGAATTATCAAATTTTCCTGTGCTACCATTTGTTATTGTGAACACAACAGAAATGAATAATCATGAAAAGGAGAGAAAACTGTGTACCCCTGTGATGAAGTGCATCCCATGCTGTTTTGTTTCCTTCCTTTTTTCCTTCTTAAGGTGAGGGATATTTTGCCTTTTAAAGTGTGGATTTATTTATGTATCTGTTTGTTTATTTATTTATTTTAAAATTTTTATTTATGTTTATAACCATGACAGTTGGGTAGTCCCTGTCTTGAGCCACTTCAATTCTTCCTGTAGTATTTGCACTTTTCCTTGTTCCATAGTCATCTAATTTATAAAATACATGTATAATTCATGTAATATATACTACAGACTGGTCTGTACTATGCTAGGGAAGGTAAGGTCCACTTGCAGGAGTAAAGTTAGCCACAGAAACCTTTTTCCATCAATTCAGAACAAAAGGCCTTAGCAACTATCTAATTTTACTAATATTTATTATATATTATTATATATATTATATACACATTATATATATATATCATATATATTATTATATATAATTATATATTGTTTACTAATATTTATATTTACAAAGACTGCTTTTTGCCATTGTTATTTTTTTGCTTCCTCTTTCCTCATGATGCTGGTCCTCTTTCCTCATGATGCTGGAACTGAGGGAAACAATGATCGTAAAAATTATCTGCTGAGCCCTGCAGTATCACCTGTTCTATCGACCGAGCAATTTTCAGTGGTGTTAACTGTATGATGGGAACGCAGTCTTTGGAAATGGCTTTGTCTTTACAGATGCAGAGAGGATACAATTGCTCAATTCAGAGACTAATATTTGATCTGACCTGTTAGTTGGAATTTAAATTATTAAAAGTAACAATGGAAACAATGTAAGTGAAGCTGTGTTAAGCACTGCCAATCATCTCACTCCTCTGCTGTGGTTCTTGCAAGGAGTCAGTGCTGGAATTGACCCTATTCATCACTCAGTTCCTCTTGTAACCCCTGAGCAAGAGGCAGGTATCTCCAGTGCTGTGTTTGCCTGGTTGAAACTTCCAATCCATCTCATTTGATCTCAGTGCTCATTCTGACATGATCAATCACCCTCTGCTTTCTGAGTGCCTGCAGCAAGGAGCTGTGCTCACCACTGCTGCTCTCTCCTGGTTTTACATTCTCTTTCTCTCACCGCTTGTTTTCCATGATTAATAAAATTAATGCTGTTTTCTGTCTTGCTCTTTTCCAGCGGAGTGTTACAAGGCACTGGCCTTGACCTGCTTCTTCCTTTCTTTGCTGCCCCTCATGTTGCAGATAAGGTGGATATGAACTTTCTGGTCTGTTACCCAGTGCCTCCAACATCCTTGTGCTTTGTCTCAACCCTGTCTGCTGCTGCTAAAGTCCTCAGTGTCAGTAGATTTTTTATTTTTATTTTTATTTTTAATTTTTATTTTTTACCCCAGAGCTTTTCTCAAAGCTTTCTCATCCTTTCAAATTGCTCTCCCTTTGTCTACCTATCGACAGCTCCTGAACAGAGCCCATGGAGATCCTTATTGTCATCCTCCCTCCGCTGAAGGCTTTTTATCCTGATGTCAGTGTTGACTCTCAGCAATTGTCCCTTTAGTAACTGCATGGTGGTGGGTGATCAGAAGGCTGAGTCCAAAATTATACCCTTTTCCATGGAAATGGCACAAAATCAATCGTTTTTGCTCTTCCAAACTTTGTTCCTCTGTATCTGCTTTGTCCTCTGCCCTTCCTGGAAGCTGCCTTGTGAGGAGGGCCAGTGCCTTCCAGGTTTGTGGAGGGGCAGCGACTCCGGAAATTGCAATGAAGCAGGGGCTAACTGGGGAATTCTGCTGGAAATTTCCTCTGGGTATTAGAACACAGAGAAGTAGATGCTCCTAGTGATGCCATAGTGATAATTACTGGAAAGTTTCCTACAAAGGAAAATTCCTGCTGAGTTGTCAAAGTTACAGATGTCTTTCTGCTTGTGTTTGCACATTGTTCCTCTCATAATATTCTGCAGAATCAAATTTTAAAAGTATTTAGGTATAGATTTCCAAAAGCATCCGTGTGTCTCATCTCCCTCCCTCTCTCCCTCCTTCCTTCCCTCCCTCCCTCCTTCCTTCCCTCCTTCTTTCCCTCCCTCCCTCCCTCCCTCCCTCCCTCCCTCCCTCCCTCCCTCCTTCCTTCCTTCCTTCCTTCCTTCCTTCCTTCCTTCCTTCCTTCCTTCCTTCCTTCCTTCCTTCCTTCCTTCCTTCCTTCCTTCCTTCCTTCCTTCCTTCCTTCCTTCCTTCCTTCCTTCTCCCTCCCTCCCTCCCTCCCTCCCTCCTTCCCTATTTTTCATAAGGAATACCTTGTGGTGCACACAAGTCACATTTTAATTACAGTTTCAGTAGTATCAGTTCATTTCCTGCCTTGCAAACTGTGACTAGACATCTTGGAGAAAAACATAGTTAATGCAGTTTATTTGTTTTATTAATTCAGATTGTGAATTTACACTGTCATCAAAAAACTGTAAACAAATTACAATGCAGTTTTGAATTTAGGATGTTCTTTGAAAACAAATTCCATCCTAGAATTCACATTTTGACTTTTCCTTAGCATTGACTAGGAAAGAAGCACTAGGTCTTTTGCAACAGAAATGAAATGATTTATTGTTTTTAAAAGTGTAATAACTTAATATAAAAATATCTGGAAAGGAGCTTGTGGTAATGGAACCATTAAATTTCAGGAAACAATTCTGATAATTGGCACACGTTAAATACCTTGTGGAACCACATCTTTGATGTTATTGCTGAATTTGGCTGGATTTCACTGACATGTTTTATCATGACAAGATATTCAGAGATTTAATAAATTTCTGACAAGTTTGCCCAATCCATTATGTTGCCTGACTGATAAAAAGGTTTATTTCTGCATTTGGTATTTAATGTCCAATTATAGAAGAGGGAGAAGTGTAGAGAATACAACAGAATGTTTTCATTTACTCTGAGTGATGGCATAAGTGTATATATATACATATATTTGTGTGTATATATATATATGTATATTACATTGAATGGCTATGAGATTTTGGGAATAAATTGTCTGAGATGTGATGTTACCACAGGTAGATTATTGGCCTCATCTACTGTAATGTTTTCTTTGTTTTATTATTGCACTGGATATCAGACCATGAAGAAAATCAGTTTCCTGATGGATGGCAAGATTACTTTTAAAGGGATCCTAACTGATCTATCCACATTTACTTCTCTTGCAATGAGAACAGATTTACTCCAATTTTCATGAAACTAATGAAAACCCAGTAACGTTAACTTCTACTCAGCTTGGTTTTCTTTTGAAGTTATTTGTACAGTTTTGAGAGGGGAAACTGAGGGAATGGGTATTGGTGGGAAAATCACATCTTTACATAATGTGATTGACTTTACAGGTCCCTGCAATCATGACAAAATACGTTAGCAGTTGATATTTAATGGGATTTGTACTCTACTTTGAAACTCTTCTTATCATCATGTTTACACTGTTAAGCTTTTTCTGGACAGAAGACAACAGAAAGGTGTGACTTCAGCTGTCATTATAGTTAACTTCAACGTGAGAGAGACAGATGCATTTAGAAAACTGAAGCAAGTTTGAAGTCAAAACAATAATGATTTTAGGGACAGATGGATGCTTGCTTTAGAGTTACAAAGGGCAGAATGACAAATCCATCTAGGCAAATGATGCTCTTTTTTTTTTTTTTTTTTTCCCCTCTCTTTAGCTTAAATAAGCATCCAAACAAGTACTAGGATATGAATGTTTCACTTATGCTTACATTCTCAGTCTTTTCTCCATTTAGTGGGTCAGCTGCAATACTTGATTAAAATACCGTCTATAGAAGATGGTGCAAGTACCTAATAGTTTCAAGATGTTTGCTTGTCAGGCTGGTCCACTTGCTATTCTCTGTGAGGACAATTTGGAATGGTGAAGCTGACAAATTTAATTTGTCCCTACCCTACAGGGTTCGAAAGGACCATTCTGGCATCAAAGAGTCACTAGATTCATCGAAATTTCCCTAATTAATAGCCATCTGATCAAACACAGATGAGAAAAATGTGTCCCAGTTTCTATTTGCAAGCCAGTTTGGGAAAGCAATAAAGTATATGTGTACTATTAAATGATTTTTGTGAATCAGTAACCTCTGTGTTCTGCTTGGTAAGTGACTTTGAGCAAGAATGCCCTGGTTACATAAATTATGTGTTTGGTAGCAAAAAGACGGGGTAGTGATAACACAGATGGATGAAATAGCCTCTAACAGAAATGAGCTTCAAAAAGAGTTACCTACATTCCTACCTGGAACTCTTATGCTCGATCATTTTTTTCTCCATGAATAGATTTTGAAGAAAGTGCAATTTTTCAGATGTTTCTATCTAGGTAACTGCAAGCAGTTGTCTGCCCTTTAGCAGCAATCATTGTTGACTGTATCTGACTAAACATACAATGAAACTGTTTCATTGTATAAATGGCTTGATGTATGGCAATCCATATTTTGTGTTGACCACAAACCCAGTGATGCATACTCAGCATGCAAATAATAAACACAAGTAGAAATCAGTTGCATGGACCTAAAGTAGTAATGTTTTGTAAGAGAGTGTTATATCTTACAAACAAATTAAAAATTCAATTAAAAATAAATTAGAAAATTATAAAGTATCTATCTAGAATATCAGGGTTAGTTTTATCTTAAAAATTAACAGTTTCCTCCTTTGCTTCAGCTAGTATTCATTTATGTGTCTCACTTGACTCTCAGTTTTTAAATGAACTGTAATCTTTTCCAAGAGGACTTTAAGGTTTATTATAACTATTCTATGAGCTGAGTATATTAATCAAGGGTTGGTTTAAATAGGAATATATGTTTCAAATGGATAAAGTTCTTTGACCCATGTGGAAAAAAGTTGTTCTGAGAGAATATTCAGATTTACTTGTCATAGTTGTACCTATGGAAAAGGCAGTTCATGACACACGCCCCTTAAGTACTTTTATTCTCTGAGACCATCTTGTTTTTGTGCAGTTTCATGAATTTATACTGGTCCAGATAACTTGCTATAAAATCAAGCACCTTCAATTTCCTTATCATTTCAACCATAATTCACCTCTTGGTCACCTGAGAGGTGTCTCTGTTTTCTGGTATTTTCTCATTTAAGTGCACACAGAGTGTATCAGAGCTTGCATAAAAGAGATGTGATGCTTGTTTGGGGGGTGGGGGGACACAGCTGAAAGTGTTTGTGACCTTGTTAAGTCACACCATCATGACTTAAAGCTTAGCGACACATACAGCACTGTCAGCTTTTAACATTCTTTTTTTTTTTTAATATTCTTTGTTGTAATGCCCTTCGTAATGCCTTTTTTTTTTTTTTTTTTTAATGTTTAGTCACACTTCTTCATAGCTCACCACACCCCAAGGGCATGATACTTTCTCTGCCTTAAACTGAAGAGATGTGACCCTATGTAAAACTGACTATATAGCTAATAAATATGAAAAAAAAATAACTTTTTCTCTTTAATTTTTTTTTTTGAGAAGCAAACAATGACAAGAAGGAAATTAGATTGTACAGATTAGAAGTATAAATACAGGTGATGTTGAGCCTGTGCATTATTTGAAGCTTGAGCAAAGAAGGGAAGTAAGAACATACCATGAAGTTCCCAAAGGTTGATGTCCTTGTTTTCTATTTATTTTCACCTCTCCTACGAACATAGGCTGAGAGAGCTGGGGCTGTTCAGTTTACAGAAGAGAAGGCTCTGGGGTCACCTCATTGCAGCTTTTCAGTACTTGAAGGGGGCTTATAAAAAAGATGGTGAGTGACTCTTTGCTCAACCAGGTAATGTCAGGGCAAGGGGGAATGGTTTTAAACTAAAAGAGGGGGGATTTAGATTAGACGTTAGGAGGAAATTTTTCACTCAGAGGGTGGTGAGGCACTGGCATAGGTTGCCCAGGGAGGTTGTGGATGCCCCATCCCTGGAGGTGTTCAAGGCCAGATTGGATGGGGTCCTATGCAACCTGATCTAGTGGGTGGCATCCCTGTCCACAGCAGGATCGTTGGAACTAAAAGATCTTTGATGTCCCTTCCAGCCTGAGCCATTATATGATTCTATGATTCTATGATCTGCTGTAATAATGAGAATAAACATTTCTGTTTGTCTAGAAAAAATGTGTGTAGAATCACAACTGAGCTTATAAACCTGCCCTTTTCTGATAAACCTATGGGTTAAATTTCAGTAATGGTCAGATTTGTACAACCCTGTTGTGTGTGATTGCTAGAGGTAGGAAAGCAGAGTTTAATCTTACATTTTCTTGAACCGTAATGTCATGCAAGGCACAAAAATTTGGGGACTTTCACCTGGTGCTGCCCTGCTTGTATTCTTGTATTTTTAAAGACAAGACATTGCACATCATCCATTTCACCCCACAACTGCAGTGCTAGCAAAGGGTGAGTAGTATGCATTACCAAATACTATGCAGCTTACTTATTCCAAGCAAGCAGCTTTGACTCAGGACACTGAGTTGGCCTTAAATTAAGCCAGAGAAGCTCAAAATACGTGGATCTTAATCATGACCAGCATGCCAATTTAAAATAAGCAAATGACATCTTTTCCTTTTTAATATAAGGAGAAACTGAGGCTTGTTATAAATTACTCTTTTACCCAGGAAGAATTAGTTTATTGAGTATGCGATCAACAAGCAAAACAGCGCTGGGCAGCCGGGGAGTCCATGCTCTTCCAAACGGCGTGCGCCCCCCCTCCCCCCTTTCACAGTCCCATTATATCACCGAGTTCTTCCGGGATTAATTAGCCCCCCCTTCCTGGTACTGCGGCTGCGTCGACTGTTGCTAGGGGGTCGTCTCCGGTCCCTTTGGTGGTCGCACGGATAAAGGCCGTAGTCTTCCTCTGCTTGGTATGTGGTGTTTTTCCCTCCTTAACTGGTCATGTTGGTTTGTCTTAAGATAGGACAGTGGGTTATCAATTTTGCAGTTATAGTATTTACACAAAGTTCTCTCAACTTTCCGTCCGAGACAGCAACAGGCAGGGAGCCTCAAGGTCCTTACAGCCACCTGGCGACTCCCTTCGTTCCTTCTTAATATAGCCATGGGAAATAATGAACAAACAAGCTTCACACACCACAAGGCTAACACAGCAAGTGCTGTGCCCAGGTTAGGTTGGCAGAGACTGGAATTCAACAGCAACTGCAGTTCCTTTTTTCTAGTGCTCTGCACTGAAGCATTTAGAAACATATCCAGATGTGATCCTACTGTGTTTGATATAAACGCCTAAGTATTATATAGAACTTACCTCACATGGCAGAACTGACCTGGACCTCTTTCAGGTGCTGCTGTTTGAATTTATTAGAATTTCACAGGAGATTTAACTTGAGTTAGGCCCTAAATATAGGAGATAAGAACCAAAAGAAAAGGTTCTGCTCGTTCAGGTGGTCCATAATACCTGAACGACAAACTCTTATGTCTTCGCTACCATTTCACCATCAGCACTGGAAGCCTCGTGCACAAGTCGAAGTGCAAGAGCTAATGTGCCTGCTAACGGCAGGGGCAGAGCAGGACTGCTTGTGTTCTGTGGGCAGGGAGACGAGGCTTCCTTCTCTCTAATTTGAGTTTGAAATAGAGCTGCTGAAGATCGGCGGCATCGGCTCTCAGCGAGACAGCTGCTTTTTCTCTTGTCAGACCAACTTCCTCGCAGGCACTATGGTGGGCGAGTAACCTGACAGCTAATTATGCTGTGTGAGTTCCTGCATGTTCGTTAGTGACAGATGAGCTTGAACGCTTCTTTGTACTGGATCTGTATGGTCCGATGCACAGGTTGTCACTCTAGACCTACCGTGTTTTGTTTTCTTTTTTTTCATAGTTAAATTGGAAAGTCAAGAAGAGTTATGCCTGGTCTTCTTGCTATTTTGCATGGGCATAACTTTACTGATGCCAAAGGGGTTTCACCCTGGATGGATTTTGATGCAGTATATGCTCTAATTTATGTTCCAGAGCTGGCATGGGGTTTGATTTTGTACAAGTGTTAACAGCAAGTTTCCCCCTTCTGTCTGCTACCTTTCAGCACATATCAATAAAATAATATTGCTGCTAAGCCTGACATTAAAAAGTTCAGGGCATGCTAATCTGATTAAAGAGCAGCAGAAATTTCTGTTTGGTTACTGAAAAGCTAATGATCAAATCTGAGGTAGGAAGCCAAGAGGTGAGTGATTTAAGATCATGAAGATTAAGGAGGTCGGTGGCAAATCTGGAAATGGATCCACAAAGAAGGTATACTATAACTTGACATTGCACAGCTCATTTGAATGTGTCTGTAAGGCTTTTGGGTATTTCTTCTCTAAAATTCTGCATGGCAGAGGGATACTTCTTGAATTTTACTCATTCTTTATCTCATTAGAAAAAGAAA
Source organism: Anser cygnoides (assembly GCF_040182565.1). Taxonomy (NCBI): domain Eukaryota; kingdom Metazoa; phylum Chordata; class Aves; order Anseriformes; family Anatidae; genus Anser; species Anser cygnoides. The sequence goes on along the minus strand of NC_089912.1, from coordinate 13,615,177 downwards.
TGGGTGAATAAAGTTACATTCATGCTTCAAGCTAATGATCTCCTTCTGATCCAGCTCCAGGTATGCACATTTCAGGTGGATTAAGTCACTACTCTGTGGGCTGCTTTGCTTTAGCTTTTTGAATGGTCCAGGAATAGCTGTGTGAAATGCTGGACTGACAAGTTGAGAGATAAAAGTCTTAAAGCATGCAAAATAAATCTACAAATGCTTCATAAGTAGCAAATCTTGTTATGTTGTGAGTTTAGCCAATGTTTTACAAAAAACTTTGAAGACTCTAAAAGCCAATTTGGCCCTACCTGAACAAAGCCATAAGACACATGAATTAATTCAGCAGAAACTGATCCTATATTTAAATGCTGTACAAAATAGTGATGTCTTCTAGTTCAGAGCAGTCAGTACTGACTACTTTTAAGGTCTCCTTATCCTCAGAAGACCAAAATTGATCCTTAATGCTTGCGGACATTTGTTTGCAGACTGATGCTTCAGGTGTGTATAGAGACTCACATTCTACCATGACTGATGGAGCATCTTGGAAAAGGCTTACTTTTTCTTTAGTGAAACCACCATACCAGTATCAAAATGCAGATTGTGCTTTATCTGTTCTGTGGAATATGTGTAGTTTGAATATAGCAGTAAATTGTCAATTGCTGCTGAGGATAATTTTTTTTTTTTTTCCCCACAAACCTCTCAACTTACCAGTTCTTGGCCAGTATCAGTATCAGCCTGGCTGGTTTTGTTTGTTGCCTCAACACAGAAGACTTTGTATTTCCCTACCACTTGCCTAAGCCCTTTTGTGTCATTTTTGGATGATAGCCCACTCTCATCCCTGCAACTTAAGGGCAGTACTTGCAGGGGCAGAAATGGAACAATGCTTACAAAAGGAAATAGACCAGTTTGGGCTGATTCTTCATCCGCTCTGCAATTCTGCATACCACATGAAACAGCTGCCGACATGAAGTATGGCTTATGAGAGACTAAGGTCATGTTCTGAGGAAATTACACAGGGAATGGAAAGGAAGCTCTCTTCACAAAACAGAGTAAGAATGCAAGCAATTATGTCTCAGATAGAATAAATAATATATTTAACTTTCAAAGGCTCTGGCAAGCTGTGATGGTGAAAAAAAATAAAGCTTCTACTTTTGTTTCAGGACAGCAAGTCTCATGACAGAAATGAAGTGAGTGTATGTTATGTAAGTAATTTATTTGTGCATCTTTGGTATTGCAGCACTAATAGGCTTGCTGCCAGGTATTCCAGGCTGCAGTTTGTCATGTCTGACTCTTTAGTCTTTTCAAACAATTGAAGAAATGGCCTTCTGTGGGCTGTCAGTGACAGATACCAGCTCACTCATATAGATAAAGCTCAATTAGCTCCTGGAGAAAGCATCTTTTAAAAATGTAATGAGCTGCACCAGGGAAGATAGGTAGACAAGTGTTATACTAAAACTTAAATAACATGTTAACGTGGACAAGCAAGAATACCACAGTAGCTACGATAAGCTCCTTTTATTCTGTGCTTTTTATTATTTAACACTTTAACACTTTTGTGATTTAAAGACCATTTATTAATCTGTTGCTTTTTTTTTTTTTTTCTGGCCAGAGCTGATTATTCTGATAGCTGTCGTCTCATCATCAAATAGCCAGCTGCCCTTTGGCTTAAGATGTCAACACATACAGTTGTAAGTATATCCTGAGTCTAACCTAACACTGGAGCCCATTAAGGAAAGAATATGCAGCTATTTGCCATGTGACTCCATTGTTTTTGAGATAATTAATGCATATTTATTGAAAAGGTCATATTAGTGATAATTTAAGGGTCTGTGTTTATAGTTTATTCATGAAGACTCAAGAATATTTTAAACAGGGTCTTAATCAATCATAAGAGAGGAGTGTAAATAAGTTGGAAATAAATACAGGAATAAGAGAAGTAGTCTGGAAATAGTTGTCAATAAAGAGGAGCAGCTTCCACAGAGGTGGTGGGCACCTTGTACCCAAGGATTTTTAAGACCTTTTGAAGAGCTGACTTCCAGCAGAGCTCAGAACTGAAATGCCTTTAAAAATACAGCTCTGTAGACTACAGTGTTGCTATAATTATCAAACCAGATATCTGCTTAATGAACTTTAGTTTATTTTTGCAAATTTCCCGTGTTCTCTCATTCAAAAGAAGCACAGAAAAAGCAGTCCTCAAAAGGCAGCAAGTGATAGGTCTGGCAAAGCTCTGGGATTGTCTAGGCTTATCAAACTTGGCTGGTCAGAGACAGCTGATCTGTACTGTTGGCTCTGGAAACTAGCCCAAGCCCTGTCACTTATCTTTTTCCCCACCGATCTCCTGCAGACTTTGCAGTTGATTGTATCTTATTTCATACTTGTTGTGATCTGCTGTTGTGTGGCTGTGATATTCTGATAATAACCTCAGTTTTTCTTGTTAGTGCCTGCGTTAGGAAGCAGACAACTTGTTATTTTGAAATTATGTGAAAACACATCTGTCTTTAATATGTTGAGAAAGATAAACAGAAAGAACTGGTGACAAATTGTTTTTACCTTCAAATTACCTGCTGGTATAATTTGGCAGGATTTTAAATTTCAGTAATTAAGTAACCTTTTATTTTTCCAAGAGAAGAGTCATTCTTGCAAGACTCTAATTCAGAAATTATGTAAGCATCAGCCTAACTTTATTCATCTGATTTGATTCAATTCATTTCAAACAGGTGACATCCTTAAATATATTTCAAAGCATGTACTCTTTTAAACAAAGTATTGATTTATAGGATTAAATAATCATATACAGTTGCTCTTCCCATTTTTGTTTTATTATTTAAACTTTTTCAAAACCTGGCACTCACCCCTTACAATTAAGTAAAAGCTATTAATAGCAGTTTATAGCAGGTACATTGAGGTCTACTGAGGAATAGCATCAAAGTCGTGTAAACTCTTAACTCCACTGAAGAGTTGGCCCCAATATAGGTTTCAGGGTGAGTTATCTGCTTAAGTAGCTTTTAATGATCTGTACCTCTGGGACTTGCACAAGGTGCATTAAATGTCTACTGGAAGGTGGAAGGTCTGGCAGCCTCCAGAGTCATGCTTTGAATTCGCTCAAAGTTTTGTTCTTTGAAGAAAACAGTAAAATTTTCTCCAGCAAAACATTATAAAATAAACTGGCATGATTTTGTCTTTGAACTCTCTTTTGTTTCCCCTTACAAAACCTCCTAAGCAGTATTCTGCTTTCCTTTTCCCCTTACTTCTCTCTCTTCTTCAAGTCCTGTATTTGGAGAAGAACTTGCTGAGCATACTGGTCTGCAGAGCAGTCCTGAGGAGGAAGACCTTGGATGTGAATGTGACAGGCAATGATGTGTGATGATGGTGTGATAGTAATTTGTCACCTGCTACAATGTGAAGACCTCATTGCAGCCTTTCAGTACTTAAAGGCAGACTAATGATGGAGAACAACTTTTTGGTTAGGCAGATAGTGATAGAGCAAGGGGGAATGGTTCTAAAATAAAAGAGGGAAGATTTAGAGTAGATGTTAGGTGTAAATTCTTTGTTCAAAGGGTGGAGAAGCACTGGAACAGGTTGCCTAGAGAAGCTGTGGATGCAGGTGTTCAAGACCAGGTTGGAAGGGACCCTTGGCAACCTGGTCTACAAGGTGCTGTTGCCCCTGGCAGGTGGGTTGGAAGTAGCTACAAGATTATTCTAGCTTATCTTTCAGATATTATTTACTGTGCATACCTCTGCATAACAATGCAGTGACCTCTCTCTGTCTCTCTCTCTTTTTTTTTTTTTCCCCTTTTAATTGTTTGACAGAGTGATGCTGGATTCCTCAGTCTGAAGAGCAGCAGAAAGTTTTTGTTGTCTCTTTGTGTGTTGCGTTGCAAATTCTGGGAGATATTGTTCTTCAATTTGTTGGTTTCCTATAGGCAAGCCCACAAGGATTTGTGTCGTTGCCAAAGTCCAGTTACACCACAAAAAGGAGTTTCTCCCAAATGAGTTCATAAATCTCAACTAAACGCTGTTTCCACATCCCTCCTCATCACCCAGAAACTATATTATTATTATTATTATTATTTTATTTATTTTTTAGTCTGGGCTGAAATAATTTCATTACGCTTTTTCTTCTGAGATGCAAAATTTTGTAACATATTCAAAATATACTCAGATAAATGAAAATACACGTTAAGATGTGAATTTTCATTTCTGTTCTATAATTATACCATAGCCTGCACATTTGGTGAAGCATTATGTATTGTGTTACTTGGATCTTTTTGAAATCTATAGAGATTTTAAAATACGAAGATGCATTCTTTGATTACTCATATTTTCCCTTGAAAGCTATATAGTCTTGGGTCAAGTCCAGGACTTTGTCACTGATTTCAGTGAATATAGACCTCAAATATGTTATGTCTAATATAAGGGACAGAGATGACATGGCATAAGGGCACATTTCTTTTTAGAGAAAAAGACAATGGAGGCACTAGAGAAATTTTTCAAAGGTCTGGCTGAAGCCTGTGATAGTTTGAGATGTTTATAAATAAAAATAATAAAAATAAATTGTAAGATCAGATTATAATTTTGTTTAGTTAATGGAAGTGGTGTTTTATTGTGAGGAAATGATGTTATTAGCTTGGGGCTTTAATGTTTGAGTTTGATAATGCAAATGAAGTTTATCTTTCTAGACTTAAGGTAGGAAAGTACACAATGGATCAAAACGGGCTTCTAATATTTAATTTACAATATCATGTTTGATCATAACCAAAGATTGCTTTTTAAACTGTAACCGTCATCAGCTTTACGATATAACATTTCAGGTGGGGACACATTGGTTGCACCCATGAAAGAAGGGACTCTTCAATGTTTATTTAGATGTGTTTAATATCTGCATGCAACTGTATTTATACACATATCCAGAGTCTCTCACACATGTTCTTTTTACATTACTCCTTTTTAATAAAAAGTTAATTGTGGCTGTCAAAGCTAATCTCTCTGTTCTGCTTATAAAAGAGAAATAAAGCCCCTTAAAGAGCAAATCTGAATTAGGACTGAATCAAAATGAAAACAGTTTGTTAGAAAATGGTGTTTATTATGGAGTAGTTACAAGTTACTCTAACTCACTCATGAGAACTACATAGAATGTCTATATCTTTTTGTATGTTTTCCAGTTTCCTGAATGGTTTAAGCCTTGTGATTGTTCTGATCCTGCTGAAACAAAATGTTTATGCAATAATGATTATAAAAGAATGAGTTTACCAGTCCTTAATGACTCTGTGGCGTACACTGAAAACAGTGCCAGTCAGCTCAATTCAGTTTCTTCTTTTTTTTTGAAGAGAACACAGAATAGGCCATCTCTACTGTACTATTCATCGGCTTTAAGGTTTGAAATATGCTTCTGAGAAGCCAGTCATGGCTGGAACTATATCTAGCATATGGACCAAGCAAAGTGTGCTTGAATCTTAGACGGACTGGGTTACTGCTCTTTGTGAATAGCTAGTATAACAATATACTCTCACATGCAGAGGTGTTGAAAGTAATTATCTTAACAAGCACATTTTTATGTTGGACTTCAGTCCAGCTTGAATATTAATACCAGAGTTATAAGTCCCTTAACTGAAAGTAAGTGCTTGTGCTAGAAATACTGGTACAAGTCAACAACAGTAATGGAAATGCTACTATTCAAATAAAAGAAGCAAAGGAGATTTCAATCTGTTTTCTGAGTGACCTGAGCACATACAGGGTGATTTATGGACAGGCAGACTACCAAACTAAATGCCTTTTCTAGCAAAGGTACATTTTTCAACACAACAATTGCCCTCATATGTGATTCTGCATTCTGCCACTGTACCTGCTGGGACAATATAAGCCTTTTCTGACAGAGTAACATTACAACCCAAGATTAAAATCTGGGAAAAGTGTCAACAAAAAAGAATGATAACATGTTGGAAAATACAGCTATCAAATGAAAATTCCTTGCTAGTAATTTTTGTAATGGCCAATTCCATGTAATTTTCTGTTTCTTTTTTCCCCTTCTAAGAAAAGGGGGTGATATGGAGGTCATTTTAATATTTTGGGTAAGTATAATAGATAACTAGATATTTGAAACTAAAAGGAAAACTAAGTCATTTAAACACAACTGCAGACTTTGAACCAACCCCTAAGAGAAATCTGGCCATTGTGCACATTTCTAATTCAGTGTTTGAGAACAGCTTATTTGCATTAAATTGGGAATATGTTCTTACTCATTGTAGCAGACTTTTAAAACTATATGGGCATGGTAAGAGCATAAAGATACTATCCTCAAGAATCTTTTCATATACTAAGAATTTCCAGCTCAGGGTCTTACTGAGCTAGAAATGGAGTTTTGTGCCTAAGTGCATGCTGGGGATTTCTGTCTATGAATTTGCCCAGTTATTTTCAACCAATATAAGATTTAGTCTTCCAAATATATAGCAGTGAGAGAATTCATGGGTTAATTGCATGCCAGCTGCAGATATGTTGCTTTTTGGTTGTTTCAAATCTACCACCAGATAAACCTGAGTTAGTTACCATTTTGGGAAGGAATGTCAATGCCCATAAAAGGAGGAATGTAGTACACCTATCAAGATGCTTTGTTCAAGCAGGTGTTTAGAGGTCATTCAGGTATTTCTTAAATTATATATTCTTTAGATCATCTGTAATGGTTTTGCCCACCTTAGAAGGAATGGCTGGAGAAGAGTCACTTCCTCTGTTAAAACTGAATCTTAAAGCTTAGACTCAAGCCCTGTCTTCAGCTGTGCAGTCTCTTTTTTTTTTTTCTTGTTTGATTTTTTTCCATTTGTAATTTTTTCTTAATTTAGATTTATATCATTTTTTTCCTATTGGAATAGGAATAATTGATATAATAATATCTGTTGATATAACAGAAATAAATATTTATTTAAATTTCATTTCAAACATTTATTTCAGTTATTTTTCTCCCATTCTTCTTTTCTGCTTTGAAATGCAATAGAATGATTAAAGTTTTCTTGGCTGTTTTCTTTTCTTGTTTTTATAATTTCCACCTCTAGCTGTTTTTCCAGTTGGTAACAGAAAAATGAATGTGTAAGTTCTGTCAGCTCTGACTTCTCAAAACTTTTAGAGTCAAAGATAATTATAGCCATGTCTAGTATTGTTTCTCTGCTGATGTTTTTATCTAATTTTGCATGACGGTACACTACATTAGCTTGGTTCGACCTCGAACTATTTTGCAGGAATGTAAAGTATATTATTAGTTTCTTAAAATAGAAAACCACCTACTGCATTTGACCCAGCTTCCCCAGTAGGATAATGGTTTTGTTCTTTTGTTCTCTTTTGCAATAACTTTTCTAGTAGTGAAAGTTTTAAAGAAAAGGAAATTTTTTACTCCTTCTCAAAGACATTTCCAGGGAAGGAGAGATGTTTACTTTGAGGTTTGATTTTCATGATCCAGTATGTCCATACTGGGTGCAAGCTACTAGCTAACAAATTGGTGAGATTTGTTCGCTGGTATCATTTGTGTATATTTCTTCATTTCCTCCCTAACATTATACATATTGGATGAAATCATATTTGAAAACCATCTTTATATTTTTAAGTCACATGCCTTTGCCATGGGAAGTTTAACAGAATTTCTGCAGTGGAATGATCCTGCAGATCCACCCGTTACTGTGCGAGTGATGGAGCACTGGCCCAGTTTGAGTAGCAAAGCTACGAAGTCTCCCTCCTTAGACATCTTCAAAGGATGTGCCTGGACATGATCCTGGGCACCCTGTTCTTCGTGTCCCTGCTTGAGCAGGGGGATTGGACCAGAGAGCCCTTATGGGTCCTTTTCAACCTCATCCATGCTGTGATTCTGTGAATTAGAGAAGTCACAGGGATAATATAATTGGACAGGACTCTTCCACAGCCGTGACAGTGCCAATACACTAAGTATTACCAGTGTGAGAAAATCAATGACCTTTGTAGGACCTAGGAAGCCTACAGAAGCTATCAACAGTTACCAACCCCAAGGCACCAGTACAGGCTGAGGGCTGACCTGCTGGAGAGCAGCTCTGCAGAGAGGGACATGGGGGTTGTGGCCCAAAAGCCAGCAGTGTGCCCTTGTGGCCAAGAAGGCCTATGGGATCCTAGCCTGCATCAAGAAGAGTGTGGACAGCAGGTTGAGAGAGGTGATCCTCCCCCTCTACTTGGCGCTGGTGAGGCCACACCTGGAATATTGTATACAGTTCTTGGCTCCCCAGTACAAGAGGGTCGTAGAACTTCAAGAGAGGGTCCAGCGTAGAGTCACAAAGATGATTAAGGAATTAGAGCATCTGTGCTATGAGGAAAGACTAAGCGAGCTGGGCTTGTTTAGCCTAGAGAAGAGAAGATTGAGAGGGGATCTTATCAACCTCTATAAATATCTGAGGGGAGCATGTAAAGTGGATGGGGCCAAACTCTTCTCATTGGTGGCCAGTGATAAGACAAGGGGTAATGGGTATAAATTGAACCGCAGGAGGTTTCATCGTCATGTGAGAAAGAACTTCTTTAAGGTTTGGGTGACAGAACACTGGAACAGGCTGCCCAGAGAGGTTGTGGAGTCTCCTTCTTTGGAGATAAAAAAACCCTGCCTGGTTGAGATCCTGTGTAACATGCTTTAGGTGGCCCTGCTTGAACAGGGGGGTTGGACTAGATGATCTCTGGAGGACCCTTCCAACCTCAACCATTCTGTGATTCTGTGACTCTTTGAACAGTTCTCACCTGCCAAAGCCAACAAGACCCTCCTATATAGGTCATTAAACTACCTTATTTTTAAGTACATTGAGGCAGCTAGAACTTATAGTAGTTTCTACCTGAAACTCCAGTACCACATTAAATTTCAAAGTTTTCATGTGTTCTATATGTGGCCATGCCTATGTGTATACATGTATGAATGTGTCTGTGCTGTCCATAGACTAGTTGTGCATTATGAGATCCAGAATATGGTAGATATCATTATCAGACAAAAAAATTAAAGAAAAAATGAGAAAGAAAGAGTGATTTTATTTATTTATTTTTAAGAATCACGGTTTGCAGAGAGAAAACAGGAGGAAGCTGTACATCTTCACTCTCTATATTTTAGAACCTTCACATACTACTTTTGGTGTTGTGTGTGTGGACAGTCCCCTAAGATAACTTGCAGTTTTTCAAGGCTATGACGCCATTATATAAACATATTGCCTTTTGGTGGTATGATTCATAATATATTCATGTGGTCTATTTAGATGGGTGTGTTCAGGGACTGATACTGCTAGTTATGCAAAGGTAGCTGTTGACTTTTTTTGCCTTCAATTCTGATTATGATGTGCTGTAGTAAATGAATGGGAATCCAAACTGAGAGAAAAATATTTTGTCTACTAAGGATTCAGTGTTGGACTTACACATGAAATTTAATAAAAAAATCTTAAAGGTCAGAAACCAGACTGGGGGTTGGTATATTGCAGTTTTCTGCCAGATAGATAGAGTGACAAATATATATGGTATTATGGCTATGTCCGTAGGTATGGTGTCCTCCAAAGATTTTGGAGCAATTTGTAGCATAAATATTCTGGTGTCCTTCCAGCATCAAAAAGTTTCACTGATAGGGGAGAGTTAATTTTACAGAAAATTACATTGAGCATTATTATTAAATATATTATTATTAGATTATTATATATTATTACATATTTTGTAATTATATTAAATATTTTAATATATTAAATATATTTAAAATAGATTATTATATTTAATAATTATTATATTATTATTATAATTATATTAGAGTAGCATTATTGCTACTACTTGCCATTAGTTCCTTATCTAACGAATTCTTTCTCTCTTCCTTCTCTTCCTTAGAGAAGGAAGTAATGGAAAGCAGTAGCAATAATGCTTCTGATGAAATTTTGCCTTTGGTGAATCCATCATCATATTCTATACTGCTGTTGACAAGACTACAGTAACACTGCATGTTGTTGGACTGGTTTTCTCCTGTGGTACCTCTTAAAAACCTAAGTGCAGTAATAGTCATTAAAAACTTAGTTCCTTGGAATTAGACCTTAAGAATTTAATAAACTTACAAATAGGAAACATGTAACATGATAATTCACAATTTTTGACAAAGTTTGAGAAAATCATCAATTGCTGCAAGTACACTTTTTGAAGGTTAGTGTTTTCATTATTAATGGTTTCTTAAGTGTATCTCAGTCACATGTTGTGAAATCTGGTGCTTTCATAATAGAATAAAAATACATTTGTATAAGTGGCTACTATCCCTTACCTGTTCTGTGCTCTACATATCCTGTAAATTACACAGCTCAAGCATGTTTATAAATATATTTGTTGTTCCCTGTAAGTCATTCATGGGTAGTCCTTGCAAAAGCTGGAAACATCTTGGTCTTTGACTCCTGTTATGTCACCTTCCAATGCAGTAATGTGCTGAGAAATACAAAGCAACAAAGCTTGCTATTTACAAGACTGTGTCAAGTCTCACCTTCAGTAAATACTTTTATAAAGTTTGTGGGGTATCATTTGTTCATTCTATTATTAAAGCAAGGCCCTCTTCTTGACAGAAGAATCACCTTCTTATGAACAGCCAACTTTCACGTTTAACACAGTTTTCAACAACAAGTAAAAATGAATGCTTTCCAGCTCAGTTCAAATCAGCAAACAGCAAATCAATTTATAGCAAAAAGTGTATTATCAGGTATAACCAGTAGACAGTGAGAATGGTAGTTCTTGATTAACTGTACCGTTAAATAGTTATCTCAATGTATTCATTGCATTTAACAGTGTAGGAAATGTCAAATCAGTGGAACAAACTTGTCTTCTGACTCTCATATCAAGTTTGGGCAGAATTTTACAATTTTACTGTAAACAAATATAGAAACCAAGAAATTGGGCTGTTCTGAATGAAGCCAGTAAATATTAGAACAGCTTATATAAAATGACATTTCAACAAATCATGTGCTTTTTACTGAAGAACAAATTTGAATACTCAATTACAGAGCAGAAAGAATCTTTAATGATATACTTCTAAAATTTTTAAAATTGACTTAAAATTGACTGGAACTTGTACCTATGTTCTTTATCTGTTACATAAAAGATTTAAAACTAAGTTGACAAGGTGTGATGTGGGCCATCTTTGCTTAGCTCCATTGGGATTGTGTAGTCATAAAAACTTGACTGCATATTTTTTACTATCACTAAACATCCCATGTATTAATTTTCTGAGGAAAATGGTCTGAAGCTGAATTGGAGGGGGTAGTAAATATGAAGAGTGAAAGAAATGCATTTGACTTACTAGGGAGTTGAGAGCAATAGAGGGGTGCACACAGAACAGGAGTCAGACTAATGGGGAGCCCCAAGACATGGAGTCTGAATTTTATATCTTTTACTATGCCTTTCTGTCCTGTATAAAACCCCAGGAAAAAAAAAAAAAAAGGGAAGGGAAGGGAAGGGAAGGGAAGGGAAGGGAAGGGAAGGGAAGGGAAGGGAAGGGAAGGAAGGGAAGGGAAGGAAGGGAAGGGAAGGGAAGGGAAGGGAAGGGAAGGGAAGGGAAGGGAAGGGAAGGGAAGGGAAGGGAAGGGAAGGGAAGGGAAGGGAAGGGAAGGGAAGGGAAGGGAAGGGAAGGGAAGGGAAGGGAAGGGAAGGGAAGGGAAGGGAAGGGAAGGGAAGGGAAGGGAAGGGAAGGGAAGGGAAGGGAAGGGAAGGGAAGGGAAGGGAAGGGAAGGGAAGGGAAGGGAAGGGAAGGGAAGGGAAGGGAAGGGAAGGGAAGAGAGAAGAGAAGAGAAGGGAAGGGAAGGGAAGGGAAGGGAAGGGAAGGGAAGGGAAGGGAAGGGAAGGGAAGGGAAGGGAAGGGAAGGGAAGGGAAGGGAAGGGAAGGGAAGGGAAGGGAAGGGAAGGGAAGGGAAGGGAAGGGAAGGAAGAGAAGAGAAGAGAAGAGAAGAGAAGAGAAGAGAAGAGAAGAGAAGAGAAGAGAAGAGAAGAGAAGAGAAAGAAGAGAAGAGAAGAGAAGAGAGAAGAGAAGAGAAGAGAAGAGAGAAGAGAAGAGAAGAGAAGAGAAGAGAAGAGAAGAGAAGAGAAGAGAAGAGAAGAGAAGAGAAGAGAAGAGAAGAGAAGAGAAGAGAAGAGAAGAGAAGAGAAGAGAAGAGAAGAGAAGAGAAGAGAAGAGAAGAGAAGAGAAGAGAAGAGAAGAGAAGAGAAGAGAAGAGAAGAGAAGAGAAGAGAAGAGAAGAGAAGAGAAGAGAAGAGAAGAGAAGAGAAGAGAAGAGAAGGGAAGAGAAGGGAAGAGAAGGGAAGAGAAGGGAAGAGAAGTACTGAGATCCATGGAGAGTATCTCCTACTGGTGTAGTTAAGCTGTTTGGTTGGATGTCAAGAATGATTGACCTCAAGATGGCAAGACGAGGCCCAAACAATCTGAAATCAGATCTTGAAAACTTCATATACAGACTTTTACAATCTCAATTTTCCAAAGAAATCTTTAGGATTTTCCCAGATGAAATCTCTCTTAGTTGCTGAATTCACTGAATATTATATATTCTATTTCTTATATTTTCTTACTTTGTTCCTCAGAAAAGAATAACAACGTTTTAGGAACTGGCATGCCAGTCTCCCATTATAAAAGTCCCGTCTTCAGTGAGTTATATTTTGTGACTTTCACCTTTACATGATCAACAATTTAGCCTTGAAAAGCAGTATTTCTTGTATGTGGCTACTAAAGGAAAAGGATAGTCTGAGTTCATAACTGCAATATACTGCTTTACACTGGAGATGCTTTAAATTTTCTAGATTTTGTTGGCTATTTCAATAAAAGTTCAGTATTTGATAGAGGAAAGTTGAGAGCTATTTTTCAAAAATTGATTATTCATTGATTATTCATTGAAGTCAGCCATTATAGTCATCTCACTTTAGATGACATTAACCTGCTAGCAATAAAGATAAATTTTATTTATTTTTTTTATTTATTTATTTATTTTCAGGTTGTAAGGTAGTGGAAATAATGTGCTCTTAAGGATGAAACAAGGATAATATGTATTTTGAATTTCTCCTCTTTGCCCATTAAAAACTCATGGATATACCACATATTGCCCCATTCCCATATCTGCTTTTGTCCAAAACCAAAGCAGTGTAGAGTTATAATTAGCTAGTAGCTTTGCATTTATTTTCAACACTATTTCAAAAGAACATAGAAGAGCATATGCGGCAACATAACTTCTTAAGCTCCCTTGAAAATCTAGGCTTGTACTGAGAAGCTTTCATAGAATCATAAAATCATTAAGGTTGGAAAAGTCCTCCAGAATCATCTGGTCCAACCATCTCCCTACCACCAGTATCACCCACTAAACCATGTCCCTAAGTACCACGTCCAATCTTTCCTTAAGCACCTCCAGGGACAGTAACTCCTCCACCTCCCTGGGCAACCCGTTCCCATGACTAACTACTCTTTCTGAGAAGAAATTTCTCCTAATTTCCAACCTGAATATATATATTTATATAAATTGTTATATATACAGCTTTATACAGCTACATTTTATATATTTTTTATACATTTATATATTTAATATATATACCTTTATGCAGCTACATTTTTGACATTCTGCACCTGTTAAACCTCGGCTGTTCTAGAGGACTCAAAACTAATATTTTTCAAAAATTTTCACTAAAAAATGCATTCGGTCAGTTCCTTACATAACTGGAAGTTGAAATCTTGCGACGGTTTGTTCTGTGATATATTTCTGACTGGAACTGCTGCATTCAGTGTATATGTATATTTCCCAGAGGATTGCCCTCACTCCCAACCATGAGTAAAATTGCATTTATTATAAAATAAGACTATTTTCCCCTTTGTCACTTTACTATCATTGTGTTCCTTAACATACTTGAAACCCTGCCTTTTACCTAAATTAATTTCTAACTTTTTGTACATAGAATTGGATCAGTAGTAAACAGCAAGTTAATGACATTTGTTCTTGTTACATAGAAGCAGGTTGTTTTTTGTCTGACTTCTCTGGAATGCAGGAGTAACATCCCTAGCCTCATAATCCTTATGAGCCTGTACCATAGGTGTCTTTGATTCACATCCACTTCATCTTTGCTAACGGAAAGTAACATGCCCAAATAAGTACATCTCTCTCTCTCTCTCTCTCTTTTTTTTTTTCCTTTCAATTTGCAGATGTAAGGTAAATAACTAAAATGTTAAAAAATACATACTTTATATAGATACCGTGAAATAAATGACTTAAGGATAGGCTTAATATTGCTTCTTTTTTTTTTCTTTCTTTTTTTTTTTTTTTTTTTTCCCTTTCAGAAATGAAGAAACAGAAAGAGATAATAAACAGGTTGAATAGCAGGATGAGAAAATATGAGGCCCAGTTTCTTAAATATTTGCTTGTATGTCTTAAGCTTTCTCTGAAGCAAATTATGTGGTCATTGCTAAGGCAAGATACTGTACTAGTCAGCTGCACACAAATTGTGCAGCACAGCAATTATTATGTTCTAGAGAATTTCCTGGCATGAAAAAAAATATACAGACATCTCAAAAAGCATGTTTATTTTTATACAGAATTAATGATTTTTAATTTTATTTTTTCACATAAATTACTTTTTTGATTCAGAAATATTACATTATTTTGGATTGATAATTCCAAAAATGTGTCATTGTTGCAGACGTTATTTTATTATGTGTAGTGAATATAAAATCACAGAATCACAGAATCACAGAATCGTCTAGGTTGGAAGAGACCTCCAAGATCATCTAGTCCAACCTCTGTCCTAACACTAACAAGACCTCCACTAAACCATATCACTAAGGGCTACATCTAAACGTCTCTTAAAGACCTCCAAGGATGGTGACTCAACCACCTCCCTGGGCAGTCCATTCCAATGCCTAACAACCCTTTCAGTAAAGAAGTTCTTCCTAACATCTAACCTAAACTTCCCCTGGCACAACTTTAGCCCATTTCCCCTCATTCTGTCACCAGGCACGTGGGAGAATAGACCAACCCCCACCCCTCTACAGCCTCCTTTAAGGTACCTATAGAGAGCGACGAGGTCTCCCCTGAGCCTCCTCTTTTCCAGGCTAAACAACCGCAGCTCCCTCAGCCGCTCCTCGTAAGACTTGTCCTCCAGACCCCTCACCAGCTTCGTTGCCCTTCTCTGGACTCTCTCGAGAGCCTCCATGTCCTTCTTGTAACGTCAAGTCAAAAGAAACAGAACTTAGTCAAAATGTACTTTTTTTTTTTCTTTAACCAAATGGAAAACCTCTCAAAATCTTTATTGAAATCAATATTTTCAATGAGATTAATATTTGTCTAAAAAAATAACAGCAATCTCCTGTTTGAAATTGTCACATGGTTACTTTTATTTATTTATTTATTTATTTTCACTAGGTAATCCTCTTTTGTGTGGAGAGATAAAATCATCATCACCTAGGATATTTACACGTGAGGAAAGTTTCTGTCCATGTCACAGACAGAGGAATGTGTGATTTTGGCTCTGTTTATATATATAAAATTAACTACACAGCCCTGAGTTTATCTCCTGTTCAAAGATGCATTTTGAAACATTGTTTTGTTACTAAAAATGACCTTCGCTGCCTGTTGCAGCCTATATTTTGTTTTTAGAATCTGGCCCAAAAATGATTTCACAATAGGTCTACCCAGAGAAATCTCAGGCTTGCTGTTCTAATAGAAAGAATAGTCTGTTTGCAAATATGAGAATTAAAACAAAACTAAACAAAAAGATCTTTTGTTTTAGAAGGCTAAATGTCCTCATGCTGCCATTTAAGAATATGCTTATTGTGGAAGATATCTTGCTGAAGTATAAAGCTGAGCAGCCTTGTTCCTCTGAATCCATCTGCGTATAGTGCAGGCTTCTGCTGGTAGCTGAGACACAGTAAACCTCATGGAACTTGAACTCACAGCAAATTTCACTTTATTTCTCTGTATTGTATCTCTTTATTTCTCTGTATTGTATCTCTTTATTTCTCTGCCTTGTTTACATACCAGGGACATAACAAGTGACCAGAGATACAGATCCAAACAAAACAAAACAACAAAAATCCTCTTTGTTTCAAGCAACTTTTTGTGGGTTTCTTCCTTATTGGATCTCCTTTGTGTTCTTGCGTGTTGCACTTTTGCTCATCCTGACTTTGTCTTGCCTTCTAAGTATGCTAGTCCATTCCTTAATAAAAGGAGAAGTTATGTATCATAAACAAAATACTCTTCTGTGTATGCCTGTAGTTGTAGACCCTCAGTCATAGAACAGAACAGAACAGGTTCAGTTAGAAGGGACCTCCAAAGAGCATCTAATCCAACTGCCTGACCTTTTCAGGACTAACCAAAAGTTAAAGCATGTTATTGAGGGCATTATCCAAATGTCTTCTGGACGTTTACAGAATCAGTGTTTGGACACCCACAACCTCATGGTAAAGAAATTTTTCTTATTTCTTTCTTTATTTTCCCTCTTAATGCGTGCAAATCCCAATAGATAACCTTGCTAAGTATTTCATTATCTATCTTCTCCTATTTTTAGATGCATTTCTGATCAACATAGCTTTGTATATAGTGTGACCTTCTTAACACAGCTTGCCCACACAATATGTAAGAAATTGAAAATATCACTAATTATTCTGACCTAATGAATGTTGATATCAATTTTGTGAAAAATGAGTGTTTATACAATAACTTGAAACATACTTGTTTAATAAAAACACACAAAGCAGAGCATATCCTTTGAGTGACATGATCATGTTTGAGAGAGCGCTTGGGTTAAAGTACATGCAAAGTCTCAATACAACAAAGATGGAGGGGGAGAGCAATGTAATGAGAGTGGTGATGGCCTAGTGAGGTTTCTAAGGAGCAACATGAAACATTGTGACTCTGTGAACAAACTTACTCCTCCCCTTCCTTCTAAACAGAACATTGCTGCTTTTACCACCTAAAGTAAAGCACCTGTAACACTTGTGCCTGCCACCATCTCTTCTGCTCACTTTTCTTCTTCTTCTCTTCCCAAATGTATTTACACAAGAAGTAATTGCAATATAATTCAACATGTCATGACTTCTGGAAAATGTAGTACCTGGCTTTCCACTTCTGCATTTTCTTCTCTTCCAGCGATTCCCCAACTGATATTGTGTTAAAGTGTATGACACAATACCAGCAGGAGGTAAACATGAGGTATTTAAGGTACCTACAAGCAAGCATGAGAAGATGTATTAAAACACCTCCCTCAGGGAAGGTGTTGTGAGAGTCTAAATATTGATCTTTAAGGTTTAGTCCATAAAGAGTTGCAATATTGGCTAGTTTTTTCATTTGTTTTTTTCCCTTTTACTGGTAAAAGACTATGGGTATTAGACCTTGCAGACAACTGGCAGAGATTTGCAAACTGCATTTCTGTCAGCATCTATCCTTTCAAAAGCAGCATTTCCTTGTTAGTGGTTGTAGGTTCTTCCTAGATGCAGCTGTGGGAGGGAGACGAACCATCTGATTTAATACACTTTCAACAAATAACTAGCCAAGAGTAAGAAGTTGTCAGAAGAGATTGATGTAGGTTCTGGAACTGTATTTGGAGGTTTTCTGAAAGAACATATAATGGCTTTTTTTTTTTTTTTTATCTGTTTCATAGATTTTGGAGTGGCTGGATAAAAACATCTAATGATTCCATATGATCACAGAATCACAGAATCATCTAGGTTGGAAGAGACCTCCGTGATCACAGAGTCCAACCTCTGACCTAACACTAACAAGTCCTCCACTAAACCATATCACTAAGCTGTACATCTGAACGTCTCTTAAAGACCTCCAGGGATGGTGCCAGAACCACTTCCCTGGGCAGCCTACTCCAATGCCTAACAACCCTTTCAGTAAAGAAGTTCTTCCTAATATCCAACCTAAAACTCCCCTGGCGCTTTGTTTTTGTTTGTTTTTGTTTTGTTTTCTGAGTCTGATTGGTTTAATAACTGGCTATAGGGAAGAAAAAAAAATGGTTTACCAAGGAAGGAACTAGCCCACACCATCCTTTTCTGCTCTGAAGACTCAAAGATGCAACTCCGGGAGATACGTACTACCAGAATGTGGAACCCTGCTCTCGGTGTTGGGTTATGTGATGAACGGCTCACCTACGCACCCACAAAGGATCCTGGGGGTACAGCCACAGCCTACTTCTATTTTTGCTCCTTTCCAATTAATCATGAAAACAAAATTCAGATTTTCTCTATCCTGTATTCCTGGTACTGCCACTGACTGCGTCCAATGATTTTCATAGTGGCTTTTCTCAATTTCTTCAGCCAATCCTCCTTTTTTCTGGAGACTTGCAAAGCTTCCCAAAGAAGGACCATGTCTCACTGTCAACAAGGAAATGCTTCTTTTCCTTAAGACAGAACTCAATGAAAGAGTAAGGCATGAAGTGAATCCACAGACAAGCATGTAGCAGGCAGACAGTACTTTACAGACAATGAAGGCCCAAGCTCTCTCCTATTAAAGTCAATAAAAGTTATGCTAATTCTAGCTAGGGCTGTAATACCTCTCAAATATGTATCAGGTTTGTGTGGCAAGGGCTACCAGCAGGGTCCTGCAGGGGTGCCCTGTGTGAGCACAGCCCAGCAGCTGCCCCATGGCAGAGCAGAGCAAGCTCCAGCTGCTCCAAAAGGGACCCGCCGCTGGCCAGAGCCAAGCCAACAAGTGATGTTGTTTGCACCTCTCTGAGAGCATATTTAAGAAAGGGAAAAGAACTGCTACACCACAGCAGCTGGGAGAGTGTGGAATGAGATCCAGCCCTGCAGCCCCCAAGGGCAGTGCAGCAGGAGGGCAGGAGGTGCTCCAGGCACTCAGCAGCAGTTCCCCTGCGGCCTGCGGAGAGTCCCCTGGTGGAGCAGGCTGTCCCCCTGCAGCCCATGGGTCCCACACGGAGCAGATCTCCACGCTGCAGCCCGTGGAGGAGCCCCCGGTGGAGCAGGTGGATGTGGCCTGGAGGAGGCTGCGGCCCATGGAGAGCCCCCGCAGGAGCAGGCCCCGGGCCGGAGCTGCAGCCCGTGGAGAGGAGCCCACGCAGGAGCAGGCAGTCTGGGGGGAGCTGCCGCCCGTGGGGGACCCGTGCTGGAGCAGTTTGCTCCTGGGGGATGGATGGACCCCGTGGTACGGAGCCGTGTGGGAGCAGTTCCTGAAGAGCTGCTGCCTGTGGGCAGCCCCCGCAGGCTCAGTTCGGGAAGGAGGCATCCCGTGGGAGGGACCCCATGTGAAGCAGGGGCAGAGAGGTGATAAGACAGCCTTCTGGAGTATCAACCATTCATTTCGTTTCTATGTCACTACTAGTTACTGGCCTCCCAAGAGATGTCCTGTGTCTGATCCCCACTCTCTTAGCATGCTTATTCAACCAATTTGCAACCCACTTAATGGTAAATCAAGGTGAAAAAAATTAAAGAAAAAACACACATCAAAACACCATCCCAACCCAACAGTCTTTGTAACATGTGGGGCAAAGTGCTACAGGCCCTGTTGGGGCAGATGGCCCATGGTGACATCACTGAGCGATGGGCTGTGACCTCGCAGCCCTCGCTGCTTATCTTGGGGCGCCAGCAGAGGCCACGTCAGCCTAGCTCGTGGCTTGACTCCTGCTGAGCGTGTGTGCGAGGCTTGGAGCACCGAGCGAGGATTTGGTAGAGCCGTGCTGTGGGGCCGCTGGCAGCTGTTCTCAGTGCCCGTCCCCACAGTCATTGCCTGTGTTTCCCCGGCCCTGCCTGGCTCAGGCAGCCGGGGCCCCGCGGGACGCGCTCGCAGCAGCACAGGTGAGCTGTGCGGGGACACGTGCCCTGGGGCAGCCCACAGGGGGCACGGGAAGGCCAGACATGGGTTTGGGGGGGTTCCTGCAGAGGTGCCAGGGGGGCATTGCCTCTGCTCACCCTGGCACAATGAGTGACCTTGGCCTCTCTCCCTTGTGCAGATTCAGACATCCTTTGGCAGCTGCAGCGCCAGGGTAGGGGAGCAGCTTCTTCACCTCAGCTCTCCCCAGCCCACTGTAGAGCCCGGTGGCCATGGATGTGCCATCGGACTGGACCTGCCCAGCCTGTGGGGAAGGTCAGGACGATATTGCCTACATGACCCCCTGTCTCCACCGGCTGTGCTATGGCTGTGCCCTGCGGTGGGCAATGAAGAATCCATCGTGCCCCTTCTGCAGGGAGACAATCAAGACCATCAAGTACTCGGTGAGGTCAGACGACGATTACCTGGAGTGTGCCGTCCCAGAGCCCGCAGAGCACTTCGCTGACAGCCAGCAGGATGAGCAGGAGGCTGTGGAGCCAGTGCCCAGGGCTCCTGACCTCAGCTTCCCACCCGAGGTCTGGGCAGCCTTCTTCAGGGAGCACCCAGAAAACGTCGAGCCCCTGCTTGCGTGGCTGCAGCAGGAGCTGGAGACCATCTCTGGCTCCGAGTGGTGGGAGGTGGCTGCGGGCCTGAGCACGGTGATCGGCTACCTGTGCGTCTACGGTCTCGACGAGGAGGGCTTGGTGCGGGCGCTGCAGCCTTGCCTCAAAAACCAGACGCTGCCTTTCGTGGTGCGGCTCATCACTGCCGCTGTGGAGCTGTGCAGCACAGAGATCCGCCGGCAGCGTGACCGCCAGGACGCCCACGCTGCAGGGGGCCAGGAGGACAGCCCCGCAGCTGCCCACAGCCACGCCACCTCTCCAGGGGGGACTCGTGCCCCTGCCACCACAGAAGAGGAGGAGGCACCTGAGGAGCCAGGGCAGGCGGCAGCAGGTCCCTCTGCCCAGGGCAGGGACTGCTTGCCTGGGGGGCGCCGGCGCGCCCCGAAGAGGAGGGCCAGCAGCAGCCTCCAGGACTCTCCCCAGCCCCGCAAGAGGCCGCCCCGACGGCGGCACTAGGCGGGCACCCCACACCTGGCAGCATAATTTATGAAAATAAAGAAACGTTACTGAAAGAGTCTCTCTCTTATTGACGGTGCAGACAGTGCTGCTGTCCATACCCATGTTGGTTTCACAGAATGACAGAATCACAGAATTGTAGGGGTGGAAGGGACCTCGAGAGGTCATCAAGTCCAACCCCTCTGCCAAAGCAAGTTCCCTAGAGCAAGTTCACAGAATCACAGAATCACAGAATCATCTAGGTTGGAAGAGACCTCCAAGATCTCCTAGTCCAACCTCTGACCTAACACTAACGAGTCCTCCACTAAACCATATCACTAAGCTCTACATTTAAACGTCTTTTAAAGACCTTCAGGGATGGTAACTCAACCACTTCCCTGGGCAGCCTATTCCAATGCCTAACAACCCTTTCAGTAAAGAAGTTCTTCCTAATATCCAACCTAAAACTCCCCTGGTGCAACTTTAGCCCATTTCCCCTCGTCCTGTCACCAGGCACGTGGGAGAATAGACCAACCCCCACCTCTCTACAGCCTCCTTTAAGGTACCTGTAGCGTGCGGTAAGGTCGCCCCTGAGCCTCCTCTTTTCCAGGCTGAACAACCCCAGCTCCCTCAGCCGCTCCTCGTAAAACATGTTCTCCAGACCCCTCACCAGCTTCATTGCCCTTCTCTGGACTCCCTTGAGCGCCTCCATGTCCTTCTTGTAGCAAGAGGCCCACAGTACTCGAGGTGCGGCCTCACCAGAGCTGAGTACAGGGGGACAATCACTTCCATGGCTCTGCTGGCCACACTATTTCTTATGCAAGCCAGGATGCTGTTGGCCTTCCTGGCCACCTGAGCACACTGCTGGCTCATATTCAGCTATCAACCAATATCTCAGGTCCTTCTCTGCCAGGCAGCTTTCTAACCACTCACCTCCCAGCCTGTAGCACTGCTTGGGGTTGTTGTGCCCCAGGTGCAGGACCCAGCACTTGGCCTTGTTGAACTTCATACAGTTGGCCTCAGCCCATTGGTCCAGCCTATCCAGATCCTCCTGCAGAGCCTTCCTACCCTCGAGCAGATCAACACACGCACCTAACTTGGTGTCGTCTGCAAACTTACTGAGGGTGCACTCGATCCCCTCATCCAGATCATCGATAAAGATATTAAAGAGAACTGGCCCCAGTACTGAGCCCTGGGGGACTGCACTAGTGACTGGCCTCCAACTGGTTTTGACTCCATTCACCATGACTCTTTGGGCCCAGCTACCCAGCCAGTTTCTAACCCAATGAAGTGTACGCCAGCCCAAGCCAAGAGCAGCCAGTTTCTCGAGGAGAATGCTGTGGAAAACGGTGAGATTTCCTTCTTGAGGAGTGCCCAGCCTTCCTGGACTCCTCTGCCCTTCAGGACTGCCTCCCAAGGGACTCTGCCAACCAGTGTCCTGAACAGCTCAAAGTCTGCCCTCCGGAAGTCCAAGACAGCAGTTTTACTGGTCCCCCTCCTGACTTCGCCAAGAATAGGGAACTCTACCATTTCATGGTCACTCTGCGCAAGACAGCTCCCGACCACCACATCTCCCACCAGTCCTTCTCTGTTTGTGATCAGAAGGTCCAGCAGGGCACCTCCCCTGGTAGGCTCACTAACTAGCTGCGTCAGGAAACTATCTTCCACGCTCTCCAGAAACCTCCTAGACTGCTTCCTCTGACCTGTATTGCATGTCTAGGATATGTCTGGGAAGTTGAAGTCCCCCACAAGGACAAGAGCCGATGATTTCACAACTTTTGCCAGCTGCCTGTAGAACTCCTCAACCGTCTCCTCATCCTGGTTTGGCGGTCTGTAACAGAACCCCATCAGGATGCTCGCCTTGTTGGCCTTCCTGCCGATCCTAACCCACAGGGACTCAGTCTTATCATTCCCAGTCTCAGCCTCGAGTTCTGCAACATTAAAACACTCTCTAATATAGAGAGCCACACCACCACCCCTTCTGTGCTGCCTGTCCCTTCTGAAGAGCCTATAGCCAGTTATTGCAGCACTCCAGTCATGGGAGTGGTCGCACCACGTTTCAGTGATGGCAACCAAGTCATAGCTAGCTTGCTGCACAATGGCTTCCAGCTCCTCCTGTTTGTTGCCCATGCTGCATGCATTAGTGTAGATGCACTTCAGCTGTGCTATTTCCTGCCCCCCCCCCGGCCCTGACACTGTTCCCCCTGGCACACCTCTAACAAGCCTTATTCCATCCCATCCCTGTCCCCGATAATGGGCCCAAGCATGTTTTCTTTGCTGGTTCTTGAGAAAACATAAATTGACTTCACACAGAAACAAGATAAGTAAATTTTAGTGGCAGTTTATAGTATTTTTTTTAATGGTCAATAATGTTTTCTGTTAATGGTTTTCTTTCCATCTTTGCATTCCATGTGAAGTAACACGAAGATAATCAGCATTTTGAAGGCAACTAAAAGGTTTATATTCAGATTCTTCTGCCTCTTATATGTTCTGCAGAAAAAGGAATTAGCCTTCTTATAGCACAAGGAATTTGTAAATAGCTTATTCATGGTGCCAGCTCACCTGATAGAAGATGTTCAGCTGGGAAGAATAGTAGAAATAATAGAAATAACTCACTCTGTTCTCAGAAATTTAAACCATTAATGAATATTAATACTAAATGTTAAATTTCACACTTAGTGGCAGCAAAGGTATTATTAAAGTCAGGATGTAATCAAGGAAATAAATGTTTGAGAGAAAAGAAGGTGTGTAAAGGTTTAGGTGAAAAGAAAGTGTGTTCATGGTTAGTGCCAACCTTACTAATAGTGATAATTACTTTGCACTGTAGCTGCATCTATTATTTCAACGTTTTGTTGTGTTTTTCTAGGGTAGTTGTGATTTCTATCTCCATTTTGCATTTGGGGAAACAGCAGCTGTCTAGTCATGCAGTACAAAAAGCATACTGCATTGGGCGGTGCTAAAGGGAGGGTGGAGTGTTACGGTCCTGAAGCCACATCTCTCTCTCTGTTCCTCTCTAACATATATTTTGCTGAGTGATCATAGCTTGGCCATGGCCTTGTCAGCGTGAGAAGCCAAATGTCTCTGGTTCTGCTGTTGTTGCCTCTGTTAACTGCTGCTCTCTTAGCATAATCCTTAAGGTAGTTCTTGTGAAGAAAAGAAGTGCAAATCTCCTTTAAAGGGGGAACTTATTTTCTGAAGTGTTCCGTGATATGATTACATTTTATTTCTGAACCTTTTAATTTGGATGTAAGTTTTTGATTACTAAAATGTTTAGAAGACAATGTGATAGGAAAGAAAAAAAAAGAAAAGAAATTATGGATAGCTGAAAGGCATGAGAAGAAGCGAAGAAATAATGAAGACAATTGGTATAAATCATATTTCTATTCTGGAAATAAGCAGTACAATATAGAGAGTCTTTCACTTCTTCATTATTGATTCAAACATAAAGTTAATTCATTGCCCCTGCCTAATTTCCTCTGGGCAAAGTGCCAGTCCCAGAAAACAAAGCCCACAGATTGCACTGGCTCTTTTCTAAATCAGATATCTTAGATGTAATGATTAAAAAATTGTCATTAAGCATACACATAAAACTACCTTCTGTTGCTAAAAGTCATTGATGCACTTGGAAAACCACCAAAACCACCAAATTGTGGGTAGCATGCTGAAGGAAACACATATATTGCCATCTTTGTATATCACCATGGCAGAACAGAGGGCAGATACCTGTAACAGATTTATTTTTATGTTTGTTGGTCTTTGGATGCTGATGTATCATGGCAGAGTTGAGGCAATATAATTTGCAACTAACACATTGTTCCATAGATTCAACCTCTCTTTCTACTTTGTACTGTGTCTTCTGGGAAATTGTCAATCACTGAAATATTTAATTTCCTAAAGCAGAACTCACACCTGTCCCTATATTGAGTGGGAGGCCTAGGCAACATTTGGTGCAAAGAACTAGCAGACAGGCCTTATACTTGCAGCTTGTGCTGGGGAGAATTTCACTTTGATTGCACTTATGAGAAGTTACCAATTTTATAGTAAAGGCTCCTGCGAGTGTTTTGTATCAAACAGTGAAAACAGAAGATTTGGTAGTCATGATTGATTATCTTATTTAGAAAGGCTGGCTTCTATTCCCTGATTTAGGGGCACGTAACTCCTCAAAAGCAAAGGGAAGCTGTAAGGAGAGGGAGTGTGTGGACAACATTTCTGGAGGAGGGGTAGTGAATCAACAGTGCTCCTGTATTCTTCACAAACTGGAATGTTTTTCTTCACGTCACATGGGGATTTTGTTTTGTGTGGTCTACAAAAGTTAGCCTGATTTTCTTGAAAGATACGGAGTATGAGTTTATTTCCTGTTAGTGTATACATATTGAGGACTAAACTCATATCTAACGTGCATGGAAATCTGGCAGAGAAAATGCAGTTGCTTATCAATGCTGGAGAGGGCACCAGTACAAGCTTGAAAATACACTGGCACGGTTGTGGTTTAGCAGTGCAGTTTAGTAGGTACCCTCCAGACCTTCCCTCATTTGTTTGTTCATGAATCAGTACAAGAAGAACCTGACCCAGTGCTGTTCTCACCGTCATCCTGTCATCTGCAAAATACAGTTGGTTAAGAGCAGAAATGAGGTGCTTGTCAGTGTGTGTGTTTGCCAGCTTGCTTCACTGACTGTTTTGGTAGTCATTAAATTTAAATTCATATTTACATTCATGTATTGGTGCAAAACTATGAAAAATGATCAGAAAAAATGATCTGTTGGATCAGACACCAGCCTGGAGTTTAAGAAAACAATAAAAAAAAAGAATAAAAGTCATGTACAAAATAGTACTGTTGCACAGGTGTTGGATAGGTCTGTTGTATCAGAACAAAATTTTGCTTTTCATGCTACAATGAAAGCACATGAGTACTTATCATCCCTGGGTGTCAGAGAAGGTTGGGCTAACAGCTCTGAAAGTAAGCAGCTTCAGTGACCTTGGTACTGGTGGTATTTTTGGGGAAGGCAACACTGCATTGTTTTACTGGGGGAAAGGAGTTTTTGGTATGAGTTGAGAAGTCAGAATGCTTTCAGTGAAGGAAAAGGAAAAAGTTAAGGTTCCTTCAAGAAGACTAGTACTAGTATATAGAAAGACAAGAAATAATGAGGAAATAGTGAGGACATCTGTTTAATTGGACTTGGGATTGCATTCAATAAAGGTATCAATTTTAATTTTTTGAATACTACTCTAAAGGTGTTTCCATCTCTCAAATGTACATTTTCATGCCTTAATGTATTTAAATTTCTTTTATATTTCACCTTAATAACTGTGTCAAATACTTACTTGAATGTGATTAAAAAAAGCATCTCTATAATTGTTTTTACTCTTTACTTCTGATTTGTGCTTAAATTTCATTTCTTTTTATTCTGCTTTTTTTTTTTTTTTTTTTTTTTTTCTGTGCAGCTGTAACTGCATGTGCAAAACTATGTAAGGATTGGTAACAGGGAAAACTGAGCCTGTTCCTGCTGGCAGATCTACCTTAGCGCTGTTCTGGAATGCTCTTTTCTAATTGTCTGTATGCACGAGTAACTTGTGCAGCACTTCTACTCTTCTGATTTTAATTATCAAATACGTGTCAGTAGACATCAGAAAAGCTGTATTATCTGAACAGTGGAAATTCTTAGTTTGTAGCTCATATAAAAGACACTGATGGATGAGGTATAAAAGAAGAAGAAAGCAAGAAACCAAAGCCAGTCAGAATGGGGCTATGATTGGAAGGCAAGATCTCATGAAGAGCCCCCATTTCTGCTTCAATTCAACCTGTATTACGTAGATAAAGATGAATGTGAATTTTAAATTATACTTAATCTTCATTAAGGTAATTATCTCTTTTAATGAAGTATTTGCTAGGTGGTGGTGGTGCAATGGAGTATGAAAACCTAAGTGAATAAAATCAATTTTATTTTTCTGCCTGACTTTTCT
The DNA here is from genome assembly GCF_040182565.1 of Anser cygnoides. Classification (NCBI taxonomy): domain Eukaryota; kingdom Metazoa; phylum Chordata; class Aves; order Anseriformes; family Anatidae; genus Anser; species Anser cygnoides. Next base: position 13,588,386 of record NC_089912.1, on the reverse strand, counting down.
GTTCATTAATAAACAAGGCACAGAAAGTATACTTTTTTTTGAATAATGTAGTCTGCTCATAGCTCTTTTAAGATTGATATCACATGGAATAATGAATGTAGACATTGTTTTGGGTTTTCTTACCTGTTATTTTGACCCAAGCAGGCTATTTCAACCTTTCCCTCCATATCTTATTCTATTTAGTTATTTTTCCCCCCATATGTCAAGTAAGCCTCATTCCAGATTTATTTCACACCTAAATGGGTGAATTAATGGAATGGTGTACATACAGGAAGGTGTATTTTATCCAGGCACTTGGTCTATTAATCATCAGATCATGAATTAAGCTCCAGCATGCTTATTTGTCGTAATATGTATGAAAATTGCTTATTTACTTCCATGCTGTTACAATGAATAGAAACAGACTGGTTCTAAATGGCAATGTACTGCAGTGTGAAGCAATTAACTCAGTTATGTGTGACCTTCAGTCAGGATCATTTTTTATTACCTGTACAATCTCATAGAGACAGAGCAAAAGAAACATGGGCTGGTGAGCACCTCAGCCAGGAGTGGCAGAACAAAAGCATCCTCATAATAATGAAATAGGAATCTAGGAGGAGTACGTGGATCAAGAGACAATAAAAGTGTCTGATGTGTGTGTGACTTTAAGAGAGACAGACTGAAATTTGGAATTTTAAAGTATTTCTTGATGATTTCCTCTGTGGAGCTTTCTGAGTTCCACAGCCCCATACTTTCAAAACTATTAAATTTTTGCTTGTTATTAGCTGTGTATGCTCCAGGACAGGTGATTATCTCCTACTTTAAGGTCATACCATCCTGGCTATAGTGAAATTCTAATATCGAGCCAGAAGAAGTATCAAAAATATAGTCACCAAATGTAGTGTGTTATTTTACAATTGAGAACAATCAGGTGTCTAAGTCACAACAACCTTCTTGCTTCTTCCATATCCCACCAACCACTCATGATACTTGTCACGATATCAGTTAGGTTTTCAGACTCAGATTAAAGTTCTTCATAATTTTAAAGGCCTTGAAGAGTATATTTGTTCTGCCTTTTACTTCCAAAAGTACTACATAACTACTGTACGACAAGGCAGAAAACATGATTCCCCAGATGAATGGCACAGGAGCTAGTGGGAAGTATCCGTTACTCTTGCTGTTACGGTTTTATTTACTTGTCTTTTTGTTTGTTTCTAAATCTGTCTGTCTATGTATGGTATAATTTCAGTGGAAGCAATTGCACCAGGCAGGAGTGCAATGTGCTAAAATGCAGATGTATTATGTATAATTACACTTCTTGTAATAGCGTTTGTTGGAAAGGTGGGGAGGAAGAAGGACAGGGTTGTATGAAATCATCTTTTTGCCCGCTGATACAGAGTTTTACAGAAAACTGTAAAAAAAAAACAAAAACAAAAACAACAAAAAAAAAACAACTAATTCCCTTATCTGGTGACCTATGCCTTTGATACCTGAATGTTAGAAAGTTTTAGGTCCTTTAGTTTTCCTTTAACTCTCTGTGTAGTCAAAACAGGCTGAAAAGCTGCAGTGACCTGAGTTTGTCTAATGAAACTCTAATGGCACAAAGTGAAATCCTGAGAATGTAAGTATTTGGGTTCTTAAGATCTTAGCAGGAAAGTAATTAACAAGGAACAAAAGATGGCAAGTAATGCTCCTAGCAATGAAGCTCTGCCATATTTCAGGATTTTAAAAGCTTTCAGATATTTTTCATGTACTGCTTAAAATAATATTAGGGAAAAACCCCAATCAATCAAAAAGAGGTGATCTAATTTCATTATTTTTCCTTACGCTTAATTGTCCTATATTCTTGAAGGCTCTAACATTCTGTCTTTTAAAGTAAAAACCTAAGAAGAGAGCATTCTGGGTAAACACACTGGAGGTAGCACTAATGTTTTCTGGAAGTAAGGGTGTGTTTCCATCTGATATAACACAGTCTCATACAATTGAATTTGAAATCAGTACAGCCAGCCATGACTTTGTCAGCAGTGGATACTGATGCTCTCCTCGGGAGACTGACAAGAAAAAGTGTTTATGATTAGTGAAAGGGATCATTTTAAAAAACAGCTTTGTGTTTGTTACTAAGTGCCAAGGGGAGGGTCTGTGTATGTAAGATGCAGTCTCTGCCCTAATGGACTTTACTCCTGGGCAGGTGGAAGCATGAGGGATGGCAAGATCTGTGAACAACGGAATTTCTTTCCTGATACATGGCATAAGCAAACTGCATTCATCTGAAACTAGATACATTCTGGTTTGATACGATCTGTGTAAGACATATAAAGAGGTTCAGATCCTCATCCTCACATGCTGATGAGTTGCATAAGAACAAATGAAAGAAGGTATAGAAATAGAAGCAGAGAAAATGAATTAAAAGTATGGTGGTAGTTTGCACTGTGAAGGAAGAAGAGAGATACCTGGCCTACTAAAGTTGTGAAAAGCCAAGAGAATTTTGGACTTGCTGACCTTTGCAGGTGCAAATGTAGAATTTGGCTGCCTTTGACTGAAGAAATTATGAAGAGCCAGTCAAATGATTTGATTTCCATACAGCATAGCCCTTGGCAGCAATAACAATAGGAATGGGAATTTGAGAATATATCATCTTTGGGTTGCTGATGAAATTTCTTATCAGCTCTTAAAAAGATTTCAAATGTTCTGTATTTTTAATTTAAAAAAATTTTAAAATTAACAGAAATATTCTGATATGCTTACATAACAAGTCAGTGAGAAGGTGAATTGAAATACAACTTACTTGAAGCTGTTTTGTTTTTCTTAAGCATTTGTGGCATCTCAGATGGTCATTGATGCATCTCACTACTTCTTTTTGCATACGATAGCTTAAAAGTTAGCACAATTAATGATGACCACAGTAGTGGTCACTGTGCAAATACAATTAAATACTTAGTTTCAGTGTTGCTTTTTCTTTGTGTGTCACCTGCCATTTAACATTTTTTTTGATACTGGAAGTTTTTTAAAAACACTGCTTCATAATACCTGACTAAATATAGTCTTATCCCAAGATCAAATACAAGAGTAAGAGCTGGTTCTCCAGATGATATTATTTCCAAGACAGCTGTCAAAATCAGCCTATTCAAATATTAAAAGTGCCCTTATTACCTGTCTGTCAAGAACAGATAGCTGATTCTGTCATAGCTGAAAATGATTTTCTTCTCCTTCACAGCCCTTTTGATCTCTCAGGATGGGAAAATCAAAGCTACTAAAACCTTTTTAAACCCTTTGAGAAATGCACTGTGGTACTCCAGCCCCTGTCATAAAGTCCCCTATGATCATGGCTGTCTGCACACCTTCTGGGGGAAAGGAAGAACATGAATAGAGGCTGGTTGGAGTAGTACACAATGCTATGGTACCTACCTTTGAACCGGGAACAAGATATGGGCTATGACACCTCTCCCTTTTATACATGTAGAGAAATTTTTAGTGTGGAAACAGAAGTAGCTTTGGTGCACCTTTGCCATATCTATAACAGGAACGAGATCAATCAGTTGCACAGGCTGCTCAGAGAACTTGCTGAATGGCCCTCTTTGGAGATCTTCAAAAGCCATCAGGACATGGTCATAGGTAACCTGCTGTAGGCAGCCCTGCTTGAGCAGGGGAGTTAGACCTGATGACCTCCAGAGGTCCCTTCCAAATTCAGCCATGCTGTAATTCTGTGATTCCATGGTTATTTTCATATTCCCCCTCAGAGATTTCATCCAAAGCTGTCAGTCAAGTAGTTTTCATAACAAGTAAGTAGGTTCCTAAAAGAGGTTGCTGGTAATGTTATAAAGGATAAGGATCCTTTTGTGCGGTAACAGAGCCTCTAGTTCCCAAAAGACTTTTTAATCATAGCTGGGCAGAATAGAAAAGATTGAGTTATTACAGACTTCCCTCCTCATGCCTGAGGGACAGGTGAAAGCTGGGCTGCTTGAAGGGCCTCACATGTCCTGAAAGTCCCTCGCAGAGTGGAGGGGACCATGACAATCCCACTGTCTTCTTGCAAAAAGGCACATGATGGGCTATCACTAAGATGCCACAAGCGTGTCTGTGGGGTCAACAGCAGAAAGATGTCAGAAATGGCTGGCTAATGACTTCTGTTATTCAGTCCTCAGTCTGACATACTTGTCTTTTATATTTCTCCAGTAACAAGATCATATTCAAACAAATCTCCTTGCTGTTTTCTGTAGATTTATTTTTATTTTTGGCAAAGGAAGATAGATCTATATCGTCGTCTGAAATACCTATCTCAAAGGCACACTAGTAAGGGCATGGAGAACCTAGGTCTTCAGTTACAGTCAGAAACAAAATATCTCTAAGGAGTCTAAGAGTTTAATTACCACTAGTTTTAGTTTTGTTGAACTTTGCTGAAGGCTTTTTTTTTTTTTTTCCCTACAGTTAAAATCTGAAGACTGCTAATTGCTCTCCCTTTAATTTTGCCTTCAAATACAGCCTTGCAGTTTTCAAAACTGTTATAGCCATTATCTCAGTGTGTGTTGAATACTGTGGACACATTTTCATCTGGGGTTTTATGGCTACCTGAGCACTGATGCCTTGAAACACCTCTTGGAATGACGATTCACACACACACACACGTACAAACAGTTGTTAAAACTGCAGCCATCTCTTCTTCCCCCTCTTTATGAATCTAAAAACTTTATCCATTTCTTCCAGCACTTGAGATAGGGCATTTCATAGACTTTCTTTCCAAAGTATTTTGGATTGTCTATATTGCAGAGTTTAATAAGGTAGTGTCTTCCTGTGCTTCCTTCCTCAGCTACATCAGTAGAGAAGACCATATGATGCTGGCTTTTCTGCAGTTGGCCATTAGTGTAACAGTTGATAGTGCTATCTTATTTGCATTTTTCAGATATTTATGACCAAAAACCAATGCAGACACACAGACAACTAGTGCTTTCTGAACTATATGCTACGAAAATGAAGTACATGTTTATGATACTTAAAACTCAAGAGCAGTTCCCTTCAAAAGCTTCAGATCAAAAGAATTTGCTCTTTCTTTTAATATGTAAAATCTTACCATGTAAGATTATTTCTATGCAGTCTTTATTTTGACTTAGTGTGTAAGGTAAGAATAATAATAAATGGTGTTTGCTCTCTCAAAAGTTTCTTTAGTATTATGTGCATCAGTACTTTTTATCAGTATTTTTTTTTTGTCTTTGAATAAATAATTCCAATTATTATTAACTTTGTAAATTAATCTCTAAACAAGCTACTTTATTTTTTTTCCTCTATTAGGCAAGACAACAGATTAAAAATCCAGTGCCACCTGGGGTTGAAATACGTTGCATTTCCATGAAGATTGCTTTTGCGTGTTTTATGTCATGTTTTATGTCATGTATTTATTTATGTCATGTATTACCATGACAAAAGCCTATGTCTTTTTAGGATGGCCTACTTCATTAGCTGATTTTTGAACTTCCCTTGTCCTCAGAACACACATTCTCAGCCAAAGCTTTTTCTTGCGTACTTGAGGTAGATTCTTTTTTTTATTATTATTATTTTTATTTTTTATTTAGGAGGCTAGATACAGTTTTCTAACACTCTGGACTGTCCTGTGCACCAGAAAGTAAAGAAAAAGGATACTACGTATGAAAGACATGTAATAGTAAACCAAAGAGAACTCGTTGGGGCTTTTTTCACAGTCCTCTTTGAAATAAATCTATCAACAGATATGGGCAGGTTTGCTGTCACTAACTAAATGATGAAGGATATGTGTCCAGCCTAGTTTGTGTCTGTAAAATCATACTTCATCCTATGATAAAAAATAGACTTTTTCCAATAGCCAACACTGTTTCCCTGGAATGTTCTCTACAGTTAAATCCGCTATTGGTCACAGTGAAAGGGAGGACCCTGGAATAGATAAACCTTGGTGTATGAAGGAAAGCCATCCTCAGATTCTTACTGCCTAAGTTCTCTTTACATCTGATGTAGAAAAGTAGCTTCTTCAAGAGTAGAATTACCTGACTTATTGAGGACATCGCTGCAGAAGGAAATGTGCCTTAAGAGTGCCACTTTTTTTCCATTGTCCACAAAAGAAGTTTAAACAACAGGTTCAGGTGCAGACTTCTGTATTTTAGACACTGAAATTTGGACAGGTAAGTCAATTGCACCCCTTCTTGAGTGATTCCATGGATGCTTTCATGCATCTTCTTCCATGAGCAAGAGCTTGATGACTGTCCATCTTTCTCACTCATGAAGCAGAGTTTTGAAATGAATTCTTGGATTTTGGAGGTATGTTGGAAAAATTGTGAAAAAGTATTTGGGTACAATGTTGCTGTACAGGTCATGCGGTTGTCCTAGAAAATGTCTGTGCCTAAGGGGCATAAAAGTGTTCAATGTCTGGTGACATTTCTTTAATATTTAAAATCTGTTTGATTTAATATATTTAATATTTAAAAACTGTTTGTAGTAAAGTGATTTCCTCTTGGTATTTTGAAGTTAACTATTAGAGTGGAAGACTACAGTAGCATGGTTTTGTGATAATTTAAAGGAGATAGATTCTTTATGTTGCACAAAAAATTATGCATGAATAAGTGGTGGTCTAAACCTGGTCAGTTGTCATACGTAACAAAGTAAGAGCTGCTATGAAAGAGCGTTATCAATGCTGTGCTGAGAAAGTTGCAGTCCGTGGGTTATCTAGAAGTTAGCATAAAGTCAGTTGCAAAAAGGACACACTTAATGCAATATACCAATAAATAGAAACATTAGGTCTTGGTAAATGTGCCTAGATAAGAAATGTGCAGCTGTGAATATATTTAGTCCAAAAGCACACCATTCTGTTTCACAGAAATTGAAAGTTCACATGCTGAAGATTTTGATATACTAGATCTCTGTCTGATCCAAAACTGTCTTTGAAATTTGGGTGGGAATATTTACATGTCAGTAAGAGTATTTGATGAAGAAGAATTGGGAAATCTGTTGTAGTTCAAATTTCTATGCATGTATTTCATTTTATTGGAAGGTCAGTATTTTTTTCCAACTTGAGTTCTGCTTGATAGAGTATATTTTGATGACAGAGAACTTGGCCACCAGGGTAACCTTTGTTACCCCTTTTTTAACACCTGTGAAAAAGAGCTAAGGAAATTTATATTACATTGCAGTATCCAACTGCAATAATCGTGCTTTTTCCTGTTGTGTCTATGAAGATCTGCTTCTTACACATTCAGGTTAAAACGAGCTCCAGAATTTATTTTTCCACCAGTTGATGGAAAAGATTTTCTCTCTTTTTGATTATAAAGTGATGTCTGCCACTTTCCTTACCTGTGGAGGCTCCTTTGACAAAGAAAGCCTTTAACATGAGGATGGGAAGAAGAACTTACATAAATGGCTCCTCATTTAAACTGAACAGAGTATGAAGTCAAGAATATCAGTGTTTCTTCTGCCAGTAGTATTAGGTGAGAGCAACAAAAATGATATGCTACTAGGACTGGCAATATTATTGCCTAGCTGACAATGTCTGTAACATGTCCAGGGACTGGCAGAAGGGCAAAGTTGTTCAGGGCCACTTGTATTAAGCAAAGGTCTGCACTCATTACAGCTGCATGAGGGATCAGAAGAAAAAGCATCTCAGAGGTGTTTTTGACACCGTGAGCAACCACAGAGGCAATGGGAACTTGTAACAGGGACTTGATGCCAAAATACAAAAACTTAAAAAGCCATATATCATTCAGGACAGAGGATGGCTGCAGGCCTTTGGCTGTACATTGAGCAATTAAGTGGCTATTTCCTAATGTAGCGCAGAGACAATTATGTGATGTGGTCTTCCTTTCAAGCATTGTCTTAATCTTCTGCTGCCTTATCCTAGAAAATAAATGCATATGTTGCCTCTGACAGGACTGTCATCATTTCAAATGCTTCCGTACAGAAGACTACAGATCTTTGTTTTTTCCTTCCTACTACTTTTGTGTGTGTGTTTGTCCTCATGAGTAGTATATATGCAGAATTCTTCTTAGACTTTAAGTTTAAAAGTCTTCTTCCCCTTTCCCACCTTTTATTGCTGAGTGTGACACCATGTGGCATGGAATATCCCTTTGGTCAGTTTAGGCCAGCTGTCCTGGTGATGTCCCCTCCCCAGCTCTTGCCCACCCCCAGCCTGCTGGCTCTGGGGGTTTAGAGGGAGTCCTGATGCTGTGCTAGCACTGCTCAGCAATAGACACAACACCAGTGTGATACCAGTGCTGTTCTAGCTGCAAATGCAGAGCACAGCACTATGTGGGCTGCTGTGGGGAAAGAACTCCATCCCAGCCAGACCCAGTACAGGATACAAAGGGTGAAGAGTTTTTGCAAGTCCTGTCCATATTCATAAAAGGATTCCGAAAGTATGTTTGACGGTAGAGGCTGGCAGTGGCTATGGTTGGGGTGAGGCACACATGAACACAGGACAGTAAAGTCTGCAAGGTACTCTGTGGACACCAAGCAAGCAGAACGCCTGCTGTGGGCTTGTTGCAGGTGAAGAAACCTGCTGCCTGTTGGAGTCAGTGTGGTGGGCTGACTGTGGCTGGCAGGCAGGTGCCCACTCAACCACTCTCCCACTCCTGCTCCTCAGCAGGACAGGGGGAGAAAATAAGATGAAACATCTCGTGGGTTGAGATAAGGACAGGGAGATCACTCACTAGTCACTGTTAATGAGCAAAACAGACTTGGCTTTTGGAATATTAATTTAATCTGTTGCCAGTTAAAACAGACTGGAGCAGTGAGAACTAAGAGGAAACTAAAACCACCTTCTTACCACGCCCCTTGTTCTACCTCCTCTCCCCAGGTAGTGCAAGGGAATGGGAAATAGGGACTGCGGTCACTCCATAATGCTTTGTCTCTGCTGATCCTTCATCCTCACTCTCCCTCTCCTTCTGCATGGGTTCTTTCCCATGAGATGCAGTTCTTCTAGAACTGATCAAACACAGGTCCTTCAAACAGCCTGAAGTTCTTGAAGAACTGCTCCGTCATTAGTCCCTCATGGTTTGCAGCTCCTGCCAGAACCCCTGCTCCAGCATGGGCTCCTGTCAACGGGCTGCAGTTCCAGAAAGGAGGCTGCTCTGTGTGGGCTCCTCCACGGGCTGCAGCGTGGAGATCTGCTCCGTGTGGGACCCA